>NC_052065.1:50990608-52190608 GCF_903992535.2 Arvicola amphibius
ACAGCAGAAACCAACTTTCACTTCTGGGGTGGGATGAAGCGAAGATGCAAGCATTCTATTTAATTCACAGTCCTTCCCAGAAGAGCTCTACTGTCCTATCTCCTAAAGTTTTCTTGTCAGAGTCCATCCTACTTTGAAGGTTCTTTCCCAATGTCAATATTATACAAATAAGAAACGGGGGGCTTAAAAGGCAAAATTACTTCCCTGAGAATATGGGTTTCCTAGAAGTCGATGGCCCTGTTATACTTAAGTAACAGGGAGCTTCTCTAATCATAATTTATCAGCAATGACCCTTATCACTCAATAGCATCTTGGCTCCCAAATCATTTATTTTTCCCCTGCCCTTATGACACATAACACTTATATCCATCTCTTAGATACTTCCCAAAATTCCAACACATATATCTTCAAACTTTTCCATACTCAAGAGCATAGTAAGCACCCCACACATATGGGCTTCTTAGTTTCTTGTCTTCATAATCTAGTCAATGCCCTTTCATGGTCAGTGATAATCAAAGCTACCACCAATAGGGGTAAGGTGGCCCTAATTCATAATTTCTCATCTTCTACATGCTTGTATCCTCTAACAGTTTTGAAAATCTACATTCTTGGAAGCCAATCAATGAAGGAGCATTTGTGCCAGTTGCCATCAGCTCCAAAAGGACAATTAACTAATGTTTTGAGACAGGGTCTCATATGGCGCAGAATGGCCTTGAACTATACCTCTATCTAAGGCACCCTTTAAAAATCTGTCTTAAGAGGCTAGAGACATGGCTCAGCAGTTAAGAGAACTGGATGCTCTTCCAGAGGACAAAGGTTTAACTCCTAGCACTCAGAAGGTAGGCTACAACTGTCTATAACTCCAGTTCCAGAGAATCTGATGCCCTCTTCTGGCCTCCATGGGTGCCAGGTATATACATGGCATACTGACAGACATACAGGCAAAACATCTATATCCATAAAATAATTAAACTTTAAAATTCTGCCTTCAAATTGTACCATTAGTCATCTCTGGGTTTGACATACTCAACATTAATGTTTCTAAAGATTCTCAACCTTGACATTATTGACTCGCCGAACTGTGCAACCGTTCTTAGCACTGGGGGCTGCCCTAAGCAACAGAGGAGGTTTAGACTCATCCTTTTACCTCTACACCTTTTATAGATGCTTAAAGCAGTCATATCCACCCTGAGTATGACCACTCAAAATGTACTGGGGTCAAGAGGAGGAATGTGCCCCAGTTGAGAACCAATGCTCTTGTCAAATAGTGACTTCCTTCACCACTCCATTATCTTTTCCACCTTATTGGTTGGAAGCTCTAATATCACAAACCTGTTGCTGTTTCCTTTTCCCTTTGACCACTGGTATCTGGGTAATTTGTATTTCCCTACCTCCCACATTAGAATACAGGCCTATTAGAAGCAGGGTCTAGCTCCCCATTAGAATACAGGCCTATTAGAAGCAGGGTCTACATCCCCATTAGAATACAGACCTATCAGAAGCAGGGTCTGGATCTGTGTGTGTGTGTGTGTGTGTGTGTGTTATTCATCCTCTAGAGCAACTTGATTATAGACTAAAATGAAGAAAAAGACTTATTTTTGCTGAAATGACCAGTCAAAGGGGGCAGATTCCATAATTTCTCTGTCTAAGGGCCAACATAATTATAAAACCATGACAGCATCAGCAGCTCATCAAAATGATGTGAATTTGCCTTGGAAGAAACCTTTGGGCATAATCCTTGAGGACAATTACAAGTTTGAAGCAAATATAATTAGCAACTGGTAGAAAATTTCTACACAAAGGATGCTGATGAAAATGGTGCAGTGTCTACCAGGAAGAAGGTGTCTCTCTACTTCAACATGTTAATCAATATTTTAGAAAAGATACAAGAAAGGAAACTATTCACAACATCAGAACTCTTGGAAGGCAAAATACTTTATCGAAAGCAGAACTAAGATCCATAGTATCCACAATGGGATAGTGATTAGCTGAGAGATCTTGCAAAGCAAAGATTTTACATTTATTAGGTTTTTGTTAAACACAGTGCTGGTTTCTAATACCCGGTCTTCTTTTCCTCTTCAGTAACAAAAAGCTATTAATCTCTGTGGCTAATTTTTGGCCCATGATATATAAATGGGTATGTTGTGCAGGACTTCAACAAGTTTGCTTAAAGAAATAACATGGATAGGAAACATATTTTTAAAAGATGTATGTATGTGTGTATGCATGTATGTATGTATATGTATGTATGTATGTTTGTTTGTTTGTTTGTTTCAGGTAAAAACAGAGACCAGAAGAGTATGTCAGGTCTCTTGGAGCTATGGTTACAGAAGTAGTGAGCTGTCTGATACTTGTGCTAAGAACTGAACTAGGGTCTTTGGAAGAGTAGTAAGCTCTTAACCACTGAGCATCTCTCCAGCCTCAAACGGGGTATACTGTTTTGACTCATCAGTCTTTTCTTCACTATTCTACCCTGTGATGTCTTGAACAAGTCTATACAGCCTCACTGACTTTCAAGATAACAATTTGGTGCTGCTGTTGACAGATGATGAAGGGATGGAACAATCACAGGAGAATCATCAATAGTTCATAGCTGAACTTCTGTTACGTGTTTAAAAATATGCAGTCTTAGATTGGGAATTAAATGTTTGTCCTTTTTAAGACATTGTTAGATTTGGTCTTCATTACCTTCAGCTCAATACAATTCTTAAGTATTAGAGGCAAAAATATATCCTTCAAAAACATATGCTGGAATACACACACACACACACACACACACACACACACAATCTTTATTTTAAACTATGGTCTTAAAAGAAAAAAATCAAGTTAGGGTGAAATTGGAGTGAATTAGTGGGGCCTTTAAACAGTATGACTGGTGTCTTTATGAAAAGAAAAGAGACGATATGTAGAGTAAAGGTGATCATTTTTCAAAAGAAGCAGAGATTAGAATAAAATATGTACAGAGCCAAGGGACATCAAAAGTTAGCAAATGCTAGAAGAGGAAAGTTGAGGAGGATGGCTGTGATGACACTCATACTTTATACATGACATCTAGCATGATGAGGTAATACATTTCTGAGATTTCTATTTTGTGGTACTAGGAATTGCCAACGCATGATCTTGCATTTGCTAAGCAAACATTCTACCCAATGAGTTATACACTCCTATCCCAATGTCACCCATTTTAAGCCATCTAGTTTGTGGTATTTTGTTAATACACCACCAGTTAAGAGTTATACATTGAGGTCTACTACTAATAAGCCATGAGTCCAGGAAAACATCACAGAAAACAACCTAACAGTGGTAACTTTAAGAGGGTTAATACAACCCAAACAGATTTATCTAGAAAAGGTAGTAATCGCAGGTTTATTCTTCCTGTATTGGTTCCAGCAAGAGTACTTCAAATGCTGTATATTGTTTTAAACTCTTTGGATACAAACTCTAAGAATGAGCATATAAGTGCTGAGTAAGGACAGGGGGATAAGTCTAGATTCATGTAATACTTCTCTTGGAAATAAAACTAATAAGTAAGGTAAGTGTCACAACTCAGGCATCAATATAAGACCTTTGTATTTAATAAAAAAATTTGAAAGTAAATCAAAATGTTCATCAACAAATGAATGGATGAACATTCCATCTAGGTTTGATTAAATATTATTTGGCTATCAAAAACGAAAGAAAATTCATACATGATATAAAAATAAACAATATGTTTAGTGAAAGAAGCCAGACAGAAAGAATGACATCACCTGATTTCACTTAGATGAAATCTTCAGAATAGGTAAATGGCTTGAGACTGAAAGCAGACAAGCAGTTTACTATAGTTAGGAGAAGAAGAGGATGTAGAATAGGCATAACATAACTTCTGGGGTGATAAAGCGGTTGGAATTAGACAGACATGGTGGTAATAACACATGAACATACTAAATGGAAATGCATTGTTTATCTTTTTTATTGAGCTCTACATTTTTCTCTGCTCTTCTCCCTACCTCTCCCCTCCACTTTAACCCTCTCCCAAGGTCCCCATGGCATTGTTTATCTTTAAATAGTTAATTTTATGTTATTTTAACTTTGTCTTAATAGAAACAAAAAATACATTGAAAAAAAAAGGTTGAGTACTCACTTGGTACTAGAAAGGCTATGTAAAAAATTCAGAAATCTCCTTGTTTAAGTCACCAAAACTACAAAACTCTAAAATGCCGGTCACAGTAAAACCTTTCTCTCCTGAAACACCAATAATGCCTTGGTGACAATGTATCAGATTCCATATAAGCTTGAAGGTCCTCTCCCCCCTGCCTATTTCATGCATAAAAGCTTAACAGACAGCTAATATTTTCCTTACATAGGAATGAAACACTGCCCAAGTAGCATGGCAACATTTTTATGCACTTATTACTCATCAAACCAACGACTTGTTTAAGCATAGCCGTTCTGAAGTCATAACCATATGATGGATGGCCTTGAGTTCACAATTTCCCCTCTTCTTTGTAGGCCCAGAAGTTTGTATTTAATGATACTGATGGTAACAGAAAGGATTTTAGTAATTTTACAACAGAAGATAAATGTGAGAAACCTGACTGTCCCGAAGTAGAAACGAAGGTCATGTCAATGGTTCCCTTAGAAGCAGCCTTCAGAGAATTTAGTTGAAAAACAACTGAATAAAGAGCTCTACTATAGTAATCCTGCCCTAGGAGCTGTTCATTTTCATCAGACATTACTACCATTACACAAGGAGATGAATTATGTAACACAGAATTTCCTATGCTTCAGTCCCTATCCATGTACATTGGCTATGTTAAAAAGAAAAGTACCATGTCATTATTAAAATACTTACCATCTAATTTAGATAAACTCAAGTTCTGTCACCAGAACAAAAGATCTTATTATTTAGTACTATGGGAAACTTCACTTCTGAATTTAAAGCCATTTAAGGTAGAGAAGATTCACAGTATTTTAAATAAGCAGCAACTTGTATACCCTTAAATTCCCATAAGGCCAAAGAAATTTTAGGGCACAGAAAATATATTTTAATGTACCCAAGAAGAGAGAAAGGACATGTCCAAAGCCCTGGGAACAAAACTGTCTGAGTTTTTATTTGCTCATTACTCAGGCAATCAAGAGTCTTAAGGAGAGACAACTGGCATATTCCAAGTAAACTCTAGAAGTACTCAAGTCAACTACAACTCAGGACTAAGTGAAAGATTTATTAGGTGAGGAAGAGACAAGCAAATTAAACAGCTAGTGTTTTGCCACAAACTTGAGCCTATCTGAAGTTTCCACTAGCCTGGTACTAGGAATAGATTGTGAATTGCTCAATTTATAAATGACATTTTTTTGCCCACAGGTAACAATTTTATACAATCTATGTTAAACTGGTTTCTAACTTCCTAGTAGTACGTGTATAAAATAATGGATTTTATTGTGACATTTTCATGCATGCTTACAATGTAATTAAATTATACTTAAACAGATGCCCCCTGTTCACTCTCTGTGGTATTTTCTTAAAACCAGAATCCATATATGGGAAATATGAAATATTTGTCTTTCTAGATTTGTATTGTTTCATTTAACATGATAATCTCCAGCTCCACAGGCTAAAGGAGCTGAATGTGCTCCCAAAGCACCGCACTTCTTAAAACTTAAGATGTGCCATCACTAGGGTATATACAGTACTTCCTGCTTACCCCACCAGTCCACAATGGCCTAGCAACTTGCGCTTCTGAGCAGGTCAACATAGCCACCAAACAAACTGCAACACTCTGCTCACAAACCCCATAGTTTCCCAAAAGAGCCAGAGTTTGTGCTAACAGCACGGTCCATGGCCAGGAAGCTGCCATTTTGAAATCATATGGCTGCTACCACTGGATCAGTAAGACCTCTCTTAAAGGAACTGCAGCATGCTGCCTCAAGCAAAGCCCATTTGGAAAAAAAAATGCAGTTAAAGTTTGCTTTTTAGCGTCTAGAATTTCTTTTCAAGCCCTATCTGGTTTTATGTGGATATAGTTAACCATATTGGCGTGCCAATCTGTTGGAGAAGGCTGCTCGTAAGTTCCTGGCCACCTGGCTAGCTTAGACCCAAAATAATCACACAGAAACTATATTATTTAAAACAGTACTTGGCCCATTAGCTCTATCTTCTTATTGGTGAACTCTTACATCTTAATTTAACCCATTTATATTAATCTGTGTATCATAACATGACAGTAGTTTACCAGCTAAAGTTCCCAGTGTCTGTCTCCAGCAGCTCCACAGCTTCTCTCTGACTCTACCCTTCTTTTTCCCATCATTCACTCTAGCTTTTCCTGCCTAGTTTTGTTCTGCCCTTGCCAAAGGCTCAAAGAAGTTTTTTATTCATTAATCAACAAAAGCAACACATAGACAGAAGGACCTCCCACACCATCCACATATTTTCATAACAAATTACATTATTTCATTCTTCTGTATGGTAAAATAAAACCTCACTGTGAAGACATACCATATTTTCTTTATCCATTCATCTGTTTATAATATAGAACATTTATAAATTTTGCCCCCAACACTGAGCAAATTTTACAGGATGTAGGTGTTTAATAAAACTTTTTGAGATGGGACCCTCATAGTAAAACGGCCTTAATAATGATAGTCCTGTCTCAGACTATGCTAGAGTTATAAGCATGCAGTGATGTAGGATTCCCCTCTGTATCCTGTGAATATTTTATTACCATTGGTTAATAAAGAAGCTGTTTTAATCTATAGCGGAGCAGAATATAGCTAGGTGGGAAATTTAAGCAGAGAGACGGAGAAAAGAGGAGTTGGAGAGGTGCTAGCAGCTGCCAGAGGAGTAAGATGCCAGAGCATTACCAGCAAGGCACAGAGCACATGGCAACACACAGATTATTAGAAATGGGTTAATTTATATGTAAAAGATAACCAGAAAGAAGCTCGAGCCTGATGGAGGAGAGTTATCTGTCTATGTTTCTTTCATTGGTTAATTAATAAAGAAAACTGCCTTGGCCCTTTAAGAGACAGAAAATTAGGTAGGTGGAGTAGACAGAACAGAATTGTGGGAACAAGGAAGTAGAGTGGGGGAGACACTTCAGGCAGTCTCCATAGGGAGTCTCCATGCTGCTCCTCTCCGAGATGGACACAGGTTAAGATCTCTCCTGGTAAGCCACACCTCGTGGTGCTACCCAGATTACTAAATATGGGTTAAAGGAAGATGTGAGAATTAACCAATAAGAGGCTGAAACTATGGGCCAGGCAGTGTTTTAAAAGAATACAGTTTCCGTGTAATTATTTTGGGTAAAGCTAGCCGGGTGGCGGGACGCAGCCCGCCGCTTCACACTACACGAGCCATTAGCAAAGCAATCATAAAATTAAGTCTCTGAGTGAGAACCTGTGGCAGAAGAGAAACTATTCCAACAGAACCAGATGGGACAAAAAAGTCTTTCAGCTATAACGCAGGACTACACCTGGTAAAATTATTAAATAAAAGGTATAGTTGAAACTAAGCAACTGAGAGCTTGTAATCTTTTCTTTCTTTCCTTTTTTAAAAAAGGGTAAACGTTTTGAGACAGGGTATCTCTGTGGAGTCCTGGCTGGCTATCTTAGTATTTGCTCTGTAGACTAGTATGGCCTCAAACTCAAAGATCTGACTGCCTCTGTCTCCTATGGCCTGGTGAGATGTGTATACTCTTGTAAAACATATACTTTGAAAAAAAAGCTATAGAAACTAAAGTGATGCTGCTCATTGAACGATTTCTCAGGTGTCTCTGAAAAGATTAATATTTTTATTCCTAGTAGGAAAGCTCAGAAACCTAATAAATATTACTTCCAAACTCATTCAAATGAAGTACAGAAAAAGGAGCTGAGTCCTTCAAACCTCCTCTTAGGAAAGACTAAGGGCAGTTTCACTAAGCAGAGTGCTCTGAAATAGTGAATTCCAGAGTCATGTCTGAGCAGCCAATCTAGCAATGCTTCTCCTGGGGATAGGTAGCTTAGCCTGTAGTAAATATCTAACTAAAATGTCATAGTTTGGGGGAAGGATAGGATATGAAGTAAAAAGGAAGTCACTTTGAAATGCCTGTATTGGCTCATTCATTAAAAAGGACAATAGAGCTTAAGATAGTATATTAAACTACTCCAACATTACCACCAATGTTTATTCAGAAACTTAATAATTCTATAGCTATGTATTTCTTTTTTCACTTCTCTCACCATGACTTGAAGAATAAAAGACTTACTACAAAACAATTCAATTTTCATTAAACTTAAATTGATAAAATCAGCTCAAAGGCAAAATCAGCTCATGAAGCAAAATGATTCTCCTAGAGCAGTGGTTCTCAACCTGTGAGTCACAAATCCTTGGAGATCGCATCAGATATTCTGCATAACAGATATTACCATTCATAACAGTAGCAAAATTACAGTTATGAAGTAGCAACAAAATAATGTTATGGTTTGGGGGTCACCACAACATGAGGAACTGTATTAAAGGGTCATGGCATTAGGAATGTTGAGACCCACTATAGAACTTACAACTAGATTAATGAGACACCCTACATCCATACACCTTTGTTCTGTTTTTATACCTGTTGATGTAAGCTTTGAGGCTGATATAAAAATAATTCACCAGAACAGCTAATTATCACATGTTCTACATTTTTTAAAAAGCCTATATAATTACCAAAGTTTTAGAAAGGAAAGGAATATTTAATATTTATCCAGTTATTTAAAAGTAAGTTATTGGTAATGTCCAAATGTGTAAAAGGCTGTTATACCCAGTATATTCACAAGGTATTTGTATACAGTAAAAACTTGGATAGCCATCAGGAAAGCTATGCAGCAATATAAAACACTACTATATTTACTTAGACACTTAGATAATACACCATCCTTATGAAACAATTGAGATAAAGAAAAATAATCATTTAAGTGGGAAAATACTCATAATTTTTCAGTATAGAGCTATTGAAAAGTAGCCTAACAGTGAGAAGTATGGTTAAATTGCATGTAATGAAGTAGCTACACAGAAAAACGCTTGATAACTATAAAGCACATCTTCATTGTGACTACAGTCAAAATTACACAAAGATATGTAAAAGAACAGAGAAATAGACAATACAACAAAATTCTTTCCTAAAATTAGATTGTGTATCACCTTTTTCATAGAAAAGATTTTACATCAAAAGTTAGGGATGGAATGTTGCTTTTGTATTCACTTTCTCAGCAAAACCCCTTGCAAAAGCCTATATAAAGTTTAAAAATATAGCACATTCTCTGAAAGTGAACTGTGTGTTAGCCCACTACAAGTTCCTATATGATTTATAGAAGCTAGTTTAAGTTTGGTTAGTAGCTTAGTAATACATAGTAATTAATCATAAGACACTTTCTGCTCAAAAGACCTGCAAACATTCTGTTCACCAGTTTGGAAACTGCTGTTGGATTGAAGGTACTCAAAGGGGGCATAAGAGGCAAGGCATCTTAATTACCAGAGAGGAGTTTTCATACTCCATGTTCCACAGCTGGGAGTCACTAATGGCAGTATGCACTATCCCTCAGGTGAATATACTAAGTCTTGCTTAAGAACCAATGATCTATGCAGATATTGATAAACAACTTAATGCCACAGAGGGGAGAAAGCCATTAGGAGATAGTTACCTCTGGTCTAAGTACAGCTTTCATGCAGGTTGGACAAAGAGGCCCATTTCGGGAGAAATGAAGGGGAAGACGTCGAGTGCGACTGCGACATGTTGGCTCCTCACATATCAACCAGCACTAGAGAGAAAAGGGAGAAAAATCTGGCATTATAATCACCACTGAACACCGAAACTAATAAAGCCTTCTGTTAGCAAGGATTTATTCCAACCTTCCTTAGAGATTGCAGAATAGTTTAGTTAACCTACTTCTTTGGACATGCTAATTAGATGTATGCCCCAACTTAAAAATTAGGAAAAACATGGGTTTGGAGAGAGGGTTCAATGGTGAGGCACACTGGCTTCTTCCAGAGACCACAGTTTTGATTCCAGTACCCACATGGGAGCTCATGACCATCTGTAAACTCCAGTTCCAGGGATCTAACACCTGCTTTTGGCCTCTTGGCACTACACACATACACAATATATTTACATACATGTAGGCAAATTATATTCCCACACATAAAAAAATTAAATCTTAAAAAAACAAGAGATTCCCATAAAATGTTCTCCCTTTTCTTAAGGGATATGCCCCCCATCAAAATCCCCCAATTAAAACTACTATTATACATAAACTATAAACCAAACAGTTTTAGTTCAGACCATTTTACCAAGTGTATAGAAATGAGTGACCTTCCCAATAGCCTAGTTACATAAGTATGCTAGTTACCTTCTGTTTGAAATGGGTATGACAACAGTATCATACCTTACAGGACCTGCTATAGTGATGTAACACACTTAAAGTACTTACAAGTTCTCTTGACATAAAAGAAATGCCTAATAAAGCTAGTGATTATGCGATTTTAAATTAAAACAGATTCTTCTACATGTGTTCTCTGGAGACATAAAACTGGCTCCTATGTTTTCAAAGACAACTTTAACCACTATTTTTCAGAGATTTGAAGTAGCCATTGCCTATTTCTCTGCCCTGTAGATTTGTCACCCCTTTTCTTCTTGTTACCCCCCCTTTTCTAAATTTTCTCACGGTGATACAATACAGTATGCCTATCATATTAAATTAGCATTACACTTAGTATAAAATCTTATCTGTTCAATAAAAAGACAGGCTATTACATATAGAGTTGAGCAAATCTCAGAAGTTCATACTGAGCCCTAAAGCTTGTGGGCTTTGGTGCTACTTTATTACGACAGAGGCACAGTAAAGCTGGGCCAAGCAAGGTGAGGTATGTAAGTAAGCAAGACATGTTCCCTTATCTCATAGTGTCACCTTCCTATAAGTCTCTGGGTTGGGGCATTCAGAGACATGGTAATTTTTCAACTTGAAGAATGATCAGAAGTTTGGTTAGTGGAAAAGAAAGGAAAGACAACTTTGGCAGAAAGATCCACACATGACAAAGAATAGAGGCTAGAGTCACTCTAGGGTTGAGCTAAGAAAGGATCAGTAACCTGTATAACTCCATTACTTTTTGCTAGCTTCAGCAGCTTGTCTTACCCCTTGATAAAAGCAGTATACACATACACATGAATGTTGCTTAAGTTAGTATACTTTAACCTTCATATCATGGCATTTCCACGTGGTATTATTCCAAATCTGAGGGATGCCCTCACTCACTGCTGTGCTGGCCCTTATTCCCCAGAATAGGCCCTTCTTGAAAGTAGCTACACACAAACTCAAAAGAAATCACCGAGAATTGCTTCTTACAGCTCCATTTCTGGCTTTCAAACAAAACAAAAGTGCATTTGTACAACTTACTAAAAAAATGCTCTCTTTAAAGAACAGAAAATTCATCTAGTCATAATATGCTCAAAGGAAATTTCACTCCTACCTTCATTCAGTAAGCTAAATTAATTTATTATTAGATCTTTGGGAGTTGTGCACTGTTTTGAATATATTCACTGACTCCCCCCAATTCAATTTTCTATCCTTTGGGGAAAAAAAACCCAACCTTTCAACTATCTTTCAGTGAATCAAAGCTAACTATTTTAAATTGTAATCTGAACTTTTCAGATGTAGAACAAATTCTTATGAAACTTCTGATATTTGCCTACAGTTTTATTAAATATTATGGTGAACAGGCAAAGGGGTACCAAGCACCGAGTTTCAGGAAACTATAGTCTAAATAGGAAAGCATGCTCTCTCTGAACAAAATAACAGTTCTGTATAGATAAGGGATATATTTGAGAACTGAAGATCTTTAGCTCACGGTCCTGCAAACCAAAGCTGTAATTCACTAACTTTTAACAAAATAAAAAAATATTTTTTATTTGGTAAATATGGTAACAACTACCATAGTTTCAATTTTTAGGTGTGGGGGGGTTGTTCTACGTGGTCCAGGCTGATGTCAAACTCATATTCTTCCTGCCTTAGTCTTTAAAATAGCTGAGATCTAAGTAAGTGTCCTCACATCTAGCTGAGTATCCTATTTTGAGGCAAGAGATCATTAAGTACTGAACACAACTTGTTTATTAAATTATTATTGTTCATAACAACAACAACAAAAATAATAATTTTGAGACAAGTTCTGGCTACACAGTCCAGGCTGTCCCCTGAGTGCTAGGATTATAGGCATGATATGAAGCCCAGGAATTTGTTTTTTAATCTTTAAAATATAATGTTCAAAAAGTTTGTCCCTTTCAGACATTTTCAAAACTTGATTCCATTATTGTTTCACAATTCACCAAGTGACCTGACAACCAACAAGATGTTAAGTTGTCATTTCACCTATTTTAAAAAGCAAAGACCTAAGTTTATCTCTCACAGAATCACTAACTAAACGTTCTTTCAAATCATATAGAAAACAGATAATAAATTTGTCTACACTTCCTACTAGTTATAATTAACAGTGAAGAGGTCTTTCTTTCTTTGTCACCTTTCTATTCAGTGCTTGTTTGGGTTTGTTTGTACTTACTATCTGTTAATCTCCCTTTACAAATGACAACACAAACTAGTGCTATTATGCATGGAAATTAAGTATGCTGATAACTGTGTGAAGGGAACTGTCAGGGAAGAAAATAGTAGAAACCTGTAACTCTTTATACCTCATGTTTTACTTTGAAAATTAAGCTTTTGGACATGATATATTTTAAATGAAAATGATATATTTTAAATAAAACTCTTATGGGGGAAACAGGCCATTTTCAATATATGCTTTGCTTCAATTCAATATTGTGTAGTACATTTCAACTAACAGTTTATTCCCTCAAGAAATGTTAAGTAAGAATGGCAGGTTTTACTTCAATAAACATTTATATTGTTAAAACTATTCCAGGTTGTTTTTTTTTTTTTTTTTTTTTTTTTGGTTTTTCGAGACAGGGTTTCTCTGTAGCTTTGGAGCCTGTCCTGGAGCTAGCTCTTGTAGACCAGGATGGTCTCGAACTCACAGAGATCCGCCTGCCTCTGCCTCCCGAGTGCTGGGATTAAAGGCGTGCGCCACCGCCGCCCGGCTATTCCAGGGTTTTGAAAAAATTACAAGATGGGACAAACTGTTCACTACAAGATCATCATAGTGAATTTCGTTTGTAAAGGGCAAGAGAAACAGCAAATGAAACTACTAGTAATACTGTGTGACCTTAAATTGTCATTTACAATGACAAAACTAAACATTTTCATTTTCCCCCTTGGGATAATATGTACAGCTCAAGAATTTGTTGACAAGTCAATAGAAGAAGAAATCTGTTTTGACTAATTTCTGGGGAAGTCCAATCTAAGAAAAGGGTTTTCAAGGAAACACTTTAAAACCACTGTAAGAAGTCTGCCATCCAGACGTACCATCTCACTACTATGTCAGTCACAGATACACAGAGAGACTACCAGGGAGAGAGGAAAGAAGGGAGAGAGGAGTGTAAAACTATAATAGATAAATAATCAAGATTAAAAGTGGAAATGCTTTTGATTTGAGTGAAAAATAAAAGCAACAATATGATAATATGCACAATATGCAAATTGTCACAACCAATAGGAATAAGGACATCACATTTTCAGTTGCCTAGCTTAATCATGTTTATAAATGAAAGTAAAGTCAATCTGTCCAATAGGAAAAAAAACATTTGTCTAAACATACAAAGGCAGAGGCAGGCGGATCTCTGTGAGTTCGAGACCAGCCTGGTCTACAAGAGCTAGTTCCAGGACAGGCTCTAAAGCTGCAGAGAAACCCTGTCTGGAAAAACCAAAAAAAAAAAAAAAAAAAAAAAAAAAAAAAAAAAAAAAAGCTCTATCCCCTGTTGTTTAATTTCAGCAATACTATTCTTTAAAATCATTGTGTGCCAAATTGTGTCAAATACTGATCAGTTTTGATTGCTAAATGATATCTCTGAGATCTCAACTAAAATGACTTCTGTCTGCACAAGCTAAAAGGGATCACTTTCCACCTGTAACTGCGGCGTTCTTGCTAGTTTGACCTAAAACACAAACTGTTACTCACTTGTGTATATTTACAGTTTTAGGATTCACAGATGCGGATCCCACCCAGATCTAGAAATGTGGTACATGGGGGCCTTCAAAAAAATTCTTCAAATAAACAGAAGCAATCAAATAAAAACATAGAGAAAGCAACAAGGCCTGGATCTGAAATTCACAGGAAAAACTTGAAAGGAGCTCTTACCCTTCTCTTCTACTACCAGCAAGTTACCAACAGCCCCGTTACCATCAAAGTTACTAAAATGCTGATCTTAAGCTGCTCTGCTGCAGTGGCCTCTGCCTTGGCTATCCTGACCCCATTCTCTCCCACACCCACTATAAAAAGGGGCCAAATGTAGTTCTCCAGGGCTCTCCATCCCATATCATCTCTCCAAAGACAAGTAACACACTCATCGGTCTCCTGATCCCTGCTTTCACATTCTTAACAAATAATTCTTATTCCATTAGATTGCTTTTGACACTATCCTCTATCTTAACCTTGACACTTCATGGTCACATAATCCCTTCCTAAAATACCCATTGCTTTAATGAAAAGCCCATTCTTCTACAAAAACTTCCCAACCTACTGGGACTTCCCCCATTATCTCACTGGACAAAGAACATACACTGGTTCACATTGTCCCTTAAGCACCTTATTTTACCTTCCTAACTGGTTGGCCCCCTGGAGAATAACTTTGTTAGGGTTTAGTAGTTTTCTTGCTAGTCTCCAGGGCATGGATTCTCTCTTAGGCATCGTACCCTCATATGTTATTAGGTAATTTTGTGTAAGTCACCAAACCTCTCTCTGAACCTCAGTTTCCTCATCTATAAAACAGAAACAATGCTTATCACAATTGTTTAAAGGATAAAAGCAAAGCAAAACAACAACAAAACCCCTAAAATAACCTCAAAAAATGTTCAGAAAATGCATTGAGGATTACTGTTAAGTTATAACTGACAATATATAAGTATATATGTACGTATACATATGTACACACACACACACACACATACACACACACACACACACACACACTCTTTTTAAAGAGCACCATTTAGTCACGAAAAAGTCTGGTCATTGTCCAGGGAGTGTTAGTAAAAGTGGAGAACTAAGACTGAGTGTGGTGACACGTTTAATTTCAGTATTCAGGAAGCAGAGGCAGGTGGATCTTTCTGAGTTTGAGACTAACTTGGTCTACAAAGTGAGTTCCAGGCCAGTCACAGATACACAGAGAGACTACCAGGGAGAGAGGAAAGAAGGGAGGGAGGAGTGTAAAACTATAATAGATAAATAATCAAGATTAAAAGTGGAAATGCTTTTGAGTGGAAAATAAAAGCAACAATATGATCAATGAGTGAGAATTTCTTTATTCTTCATAATAAAGTTATACTTAATATAAAGTTATGGATGGCAGAATAAATGACAAGGGAAGAATATATGGTCTTTGCGTGATTTTCATGACTCAGTTCTGCCATGATGTATAATTCAGTCTAAATTCAAAAAGCTCTCCAGGAGTATAGAGACTTGGTCACAGGGCAAGGTTTGCCATCCTGCATGCTCTTTCATAATCTATCATATCATTATTAGCTTTGTTAACACTCATCTATCAACATTATTCCTAAGTACACATTCTCAGAGAATATCGGATTCTCTTTTCATCCAAAGGCCTTTGTAAATTTCTGGGGTTCCCTTGTAGAAAACCATTTATTTTTGGTCACAGAATTATGCCCAGTGCTTTTTCCTTTTTTTTAAAAAAAGGGTAGGTCTTCTAAGAGGCAGTGCATAGTATGGGCCCACAGCTGCCTTTGAAGAATGACATGTTGTAATTTGGGATGTCCAGAAATATATATATTAAATATTATAAATATAAATAAATTAATATATATATAAAAACAAATTGCCTTATGACCCACATTTGTACCCGAAACTGGGAGAAAAATCTCCTAAGATCTCCAGGTAAAGTTTTAACAGTAGCATAAATTTGCTTTAAAAGTTAAATATTCTACACTGCAGCATTCTGGCGTGTCAAATGATTATTAAATCTCAGAGAGGTGCCAGACTAGAAGATCAAAGGGCAAATCAGGAAAAAATAAGTATATAAACTACTTGCCAAATTTAATATAAAAATATTTTAAACAATTATCAAACAGAAGTGGGAGTCATGTCAGTCAATGTAAGAATTTTAAATATTATTAAAATAGATTTTTAAGTGAGACATCTCTTTAAATGAACAGTCATGTCATTTCATCCAAGTTATTTGAAACTTATTGATCTTATCATTTGTGCAAGGACCAGACTGTCATCAGTTTGCTGAAAGAATAATGGAGCACTCCCAAACTGTTATGATAGGTTACATGCAAACTGCCGTCCTCATTTAAACGCACAGAATAGCACAAGGGAAAAAAATTCAACCTCAGCAATTGTATATTACATGATAAATTAGCAACCTGGTCTACTTTGCCTCACATCAAATTCAATACCATAGTCTTGCTATTTTAATTTGCAATCAGAGTTTGAACATCAGAAGATGTACCTGAGGTAGGTTAAAAAGCCCAATGTAAGCTATCTTCTCCTGCTACACTGTGAGCACAGAAGCCAAAAATTACCAGCAATTGTATTTTACCACTGTGGGACAATACTAGAACACTTAAAACTGTTGCCACGCTAGCAAGTGGGGAAAATACACTTTAAATGACTTTATATGGAAAATTATATTTTGGAGGGAAAAAAGTTCAGTGAAGGACATGTATCTCTCTGTATGGGTAGCTAAAAAAAAATCACTCTTAGTATATTCAAGCCTATTCTATAAAATACTCTCCCTATTCATCTGACTCAAAAGCAAGCTACATTCTTAGGTTATAATGGGTCACAACTAAGTATATAGTACCTTGCTTCCGGAATAATTTTGCTTTGTCTGTCAACTGTCAACAAAGCACAAAGAGCTCATGCAACCTAGTCATATACTGTGGATGTTAGAGATCTAACAAAATACAAATAATAAGAATACAAGATTTCATAGCTACCCTGCTTTCACTTCACATGAAAAACTGGAAGCATTTGTCTCTCAACATTCCATTCATCTCTATTGTATCACAAATCTTTTCATAAAATACTCTCTCCCTGCCATGTGAAGCTGCAAGTGACTTGGGGATGTAATATTCCAACTGTGATGATGTCTTCCTCTCTAACAGCAATAAATGGACATACCAAGTTAAGGCACATATATAGTTATTTCAACATAAAAAAGGAGTAAAGATTCAAATGGAATAAGATGGTAAAATGGCTACTCTTGTGTTTAAATTAATATTTTAGTGATGAAACCACTAAAGAGAAATTTTTATTATTTCTATCACTGTTTCAAGTTGTCACTCTAAAAACAAAAACAAAACAAACTAAAAATTCACTACCTTACCTTTGTATTCAAAATAGCAAATTTTTAATGCAAGCTCATATCTCAGTTTCATCAACATGTACACAGGGGAAAGGAAAAAAAAAGGCTGAAAGGAACTACCACAAAAATGACAGCACTAGTTATCTTTATACTGTCTCTTCTGTATTTCTTTTTACAAAAAGTATTCATTTAAAAATCTGAAAACTGTTATTGATAATGGAAGAATTTTTCACAAGGGCTTTCACTACAATACCTGAAAAACATTCTCAGCATCACGTTTGTTTGTTACCAAGATGAATTTGCAGAGAATATGCTCATGGGGGGAGCACAGGAAAAAAAAATTTTTCTACTAATACTAAAGTTTCAAAATGAGTGAATTTAATCACACAAACAGTTCTTAAATAGAAAATGACAGGTCATGTTTGGGGAGCATTAGAATCATTCAATAAATTAAGCCACTCACTAAAATGAATAATCTCTTATGTAGTATGATCTGAATACATTTCTTTATGATTGATCTCTCTAGGTAGGTAATCAGTTTTAAGAGAGGTATCCTGTTCCCCACCTGCTCTTCCCTGCTTGGATCCAATGTGAGCTCAGTTCAACCCAGATGTCCCTGGGCAATAATCAAATGGAAGAATTCAATCAGAAGGGTAGGCACAAATAGTCCCTCACCACAAATTTTTTTTTTGCTCAAGTCCAGCTAAATTAACTTTGATTTTTTTTGTTTGTTTCTGTTAGTTTGTAGATACGTATTTGCTAGCCTAGTTAAATGCAAGGTGTCTTTGGGTACCAAATAACAATGTTAAATCTGAATCATCTATACAGTTGCCTCATAAAAATCAGAATGGAGTTCACACCATCACCAGGCAATGTTTGTTCATTTAACTTTAATTATTTTCTCCTTGAGAATGGTACTAATGAAACTGAATATCTTTCATGGTCTCGAAGGGCCGTTTGAATAGTCTGTAAACAGAACTAAGGAGAGACAAGAGATCTGGCTGAGCCAGGGGGTTGCTAGGTGATGCAGAATGTAAACCCACAAACTTGTTAAGGTTTGCTTTGCTTTCATGCTACTTTCACACACTTTCAAAAGTTTTGAGAACTGATTTTTCAGGTGGTCATTACAAAAAAAGAATCCCTCCCTCCAAATTCACTCTGCACAGATGCTCTGTAACATTCAAAAGAGATGAAATCCATCTGACCTTTGGCTGTAGCATGGGAAACTTTTCGGATTTTACAGAAACATAGGATTATATACTTTCTGGATACCCACAATTTAAGAAACACATATTAATGTGGATTCTAGTATTTCAAAAAGACATTCCCAATCCCTCATCCAACCTTACTTAAAATAAAGATTTCTTCTCAAGAGGGGGAGAAATGTGATCACCACTCAAGAGATTTGGGACACAGAAACTCAAAAGGCATGGCAAATACCTCAGTACAGATCATCATGCTGACAACCGTTTCGGTTTAGCCACTTTCTTCTCTTCTTCCGGCCAGTACCAGGACTGACTGCCTGTGCCGTTTCTCCTGCCCACCCCCCTCCCCCAGCCTCCTTTTTTAAGTAGCTGATCAGAGATTGTCCAGTAAGAGCACTTTATTAGATCATCAGCCAGAGGGGTTCACAAGTACTGAGAGCAATGGGCTCAAATGCGGCACATCAGTTTTAATAGACCAGGGGCTACTAGTAAACTGCAGATACTGCTGAGAACTTTCCATGCACTGAACTCTTGAAAAAGCACCGTCTCTCCAGCTTAAATGCAGCTGCCTCTTTCAATGCCGCAAATGGGTAAATTTGACAAAAAAGCCACCATTAAGACTACATGAAAGGCTCAAGACAACATCCTTTCAATGCTTTGTACTTCAGTAATCAGATGTACTTACTCACCCCCTCCCCCAAACCCGATCAAGAACTATTTCTGAATGGTAGGAAATAATTCCACTTTGTACATCTTTTAGTTAATCAAGACTTTCTATTCAGCAATTTGACCTTTTGTTCAAAACAGGATTATCAGTTTTTTCGCCAGTTACCAAGGGCGACTCGCATGGTGAACATAATTGCAATAATTTGCAAAACACCATGGCAACCCACATTACAACTAGGTAAATACTGGGCTTTTGTGCTACATTGTTATTTTCAGAGATGCTGAAGTCAAAGAACGAATGACAAATGAACACAAAATTTATATTTGCTTTGTCTCAAAAGAGAAGAAAATTGATAACAAGAATTGGGGGGAAACCGACTACAGCTGTAATTTCTAACTTGATTAATTAGGATGGTAACAGTCCTTAACAGTATATTCAACAAACAGCCCTGACTTCGTCTCTCCACCCACCTCTCCCTATACCACTACCACTATCCCCCCACCCAACCCCAGACAAATTTTTTCAGCTTGGAGAACAAACATCCCCCATTTGCTCTTTTCTTCAACTTAATGGAATCCTTAATTGCAGAATATTGTTCTCCTGCTCTTCACGGCAATGAAAACGAGAGAAAGGAGGAGAGTGCCAGGGCAGACAGGGAGCTATAGTCATTTGTTTTCCTGCCTCTTTTGGACACCCCAGGCCCAATGATGAGATGGCATTTTCCTGGTTTCAGCAGCTGTTTCATAGCAGACAATAAAGTAAAAACTATTTAGCTTTGCAGAAAAACCACTTCTGTCTTCTTGACAACACAAGGTAAGTCTACATGCCGAGATGAAGTTTCAAAATTTAAATGCCAGAGCATAAGATGAGAAAATGATGTTAATAATAAAGAAAATAAATTTTTTCTTATAAAGAAATTATTAAATGTGGTACTGTCCAAGAAACGCTATTGAAATGTGTATGTTTGCTATTTAAGGAAGATGTTCAGCAATATAACCACCAATGGTCTGAAAACCACTTTATACTAAGAGATCCCAAGTCACAAAACAATCTAAAATATAAACCAGCTACTCAGGAATTAATGTAAAAATCAAAATAGCACTTTCAATAGATAAGCAGCTTTACATATAACATTATCATCTTTTCACCAATACATAAGACTGTTAAAGTTATATTAGAATGTTTTAAAGATAGATGTGAGAGGTAGCTTTGATTTTTGTAGTAAAGAAGCAGTTTTTTATTTTCCTAAATAAAAACACATTCTACAATAATGCCCCCCTCAGAAATTATCAAAACTGAATTTTTCGTGCAAAATGTAGTATTCATGGACAAGAAATAAAAAAAAAATACACACAGCAAGGGCTTTTACAAGTTCCACTGCCGAGATCTCTAGAGATAAGCAGCTGCAGATGCATTCTGAACACAGCTCAGCCTGCTTTCCTTCATCTGCTGCCTCCTAATGAGGAGGTGCCAAATGAGAGTCTCTGAAAAGATCTGCATATTTCCCCTAACTTTTGAAAAATCAAACGAACCAGATACTATAATGGGCCTATTATTCTTATTTTTTCAGGGCTGCACACACATAAGAATTAGTTTGAAGAAATCACAATGTAACATTCTTTAGGATATGCCTTGGAAATTAGAGGTACTGTGATTCTTTTTTTTTTAATTTTTTGAGGAGCAGAAATCAAAAGTATGGCACACATTCTATCCTTCCCAGCGAGGAACCAACTGTTCATATTTTAAAAATATGTATTTTATTTTCTTGATTGGTTTCAAATTAATAGTATCTTTGTAAAATGCACCCTACACAAAAAACTGAAATGTTAAGAGAAAATGTACCCTTCAATGTCAAATGACAGAGGGGAAAACAAGCCTTTTTAATTTTTGATGAAATAAAATTGATAGGTGATAAATGGCTTAAAACCCCTGTAACAATTAAGTCCTTTAAGAAACCCATAGGTACAAACAAAATACATTATAATCTGTTCAGAATGCCTTCACTTGTAATAATTATCTAGTATACCTATTCTTTCCCCAACCTGTAATGGTCTCTACTCCAGTGGGTTTTTTTCCTTTCTTTTCCTTTTAGCCAATTGGTTAGGATGCTTCTTGCATCGATTTCTTTAGGACTTATCTAAAAGGAATGGTAACATCTAGCCTCCTATAACAATAATAAATTACTCAAATTCCCATATCAGAAATGAGAACTACCTAGCAGGTGGATTGCAGTTCTTCAGTTCAGTCCCCATGACTCCTAAAGGATGGTAGCTTGCATTTAAAAGGAAACCTGCTTGAAATGCTATCTCCAAATTTTTGCTTTTCAATTTGAAACTCTGGCTGCACACTGGAATCCCCAAAGGTGCATTAACACAGGTGGCTAAGCATCATATCCGGGGATTTTGATTGAGGGCTGGGGTGGAGCCTGAGACTCAGCATCTTTAACAGGTTTCCAGGTGCTACTGCTGCTGCTGATTTGGAGACCTCACTTTGAGAATCACCAGTGTCATTCAGAATGGGTATTGAGGTTTTAAAAGCCCCCAAGTGATGCTAATATGCAGATAGGGTGAGAATCACTGCTCTGCCTTACTCTCATTTTCTCTCTGCTGTTTAAGATGATTTTCTGAATAATACACTTTATTAACAGAATTGTACTTAGGAATAGTCTCTCTCAAGTTCTTTTTCCTGCAATATTTACTTTCTCCTCTCTGCATACTGCTCATGTGGCTATTCTAAACTCTCTCAAGTTCTCCAGGCAGCATTTGAATTAGCAAAGCTTCAAATAAGATTTAATTCTACCAATAGAATTTACCAATTTTTATACCAAGTGTGTAGTTTAGTACAATTTAAAGAAAGCAACAAAAAACTCTAAACATAACACAGACTCTAAAATATGAAATGTACTCTTACCAGAATAAAAGTATTATAAAGAAGGGATTTAAAAGAGTGTCTATGAGAAGCGACTATATTTCTTTTTTTACAAGTAATATAAAATAAGGTATTTAAGTCCTAAAATTTAAAGGTGAAAAGACTTCAGAGCTCTACCCTAATCCTTTATGTCTGAGGAAAATGAAGCGGCCCCTCCCAAGTCAATTCCTTGGTGTGTGGACTTAACTTCCAACATGATGTTCAATACGTAGGAAATTAGAGAGCACTTGTAATGTGGCTGCTCCAAAGTCAGATGATGTAAGGGTAACACTAGTTTCCTGATTTTTTTAAATACTCATTATAGACTGAAATATTTTGGATATATTGGATTAAGTAAAATATAGTATTTTTATGATACATTAACAATAATTTGTTAAAAATACAAATGGGGACTGGGAGTATAGCTCAGTGGATAGAGCTACCACACAAGAAGTCCTGAGTTCAATACCCAGGACTATATAAACTGGTCATGCATGAGACCCTATCTAAAAAAAAATAAAAATAAAAGAGAAAAAATGCAAGTCTAAGTGTTACACACATTGTCATAAAGATTTTTTTCATATAACGGTAGTACCCTATAAATGCATAGAGATCTTGTTCTTGTCATTTGCCCATTTTTCCTACTAGGTGGTTCACCTTTTTCTCCTACTCAGTCCATATTAGTTGTTGCACTATTTCTTATTCATCATTTATTTTTCAACTTTATGGCATGTATGTGTGCATACATATATGCAACGTAGAAATTCTATTACTTACAATTTTATGTATTTAGGTGTTTTGCTGGATGTATGTCTGTGCACTATACATGTGCCTAGTGTGGTGAAGGCCAAAAGAGGGTGTCAGATCCCATGCTACTAGAGTTACAGTTAGGAGGGCCATGTGAGTGCTGGGACCTCTGGAACCTAAGTTCTCTGCAAGAGCAGACAGTGTTCTTATCCACTGAACTATCTCTCCAGTCAATAGAGAAATTTATAGTCAAATTTACTATTTTCCTATTTGGGGCTTCTGAATTCTTATTGTTTCAAAGTGTTCTCAAGTAAGCAGAGCACAAAGGATTTTTGAGTTGTGAAACAACTCCATATGATACTACAATGATTTATACAAGCTACAAAATGTTTAATACCAAGAATGAGCTGTAAGGTAAACTAAGAGCAACAATGTGCCAATCCCAATCATGACGGATGTACCACTATAACATGGGATGAGTAGGAAGTCTAGAAGAAATATGTTGTGATCCTGAAACTGTTCTAGACACTCATCCATTTTGAAAAAGATTTCCCCAACTCGAGGGTTAGTATTGCTTTTATAGCATCCTTTTCTATCCTAAGAAAGGAGAAAATAACATTCAACTACACATTTTCTAGATGATTGTTATCTACTGGTATGAGCCATTCCCTTATTAACTATTAGTTTCAATTTTGGATGTATTTCTGAATTCTTTCATAGCAATTCTATTTAAATCATTAAGTACTCATGGGGAAAGAAAACAACCACCCTAAATTCCTATGGTCATAGTTCATCTTCATTGTCTAAATTGTGATGTCTTGAAAATCTGAGGAATCATTAGTAGGTAAACTTATAAAATAATATTTAATAGCTAAACCAAGAATGTCTTTTAATTTTTTTCTAAAGTCTTCTTTTAAGTCCCTCTACAGCATTTTAAAGTTTTCTTCACATTCAGTATTTTAATATTCTTTGGCATTTTTCATACATTTTAGTCATTTGTATACATGAAATTTCATGTTACACTTCCTAAGTGGTTATTATTTGTATAGTTCAAAAGCTACTGATCTGAAATTAATTTTATAACTAGTATTCTTAATATATACTTTTTGTCTTTTTAGATAAATTTCACTGGGTTTTCCAAGTATGCAGAAATCTACATACAAATAATTTTTCTTCCCTTCCAATTTCTAAACAATATTTCTTGTTTTTATTATGATGGTTAGCTCTTTGACAGCTTGGTACTACTGATCACCATTTCCACTGGGGTGCTCCTCTAGCCAATTTCACAAGAGTCTTCCATTGTAGACCCATGAATTAAATCACTGAGGAATAGGTCTCTGCATCTGACAAAAGGGAATTTGATTAAGATCACTACAAAGCCTGTAAGGATCTTTGTTACAAAGTGCCTAAAACTTTTGCTGCTGAATTCAGTTTAAGGATATTAAATGGCTAACTAAATACTAAAATAGCTCCTTTTATATTTGGATATTCAGTCCTCTAAAGAGTCACTATCCCTAATATTCAATCACATCTTCTGGCTCAGTCTGAAAACACCACCAAACAATATAATATGACAAAGGAGTGGTCTCAGTTTGGGGAATTGACACTCTTCTTTCACACAGAAGAGTTACAACAGACTAGATGGTGAAGATCTGCTTAAGACAAAATTTCTCTAGTTTTACAATATATACACTATATGTTGCTATAGCACCTCAGGATATTCTGGAACTCAATACATAGTTCAGGCTTGTAATCAAGCCTCCTGCATCATTCTCCCAAGTGCTGATGTTACAGATATACACTACCATGCCAGGCACAAAATAATCTCACCATCCCACCATTATTAAAGCAGGCTTTCTTGTTACTGCAGTTTTCATTTCCAAACATTCTTTCAATGTGTTTTCAAATAGATGAAACAAAGATTTTTAGGTTAGTAAAACTACTCTATATAATACTATAATGGAATGAATGTGTAGAACAGTGTGCCTCAATATGCAATCCTTAGGTCAGAGCAAAGAAACAGGTTTGTAAGAGCAGCCAATTTTACAGTCTTATCCTAGTTTCATAAAGTTTTTCAAAGTTTGTCTCTGATGAGTAAGCCTGTGTTCACATAAGTAAGGCTTAGTACTCATAAATTATCAAAACACACGGCACACTCAAACAAGGTTACGGAAGAGGGCTAGAATGACAGGTAAAAAGTGTTATGTATAAGAACATAAATATAAATAATCAATTAAATTTAGTTGCTCTATGCTGACATTGTGTTCAATATGCCACTACTCTCAAAACCCATGATTAAATAGGATTTTAATTTACATTCTCGGGGCTAACAATTTCTAAGTTGGGAGAAGTATAAATCTTCCATTTTAGGATGTTTCATGTGTAACTAAAACAAATTCAAAGAAAAATTATTTGTTTTATTTCCTCGGATGTCTTGGCCTTGCTCAAAATGCTGTAACTGGCCTCTGAATCTACTTCATGGTTCACTCATCTGGAGCAAGGCCCGGCGTGCTTCAGTTGGATGCTGAGATGGTTTTAGACATGACAGTTCATTTGTTAACTCACCGCCCTGATTTGACTCTAACACTTCTTGAAAAGAAGTCTCTTCAGCTTCTCATCTGATGTTTTATATAATAAAACTAAAGAATTTGACTTCATTTTCTAAGTACTGTCACCAAGTGTTCCCCCCAGGAAAGCAGAAAATGGGACTGGAGTAGGCTACTAATTTCCTAAGAACAGAGAAGTCTCTACCTAATCAACCCTTCTTCCCCAGAAACACTCTCAGAAGGCCTTGGATATTAGAAGCCAGCAGAGAGATTTACATTTCCCCATGCTGGACTTCAAGCTATCATCAAGGAAAGAAAGCCACTTAGAACAAGATGGATTTTATTAATTCTTTGGGGATGCCTAAGATACTATTAATTGGCCATAAACCTGACACAAACACAGAAAAGTAAAGTCATTTTACGCATCAGCATGAAATGGGCCTCTCCATTTTACTGCTGCACTTAGAGTCACAAAAAAAAGGCATGGTCATGGTCATAAGCAGTTCTCTTAGCAGAAAGTACTTGTCCATGAGCTCACCCAGGTCTTATCTTGGCTATCCATATAGGAATAGCATTACTAAAACCATATATTTAAATGAACTTTTAAAAGCAACCCCCCCCCCCGCATCTAGAGATATAACTTAGTAATTAAGAACACTGGTTATTCTTCCAGAGGATATAGGTTCAATCCCCAGAACCCAAAAAGGCAGCTCACAACAGTCTATAATTTCAGTTCTAGGAGATTTAATAGCCTTTTTCTGGTCTCTGCAGGTAAAAACATTTTTTTAAATTAAGTGTCTATCCACAGAAGGTTGTATTACTAATGTATCTATATGAATTTCTTTCTTCAAATCAATGTCAACTAAGACAAAATAATATTCTAGATCTATATTAAAATAGACGTCTATTGTTGCATTTTGGGAAGGACTCACTTTATTTTTGAAACCTGGAGTGCAAGAAACTGAACATAACTTTAAGAGGAAGAGGTTCAAACACACTAGCATAAAGAAGGGGAAAAGCTTGAAGATAGAGTAGGAAATAGAAAGGAAATCACCAGCCATCTTCTCAGACCCTGATGGGTTCTTTGAGCTTTGGAGCTTCTATGGTCTGAGACAGTGTGTGAGACACTACAAGGGCTGGAAAAAAATAAGCTTTCTCTTTTCATTTTAAACAGATTTTTTTAAAAAAATATTTTTAATTGATTTTTATTGAGCTCTACTTTGTTCTCTGCTCCTCTCCCAGCCTCTCCCCTGCTCTTCAACCCTCCTGCAAAGTCCCCATGCTCCCAATTTATTCAAGAGATCTTGTCTTTTTCTACTTCCTATGTAGATTAGAGCTATGTATGTCTCTCTTAGGGTCCTCATTGTTGTCTAGGTTCTCTGGGACTGTGATTTGTGGGCTGGTTTTTTTTTTTGCTTTATGTTTAAAAACCACCTATGAGTGAGTACATGTGATTATTGTCTTTCTGTGTCTGGGTTACTTCACTCAAAATAATGTTTTCTAGCTCCATCCATTTTCCTGCAAATTTTAAGATGTCATTATTTTTCTCTGCTGTGTAGTACTCCATTGTGTAAATGTACCACATTTTCCTTATCCATTCTTCGGTCGAGGGGCATTGAGGTTGTTTCCAGGTTCTGGCTATGACAAACAATGCTGCTATGAACATATGATAGTAAGAGTAATTCAGATGACTAATCCTCCAGCTTCTTTCAGGCTACAAGAAGTAAGAGCTCCAAAGCAACCAGTGCCTTTCTTCACCATGCACAACTCTCCTTGCAGGAGGCAAGTAAAATAAAAAAAGCAACAAAAAAGGAAGAGAAGGGCCAGTTTCTGGTGCTGCCCTCGCTTACTGAATTACTGATCCTGTGCTTTGAGCAAACTCTTCACTCTTTGAGTCTTGGGGTATATTCCCATGAATACTGAGTCCTGGCTCGTTTAAGGGATAATAATGATCATGACCTCTGAACCAGGTTGCCTTCAAATACTTGTGCAAACAAGTATAATTTCCACATGTGCAAATTCATCTTCTTTCTTGATGAAATACACTGTAGGAAATGTGGTAAGGTGTGCGTGCATGTGTGTGTGCACTGCAATCAGGTTGCCCTGTGGTAGGTAATCTAGGAATTATAACGTGATTCTTACTACTCAGATAACAGAAAACAATGTGACTACCTTCTCTATATCCCTTTGTAAAGAAAAAAAACCTCAGCGATTACATTAATATTGAATGTTTAACCAAAATATATGGCCTGTTGGCTAATGAAAGGTAAAGCTTAATTAGCATTATAGTTTTAGAAAAGATGATGCTAAAAGTTTTTTGCTTTTTAAAATCTCTATCATTCAGTTTCCTGTGGGTTATTTAGGATTTCTGCTAGAGGCAAAGAACTCAAATCGTTACTCTCTTATCTCTTCTCAGAGCTCCTAAAAGCTTATGGCTTTGAGAAATAATACCATGTCCTAAGTTTCAAATTCTGGAATGAGTTTTTTCTCACTACCTGAGCAGTTTATGAAGTACTTTTGTTGATAAATTCTTTCATAAAGCTCCAGAACAATCTAGCACCTCAATGCTGACAGAGGGTGAAAATGCAAGAACACGCCTTTCTACTGAACAACAAAGACAAGTGTTCTCATTTGCCCAGCATTATTTAACCTTTTCCTTAACATGAACAACATTAAAACGCTTCACTTAGGAACTTAGAAAATGAAAAGTAAGCTTCAACTGGAAATGCCACAGAGAACTGCCATTATGCTCATAATTGAACTTTGCGTTATTCAACGCAACCTAAGGGGTAGCTTTTGTATAGTACAAAATATGGAACTACACATTTCTGAAAGGTCATGGAAACACTAGGAGACAAGAAGAAAGTGAATTAGTGAAAAATGAATTCTGTGCAGATTTTTACATTAGATGTCAAAGTTAATACAGTTTTTTTTTTTTTTTACTAACAAGGTACCATCGATCGCTAAAAATGAAAAGCTAAACGTTAAAATAACTTGCTAAGTCTTTCAAGTAACTGCTTAGATTTTTCCCTTCACAAGGCAGATAAAAGGTTGCCTTGTCCCTCTGTGTTCATAATTTGTTGTTTGCCTTAAAGAAGTAATTTCTTGAAAATGTACTTTCCTTGTTAATAAAAATCCCAGTGACTCAACAGCAAAATAGTGGAATCTAAGAGAGCTGAAAAAGATTTAATTTGATATTAAATTATATTTTTATCATTAAAACAACTTTCAAGTTCACTATGAATGTTGGAGTAAATTGCTTCTTTTTTTCAAAAAGGAACATGTATGTGTATTTTTGATAAAAACTCAAATCTTATACATTATAAATGCTTTCTGTATATAAAAAACAAAGAAAGATATCAGAGTCATTTTGAAGGACACATTAAAGCTCAAGGCTAAAGAGAAGTAAAAGGAAGATCAGGTCCTTATATTCATGCAAGATAGGCAAGGAGCATGGGGCAAATCAGACTAGAACTCTGAAGAACTCTTAAAAACAAAAAGCTACAGTCAAAGACTATTTCTAAGCTAAAACACTTCATGAAATAAATAGAATTTAAAAATCACACTATAATTAATGTAGTGGCATTTAATTTGTATTTTAATAAAGCTTGCCTGAAGATCAGAAAAGTAAAACAGCCACATTGGCCAGCCTTACAGACCAGGCAGAAGTGACACATACCTTTAATCCCAGTGGCCACACTAGTTTGCCACAGAAACCAGGCGGTAGTGGTACAAACCCTTAATCCCACAACTAGAGAGGATTATAAAACAGGAGGAAATAGCTCTCAGTGTCATTCTGAGGTTTCCTGTAGGCAGGATCAGCACTTTCAGACCAACATCAAGGTAAGAGCCAATGGCTGGTTGCTTTGCTTTTCTGGTCTTCAGGTTGAACTCCAATCTGTCTCTGAGTTTTTATTAATTGTTCTTCAATTAATAAAAAATAGAAAGGTCTCCTATAATTATTAAAAAATACCCACTAACTTGAAAATGAAGAAATAGTCATTTTATTACCTAATAATCTACTCAAATACTAAAAAATGCCAAGCTTTCAAAATGTATGATAAATCTGAGAAAAAATGTTTAATTGTCCCAAATTACCAAACCACTGTACAAATTCAAGAAAAAATTGCTGACACCGATGATACATACATTATGGAAGCATGCACAAAGTATTTTTTAGTTTTATATGCAAATGATTAACTAGCCAACAATATCAATAGTTTAAATCAGACAAAAATTATTTCATCATTGAAGTAGAATTTTTGAAAAAATCTATTTTACCAAGTCTATTTTAAAATAACTTAAGAATTAAGAAGAATAAAGAAAAAAATCTTAATATGCAGTTTGGTAAAGTTCAAGTCATTCTTTGAACAACACATTTATCTATCCAGTAAAGCTTGTGTTAATGTGATGTAAGAGTTTGGCAAATTCAACTTTAATGGAGCATAAAAGTGCTTTTGCTTGAAAGTGAGATCATTTTTAAAAATTCAAAGCATGATCACTTTTTTCTTTTTTCATAGGAACAATCTGATACAAGCAGCAAAGCTTAAATAAACTAGAAACATTTCAAATGATCCATAAAGGATTAATAAGCACCACAGGAAGTCCTATAGGCTCAGCGTATACATTTTCCATTCCCCCCTCCTAGGATGGGTAAGATAAGAAATTCTAAGCAGAAGCCAAGTTTTAAAGTCTCTGAATGCTAAAGGGCTGTTATGTTGGGGTGAGAGGTCATAACTAAGGACTCTCTTATTTGAAATGGATCAAATTCCAGGGATACTCAAGAATCATGAAAACTTAGATATTCATGTAAAAAGGTCTGTTTGCTCATGGTATTAGCCAGTGGTCAGGAACAAAACTAAGGCAAAAGAAGTAGCAGCAAGCTACAGGCCACTAATAGAACAAGAACAATGACAGCTATTACTTTGGCAGAGATAATCTATGCTGAAAGAAAATACAAACACACACAATTTCTTTCAATACAATTTTCTTGTCTTCCCACTGACTTCTGTGATTACCACAGAAGGCAGGGTTCTAAACACATTTCTCAATTGAATCCTCAATCAATAATAGTAAAACATTCAGATAGAAGATGCAGGAAACACATTATAGTATTAGTAAATGTTTGAGAAATAGGCTGAACTTACCAATATGCAGAGAATCTGGCAAGAGAAAGCTCATATACCTAAAAGGGATCATATTTTTGTCACCCCTACAGCTCAGTGACATTACTGTGAACATCAAATTGAAGTTCTTTTCATTCTTAGGTTAGACAATCTTCCTTCTCAATCTTTACAATTATATCTTTGAGAATAAAGACATCTCATAAAATTCACTATTTAACAGAATATGTAAACAGTAACTGTATTTTCTGTAAGATATAATGCCAGCTTTTCCATATCCTATAGACAAATTAAAAATTCAGCGCCATGTTCCAAATTGCTATCAGTAAGAACATGGCATTTTAGTGAGCACCCAGGTTTGTTCCTGAAGTAAGCACTCAGGGTGAGAGGGAAAATGCTCTTTACATTTCATACACATTCTAGCATACGCATTATTCTGAAATTGGCATTTTATTAGTTCATTGACAGCAACACAGATTATTCTTGCTATGACAATGAGATTTACTTTGTTAAAATAAAAAATAAATAGCAAAAAAAGTAACACTTAAAAATACCAATGAAAACCAGGATCAATAAGAAAAAAATTAAAATAGACAAAAAAGGAGTTTGTTTGAAGCACAGTCTTAGGGTTGGAACACAACTGCCTCTCTGAAAATATAGTGAGCCCGTACTAAGGCTTTGGCCTTATTTTATTGTTATTTTATTGTTAATTCATACTATCTATAGTAAATGGGTAAAATAGAACAGGTGGAATCAATTTAGATATCCATTTTTTACCTGTTTTATTCTTTGAACTTTCTATAACTGGATAGACCAAGATGCAAAATGTCACTTCTTTGTGGAAAGTTTTTTTGAGAAGGAAAAAGAAAGGTCTGGTTTTGAATCAGAAAGGACCAAAATTACACTTTAGGTCTCTAAATTATCTTTCTAAGATCCACTGAGGTTCTTTCTATAAGATTCAAATTCCTTATTTATAAGGCACCACCTTAAACAGGTACTACAAGAGTTAAATGACACAGTGTATACACAAATGTTAACAAAGTATTTGAATGACAGCTCAAAAATAATCACTCTTCTTTCTCCTGCTCTCCAGAAGCCACAATACTATGGCAAATAAAATGACTGGCCAAATAAAACAACATAGTTTGATAGACTATATTAAAGATATAGATGAAAACACACACACACACACACACACACACACACACACACACACACACACACAAAACTTTCCATGGGTAAGATGTTAAAAAGCTTCCTAGAAGTTAGAAACTTCTATTTATTTCTTTCTCTCCCCCCTGCTCCTCCCCCTTCTTTTTCTTCATCCACACTGTAGCCCAAATTGGCCTGGAATTCCCTACATGGCCTAGCCTGGTCTCCAATTCATGTTAACCTTCTGATTTCAGTCTTTTGAATGTGGAGTTATAGGTACGGACCACTGTGCTGGAAAGGCCTTGGGTTTTTGTTTTTGTTTTAGGTTTCTTTTTTTATTTTATTATTCAAAATTCAAATTTCCCCCTTCCTCCCCTCGTCCCCTCCCCCCTCCAGTCCTAAGAGAGGGCAGGGTACCCTGCCCTGTGGGAAGTCCAAGGCCCTTCCTCCTCCATCCAGGTCTAGGAAGGTGAGCATCGAAACAGACTAGGATCTCAAAAAACCAGTACATGCAGTAGAGACAAATCCCATTGCCATTATCATTGGCTTCTCACTCAGCCCTCATCGTCAGCCACATTCAGAGAGTCCAGTTTGATCACATGCTCGTTCAGTCCCAGTCCAGCTTGGATCTTTAAGGCTGAGGATAATTTAAAGAGAGATGGCAAGAATACAAGAACAATTCTGGCAGTCAAGAAAAAAAAACTCGCCGGGCGGTGGTGGCACACGCCTTTAATCCCAGCACTCGGGAGGCAGAGGCAGGCGGATCTCTGTGAGTTCGAGACCAGCCTGGTCTACAAGAGCTAGTTCCAGGACAGGCTCCAAAGCCACAGGAAACCCTGTCTCAAAAAAAAAAAAAAAAGAAAAGAAAAAAACAGAAAAAAAGAAAAAAACAAAACAAACACACAAACAAAAAAGGTCTGATTAAAGGAACAATTATTTGACAGTGTTGCAAAGGAAAGTGTGGGGGAGAGAACAGACAGATAAGGCAATAGTAAGTCTCAAAGTCATAATAAAGATCTCTGTTATAGTTCAACATAAATATAGTTAAACTACTCAAAGGACACAAAAGTTTTGTCATGGTCTCAAAGTGGTCTATCAATTAGGATAACATGCTACCTACAAATCTAAGGTCAAAAACTACCCAACATAATTTCAAGGTGGTATATGAATTAGCTAGGATGCTACTTACAAATCTAAGGCCAAAATATTACCCAAATCAGTTTCCAACATAATCTAACCCACAAAGGGCAACCATAACAAAATAACACAGAGCCCCAGAAAAAAATTAACGTGCGCTATGTACAGACCTTTATTTAAAGCATAAAGGGAAGAAAATGTACAAATACAACACTAAATACAGGTGTACAGCAGGAATTGAGGCCTAGAACAGAGAACGTTTTTATAGTAGCCAAAGAAAACTTCTGAATGTGGAAGATGAGAAAACAGCACAGTAAGAGACTGCAGCAATATCATTAATGCAAAATATTCAAAGATTTCCAAAGCACACAGGCAGCAAGATAGATTTCTCTAGACACAGTGTTTTCGCATGAGTGACCTGCAGATGACATGCTAGTTCTACAATTTATGACTTTTGGATTAAAGCTGGGAAGGGGGGTATCCTTCCAGACACAGAGAGCCCTTAATGATAGCATAGCTACAAACTGCACAGTGATCAAGAGTTACTGAACTAAGAAAAACCTCAGCAAGTACTCCCTCAATTATTTCGGCTCTTGGACATTTCAATGTGAAACTACTCATCGATATTATTCTTTTTCCAACATTCATTTTATAGAGTACCAAGACAGAACCAAATGTTGGCTTACTATAGTAAATGGTGAGGGGAGTCTGCTTTGATTTCCTTTCCTTTATCACCACCTTGGGTTTGTGTTTTAGAATGCCAAATAGATTTTGAAAAGAGGGTACAGGGTGTGTCTATCGGGGGAACCATGCTCTTCCCTTTGGTGGAGACAAAAGATAGCAGGTATTTCATTCTTCTGTGTGAGTACACTACCTCACTTAATTTTCTCACCATCACATTAAACTGTGATTTTCAATAGAGATCTGAAAAATGTATTACATTTTACCTGTTATTTTGAAAAGAATTAGTAAGCAATTAGAGGGAAAGGATAAAAGTAGGGCAAAACTGTTTCTGTTTTTTTTTTCAGGCCAGCTAACATTTGAGAGTTTAAAATGACTAGAAAGGCAAACTGTTAGGTATTCAGAAAGAAAATGTGAATGTTTTCCCAAAGGCATTATTAACAATTAATAATCATTACATTGGTGCCTTGTTTACCTGACCTTGTGTAAATTCAGCAGCCTGGTAATTAGACCCAGATTTTGCACATTTGTATATTTCCATGCATAGATTTGACTCATTCATTCATCCATTAAAATCTGCTTGACAGACGTAGATGAATAATCAAGCTACAATTTGTATTTACTGGATTATAGAAAATTGCCCAAACTGTTAAGTTCAAGGAAAGCGCATTCTTGCCTCTCTCTTATGACTGATGTAAAAGCAATTACATATCAGAGGATTGCCCCAAAGCTCTCAGAAGTGGCACTGCTTGTGCAATCTGGGGTCTTTAACAGAATTTTTTCCTGAATGTAGAGATTGTTTAAGGATTAACTTTAACAGAAGGAAGGAAAAAAACCCTGCATATGTTTAAGTTTCTCATATAATTCACTTCACCGTTGTCTTATAGTAAAAGTCCTAACAACATTCAGAATGATCAACAATGCAAGCGTATCCTGAAAGGACAAGACAAAGACAGGGGAAGGGCTGAAGAGGAGAAAGGAGACGTTTGGAGAGTTTCATGACAGTTTCCCCAACTCTGCCTAGGAAAGTAGCAACAAGACCTGACTAGTCCTCTTCCTAACTGGATCAACAAGAAACAAAGACACTATATGAGACTATCATTAATGTATTTTAATTTAAAGGAGATCAAATTCCAGGGCCAATGTTTGCAAAAATACACATTTAGTACTAACCAAACATGCTGTTATGTGGAACTGTATTTTACTCTACTATATTGATTTGCTTTCAGTTAAGTAAACTATTGCTAAAATATGCTATTTTTTAGCCTAAGGTACAGTATTTCTTTAGACGATACAACAAATATTTCTCTTCAAACTGCTTATTGTAATTATCTAGAAAAAATTAATTATTCCTGACTTGTAAAAATGTATAAAGCCAGCATTATCAGATTGTTGTAAAGCTCTAAGATCACAGCCTACACATACACATGTAAAAATGTTTTATATAGTCTTTTCTAGGGATCTGACTCCTCAATTTGAAGAAAAAATGATTGCTTAGAACCATTTTACAAGTATATTTGCATTATAAAATTCAAAATCTGACTTCAAGCAGATTTTTCATCAGATAGGTAACAATTAGATAAAACTGGTGCCATATACAGAAGCTCAACAAGCAAAAACTGTACCCAAACTTCCAAACTATGCGCATACTGATTTTATTGTTGTCAAATTCTAACTTTTGGGGTTTTCCCCCTCAAATATCTCATCTTTTCTTGCTAAAAAATGTCAAATCATGATAGAGTTCAGACATTTGTGAGAATAGTCTGAAAACATCAGATTACTAAAGAACCAAATTAAATTAAGCATTGGTTTTCAAAATGAATTGTTCTTACAGGCCATGGGTTTGCAAATACAGAAACAGAAATTCAGATGCTTTTAGTGAATGCAATGCCATATAAAAACGAGTGTCTGATGAGCCAGTGGCACTGAATTTTTTGACACTTTAACATGCATTTCAGGGGTCTCATGTCAAAAAGGCATGATCTTGGCAATTCACTATGATAAAACAACTTAGATCTTAAAACCAAACACAAAAGTTATATCAATAGAAACAGCAGACAGAAGTGGTAGTGAGGGGGTGTTATGGAATTTTTGAAAGGAGAGACAGCTGGCAAAAGAGGCAGAGGCTACTCAAAGCTTTCCCCAGTGTGTGACTTAGATGATTTGATCTGTTTGCTAAGTCTTTTGCAAGAGTTCATGTCCTACACAATGTGCTTCACTTCCACTCTATCTGATAAAGGAAGGGCACTAGCAAAAAAAGTATAGCTGTTTTATCAAGTAAAGTGATGGTCTAATAAAAAAAAGTCATCTAAACTCATGTCCTTTGTTCTACTGTCACTGTAGTTGCTTCTACTAACAACTCTGCACCACTATTTTGAAGTTGTATAGTAAAGACAGATTTCCTGAAATCAAGGCTGCACAATTCTCATAGGGAGCCCTTAGCTGTTGACCTATACTTTCTGCCAGTTCATTAGGTGCACCATAATTACTAGTTATGTATGGAAGGAAGAGAAGAGGTTCTAACTGCTAATAAGACTAGATGAGATAAACTTCTCTAAGGATTATTCTGTAAGTCTTGGATTTCACATTTACTCCTAAGCCACTTCCTTACTTTTACTGAGTTCTCTTAACCTATCACCAGTTTCATTAAGTACGTGATCAATAAACATAACTCTGACCAGAGGCAAAGCAAAGCAGGTCTCATCACACTTCCTTCTTGAAGAGTGCACTTTGTGCATGTCAAGGGGAGAAAAATGAACACACAAAAATAAACAAATATACATACAGAAAGCATGATGCTAAGGCTTTCTAAAAACGTTCTGGTTATTTAGATGTGATACTAACAAGAAAAAGACAGAGCTGCCAGTTAAGAGAAAGAACCTCTGCTGTTAAGAAGCCAGCTTCCTAGTCAATGTTCAAGGCACACAAGGAATGATACTAAATAAAGGGATTTCTTCCAAGTAGCAAGCAAGAATCACAAATTTAAAATTGAAGGTGAGACTAAAACATGCACTGTATATGTGCATAATAGAAGAGTGGGTTTAACTTATTAGAAGACTCCTAAAGTGATTGATATGTAGGAAACAATGTCCAGTGGCTGTAAAGTAGTTAATTAGAATATCTCGCCAAGTGAATAGAAATGCTACATTCACAGATTTTTCTGAAAGCTCCAAAAATTACTTTCTTGCTCGAGTATGTAAGTCCTGTATCTTCCATGTTCCTGGTTCTATGTTTTTCACAGGTAACAAGAAGTTAAACACAACACTATATGGTATAGCGTAGCCTGTAATAACCTGATAGTAAGATGTGGTAATATTTTATTTGTGCTTTAACAAATAAAGCTTTCCTGAAGATCAGAGTGCTGAGCTAAGCCACTAATTAGCCATAGAGGCCAGGCAGTGGTGGCACACCTTTAATTTCAGTACTTCCAAGCCAAAGGCAGTCAAATCTCTGTGAGTTCAAAGTCACCCTAGGTAGGCTACACGAGACTGAATCAATCTAAAAGAGAAACAGAGCAAAGCAGTGATGATGCGCACCTTTAATTCCAGCACCAAGGAGGTGGAGATGGAAAGTGAGCTCGGGATTCAGGCTGAAGTTTCATAGAGAGGGATTTAGTCTGAGGACTTGTAGAGACAGGATAGCCCATTTGGTCTGAGGATTGCATAGAGGTAAGAACTAGTGACTGACTGCTCTGCTTCTCTGATTAGGGAGCTTTCACCCCCTAATATCTGACTCCAGGTTTTTATTATTAAGACTAAATTATGCTACAGTAAGAGTTATCATAGACGTGTGCAATGGCTTAGGAGAGTGTAGAAGAGATAATAAGACATTTTGCCTGAGCTTCCTGAGGAAAGCTTTCAAGAGATGAGCCACTAAAGTCAGAAGCAGGCATTGTGAAATGGGCATTGCTGCAGTATGGGGGTATAGTTTTAGGCAGAGAGGATACAGGTGAAGCTTTAGTAAAGCATGTATGAATTTTAAGGATAAGCTCTCTGGTATAGTGGGGATGGTGAAGCTGGACGACATAGAGAGGCTGGCTCACAGTCTAACGTAATGCTATAGAATTTAGTATAAAGAAATGAGCAACTGCAGGTGGTTTTTAAAGCTGAAAACAGTAAGAAAAATGAACTTTTAGGAGGGCAGACCAAGTAAATGACATAAACTAACAACTAAGAGGCCATGAGTTGAATTAAAGCACTGAAAATTGAGGTAAAGGAAATATGTAAGGAAAATATAGTATAACCTCTTAAAACCCAACGTGGAATATGTTATCACGAGTTAGAAAATATTGGATGGTATTACTATGTATATCTTACAAGAATCTTGTAATTAGGAAAAGCATAAAACATTAAAAAACAGCATTTATATATGTATCGTGAAATAAACGATTATAAACACAGTAAAATCCCCTCTTTTAAAATATCTGTAAAGATACGAATAGTAGGACTCAATAATAACAACATTTAGACAGGAGGAAAACAGCCCCTAGAGATGGATTTGCAAGATTTTCAAAGGTCTCATAGGAACTCCGAATGAAATCAAAACATTTCAAGAGGTGGAAAAGTCATACATTTTCATTCAAGTTCCTATACACTGAAGAAGCTTCAAAGACTTATTACTGTTATGTGATTCCTAAGAGAAACACTAGAAAATACAAAATCCAGTCTCCAAACTGTCCCATTTTAACTTTGAGACCCTGCTTAGGGAAACTAGGTATTTCCTACAGAACATAAGCTGAAGCTTAAAAAAAAAAAGATTATGGTGAGTCATTCACAAAGCTGGGAGGGTGGTGACAGGACGGGAAATCTTAGAACCACTTTAAGAGGTTGAAAAGACCTTAACTCTTGAGCATAGGCACAATCTGTTCATGTTGACATCATTAAATGAGAGATCCTAAAGAAATAGAGAAATACAGGGAACATGACATTTCTATATACAAATATTCCTCTTAGATTTATAAATCATACAACATAAAAGAGACAAGATTGAGTAAGACTACCTGTCGTTTGTCAAGTGTCAGCAATATAACAGAAGACATAATAAGGATGATAAATTCCCACTAAAAATGTGTAACTATGAAAAAGTTATAAGGGAATTTTGCTTTCATAGAATTATTTCTGGACACAAAAGAAATCATCTTAAAAATTCTCTTCTCTTTTAAAGTATATAGTTAACTTGATATAAGTGTGAAAACAAATGTATCTTTTATCTTAATATTCTCACATATAACCCATGAAAATCATATTAAAGCATTCAGTGATTGTTTTCCATTATACTAGAATTCATCAATATGTTCTTTCGTAACTTTCAGTAATCACATAAAAGAATTTGCCTATAAATTCTAGTAATATTCCAGATAAAGGCAAGTCATCAGATACTCTACAAATAAAAGCAAAGGAAACAAAACACCTGCTCAAGTGATTCAACATGCAGCCATGGTGAAGACCTACCATCTTCGTCTAGAAAACAGATAAGCAAATACATGATGGAAAAGAAATGCTACAGTGACTAGGTACAGAGGAGCTCACCTTTAATCCTAGCACCAGGCAGATAGAGACAGGGGGATCTTCTGTGAGTTCAGAGTCAGCTTGGTCTACACAGTAAGAACCAGGCCAGCCAGAATAACACAGTGACACCCTGTCTCAAAATAAAATAAAGAAAAATGACAGTGTGAAGAAATATCTCATATGTAGTGCTCTTAAAAATGTTCCATGAATTCATCATCAATAACTTCAGAAGTTATCAGAAGAAAATGGATGGAAAAAGGGCTGGCTGGCTGGCTGATCACTGTAACTATCAGTTACTAGTTTCCATTGGTAATATAAACGGGTTTACTACTATCTTTGTCCATGCCTACAGATAATCAACTCTGTATTTTTTGAATAAAGACATTTCTACGTTCCTAAAAAAAAAAGTTCCACTGTATGACTGAAAGTCTATCTACTGCACTGAGGCACCTCACCTGGGAAGAGGTGGGTGACGGAGGATGAATATAATCCAAACACATTGTACAAAATTGTTGAACTAAGACAAAATTTTAAAAATGTTTTATTACGTCTTAACATAGTGCTTTGGTCTTGCATAAATTTTTAGGAAATTAAAATGAAAAGGGCAGTAAATAGACTTCTAGGATACAAGCACTTAATCTCTTCACTCAGCTCATTATAATCTAACACAATATAAAAATTCACCCTCTATGCTTCCTTTTAAGGCAATCTTATTATTTTAATAAAAATTACACATGCCCATTGTAAAATAGTTAAGAAGAAAAAACAATGTGAAAATAAAAAAAAAACTCCTACAACTTTCATCATTCAGGTGTTATTTTTGCCATTTTCTAATTATTTTTGAGAAATCTTTCTAGATTACACATTCATATAAACAAATGTATGAGCTTTTACAAAAGTGACAGCATACATATTAGCTGGTACTCTTAAAAACTTGGCAGCATTAGACTTGCGAAATAAAATTTAAGGTGTGCACATGTGTGAACATACTCTATTGAGGATAAAATAATTTACTTATAACCTTCTTGTTTAGAAAAAAAAACTTTACTGAGTATATGACAAGAAGTCATGTGCTAGGCTTAACATGAGTACTACCGACAGCCTACACATAACTTTCTACATTATAGAAATACTAGAACAAATAAATATACAATTTTATTTCTATATACCAGGTAATACAAGTGAACAAGTCATTAAAGAATAATAATCTCCTACCAAAATGACTGCTTAAGTATCAATCTCTAGCAGAAAAAAATACAATTATGGACTGAAAAATGACAAAATGTTAATTGAAGAGCTCAAAGAAAGCTAAAGTACTTAAGAAGATAGTGCTCACAGACTAGAAGCCTTCACATAAAAAAATCAATTGTCCCCCAAATAATATGGACTTTAAGAACAACAACTATAATCACCACTACCTATCAATATTATTTTTATGATGAAGACAAGTTTATTCCAAAACTTTTGCAGAAATGCAAAAGGACTAGAATGGCAAGTAGATATGAAAAGAGTACTCATACTACACATAACATCACAGTATTCAAGAGTGCGGTGTTGGCAAATGGATAAACACAGACATCAGTGGAAGAAGAAAAAGTATAGAAATAGCCCCATGTAAGTGTGCACAAAAGATTATTGACAAGGGCACAGAAGCAATTCAACGGAGGAAGGACAATGTTACAAGTAAGCAGTTGGCCAGACATAGGCGAAAGGAATAAAATGAAGCCTGTCCCAAGTCTCATACAAAAACAAACTCAAGACAGATATTGCATCAAGAGTACATGTTAAAAAATTCTAAATTCTCTCCCCATCTTCCCTTGGCCCAGTCTTGCTCAACCCTCAAGTTCCCAATTTTGCCTGGCGATCGTGTCTACTTCCAATATCCAGGAGGATTACTATATCTTTTTTTGGGAGTTCACCTTCTTATTATCTTCTCAAGGATCCCAAATTTATAGGCTCGATGTCCTTTAATTATGGCTAGAAACCGATTATGAGTGAGTACATCCCATATTCATCTTTTTGGGTCTGGGTTACCTCACTCAGAATAGTGTTTTCTATTTCCATCCATTTGCCTGCAAAATTCAAGATGTCATTGTTTTTTACCGCTGAGTAGTATTCTAGCATGTATATATTCCACAGTTTCTTCATCCATTCTTCCACTGAAGGGCATCTAGGTTGTTTCCAGGATCTGGCTATTACAAATAATGCTGCTATGAACATAGATGAGCATATGCTTTTGTTGTATGATTGGGCATCTCTTGGGTAGATTCCCAAGAGGAGCAGAAGGAGCGAGAACATGAGGGAGAAAGTCAGGAACGAGAGGGGTGCGTTCACTCATGGAGACGGTGGGACAGAACTAATGGGAGATCACCAACTCCAGTTGGAATGGGACTGATGGATCATGTGACCAAACCCGTCTCTCTGACTGTGGCCAACAGCGGGGGCTGACTGAGAAGCAAAGGACAGTGGCGCTGGGCTCTGATTCTTCTGCATGGACGGGCTCTGTGGGAGCCTTCTCAGCTTGGTCGATCACCTTCCTGGACCTGGGGGGAGTTGGGAGGACCTTGGTCTTAGCATAGAGTGGGGAACCCTGATGGCTCCTTGGCCTTGAGAGGGAGGGAGGGGAGGTATGGGTGGAGGGGAGGGGAGGGAAGGGGGAGAAGGAGGGGAGGGAACGGGGAGGAGGAGGGGAGGGAACGGGGAGGAGGAGGGAAGGAGATGGAAATTTTTAAATATTAAAAAAAATAAACTATGAGAAAAAAAATTCTAAATTCTTCATCTTCAGAATCAAAGTGCAATATAAAAAACAAAATACTGATTTCCCAGAACCCGTGTAAAGATAAAGGAGAGAACATACTCCAGGAAGTTGTCTTGTGATCTCCATACAAGGCATATGTATTCATCCAGACAGTAATAACGATTTAACGATTTAAAATTTGTTTTTTGAGACAGGACTTCACTATGTACTTCTGGCTGTCCTTAAACTCACTATGCTAAACAGGCTGGCTTCAAATTAACAGAGATTTAAATGTGCCTGCTGTCCAAGTATTGGTATTAAAGGCATTTGCCACTATGCCTGCTAAAGGTATTTTTAAAGAGACCAATGCTAGCTTCAGACTTGGGAAAACATTTACGAATCACATATATAACAATTAAATTGTATTTAGAATATATGAAAAACTTTCAAAACTCAACAACAAAAAGCAAACGGTCCAAATAAATGGGTTCTACAAAAAACACTTGAAACAGTACACCAAAAAGAATCTAAGGACACCATGGTGTTTTGAATGAAAATATATATGAGTATATTTAAATACTTGGTCCTCAGTAGGACCACACACACAAATACACACACATTTATATAAATATATTTGAATGCTTGGTTCCCTGTTGGAGGGAACTGTTTGGGATGAAATAGGAGGTGTAGCCTTGTTGGAGGACATATGTCACTGGGGGTAGGATTTGAGGTTTCAAAAGACCAGGCCATTCCTAATGAGTTCTCTCTCTGCCTCATGCTTTTGGATTAGATAATAAGCTCTCAGCTACTGTTCCAGTGCCATGCTATGCCTGCCTGCCTGCCTGTTGGCATGCTCCCAACTATGGTGGTCATGGACTCTAACCCTCTGGAACCATGAGCCTCTAAATTAAATGCTTTTTGTATGAGTGCCTTGGTCATGGTATTTTGTCATGGCAAAAGAAAAGCAAGACAGAAAGCAAGTAAATGCACAAAAAGAGTTCAGTATCACGAGATATCAGGGAAATAGATATTAAAACCACAAAGACTGGTCACTCCATGCTTATAGTTCAAATTAAAGAAAATAATATCATGTACCAACAAGGATGCTAAGTAAATGGAACTCTTATATAGCTAATAGGAATGCAAAATGATATTTACCATTCTGAAAAATAGTTTGGTAATGCTTAAAAATTTCAAACATACAATTCAATACTTACTGCTCCTGGATACTTATTCTAGAGAAATGAAAACATGCTTGTATAAAAATCTGTATGCAAATGTTAGAACATAATGCACATACATGTCTACTCTTATTCAAGATATTGTACCTATGCAACTCATTTAACGTTGTAATGCAAATTTCTAGTCCTTGAAAATTATTATTACCAACTGTTTAGGATAATAAGGAAATACAGGTTAGTGGTTAATCGCCTATTATAATCAAACTTATAGTCACATTTGGTATGTTTTCTAGGTCAAATAGACATATTTTAGATAGATCATCTTCAAATAATTCAGAGATCTACAGAATATGGCATTTAAGATGTTCTAATAATATGGGTTCTTTTAAAAAAATTTTAAATCACAATGAGACATGTCTGCTCCTGGAAGAACCAATCTACTTCAGAGAAAATGATAGGCATCAAAGAAAACTCAACACGGGGTTTACTCTCTTTGTGGCAAATAAAAACCACTGGGCAAAAAAGTGCCCTTGCCTTAACTGCTGACAATATTCTATTCAAACTGGACAAGCAGGACACAAAAGAGAGTAATGACAAAGCCTAGCCAAGACAAGGTAGGACAATCCTTCAGAAATCTTGCTTAATAAAAAGTCTGTCAGATATTCTAGGCCTTTAAGACAAAGATGGATGCCCCAATGTTGCAGAGGAACCTTGGGTGACTGTCCAGACGGCTGTTTCTGTTGTTTTTCACATTTTTTTGGAAATCACTTGTCTACACTTCCTGTTTACTCAGTTAATATTTCCTTCTTGGGCCTCTGAGGGAGTTGGAGATTAGATAGTTATAGTTACTGTTTAACTTGTTTACCAGACGCAGAAAGCAAGTTATGATAGAAAGAAAATTAGGTATAAGACTTTGGACTCATCAAGATAGAATAGATATGGAGTATTTTCTCTGAATTTGTCAAATGCAAATGGACTAGACATTGTTGATATTTTTATTGCCAACATATATTGCATATGATATCATACTTATTATATCTAATTTTTCTTACATTAGTTATAGCCTTCTTTCCTATTTTAGACAAAGAGGGAAATAAAGTGGGTGTTTTAATAAATAAAACTTGCCTGAAGATCAGTGCAAAGTAGCCACACTAGTTAGCCATAGATGTTGAGCGGTGGTGGTGAACACCGTTCAGCACTAGAGAGGAATATAAGGTAGGATGAAACAGGAACTTGCTTTCTTTCAGTCTGAAGATTTCATGGAGTTAAGAGCTCTCTAGTGCCTTGGCTGCTTTGCTTCTTTGGTCTTCAGGTTGAACCCCAATAAGTGCCACTGGGGTTTTATTATTTGTGCTACATGCAAACGTTTACAAGCACCAGATTCCATAATTGTCCCCAACTGGAAACAACATAAACCACCCTTAAATGGGTCAAACAAATACACACCCACAAAATGGAGTAATAGTCAGCAATAATAGGAGAGCCTTTTGTGACAAGACAGTCTCAAAGGCTGCATACTCTATGGATCCATTTGACAATCCCCCAAAGACAACCCTGGAGTGATCAAAAAAATACAGACGTTGGAACAAGAGTGAAATAATACTGTTTTGGGATGGAACTGTTCTGTATTTTGATTAAGGGTGGTAGGTACAAATCTATCAATACATTTGCTAGAATTTGTAAAAGTACAAACTGTGATGGATGTGGGTGCACATCTGAGTAAGAGAAAGTTATCCTTCTTAATGATTTAAGACCATGAGGTAACTTCTAGAAAGCAGGAGTGGTGAACATAATCAATGAGTGTGAGAATGACTACTTAACCTTTTGAGGTTCTCTCTGTCCTCATGATCCACTGAAAGTAAGTAATGAGCTAAAGATAAAGAGTTCTCTTTCCTAAACAGAGCTATTCTTGCTATGAAACTTTAATGGAAATACTGAGATGCATTTTCTTCAGTATTCTTTGGGGGAATTGTCCTGATAATTTCATTTTGTATTCAAATCAATTACTGCCACTTTTGTAAAGTAAAGCTACCAACTTTCATGTATACAGTTCTGGAACTGTCAACCTATTTAGTATAGTAGAAAACAAAATAAAATAAAAAAAATTGTCCTCATAGTTACACAATTTTATCCGTTTGACAATATACTATGCAATATGCTACCGTGAATTTTACAGTGAAATTTGTTACAGTAACATTTCATTTATTGTAAATGTTAAAATGTATTTAAAATGCAACCCAAATCTTCCCCTTTAAAAATGGAATATATAGTTATTACAGCACTAAAACAAATATAAAGATGAAAATTAAAGCAACCCATATTCTCTCTAGTCAAGACAATCACTATTAATATTCTGATGTCTTTCTGTTTTTTCAGACACATTTCTGTAAGTACGTAGTTGAAGCATTCCTTATATAATAATTTGCTTTCTTATTTTTCTGTTTTCATTGTCCTGTGTCTTTGATCTCACAAAATACTGCTTCAGGTGGCTGTACATTATACTATCCTGTTGATATGCCATAATTTATTTAGCAATAATTTATCCTAGGATATGTAAGTTATATCCAATTTTCACTATTATAAGCAATTATTTATCAATATATTCTTACATATAAATTTCATTTTTCTCCTTTTTTTGGTTTTTTGTTTGTTTAATGTTGTTTTGTTCTTCCAGTACTATGAATTACACCTTAGATCTTAGAAATGTAGCATAAATACTGAGAACTATCTCAGACCTAGGCACATATTTTTTTTGATATTTTTATTAAAGATTTCCATCTCCTGGGAATATGGACATGTCTGTGTATGGGCATATGCTCCCATGTAGGCATGAAGGCTGGAGGAGGTTGGGTGTCCTGCTCTTTCACTTTTTACCTTAATCCTTTGACAAGGTCTTTCACTAAGCCCAGAGCTAAAGTTGGGAAGCAAGTTCCAGTGATCCTCTTGTCTCTGCCTCATGTAGTGCTAGTGTTACAAGTATGCATGTGACCATGTGTGATTTTTTTATTTTGGTTCTGGACATTTGAACTCAGGTCCTCATGCTTGCATAATAAGTGCTCTTAACCCACTGACACATATCCACAGTCCCAAAGAGTACATTTCTTTAGGAAAAAAATGCAACAGCTGAAAGTTAAGCACCTAGAACCCATAAATAAAAAGTCATAGCTCTTTTCCAAAATATCAGTCTTTTTCATTGAGTTTGCAATTGTATTGATGGTGCAAGATCAATATGTACAATAAAATGTCTGCTAAGCAGGCACTAATAAAGGTAGTGGCTATAAATTATACTATTAACTTTTATATTCCTTACCATTGTACACTCACGATACTTAATACCTAAGTAAGCTAGGCTCATTTAGCAATAACATATATTCAGAGAGCAGAATCTTTTATGCAACTCAACTATATGCATTCTTTTATTATCATGTGCAACTATACAGTAGTTCTCTCCATGAAAACCATTTGTACAACTGTCTAAGTTGGGAACTGAGCTACTCTGTTCAGCAAAATCCATTTTTAGCTAAAAGAATAGCTGATAAACTATGGTTACCTAAGTACCTAAAACACATTTCCTACAAAATGAACCAACGGAGCCTGTCACTTTAAAAAAAATCATCTCACATTATGTTACCAAACCTCAGTTTTCAATGTATTTTCATTGGAATATTAATATTTACTACCTTAAGCTCAATAGGATCCCAATGAGGCTGATTAAAAAATGCAATTTTTAAAAAAATGAATTATAAGATTATAACATTTGGAAAACATGTATAAGTCACGTAACCAATACTTTCTAAATAACATTCCATGTTAAAGAATCATGCATAGATAAATGATCCACTCAAGGTTTAAGACAGAGCAATGGGTTTTGATGTACTACAACATAAAAAGATCAAATTTCATGATATCATGAAATCATGATAAAAAGATCATGATTTCATACCCAGTGTTGTTAACGTGTAAGAAACTACCTTGGTGAAAAAAAAACTATCTTGGCAGAAGGGCTAGCTCAGTAAAGTGTTCGCTGTGTAAAGAGAAGTACCCAAGTTTGATTCCCAGAACCCATGTAAAAAAGCTTAGCAGTGGGAAGGTGAACACAAAAGAATCCCTGGGGCTTGTTGGCCAGCCAGTTTAGCTAAATCAGTGAACTCCAGGTTCACTGAGAATAAGGCAAAGGCATTAATGAATAATAAACCCAATACTGACCTCTCACCAACATATGCTTTTGCACACACGGACACATGCAATCATATACACAAGTGTACATACCTATATGAACACATACACATACCACCCCAACACACTTTAAGAAACTATTTCAGTGTAGTAACAAAAAATTGAATTCCTGAAATTAACAGAAAGGGCTAACAAAACATGCTTCTTCTTTCCCTAACTATATTCTTATGTGAAACAAAATTTTCTTTACAAACCAAAATAGTAAATTACAGTAGATGAGATACTGAAGAAGATATGAGAATTCAACTATCTTCGAAGATAGGTAAGAAAGAAAATTGTAAAAATATAAAACAATACCATTGTCTTGATTAGATTATTTTCAATTGGAATATGAAGTTATTTTTTTCAAAATGGGCTTTTTTTGAGATAGGGTCTCACTATGAAGCACTGGCTGGCCTGGAACTTATATATAGATATCAGACTTGCCTTTAATCAGAGATAAACCTGCCTCTGTCTCTGCTTCCCAAGTGCCAAGATTAAAGATGCGTGCCAAAACCCAGATTTTTTTTTAAAAAAAATTATTTTTACTTAATATTCTTATTGTCACTCATAATGACTGAGAAGCAAAGGACAATGGCTCTGGGCTCTGATTCTTCTTCATGGACGGGCTCTGTGGGAGCCTTCTCAGCTTGGTCGATCACCTTCCTGGACCTGGGGGGAGTTGGGAGGACCTTGGTCTTAGCATAGAGTGGGGAACCCTGATGGCTCCTTGGCCTTGAGAGGGAGGGAGGGGAGGTATGGGTGGAGGGGAGGGGAGGGAAGGGGGAGAAGGAGGGGAGAGAAAGGGGAGAAGGAGGGGAGGGAGGGGGGAGGAGGAGGGAAGGAGATGGAAATTTTTAAATATAAAAAAAAATAAACCATGAAAAAAAAAATGGATCAATACTTTAGGACCTCAGTTTTAAGTTAAAATAAAGTATGAATTCACAGAAAAATAAACTCATTGGCATCCTTAGTATATTAAGAGTGTACTAGGGTCCCAAAGATGGAAAAGATTGAGAACCTCTGAACTATATATACTACTACAAAGTAATGTTTTACTTAAAATTCTTCAATGGGTCTTTCTAAAACAGTAGTTCTCAACCTTCCTAACACTGTGTGACCCTTTAATACAGTTTCCTCATGCTGTGGTGACCCCCCAGCCATTGAATTATTTTCATGGCTACGTCATAACTATAAGTTTGCTAACGTTATGAATCGTAGTGTAAATATCTGTTTTTTCTTATGCTCTTAGGCAACCCCTGTGAAAGAGGTTTTAAGCCCTCCCCAAAGGGGTCACGTCCCACAGACTGAGAACCATTGTTCTAAAGACTCTAAAACATCACTACATCATTAAATGGAAATTTGAAGTTGAAGGGCCTGCATGATTTCTAAATCCTTATGCATCATACGGACATCAATCCTGAGGAGTGTTAGTTTTATTTTAGACTGTAGCCGTATTAGTCCTGGATCCTGAGAGTTGGCTAGTAAATCGCCAAGGTTCTCAGCAGTACCAAAAGTGTTGTTCCTCTAATAGCCAAGGAACCTGAAGTAACTGTACTGCCTGAATGAGAAAGCCCTTTCAAGAAACAAGCCAGGTGAGGGATTTGAAAACTACATTATGGCATAAAGTAAAAAACATAGAAAATTCGGAAGGTGTTATTCAAATCAGACAAGGTTTAAACCAGGACTACAAGATATATATATTGCTTTACAAAATCCAAGTTAAGACCAACATAGTATGGATATTGAAAAGGGTGTATGTTAAAGCCATTCCTTGCAAACAAACCAATCCCTATTATATAGAAAAAAAGATGAACTCGGTTTTATCACACACACACACACACACACACACACACACACACAAAACACGCACTGTTGTCGTTTTGTTTTTTGTAAATCTGGGCTTTGAAAATTTTTCTGCAGTGCCTTGGAAAAACAGCTGAATTAATTCTCTCCTAAACAGAAATGAGATCATTTCATTTAATGCAAGGCTAGGCTAGATAGCATCATCTGAAAATTCTAATCAACAACTATCTGTAAAGGTCTGATTTCACTTGTGGACCATAATGAAAATACAACAAAACATGAAAGACAGTCACTGCTTAGGATGCTCACTTCCCACACTGTTGATATGTACAGCAGAGACCTGATAGTTTCATTTTGCTTAGTGGTGTGAAAAATCTCACTTTTGAAAGGTTAAATGAAATCTGTTCTGGTTCAATTACTTTACTACAAGATAGTAGCTACAGATGACTGGAGTAAGACTTGAAGTTGAGTTTTCCCTAAATAGACAACGTTAAAGAAATCAAACTGAAGAAAGGAATTCTACTGTTTCGGCCCAGTTTTCTGAGGTTACCTACTTTTTGTCATATATGTGCCCACTTCTATGGCATGTCCTTGGCATTTCAAAAGGCCCCCAATTTTCGCTACAGAGGTAAACTGTATCAGGAATTGCTTAAAGTCCAGATTCAATACACATGGATCAGTCCATCAGTCCACTGCTAGGAAGTCATAGTCAGAACTGGCATAATTTGTAATGCTTATTCTGTGGTTGGACCCCTCCAAATTGGGTGTGAATCTCCTACTAGTTCCATAGGACCATTTCTAGTTTTAATCCTACCAAAAATAATTGATGACATCCAGTAATGATTAAATGAAATAAAAACTTAAAAAATGACAGAAAAATGTTGATTATTTTATTTAAAAAAAGACAAGTGGAAAGCTGTACCTGACCCTATTTGCTTACTACAACTCCTTTGTGAAAGCAAACATCTCATGATTAACTGCTTGCACAGAATATCTATCTGTCATGTTTTAGAGGATGGGATAACCTATGATTCCTTTAGATGTATAGGCAACACATTTTCTTACAATGAGATTCTACCCCCAATTATCATCTAAGCCCTGTTTTTTTTTTCAGTTTTACTGTGGGAACACATCATGAAGTTGCAGCAAAATGTAATACTCAACTCAAAATTAGCATTTTGACTTATATAAATCTAAGAAAATCAACCATTTACAAATAAAAGCAAACCCTCTCCATTAATATGTCTGGTGTTAGAATACTGGTATGCCTGGTGTTCATTTATGCTTAGCTTTCCAATAAAATGGTGTGAAGCAAGAAGAAACATCAGCTCTCAGGAAGATTTAGGATGGGTTTTATGGATGCCTAAAGAAATCACCCCTCTTTAAGCTTGACTGGGTAGCAAGTATTAGGCTGACTGTGAAGCTGAATTGGTGAGATGGATATCTATTGCTTCTATGTTGCATGCTTCTACTACCACTTATAATTATGTTGTTAGAGACTTAAAAAAAGCCTAATTTATTCTTTCTTTCTAAAATGTTCTAAATACAGAGAGGCAAAGAAATCAACAATAATTCCACTACGAAAGTTTAAATTATTTTGAACCAATGTAGCCAGTGATACTACTGCATATAGCAACCTCTAACCTAAAAACTATCAGTCTGCATCACCACAGGTAAGAAATGAGAAATTTTGAGGGTTATTGAACACTGAATATTTGCAGCAGAACAGCAGAGAGTTACTGAAAGCCACTGCATGGCTTTCAAACAGATCCACTGTACAGTATCATTCCAACAAAAATGGATAAATGAAGTCAATGACAATGAGTCCCACTCAGTAACACATTTGTTGGGGTCTGGAGTGAGAAGTTGTTTCATCTTGCATTTATCAGATTCATTTATTTAATGTCATTCTGTGCCTTCCTTATAAAACTACTTTTGTTTAAGCACTATTTAGCACTTATAGTGCTAAATAAAAAAATGGTGTTTGCTCATGATGCTAAATAAGTGCACATTTTTATGAACAAATAGTTTAGCCAACATTCCATTCTGGAATCGTTACACTTTTAAGGGGCAGGCTAAGACAGTGTTTCTTCATGTAACTACCCTGGCTATCATCAAACTCTTTGTAGACCAGGCTGGTCTTGATCTCACAGTGATCCATCTGCCTCCCTAATGCTGGGATTAAAGGTATATGTCACTACTCCTGACTCAACATTACACCTTTGATAAAAGGCAATTCCAAGGTCAGTCTGGAGTTTAAGAACATAATGCTTGATGGCTGATAATAATTCTCTGGGCATAAGTTTTTGAATTCCTCATAAAAATGGGGCCCAAAGAAATAATTATGTACCTTTATCACAATAATACACTAAGAAATAAAACAGAGAAATATAAAGAGAGCGGCAGTAAGCAGGTAACAAGCTAGGTATTGCTCCCCACCCCCGCAAAGTTATCTAGTTAGTCATAGAACTTCTCTAGTAAGACAATGAAAATATTATACTTAGACAGACTGCTATTCTGTATCATAGCAATAATATTTGTGGGCACTGAATCTTTGCCACATACTTGGCTTGAGAAGAAGGCTATTTGTAATTAAAAAAAAAAACACTGCGAAGAGAAGTCACACCATGCAACAAGGCTCACATGGGAGGTTTATTAGAAGAGGAGAGAGAAGGGGGCAGAGACTGGTCCCTGGGGACAAGAGTGGCAGGACTAGGGTGGAAGGAGCAGGAGGAAAGGAGGGGAAGAGGGAGGGAGGGAGGGAGGGAGGGAGGGAGGGAGGGAAGAGGAGGAGAGGGGAGGGGAGGACAAAGATGGTAACAAAGAGCTATTTGTCAATGCTTTCACAATCTTAAAATAACTGGAGTTTTGGGTTAACTTGATATTAATTTTGCGTATCACAAATAAGCCCTCTGTCAGTGTAGTAACATTGTGAAAAAAGAATTTAAAGAAAATATTAAAAAATAATAACTTTCTCAAGTCAGGACCGTGAGGGAACCTCCAGCTGGCGACAGATGGGGAAGGTGACTGAGCCCCACATTGGAGCACTGGACTGAGCTCCCAAGGTCCTGATGAGGAGCAGAAGGAGCGAGAACATGAGGGAGAAAGTCAGGAACATGAGGGGTGCGTTCACTCATGGAGATGGTGGGACAGAACTGAAGGGAGATCACCAACTCCAGTTGGAATGGGACTGATGGATCATGCGACCAAACCCGTCTCTCTGACTGTGGCCAACAGCGGGGGCTGACTGAGAAGCAAAGGACAATGGCGCTGGGCTCTGATTCTTCTGCATGGACGGGCTCTGTGGGAGCCTTCTCAGCTTGGTCGATCACCTTCCTGGACCTGGGGGGAGTTGGGAGGACCTTGGTCTTAGCATAGAGTGGGGAACCCTGATGGCTCCTTGGCCTTGAGAGGGAGGGAGGGGAGGTATGGGTGGAGGGAAGGGGAGGGAAGGGGGAGAAGGAGGGGAGGGAAGGGGGAGGAGGAGGGAAGGGAGGGGGGAGGAGGAGGGAAGGAGATGGAAATTTTTAAATATAAAAAAAATAAACCATGAGAAAAAAAATAATAACTTTTATTTGTTGGTCCCTTGGTTACCAAGAATCAAGAACACCCATTACTAAATGAATGGCTGTGGCAGAGATCACAGATAAGACACAGAATATTAAAGCCCAATCCTCAAAAGGCATAATACAGGAAAATTCTGAGATTATAAAACCTGAAGCTTATTTCTAAGGAATTACACAACTAATTCTGGCCCAGAAACTAATCAAGGGCTAAAACACAGATAGCCAGTACTCATATGCTCATTGTTTTTTAGATGCAGGGGCAGTTCCATCTAGGGTTAGCAATATCTCAACATTCAAAAGCACTAGCAAAGAGCCCTTTTGCAGGTACCTAGAAACACAGAAGAATGGTAAAGAAAAACATTTTGCCCCATTCAAACACCTTAAGCACTGCATAATGAGGAACGAGGAACACATTTTAGTTCACTATCACACCGTGTCTTTCAGAGCCTCCACCTTTAGAAAGGTGTAACTCCATGTATGCATTCAAATGAGTTTAATGTACATAGTAACCAATAATAAATGACCCACCACCCCCTCCCAGATATCAAGAAGGATTGAATTTCCCACTTATCAGAAAGTCATTAGGGTAGGCTAGCATCTCAGTCTCATACTCGCTTTTAGGACAGTTGAGGGAACACTTCAAAAATGAACCAGCTAAACAAACTTCCCAGCAGTACTTGACAGAGCTACACCTATTCTTCCCATTTCCAAAGCAGTGGAGAATTAATTACCAGTTCTATGGATCTATTGTAAGTATAATAGACTAAAGAGCTATCACAGACACATTTATTGTAAAAGCACAATCCCAAGAGTGTCTAGTGGAGGGCCAAAACGATTAACACAAATGCTTTGTCAGATCAAAGATAAAACCTGCACCGCCCAATTGAGGAATGAATTAGAACAGTGGGTTATCTTTCAAATTAACCAGGGCAGTTAGTGAGGAAAATTTCATGAAAGTGTAATTCTTAGCCTTTGTGAATCCACACAGCAGGCATTCTGCCAGCTGACAAGATGATGAAATTTCCATGCTTAAAAAAACCCTCTTCATTTCCCAATTTAGATTAGCTAGTGCTTCTCTCCCTTTGTCTCTCTCTCTCTCTCTCTCTCTCTCTCTCTCTCTCTCTCTCTCTCTCTCTCTCTCTCTCTCTCTCTCTCTGTGTGTGTGTGTGTGTGTGTGTGCGCGTGTGTGTGTGCGCGCGCTCTTGGGGACAGAATTTAAGGAGGGTTATGTGTAGATTTTTCATTCTAAACTTGAATTTCAAAAACCATCCTTAAAAGCTTAGAGATGAATTTGCCTTCTTATGAGTAAAAAGAAATTCCAGTTCAGTATTAACAGAGTAACGAACAAGGCTCAAAGTATACAATCAATTTTGAATTAAGATTTCTTTGTGCTATGTCAGTTTGTCAACACACTAGCAAACCTTGAAGTAAAATCTAAAGTTGTATTTCTCCTAAGTAAATCAATATGTTACTCAAAAAAAGTACATTTGTTCAGTGTCTTGTACATTTCCCATGCACATGGAAATTTGTATGTTAATTAAATGAGAATTCGAAGGATACACTCATTACTATACAAAGGGGGTTGGGAAAAAGCATTTCTCACTAAAGGAGTCAGTATTAAAATGTAATGTAATGTAATGTAGATTTATTGACTCTGAGATATATACATTTGCAAAAGTGTTACATCACATTTACTCATGCAGTCATGACAGAAGAACATGTAATGCATTTGAAAATGCAAATGATTTAGAAGTATACTTTGTGACTTTAATTTCTTTTCTTGGTAACCTAATTTCATATAATCTATAACTAGGTTCCTTGGCAGGTTACAACGTTTGGTCAAATGTCATATTTTACCAAACTTCTCCAAGTTCTTCCTTTCTATGTGTACATTTCTTTTCTCAGTGTAAATTGATTTCCCTTGCTGTAATTTTAAGACTAAAATAAATATGATACTCTATTATCTAAGGTCCACAAATAATTGTTTCTATTCAGTATTTTTTATTTTTTTATTATTATTATTATTACTACAAATTTTCACCTCCTCCCCTCCTCCCATTTCCCTCCCCCTCCCCCCATTCCCCATTCCCCTCCCTCTCCAGTCCAAGTGAGTATTTTTAAATATTACAAAATATGAAGAAGCCATTTTGGTAACCTGCTTCAGAGAAAAGTCGCTTAATCTCAGAAGCCTTTCTAATATGCTTACTATATCAGTCTTTACCTTGATTGCCATTAATTTTATCATACATCACACTAAACAATGTCACTTGAGGCACAGTTAACCAAAGAAACTCAACATCACACCCATCAACTGGCAAAAGTAGCATTGTATCTGGAGACAACAAAAAATAAAACTGTCTCTCACTGACTTCTAAGATACACTGTTTATATATAACTCAGCATGAGACCATGAAAGAAATGATGGAGTTATTTTCACCCATCCAGTAACTTATGATCAGGATCACAAAGCAAGGAAATTTCTAACTTTGAGGACCAACAGTTCTATCAATCCTTAATTACTAGAGTAACATTTGGCAATTTTGATCAGAAATGTCTTAGAAAAGACAATCAAGTGGGCAGTTAAGTGTAGAAAAACTTATCACTTGCATGTTACAGAAATAGTTGGTAGACAAGACAAGGCAAGTACTCTAACAGCTTTCTTTTAAATACTTAGTCTCTAAGAGTAGATTATTTAGCTTAAAAATGCTTTTGTAACTATGGTCATTAAAACACAGACATGCACACATACATACACGCGCGCGCACACATACACAATTAGAATTCAAATTCATCTTTTAGTTTGGGCACATTCTAATTATATGGATCGTTTTTCTCCCTATTCTCAACTTAGTCAAAACAGATAGTTCCTTCTCACAGAAGGAACTAGATTCATTGTTTTAGTATTAACATTTCCATGGTGAAGCTTTTGATAGACTAAACATAGAGGAAAAAGCCAGGATTCTTCCCAAGAGTCAAGAATCATACTTTGCTCAATGAGGCCTGTAAATGAGAAGTTGAACAATTTTGATTTGTGCTCTTCATGCTAAATAAAGGTCTAATATTTCATAAGGTGAACACTTCATATACTATAGAATGTGACCCGACAGATAACCTTTATTCCCAACAAGCTCTTCATTTAAGTGCAGCACAGCTTTATCACTAAACTTTGCAGAGCTTCCCAAAGTGTAGTCATTATTATTATTATTTTTTATAAAAACCTTCAGGCAAACATACTTTTTAAAAATATAAATACAAATTATTCTCTGCCAAATCACACTATGACTCTGTGTTCGCATCCTTTACCTTAATGCTCTAATACCTATTTATATATGAGTTATATTTCTTACTATGTGAAACAAGTCAAATTACTTCACACGTGTTTTAAAGAAGGGCTATGTTACATTATAATTAACAAGTAGAAAAAATAGAATGTTAAAATCATTGGTCTTAGCTAATAGTACCTGAACATTTTTTATTTAAAAAAAAATGCCTTGTCAACACAGCCTTTTTGCTTGTTTTTGTTTTTAAAATGGGGTTTCTCTGCATATCTCAATACATATTTTTTAAAAGATATAGTGAATTTTCAAGTGACAGAAAATTTGTTTATATGATAAATGATATGACACACTAAGAAAAATGAGAAATGTACAGTCTTATAAATTTTAATTTTTAAAAAGAAAAAACATTTATTTGAAATGTGGTAAGAAAACAAAACAAAAGCTCAATTTTAAAGCAAAGAAAGCTTACTCTTCTGGGATTTTTACTGTACATATAAAAAAATGAGATATTCTCTTTGAAATTTCAAATTGCACGTCAATTTTAAAAATGTTTCTTTTAATTTCTTCAGAAAACTAATCAAGAGATTGGCTTAGATTGTCATGTGTGAACAAAAAGTATTGGGCAGTGATCAATCCAGTAAAATCATTACCCATAGTACCATGACTCTACTTACTGGAGACAGGCAACATTGCTATTTTTCCTACTCTAAGCCAAAGTTCTGAGTGACCATTCAATTTAGTTACCTAGGCAATAATAAATAAAAATAAAATTTCCAAATACAGTTTCACTTTTCTTGAAATTAAACTTTAAATCTTTAAAATACTTTTCAGTAATGAGATATGAGAAAAATCAAATTGTTTGTCATATTACCAGACTAAAATTTCATACTTTGGGCAGTTGAGATGGCTTAGGTGGTAAAGGTCTTGCCACCAAGCCTGATGAACTGAGTGATCCCTTTGAACCAATTTGATAGAAAGAGAGAACCAACTCCCTCATGTTCACCATACAGGCACCATCCTGCACCACCATCACCCACCCATCCACATATAAATAAGTAAATGTAAACAAACTTTAAATTACAACCTGTCACATTTTATTAAAAGTATTTTACTACCAATTTCCCCCAAAGGTTTTTCACTTGAATCAAAAACTATAAAACAATTATTATATTTCACCAAATTAAATATGTAAAGTTTTATTACAGATACTTACATCATAGTACTTTTTGATGCAATGTCTAATGTCCATGATCAGTTTGTTGCTCAGCTGTACCATGAAGGTGAGTGGGGAAGCCATACAATCAATATTACTGCAACGATACAAGCTGGGCTCCATATCAATTCCCTACAGAAAACAGGACAAACAAGTACACAAAAGCCTATTATCAGAAAGTATTTATGCTTAAAACTTTCATTTGTTTCCTTGGTGTACAATACTATTAGAGGTGAGTTTTGAACTATACTTTATCTACTACTTATGGCTTAAGATCCCCTTTAGAGGTACATGGCATAAATTCTTGTTATCATAATGGAGTACAACGTCAAAGGGAAAACCATAAACTCACTATTTTACATTCCATGCAAGACAGGCTTTATGGATAAGGCCACTTCCCCTCCGAAAATACCAGAGAAATCATGTTACCAAAAATAAACATTCTTCTAGAGACACTGATCAAAACTTAACTTGCACTCATTCATTCCAAACTTGAAGATAAAGCAAAAGCCCTTACATGATATTAGTTTGCTGTTACTGCACCAAATGAATTTTAGACAGAAAAATGTAAAATTTAAAATTAGCGCACTACAAAAGCAATAAAGCAAACTCATTTATCACCAGATTGGAAAATATGAAATTTCTGTGCTTGAAAAGAAAAGAATTGAAATATATTTTGGGAAAGAAGGTTTCAATAAGAATATAAATTTGAACGAGAAACTATTAACAGTTGGAGAAACATTTTATTGTGTTGTAATTTGTTTTAAACAAAGACAAAACAAAATAAGATATAGGAAAACTGTTGGGGTTTCTGGAGCATTTGTTTTCTTTCTGGGTACTTAAACATCTTGGTTAGTTTCCTGCTCCAATCTGGTGCATAACCCTACCCCGACAAGCTAAGCAATTCCAGGTGGAAGAGATTTCCGAGCTTGACATCGGCTCTTCCACAGTTAGCCCATCTGCAAGTCGTCAAGCCTCCATGCAATTAGCTATCTTATTTACAGCTGTAATGAAGCAAAACTCAAGGATTTAGCAAGTATTGCTGATATGTGTCTGCCTCTTCCTTGCACTTGCTTCCAAAAGCTGCTTTGTTTTGATTCAAAAAAATGCAAAACATCTGCTGTTTGTCCAAATTAACTTAAAATAATTATTTTTAATTTAGATAAAAGATGTATTTTCTTTCAGTTTCAAGGTTTCAGAGTTCTGCTGCCTACTCATTTGCCAATGGCTAGCACACTTATAACACTGCAGTAAAGTGAAATGAATTGGCTGAGATTCAAGTTCTGATCCAAGGTCAATGATACATTTTTTTGGCAGTACTTCTTGACAGGAATGTCTCCTTGTGAATTTTTTTTTTTTAATGTCTGATATGGAAAGACCACAGAAAAGATAATAAGAGTACTTTTGGGGAAAAAACAAGGTGAGAGGAACATGTAAGGACAAACAAACCTTTCCTAAAATGCCTAATTCTTGTTAAGATAAAGGCAATTATTGCCCTATCTAAATAAGTGGGGGTTGGGAACAGGGAATACAGGTTACTAATTAAGGAGTTCCAATAAAAATATTTTGAGATAATTAGAATTTTTAAGAGATTCCATTTTAAAACTAAGGTCAAGCACTCTAGAAAGGCAAAAACAATTAAAGCATACTCAATTAAGCATGTCTCAGCAGAAATGAAGTTATAAAAGCAAAATTCATGTAGCAAAAATTGTTTAAAGACATAAATGCAACATCTAGGTTACCTTTATATACCCTGAAGTGTAGGGGGAGGGCACTCTGTACTAGTTTCCAAACAAAATGAAAGACAGAAACAAAAAGGAATAACTAACCGAGCCTTCAAAGACATTATCATAAATATTTTCAGTTCCACATGTAGGACAAAGGCATTTGAATTTTTCACAGTCCTTGTATTTCTCTTCATCAGTCAGTTGTGCTGGTCCACCAAGTAGAGCATCATTCTCCTCATCTTTGTGATACTGATGAACTCTAAACTGAGTAGAGTCAAGTCCTATCAAGCAAAAAAAAAAAAAAAGAAGAAGTATTCATTCAAAGAATTATACCCCCAATTGAACTCAAGATCACAGGACAAATAGTTTTCATAAAAGATTATGAATCAAAAAATAACTCTAAAAATACAATGTAGAAACAAGTCACTGGACATACAGGTTCCAAAGCATTTCATAGATTTTTTTAAGTTACACTTAAAAACTCAAATAATTATTCACTGTTATTAAAAAAATACTCAAAGTGCAACCATTAAAAAGAAAAACAAAACAAAATTCCCATTAAAGAATATAGGTTCACTCTTTCAAATGCAGACACAACTGTAAACACTGATTTCAATGCAGTGGTAGATTTCATCTTCTCTCAATAGTTAACAGCCTGTATGCTGCAGCCTAACTCAGTGGTTATAATTCAGTAGCAGCATCTGGACAAAGTGCAACCTCTATTTTTGTATGTTTGCAATTCATACACTTAAAACATGTACAAAGGGATGAATCTACATAGTCCATAGATCCACACACCCACAATAGCTTTGAAACTAAATGCAATTTCTATATTTCATTTGAAACAACAAATCTATGCATGGTTTATATGATCTTGTTGCCACAAACTATTTAAAGAAACAAAACATTTTTACTAATTTAATTTTCCCCTGTTCAAACCCTGACAAATTTTACTACTTGGATTTATATTTAAAATTCAAACTCCTATATTCTCTTTGGTCAGTCATCAAATGACACATAGTAATTATAAACTTCTTGAGGAAAATACTTTCAGAGTAGCAGGGTAGCAATCAAATAGATGATTGAGATGTAGAGTCTCAGTTTTCTCACCCACAAAATGGAAGTGTCACCAGCCAAATAGTTCCGAACTCGAAATGAGATAATAAAAGAATAAGCCCAGTTTAACAGTGCTTATTACATGTTAAACACTTAATAAATTGCACTTGAATACAATACAAAGTAGCAAACGGTCACCATTTAATTCAGACTGTACTCACATGAAACACATGCTACACATGAAATTAATAACTATGCTTCATAAAAATTAAAAATGTTTCCAAATATGACAACATATAAAAAATTAAATATTTTTCAGAATAATACATAGAATAAGTGATATGTTATTGTGATATGACACCTGCTCCATGTCAAGACTATCATTTTTAGTTTACAAATTATCTGCCTCCTAGAAAAACAGTAGATAAGTAAAATATGGACAATACATATTTAAAGAGGGCAGAGGAACTGAATGTGAGAAACCACACTGAGAAGTGAGATTGCTTGTTTTCTATAGTAACAGATAAATGTACCTTTTATTAATCTCTAGTTGTAACTACAAGAGGATATTCACAGAATGTGTTGATTAATCTGTAGTTATGAGAAAGCAGCTTTATCTTTTCTGACTGTATAATTATTAATCAATTTCCAATGATAATTTTAACTTTAAAGGAGGAGTGGAAGACAGGTGTTTTCTAAAAGGCAAGATCCTTAAATGCTCCCAAAACAAAGGAACAAAATCATGTTGGATTGTACATGTACATAATTAACTAGGAGCTCTTCCCTAGGCCGCCTCTATCAGTCCTCATTCACTTGGCACACCTAAGTACATGGAGGAGCACACTGGCAGATAACCAGCCAGCTCACCTGCCCAAGGGGTTAACCAAAAATGGATATGGTCTATCTTGCTACTTACAGAGGAACACCCAACACATGTCTGACAGCAAGAAAAAAAAATCAAATCTTATGCAATATCTGCTCTAAATGTTGACTTCCACAAATGACTATTATCTTCCCATAGCAGTAACTAGGCCATCTGGCCTAGTTAATTACTTCAGATTTATCCTCAAGCTGAACTGTTTCATTCGAAGAAGCTTCAATCTTGTATTCGCTTAACTATGATTCTTGTTAAATTTTAAAAACAAAAAAGGAAAATAGAGTGCAGTTAACTTTAAAGTATTAAGCATACAACAGGCTTGTATATGCTACTTCAATACAAAAACATCATTAACCAAGTGGTTTCTTAGAAGGAGAATTATGCATGTAACAGGCAAACTGAAGGGGGCTTATATTATTAAAGTAGACATAATATATACCATGTTCTAAAAAAGAAAAAGGATCACAAATCCTTTTAGAAGACTTAAAAAACCCAAGGTACAGCAAGTCCCAAACTTATTCAACACACAAAGTAATTTAACCAAATTCTTATAGAATATTTCCAAGTTTTAGTCAACTTGAAAGTTTTACTGCTTATATCAGAACTTAAGGCTGGCCTCAAATAGGAAAAAAGTATCTGGTGCTGCCACCTAGAGGTAAAGATTTTGAATTTTAAGACTGCAAAATAAACCTGAAGCATAAAATTCCCTTTGTGACAACCCAAAATTAAAACCTGTCAGAAATGGCGTTAAAGCACAATCTTTACCATCACACTTGCCCTGCCTGCATATATGTTCTGTAATTAATATTAAACTACTCACAGTGTGTAGCCATATGAAAGCTCAGCAAGAGATGTAAAACTGAATTCCAAATTCCTTACCTCTTCTACCGACAGCTTTCTCTGAACAATTGGTTTAGAGAAACAAACTTAAAGCCCTGTTTGAGAAAGGAAACTTCCACTTCTACTAGACTGCTTTTAGTTGACTTGAATCACTGGGTCAGACAGAAAATAAAGAAAGGAGTAACCTGAGTGGGTTTTGGAAAACCAGTTATCTGGCAGAAGAACAGCTGTGATTTCCCCACAATAACCAGAGATGATGTGATGTGTGCTTTAATTCACTCCTGCAACTTGTAGTGATCAAGTCACTTGTGCTGAGATGGGAGGGACAGAAGAGGTAGTAGAATGAAATTAAAATACTGTCATTTATAATTAGAAAATTTCTAGGATCTCACATTATTTTGGCAACAGGATCAAAGCTCTCAGTTTCAAAGGCATATTTATAGAAAGTAGCATCACAGGCACTGGGGTGGGTGAGCTTTAGCAGCAGTTTTTACTTAATACCACCAGTCTAATCATACAACGTAACATTTGACACAGAATTATTTTTTTCTACTACTTTCAATTTTAAGCACTGCAGAATACTCCTATTCTTAAACTGTTCATTTATGTCCCTTCTCAAATATGCAATGTGTTCATAATTGAAGACATGTCTATCTGAGAAGCATCATGACATATTTGTTTGAGTATTTCTCTTTTTTTCCAAAAATACAAGGTATCAATACAACTGAAAAACTGCAGCAAAGCCAGTTTCTTCCATACATTCATGCAAGTGGAAAAAGGAAAATCTATACAGATGAAATTCGACTGAGAAATGGAAGTAACCGTTATCCACAAACAGTTTGTAATAAGAATCAGTTGAGATACTAGGGAAGCCAATTAGTGGAATTATTGCCATTGTTTAATAAAAATTTATCTTAAGAAGTAATTCATTTTTTCTTTGTGCGAATTTAGGCTTACATATCTGGATTTCCTAGAAAACAATATATAAAATGCAAATTTAGCATTAAAGAAAAAATTGTGAAAACTTAAAGGATCAATGCTCTCTCCATAAACATCTGTGTATAAAAAATACCCAATTTTATTTATAATAGTCCCAGATGAAAACTAGGTTAATGGATGTTAACAGTAGAATGACATACCAGCAATACTACTCAGCAATGAAAAAAAAATGGATACAAATACAAGCAACATGATAGAGTGAAAAAATATTACATGAAGTCAAAACAATTGAACATATCAAGTACATACTGCAGAAAGCCATTTATATACAATTATAGACTAGGGAAACACACATATGGTGACAGAAATCAGATGAGTGTGGCTGTTGTGTGAGCGTTGACTAGGAAAGATGAGCAGAAAGAATGAAGTAATCTGCCGTGATGGAAATGTTCTAAAACTGATTTATGGCAATCTTAAGACTTTATATCCTTTCATGATAAAATATATTAAGTCCTGAGACAGGTTGTGGCAGTGCACGCCTTTAGTCCCAGCACTCAGGAGGCAGGGGCAAGTGGATCTCTGTGAGTTCAAAGCCAGCCTGGTCTATAGAGTAAACCCTGTCATGAAAAACCAAAAACGAAAAAAAAAGTAAAATTTATTTATTAAAAAAACATGTGGTCTAGGAGATATTCACAGTATGTTTCCAAGGGGATCATATTTAGAACATGTAAGAAATGCCTGAAAATCAATGAGAAAAATATAATTCAACAGGGGAGATGTTTAGCTGACCAAGAAACTTGGGGAAAGGCTCATCAATCATCAAATGCGAAGTAAAGACAATGGAAGGTATGACACTACATAAAATGAAGAAAAAAGAAAACACCAAATATTGGTAAGTACACAAAACATTGAAATACTGTTTTGGAAAAGATAGCTCCCAAAATCTCGACAGCAACAAATTCCAATGGGCAACATTCATGACTTCAACTCAAAATGTTTTTAATGTCTTGATGCTACACCTGAGTATGAATTTTAAATTAATGAAATGTGCACAGGTTGAATATGCCTTGTCTGAAACACTTGGGCCCAGAAGTGGTTCAGAGTACGGATCTAAAATTTTAACATACTTGCATATACATAACAAAATTTCTTAGGGCTAGAACCAGCCACAGTATAAACACAAGATTCTTTTACTTTTCATATGATCCTTGTATACCCATCTGAACCTAATAATTCTATGTAATACTTTCAATGTGCCTGAGTTTGACTATCACATGAGAGTACATGACCTGTCATATGAAAGTAGTTGTGGTATTTTCCATCCTATAAGTCAGTTTTTTGTAAAATTGAAGGAAAAGAGCAGTTAAGGAACTACTAAATTATTCAAAGTATGTGGTTAGGTATCATCACGCCAGTTAGTGCCAAAAGGCTTCTGATTGTGAAGCATTTCAGATTAAGGATGCTCAATCCATATACTAGTTCAGAAAAACCTTTACAAGTATCTTTATTCTTTAATTTAAACATGAGAATAAATAGAATACTTTGTGCTAAATAGAATTTAAAAAATAAAGTATCACAAATTAAATAACAGACTAATGATTGATTACCACCTCACAAACAAATACATTAATATACGGGGTAAAGGGAAACAGGCAGAATTCAAGGCTTCTATTTTAATAACTTCATTTTAATAAGCTATTAATTGTTTAACTTCTTTCTCTTTCTGATTTTGTACAAACTATTATTTTCAACAATAAAATAAGCTTCAACATTTGACAGATAAGAGGAACCAACAATCTCCTACTTTACCCTTTGCTGTCTTACTTATTCATATATATTTAATACAGTTTAGGTAGGTTAGTATGATGAATTCAGTTCTCGTTTGCTATGTTTTATCTATTTTTCTATTAGTAACTTTTTTGAAGTGCTGACCTCTTAAATGATAGGCAAATATTCTACCATAGAGCTATAACCACAACCATATATTTTGTTTGTTTGTTTTGTTTTCTTAAGAAAGGATCCATGGAGGTTTGAGTAAGAATGGCCCTCACAGGCTCATATGTTGGAATACTTGGCGCCAGTTGGTGAAACTATTTGGGAAGGATTAGGAAGTTTAGCCTTGAGGATTCAAAAGTTTTGTACCATTCTCAATATGTTCTCTGCCTCCTGCTTGTGGATCAAGGTGTGAGCACTCAGCTTCTGCTCCAGATGCCTGCCACCATGCCTCTGCTCTGCCATTATAGATTTGAATCTTTTCAAACTGCAGGCTCAATTACACTCTTTCTTTTATAAGTTGCCTTGGTCATGGTGTCTTATCACAGCAATAGAAAAGTAACTAAAAGAGGGTCTTATTACATATAATACAGGCTGGCTTTAAACTTATGATTCTCCTGCCTTAGCTTCCAGAGTGGTAGGATTACAAAAGTATGGATCACACACAGCAAAAGCAACAGTTTTAAGTCATCTGGGGTATGCTTAATTTTATTATCTTTTTAAAAAGATAGGTCTAATGTAAACAATTTGATAAATCTTCATTTTTCTTCAGAATTTCTAAGTGTCAACCTACTCCAGTGATTTCCTGAACTGTTCTGGTCTGGTTCAAAGTTGTTAGAAGCTTCACTGTTTACATTATATAGCATACAGTATGCAAGTTAGAGAGAGGAAACATCTTATAGCATGGATGTACAGTGCAACTGATACCCTTATAGAGATACCACATCAATTCCCTCCAAGTGCTCAGAGAATAGAGGCAGTAGCTGAGATATAAGGGGTAATTCCTATGGAGATACTGGCACACAACCTATTTTCATGATGCCCTAAATATTTCAACATTCATAAATTCTTTCATGAAGACACCAGGTAGGTGTGCTCTTTGTTTTGCATAATTTTGATAACTTTTTATTCTACATCTTTTGGAAACAGGCTGCAATGTATATTAGATATCCTTGCAATAGTGAAATCATCTAATCACTTGGCCTGAACTCAATTAAAAGAATGCATAGCTCCACCTCACCTTTGTATCCTTCACAAAGGATATGATGCTGGGCATAACAAGCCTAACATTAATTTGTTCAATGAATACAAAAGCAGATTAGACAGAGAACAGGAGTTATTGGATAATGAACTTGGGACAGAACCGCAGCATATAAAAAGAGGATCTTACCAGCTGTCAAGATTTCCCTTAATGCACTACCATGCATTTGACGCTAGCTTTTTAAATTTTATTATTAACTATATGATAGAAAATGTAAAGCTTGAAAATGATGGCCACATATAATACTCTTGTAAGAGCTTAAACACGAAAAAAGACAAATCCTTTGACAAACTAATACTCGAGGCACCTGATAGTTGCACAATTGTTTTACTCTCAAGCAATGTATTTCATTCTATCCCCTCCATGCTATTTTTGCAGATATCTCTATCACCTCAAGAGTGCCAAAAGCATTCCCAAATATTGCTTACCTACTATTTCATTTATTTGTAGAAAATAACTAGGCTTTGTCAATTCACAAAAACTAACTTCTATAATATGAGTGCCACATACCATTTTATTTTATTTTTTGAGACAAGATCTTGCTATGAAACCCAGATTGGCCCAGAAAACCCAGCAATACTTTTGTTCCTTCTTTCCCTGTGCTAGGATTTGCAGGCATGCCCCATCATTTCTAGCTAATAGCATTTTACAAAGGAGAACTTACGCTTTCAAATTTAACTCATGAACACAAGGGGTTACGTTCATTCTGCCTTGTCTGAAATCAGTATTTTCAGAAAATAAATTCTCGATTCACATTCTTCAAATATCAGTAATTTCTCAGGACCCATAAGAAAAATGCCCAGAAAAACAATCCTTAATTTCTAGCATTAAACATAAAAAAATGTACTTTATAGCTGTTGTAAAACTCATTGCTCATTGGAGGAAAAAAATATAATTCTAAGTACTATTATGCACAAAATAAAATTTACGGAAAGATAAAATTCTAGGATGAACTTTCCATTATCCTTCTCACTAGTCTAGTTTGCTAAGAACAGAAGACTATTTGGATGTTGAAGCACACCGTGAGTATTTCATCCACAGAATATAGAGAGCTTTCATTAGAGCTAGAAAGAAAGAAAAACCTACAGTCTGGAGAACAAAAGAAAAGAGTTCCAAGTTTCAGTGACCATGTTTCCCATAGGGTTATTGTATAAGAAGAGTAATACTATATATTTTTTCTATTCACAGATGAAAAAGAGTAAAATTTTATTTTATTTAAGTTCAATAGCAATAATCTTGCACGAGTTTCAGAAAAAAAGATATACATTTTATAGGGGGATAATAAGAACTATTAGTTATTAGAGAGAATAAACCATTCTCTTTCAATAGGCTTATCCACTCACTCACTTAATAGACTATCCTCTTTCTCCTTTTTTCCATTAAAATGGCTTTCTCATATACAACACCTGGACATGCAGCATGCTACCAGACAGAATTCAGGAAGCATCTTGATGGGAGAGAAATAGAAATAGAGAATTTCCAAAGTGAAACCACAGGATAAAACCAACACTTGATGCTTGCCTTTCATTTCAAGGAAAGTAGCATAAAGGCAGTAGAAAAGGAAAAAGGTAGCTGAAAAATATACTTGCTCTCAACAAAAGAGACTTAAAAATAAAAAATTCGTGAACTTAATCATTTTCCTAAATGAAACTATACCATTATTCCTGATTTCTTTGTACTAACTAAAAGGACAAAGTATCAAACTTCACTAAAGTTTCGACGCTGTTATACATTTCATTAATCAAAGATAAAAACTACATTAAAAGCAAGAGGATTATTTTATGTCTGTGATTAGGCAGCTGGAGGGCTTGTATTTCATGTATACATTTGTACATTCAACTTATTTAACACTGTCGGTTCACTAACTGCAGTTTTTTACATAAAGAAAACAGATTTAGAATTTTGAAAATAAATTATAGTAATTTTATGCCTAGAGCTTGCACCTCTTTGAAACCCCCATAACCTCTACCACTCCCCTTACTTTGACACTACTTCCACATCCCCTCCCTATCCCTCACTAAAACCACAAACTACAAGAGAACTGCTAATGGGGAGCTCAAAGCCCCAAGTGAAAAGCCACCTTAATTTTTCATGTGGAATAGAGAAATAAAGGGTGCACAGTTCCTTAAGAGAGCAGAAGCAAATGCCTACTGAGATTTGCCTAGTGCATTTTAATGTTTCCCTCAGCTCCTCGTGGTTGATACTTATTAATGTAGAACCCCACACAAAGAAAAAGACATACTACTTAGTAGGGCTAGTAATGAAGATGAGAGAAGAGGGGACACAGAAGAGAAGGGTGGCTATACAAGTAACAATTTCACATATTATTGGTGTGTGTGTGTGTGTGTGTGTGTGTGTGTGTGTGTGTGTGTGTGTGTGTATATATATATATATAAACATTATCAAGAGGCCAAAAGGAAAAGTAGTTTGGAATGAGGGAATAGCAGCAGTTTCTCCATGGTTCAAAATACAAGTATTCCATTGGCTTTAATAAATTATATGGAATGAAGAAGGAGCTACTTAAGAACTGTTTTGACACTATCTCTGAGAGCTTTCTGATAATGGAGTAGGAATGATGGGGTGCATGATGGGACATGTCGAAGACTGAAAGAGGTCCTGTATAGATTGAGATATGTCAATCACATGAAACCCCCAAAGAGGGGACTCATTAAACTTTGCAAATAATTTACTTGAACCGGATTCATAAAGCTGCCAGTTATGATAATGTATATTTAAGTAAACAAATAATAGCAAGTAATACTATCAAAAAAGTAAAAAAAAAATTTAACCACTATAGATGCTTGAGGTCCATGGTAGAGAGTAGAATTAATATAGACAAGGCCCTGAATTCGAGCCCCAGCATACAGAAAACAAATCTGCTCCTTGTGGTCTTAATTGTGACCTTCAGAATGAAAAACAGTCCAGTTCACTCCCAGCATAACCAGTCTTGACATACCGAGTGGGTCTCAGGCCTATCCACACAGAAAGGCTTCATGACCCTTTACTGTCCTATTTTGATAGAACTCTATGTTCTGCACTTCCTTCTGTTAACTGGCTTTATTTTTTTAGTATTATTTTTAATTAATTCATTTACTTTACATTCTAGCTGCAGTTTCCCCCCTCCTCTCCTCTGAGTCTCTCCCCCAAACTCCATCAGTTACAACTCCTTCCCCCCAATCTACTCCTCCTGTGCTTCTGTTTAGGAAAGGGCAAGCCTCCCACAGATATCAACAAAATATGGCTTATCAAGTTCCCTTGAGACTAGACACTTCACCGTGGGCATGGTGACTCAGTATGAGAGACAGGGTCTAGAAAGTCAGCAAAAGAGTCAGAGACAGTCCCTGCTTCTGTTGTTAGGAGTCCCACAAGAGGACCAACCCATACAACTGTAGCATATGTGCAGAGTGCCTAGGTCAGTCCAATGCAGGCTCCCTGCTTCAGTTCAGTCTCTGTGAGCCCCTGTGAGCCCAAGTTAGTTAATTCTGCAGGTTTTCTTATGGTGTCCTTGACCTCTCCGATTCCTATAATCCTTTATCCCCCTCTTCTGCAGGATTCCCAAAGCTCGGCCTAATGTTTGTGGGTCTGCATCTGCAACTATTTCCATGAGTTGCTGAATGAAGCCTCTTTGGTGACAATTAGACTAGGCAGAAATCTTGTCACAAGGAGTGCAAACTTGTCCAGCCACTTTGGAAATCAATATGGTGGTTTTTTTTGTTTTTTTTTGTTTTTTTTTTTTTTTTCAGAAAACTGGGAATCAATCTACCACAAGACTAAGCTATACCACTCTTGGGCATATGTACAAAGGATGTTCAATCATACCACAAGGACACTTGCTCAACTATGTTTATAGCAGCCTTATTCATAATAGCCAGAACCTGAAAACAACCTAGATACCCCTCAACCAAGGAATGAATAAAGAAAATGTGATACATTTACACAAGGGAGAATTACTCAGCTGTTTAAAAAAAAACAGTGACATTGTGACATTTTCAGGCAAATGGATAGAACTAGAAAAAAATCATCCTGAGTAAGGTAACCCAGACCCAGAAAGGCAAACATGGTATGTACTCACTCATAAGTGGATTATTAGCTGTAAAATAAAGGGTAACCATGCTGTAATCCAAAGACCCAGAGAGGCTAGGTACCAAGGAGGGTTCATGGTGGGCCTCCCAGATCTCCCAGGGAAGGGGAACAGAAGAGATTTAGTGAGTGGACTGTGGGCAGGTGGGAATGGAGCACAAGGAATGGAGGGGGAAGAGTGCTGAGACTACTGGAAAGGGGGGCATTTCAGAGTCAGGTTTAAAAACCCGGAAGAAAACAATCTCTCAGGAATCTATACAGATGATCCCAGCTAAGACCAAGAAATAGGGGATATATAGCCTAAAATGGTATTCATTCATAAGATGGGGCTTTCCCATCTTCCCTCCATTTCAGTTCCCAGTCACTGGAAAACTCAAAACAAAACAAAACAAAAAACACAACAGGACAGTCTGCCTTTGGATCAAGTTGCTTATTATATAATAAACGGAAAAACTAATAAAAAAAAACTGGATTAGCTTTGAGGTTTCAGTGAGAAATGTGGAGGCACAAAGTGAAGTTGAGAGAGGAAGAAGGTGAAGCTCCTCGTGCTTGCATATCCTTATCGTCTCTCTTCTGTAAGGAACATCTTTTACAGGCTCTTAGAGCCATGCTATTTATCACTAAGAAGCAAATTTAACATAGTGGTCAGGAGAAGCTTCAGTGTCACATAGTGCTTAGTTAAAATCCAACTATAGCCCCATACTTAACAAGTTATATGATCAAACTATCAGCTACTTTACATAAGCTTCCTCCTCTGTAAAATGAAGCTTCAATGCACCCATATGAAGCTGTCACAAAGGCTGAATAAGATGTGGCAAGTACTTATCACAGCAAACAGAGTAAGCACTCAATGTATAACAGGAAAAAAAATGAAGCTAAAAAATCATGCATTTATAGTCTCCTCCTCCCAGCTGAGGATTTATAAACATCATCAAATACAACTCAACTTGGAGAATACATTATATGATTATTTTGGTAGCAGAATTTTATCTTCCTAATTATGTTTTGCTTAGGCAAATGTCAAAAATGAGTTTCCACTTCCAGATCAGACACTGATGGGATAGTAAGATGGGGGTGGAGGGGTTGATCTCAGAAACACACTCAACAGGGGCAGGATGGAATATATGTGATTTGATAATGAGCTTTGGAAAATCCAATGACATGCCACAAAGACATACTGAGTACCACCTATGCATAAATCCTATGGACTGAAGAAAGATGGACATATTTACACAGAAGCCTGAAATTAGGGTGGCAGGTGGCTATACCACCATGTGCTGAGCACTCCCTCTGACTCAAGCCCTGTGCTGAGCATCACACATACATCTTATCTCTCAGAGCAATTATAGTCTTCTACTCACAAACTAAATCAATGGACAGAACAAGATTCAGAGGCGCGTTAATATCAAAACCAGCATTTAAACCAGGTCCCAGTGATGTCAACATTCTGTAACACTCAAGCTAGACATTTTAGTTAAAGTCAGAGAAAACTTTTGCAAGAAAATGAGCGACACATTATTTAGAGAATGCACAGGTTGGAGTTAGAAAACTAGTCTAAAACTGTCAAAGCTAAAGTCTATGAGATGTCATCCGCATTAGTAGACTTGACTTATGGAGAATGTGGTACCATATAAGGACTTTATTAAGGAGTACTTTAAAAACATGAAGTCTTGCTTATGACAGAATAAAGAAGGGACCTTAAAAGCAACATAACTATGCTCCGGTCACTTGGAAGTGAAATGAGGGATATTTAAAAAACATTCTAGAGCAAAGACGGCAATAATAATGACATAGTAAAGGGTGAAACTGAAATAAAAATCAAAGAGACATTAAGGTCTCAAGGTTAGCTGTTACCTCCTGGGAAGATGATAAACTAGGAAACAGCTACTTCCTATAGAATAACAGTGATTCTTATTTTAGAAGAATATAAAGTAAAAACTAAATATCACAAAGTCATGTTTTCTCGTTTTATAACAAAATATCTTTAGACAAACAAGATGGCTAAAAAATGCAAAATATCAATAACCTCCTTATTAATGGAAGGTCACTAATTAGTCCTTTAAAAATTTAAGTCCCATGACCATATTGATACCTAAAATTCTTTCTCCCTCTGCACTTACTGAGTGAGTACACATGTAGAGCAGGCACAGATTTCCACAGATTGCAATGTATATGTGGAGTTCACATTCTAATGGGAGACAGGAACTAAACAATTGTAAAAATCAAGAAACAAAGAAGTAATGACAAAATCCTGAATCTACAAGCAGGAATCCTAACAGTTACAAGATACTAGGCATATCATGATTTTCTTATGAGACTTCCCACATGTTTGAGACACTTACCAAGCCACAATGCAATGAGCACAGAATCAATTCCATCTATGGGTTCACAGATCCGAGCCACGACAGGGTGGATCTGCTGGGCCAAGTAGTATTGGGTGTCGATGACTAAATTGTCCTGTTTCTGCAGCTGCTCAGGTGCATAGGCCCTCTGAGTTGCAGTGAGGTTTGACCCATCCTAACAGAAGACATAGTATAAGTAAAGTTGTGAGCAAAGCAATAATCACACATACACTTGCTTAATCAAATAGAGGGACAACAGTTTAAATTTTATGTGCTCAGTTCCAAACACCAATAAATGGTACCCTATTGAAAATCTTACATGTATCTTAGAGTAGAAAGCCCAAGAACTTCTCAGCCTCAATCTTATCCATTGCCTGAGAATGTAAATCTAGTGTCTTGTGTTCTTTGCTGTCAGAATATGGAACCAGTAAGCAAGATGTCATTAGCTAGATTATATAATTCTACCTGTCACGACACAAAAACACATTGCAAGACTCGTGACAATTAGTCTACTGAGAAAGGCTTTTAGAGGCACAATAATAAAAGAATAGCACGTCTTTTATTCTGTTAATACGTAACTTCCAGCCACAATTCCAGCCATAGAAGCATGTTAGCACCCAACTTTGCCCCAAATGAGCAAGTGGGAAAGCTCAAGAAATAAACCCCAGTAGAAACAAGGCATATATGGAAGACATAAGACAGAGCAGTAATCATAATGTACAATGCTGGTAGGATGGCTAATTAACATTGTTATTTGACTAGGCTAAGATATACTTTGAGTTTTAATGAAACAACCCTCTGAGTATGTCTGGAAGAGTGTTTCCAGAAATAATTAACTGAGGTAGAGAAAACCAGCCCTGAAAGTAAGCATTACCATGCATTGTGCTGAGGTTCCAAAATGAATAAAAAGGAAAAAATGAGAAAGCCAGCAGAGCATCTGCCCAGCCTCTCCCGTTTTCTGCTTCTTAGTCCTCCTAAAATATAAATACCTTCACAAGCTGGTCCCACTGCCACGCCTTTCCCACTGAGATAAACATGTATTCTTTCCAACTTTGTCAAAATAAATCCTTTGTCCTTTGTTTCTTTCAGGTATTTCATCATAGGAACGAGAAAAGTAACTGATCTACCTTGAAAGCAGCAGTGCTCAAAAGTCAAATATCTGACCAGAGGAAGGGCTATTTACTCTCCACTGTTAAGCTGACTCCTCCTCAAGCAAATTAAGATGGGTTAGAGACTCTTTTCAAGAGTAATTTCTTTTACATTATAAAATTAAAGTTGTGAGATTCTATGTAATTAACCCACATGCAACTCCGTGGTGATGTCACTGTCATCTGTGAATCAAAAAGTCACCATTCTACTGGACCAACATCCAATGACTCCACTCTTCCTCTTGAGTGAAACAACAGAATTTAATATTCAGACTAGTAAATTATAACTATTCACAGGGCTCAGCTGCTCTGCAGAATTGATTATAATGTGAATCCTATTCTTTCACTCAGGCCATAATCAGTCTCTTCTCAGCTCAGCACCTAGCTCAAAGTTGAGGCAACCTCCCATATCACAGTCTTTCCCAGAGACCCAAATCAGGGCCTTGTCTCTCACGTTATGTTCCGGATAGAATTTATCTGTCTTTCAACTAGGTTCTGCCTGGTCTAAGGCATAATGAAATACCTAAAAAGAAAGCAACCCTCACGTTAAAATTTGTTTGTCCCACATTTCACAACTAAGTAAAGAAAAAATTAGAATTAATCAGGCTTAAGCAATGTCCTTTAATAAACTAGAATTTTAAGGTGACAATAAGGCAACAGTTGCTAGCTAAGAGTTTGAAAACAAACCACCGGTCTGTGTCTTCATATATACTATATGCCTTTTAGTACCAGAAATCTGGTCAGCCTATAGAAGTGTATTTTTGATCAGTTTAATCTTTTTTTTTTTTTTTTTTTTTGTTGCTGTTGAGGCTGATCTTATGTTGCCCTAGGCAGGCTTCTAGCTCAGAGGACCTTGAACTACTACTGACCTTCCTATTCCTCCCTCCCTCCTTCTTCTTTCTGGCCTCTCTCTCCTCTCCCCCTCCCCCTTTCCCCCTTCCCATCCAAGAGCTGAGTTTACAGGCATGCACCACCACACCCAGAAAATTCTCTCATTTTCAAATCATGAATTAAAGTCAAAATTGGAGAAGTGAAAAGTTTTTAAGGCACTGGTGGATTGAATGGAAGAGGTAAAGTGCTTGCTTAGCATTAGCATGCACATGGTCCTAAGTTCTATCCCAAGAACTACAAAACAAATGAAACCAAGTTGCTTGAGTTACTTTCTAGCACGTCACTAGAAGTTCTCATAAAGGAATATTTGTACATTTAAAGAGCAGTTGAAAATTTCTGAGCATACTTTCTACTTAAAGCATTTTAACTCTAAATAGCTTGTAGCTAATAGTAACCCCAACATATTTCCTACTGTATTTTAAAAATCTAAGCTCAAAAACAACACAACAGGTTAGATAATAGGTTTTCCAACATGTGCTGGGAAAACATCTACGCTTACCTAAGACATTACTCAAAGATCTAGTCCTTAAACTGAACAAGATTTCAAGAACATGTGACATACACCTTTTAAGAACAAATAAGGAAGGAAGATTGGTCTTTCTTGAAGTGTCCATGTAGCAATTTATAAATTTTGTGGATAACCAGATGCTCTAAGTTAACCATTGTTTGTGAAAAAATAATGGGGGAAAATTTAAATGGTTGATGGGAAGGGGGATCTCAAAGATATACCCTACAAAAATTATGACTAATGAAAACTAAGTAACTTCAGGATTAAAATTAGTAGACAAGAGGCTGATGAGATGTTTCAGCAGTTAAGAGCACTTGCTACTCTTGCAAAGGATTGAGTGGTTTAGTTCCCAGCAACTACATGACAGCTCCCAATAGTTTGTAACCACAGTTCCAGGGGAACTGATGCCAGTTTCTAGATTCCATAGGTACCAAGTACACAAGCGTTGCAATACATACATGCAGGCATAATACAATTTTAAAAAATAAACTTTATCCGTAGGATACAGTATTCTACATGTAAAATATTAAATAAAACTGAATTTGTTTGAAAGACCAGCTGTTCTTAGAAGACAACATGGCTTAGGGCAGCACACAATCTTCTTAGAAACTTGTCACCATACATTATCAAAAATTCATTCCAAATGTTATGATAAAAAACTAGAAAGAAAAAGAGGCAGGCAGATTTGGCCAATAAACATGCTGAAAGGTGCAAGCATCCCACTGAGGGCAACAATGGCAAATTAAAATCATATGCCCTTTCTCGGAATATGATATGGAAAATAAGCTGATAAATCCAAATATAACTTGTATTTTAAAAAGAAGGAACAGCATTAGTCAGTGGAAGAATATTTAAGTAACATCAAATTGGGTATACTATACTACATTAGCATCAGCATTTTAAAGACATATATTAATCAAAACAAGAATAAGAGCAAATATTTTTACATTAAGGAATACTAGTTTGACCTTTAGATATATCTATCATACTATTTTATAATCAACAAATACCTCCATTTCAGTTTTAAACAAAATACTTTGTTAAAAAAACTGTCTAGATTTTATCATTAGATGTTATTTCACTAAACCTGTAATATTTTTCAAAATTGTAAGCTACCATCTGCTCCTGTCATTAATAATCTAGGATCTTGTCCATGTATGTGAAGACCTAAGTGAAAAAAGGTCTATTTACCAAAATCTTTATTTGCATAATTTGAAAATTGTTTTTTGAGACGAGACTTGTCAGAAGCAATATGCAAAGCACATTAAAGATTTGAGCAAGCCAGACATTTATGGAAATATTTTCCTGAAGGAATTGGTATTCTCTAACAGTTTTTAATCAAGGGGAACCCTAGGAGGGAGATAAAGTCAAGTGCTGATTCCTGTCCATGTACTTACCATTGTTATGTACATCATCTACAGTATGTGGCAGATATTACATTAATAGACTAGCATTTGATTTTCATAAGGCTCTATGCATTTTAAAGCAAACTGGCTGTGTTTTAGCAAAGGGCAATTGTATAGGAATGAATTTTAAACATTAAAGATTTTACTGGAATAATGTAGTATTGCTCTTATTGTTTTAGTTAGGGTTTTATTGCTGTGAAGAGACATCTTGACCACAGAGACTCTTATAAAAAAACATTTAATTGGGGCTGGCTTACAGTTTCAGAGATTTAGTCCATTAACATCATGGCAGGAAACATGGCAGTATGCTGGAGAATTCTACATCTTGATCCACAAGCAACAAAATCATCTTTGTCCCACACTGGGCATAGCTTGAGCATATATGAGACCTCAAAGTTCACCTCCACAGTGACACACTTCCTCCAACAAGGCCACACCTAGTCCAACAAGGTCACACCACCTAATAGAGTCTAATAGGGTAAAATACTAAAACACATGGTTCGGGTGGGGGGGGGCAGTCCTACCTATTCAAACCACCACATTAATGTAAAAAAGAATCTTGTTCAAATGAGTTATGTGTTGGGGTAAGTAGACCAAACAATACTAATTTTAAAGAACTTGAGACAGGCTTACAACTGATATAGAGAGAAAAGATTGGGTTTTCTATCTTCCAACTGAAGTCAAATGCTTGCTTTCAGAGAAAAAAAATCCTGATTTCCTTCTCTGCCCTACTTTCCTCTTTATCTTGTTAGGGACAGACCATTCTCAAACAAACTAGTTATCAGTTTTAAAGTATGTTGAGAATGCATACAGTTTCCTTCGAGGTATTTTACAAAATAGGGAGAAAGAAAATATGGGAAGGAAAGAGGCTGCAGGGAGAGGGAGGTAAAGTCAAGTCTTTGTGCCTTCCAACTTTCTCCATATATCTATGCATTTCATATTTTCTCAAGTAATGTTTTGATAAGCTAGGAGGACAAACCACTTTATTATTCCATTCACTGACCTTTCTTATTAAAATTGTCAGAAAAGGAATGATTAAAAACAACTACAACAAGCTACTACAGTTGCTGGATATATCATCAAAAGTACACATACTACTTTATTTTCTCTTTTTGCAGTGTTGAGGATCAAAGCCAGGGCTTCACACACACTAAGGTGTTCAACCACTAAGCTACAACCCCAGCCTATGACATAATTTCAGGAAGGTAATTTATAGTTGAAAAACAGTAGTAACTGTGGGAGATCCTTTTGTCTATGTGTTGCTTTTATTGGTTAATAAATAAAGAATCTGGCTTGGCCTGATAGGGTAGAACAGTGTTAGGCGGGGAGAACTAAACTGAATGCTGAGAGGAAGAAGGCGGAGTCAGAGAGACTCCATGTAGCTCCAAAGGAGACAGATACCAGAACTTTAGCCTGTGAGCCACAGCCATGTGGTGATACACAGATTAATAGAAATGGGTTAAATTAAAATGTAAGAGTTAGCCAGTAAGAAGGCAGAGTTCATAGGCCAAGCAGTGATTTAATTAATACAGTTTTTGTGTGATTATTTGGGGGCTACGCAGCCAGGGACCAACAAGCGGCCCTCCATACTACAACTGTAATAAGACAGTCTCATAAAAAAATTTCAATGACCTTCAAAAGCTACTTTAAATGTTTTAGTGGAACCTGTAATGAAACATTATAGATCTTCTTTTTAAAGATTTGAAAGCTAGTTAAACTAAACCATCTCTCTATGGGACCAGGTATTCAGAAAACTACTACTAAGATACTATGGCAATCTGGAATTGACTCAAGGCTGTGGGATAATGCTCTTGCACACTGTAAAGATTTGTCACTCATATTGGTTTGCTAAAACACTGAGGGCCAGTAGTCAGGCAGGAAGTATAGGTGGGACAACCAGACTAGGAGAATTTTGGGAAAAGGAAAAGCAGAGAAGACAGTCACCAGCCAGATGCAGAGGAAGCAAGATGAGAATGTCTTACTGAGAAAAGGTAACAAGCCACGTGGTTAAACATATACAAGAATTATGGGATAATTTAAGTTGTAAGACATAGTTAATAATAAGCCTGAGCTAATAAGCCAAACAGTTTATAATCAGTATAAGCCTCTGTGTGTTTGAGACTGAATGGCTGCAGGTTCGGGTAGAACAGAAACTTTTGTCTACAACTCAAGATTCCTGTATAGACCAGTGGTTTATGTTCATGTGTGTGGAGGATAGGTCAACATCAGGTAACTTGCTCTATTACTCTCTACCTTATGTTTTCTGTGTATGGGTGTTTTGCCTATATGCATGTCTGCACTACCTGTACCTGGTGCCCGTGGAGGCCAGAAGAGGGTATAGAATTCCCTGGGAATGGATTTAAAAGCAGTTGTAAGTAAGCTACCATATCGGTGTTGCAAATTGAACCCACATCCTCTGGAGCAGAAGCCGATGCTCTTAACTGCTGATTAAGTTCTCCAGTAGCCTATATTATATTTCTAAAACAAGGTCATCACTCAATGAATGCCAGCAAGCTCTGAGTATCTGCATGCCCCCACCTTCCAGCACTACAGTTATAAACACAAGCCACTATACCTGCCTTTTCATTTGAGTGCTGGGAATCTGATCTCAGGTCCTCACTCTTGTGTTGACCTATCTTCCCATCCCAGGATTCTTAGGGGGCACAAGTATTATAAAAATGGAATAATTTTACCTGACAGATGACATAGGACACCGTATCTCCAGCTTTCACCTTCCGGCCTCCTTGAGAATTTATCCATAGGGCAACATGCACATGAGGTAGACTTTTTTTATCAGGGTAATCCTGGGGATCTTTTGTCAATGCCTAAAAGGCAAAAAAGAGGAACAATAATCTCTCCAAATTTTAAAATAAAACTATACACACACATACATATTTTTGCCAGAATCATATATGTATAACATGAAAATGACAATGTATGCAGAAAATAGTTTCTTTCTCTGTCAGTAAGTGGCATAATCACATACAAGCCTAACAAAAAGAAATGTAAGTTTATAAACTATGCCACATAATATTTGAATATTTAAAATAATCAAGACTCTAGCTCCATTGTTCTCTGAAGCCTTAGAGTTTCTCCTCATGTGTGTAGTTTTCTCATTTGATTAGCTGGGATCAGAATATAACAGCTACTCTGACTTAATGATCTGTTTCTCAAAGGCTTCTCTAATGAAATAGACCTCCAATGCACTACACAGCACTGAATTTACTTTGAATGTCAACTTGAGCTCTACAGAGTACAATGAGTTAGTAACAAAAAGTGGCAAAACAAGATCAGCAAAAGCACCAGCCAGGAGAAAAATTATTTTCTAACAATACTATTTGAATGATACAGAAGGAAAGCTTGGTAAAAACTGTTCATGCCTTATAAGTATGAATCTAACAGTAACACTAAATTGTACTAACACTCAGTATATTACTTTCCATCACCATAGTAAGGGATTTTCATTTGAGAATATTCTTGACTAAGCAGTAAAAACTAGTAAATCTGAGGGTGTGGTCTCCCTCTATCGCCCAGGTTGACATGGAAATCACTGTGTAGAAAAGGCTGGCTATACAATTGAGGCAATCATACTGCCTCAACTTCCAGAGTACTGGTATTACAACTGTGAGCCATCATGTCTAGCAAAGTTAGCAATTTCTAAAGCTTTTAAACTGTGAGAATAAGTCTACTGTTTTATATGATTAAACACAAAGAATATACACAGCATATTTGAAGAATGACGGTTACTATAAAAAAATATTTGTGCAAATATTACAAGCTAAACTAACTGCTGTTTACATAGAATGCAATTCCTACTTGAAAGAATGGTAGGAAAACTATAGTTATTTTGACATATGGATCTAGCAGTTTCTCAAAAACTAAAACATGCTAGTTCAAGAAAAAAAAATCTGACAATAGATATCATCAGTGACAGAATTCAAACTTTCAAGTGCAATCGAACTTTAGAAAATATGTTTCCACTTCTGATAGCCTGACAACTTCCCAATACTTAAATACATTTCTAATGAAGTTGGAGTATTTTAACATGTGCTTTGATAATAAACTTGAATACATCCATTGTAATATCTGCATAATTCAGGGAATAAATCAACAAATAATCTACAATGCCATATATGGATAAACTAGACACTCAAGGTTCAATACAGGAGTGAATAAGATAAAAATATATGATACATATGTATGAAAATAACATATAGCACATTTTTTACAGTGGCTACACACTAACAAAAATATGGAAAAAACTCAAAGTACAATGCAGAGCAGAAAATTTTAAAGTAAAAGATTGCTGGTATAGTCTTAGATTTTACATTACAAACAACTTTAACAATATACAAAGATTAAAGATTACTAGGAAGACAACTAACCTTTCGCATATGAACGAATAGGTAACTATAAATAGACACAGACTTCTATGCTACATTTATCAGAATTTACTATGCTTGTATTAACACTACAAAAATATAAAAAACATAGGGTCACACTATGTAGCCTTGGCTGGCTTCAAACTCAGTAAATCCATCCTTTTCTGGATGGATTTGAACTCAAAAATCTGTCTGCCTTTGTCTCCGAAGTGCTGGGATTAAAAGCATGCACTACTATACCCAAAATATACCCTTCTTTATAAATAAAAACACAAGGGCTAGGGAGATAGTTGTATCATTAAATAGTTTAACCACTGTTAAGAAAAACAAACAACAAAGCAGCCAGCTTAGTTACTAATAAATATTATGTATTAACAATGGAGATGCAGAGACAAGTAGCTCCCTAGGACTCCCAGTTCAGCCAGCCAGCCAAATCCACTCAGTAAGTTATAAGTCAGTGACAGACAAACCTGTCTCAACAAGCAAAGCAGGGGCTAGGAGATATAACACTTGCTGTGTAAACAGGAGGATCTGAATTTGATCCATAGAACTCATGAAAAGTAGTTGGGTATGACTTGCCCTTGCAATCTCAGTACTGGAGAGGTGACGACAAGAGGATCCCTGCAGCTTTCCATAAGGCTAGCCTAGTCTACCTAGCAAATTCCAGGCAGTTAGAGACTATTTCAAAGAAAGAAAATCATGCATGAAAACACACACACACACACAAACGCACTCACGCACGCAAGCATGTACACATGGATGCCCGCACATCGCACTATTTACAGCGAAGAGCTAGTATTAAGGCACATATAGCCAAAGGTATGATATAAATATCTCCTTTTTTAACATTAAAGACATGATGGTCAAAGTATAGAAAACAAAAAATTGACCCAAGTATGAATGTAAGTTCTAGAAAAACATTCTCTCAAAAATCAAATGAAAACACACTGTGAAAGTGGCAGCAAAGTTTTATTTTAAAAAATCATCAACATTTTTGTCCGGCAATCTTGTCTACTTCCAATATCCAGGAGGATAACTATATGTTTTTCTTTGGGTTCACCTTCTTATATAGCTTCTCTAGGATTTTTTATGAATAAGAAGGTGAACCCAAAGAAAAACATATAGTTATCCTCCTGGATATTGGAAGTAGACAAGATTGCCGGACAAAAAATGGGAATATGTGGGTGGGGGGGGATGGAGGGATGGGGGGATGGGGAGAGAAAAGTGTGAAGTGGAGGATGGGAAGAGCTTGGGGGAATAGGATGGTTGGGATATAGGAAGGGTGGATATGGGAACAAGGAATTATACATCTTAGTTAAGGGAGCCATTCTAGGGTTGGCAGAGACTTGACTCTAGAGGGGTTCCCAGGTGTCCAGGAAGACGCCCCCAGCTAGGTCCTTGGGCAGCTGAGGAGAGGGTGCCAGAAATGTCCAGATCCTATTGTCATACTCATGAATATCTTGCATATCACCATAGAACCTTCACCTGGCATTGGATGGAGAAAATGACAGAGCCCCACATAGGAGCACCAGACTGAGCTCTCAAGGTCCTGATGAGGAGCAAAAGGAGGGAGATCATGAGCAAGGAAGCCAGGACCGCGAGGAGTGCTTTTACCCATTGAGACGGTGGGACAGATCTAAGGGGAGACCACCAAGTCCAGTTGGAATGGGACTGATGGAACAGGGGACCAAACCGGACTCTCTGAATGTGGCTGACGGTGGAGGAGGACTGAGAAACCAAGGACAATGGCAATGAACATGAACTCTACAGCATAGACGGGCTCACTGTGAGCCTTGTCAATTTGGTTGCTCACCTTCCTGGACTTAGGGGGAGCTGGGAGGACCTTGGACTAAACATAGTGAAGGGAACCCTGATGGCTCTTTGTCTTTGGAAAGGGGTGGAGTGGGGGTATGGGTGGAAGGGAGGGGAGGGAAGGGGGAGGAGAAGGGGAGGAGATGGAAATCTTGAATAAAAAAATGAGAAAAAAAAATTAAAATAAAAAAAAACAAAAAAAAATCATCAACATTACAAAGAAACTGCGAAGAAAATAGCATCAATATTTTGTTATTATTAATAAGCACCAACTTTTCACAAGTTTTCCTAGAACCATTCATATAGTCATATCATTTATACAAATGTTTTATTTCAAGGAACATACAATAAGAAAGTAATTCATCTAAAAGCAAAATAACAAGTAAACATAGATGGTCAATGGAATTATTTATAATAGAAAAGAAAACTTAATAATCAATAAGAAAAATAAATAAACATGTCAGAAAAATAAACGATTAATATATTGACATTCCTAGGACCTTGCATACATGATTTTCCATTAATATGAAAATATTATATGAGATTTTCCAGGTAATATAGATACACAGAAGCCGGGCATGATGGCACTTATCTGCAATCCTGGCACCCTGAGGGAGATGGGAAGATCAGGCATTCAAGGCCAGCCTCAAGTGTATATCAAGTTCAAACTAGCCTGAGCTACATAAGACACTGACTGCTCTGTCTCAAAAAAATATAAAAATGGGTTTCAAAACAATAAAGTAATACTAACAATAAAATATGTTTTCAAGTATATGGAAATGTGAAAAATGACAATCTTTAACATAGAAGTAGTATAAATGAGTTTTCATTATAAAATTTCTCCTTAAAGTCATCAACAGATCCTTTAATTTTTTTGTAGGAGTTTTGACAAAGAAATCTATCAGAAAGTGGGTAAACACTTTTGGGTATAGAACCAAAGGATGCTCAATCGTGCCACAAGGACATGTGTTCAACTATGTTCATAGCAGCATTGTTTGTCATAGCCAGAACCTGGAAACAACCTAAATGCCCCTCGATTGAAAAATGGATAAGGAAAATGTGGTACATTTACACAATGGAGTACTACACAGACGAGAAAAGAAATAATAACATATTGAAATTTGTTGGCAAATGGATGGAGCTAGAAAACATCATATTGAGTGAGGTAACCCAGACCCAGAAAGACAAATATCATATGCACTCACTCATAAGTGGATTTTAGACATAACGCAAAGAAAAAACAGCCTATAATTCACAATCCCAGAGAATAATGAGGGCCCTAAGAGAGACATACATGGATCAAATCTACACGGGAAGTTGAAAAAGACAAGATCCTCTGAGTAAATTGGGAGCATGGAGACCATGGGAGAAGGTAGAAGGGGAGGGGAGAGGAAGAAAAATATATACCTCAATAAAAACAATAAAAAATTAAAAAATAAAAAAGTGGGTAAAGTGATTATTTGAAAATCAGTTTCTGATTATGTAAAGAGGAAGAAAATTAATATTAAAGAGGAAGAAAATCTATTAATTTACCAGTAATCTTCCTTATTAAATACTACTTTGGAAATCAAGATTTTGCTTCTCAAATTACTAAGAAAAATATCCATACCCATGATGTGACATGGTTTTGTTTTAAGATATACCTGTACTTCAGACATACAGAATAGGTTATCACTATAATTAAATCTGTACTCAAAAGACTTTTGATTACACATACACATTTGGGGGTGGAAGCAGAAGAGAGGGAAGAAGACAGGGACAATGGGGAATGGAGAAGAAAGAATGAATGAAAATATAAGAATGAATATGAATGAACAGTTCTATGTGTCAAACAACTATTACTTTGGAGGAGTATGAAAAATGAAGCATTCTCTAGGCCCTTACACATAAGCTAAATCACTCCAACAATGTCTGGAAGTAAAAAGGAGAGGTCTCATCTATAGCAGATGTGGTAGTACCTGTGGCTGGAAGAGTTATGCTAATGTTCAATCTGTGAGCCAATTGTTAAGCAACTTTCACCCCCAGCCAAAATTTATTTAAATTGCAAGGATGAGGTGGTTCTTCAACTGTCTGAAGGAGGAGAAAAACATATGACAGCAGCTGGGCTCAGTAATAAATGCTACATTTACCTTGTTAATTTCAAACTGGCTCACTGGGACACTGCCATTTAGCACATTTTCTCCAATTTCTATTAACCTCTTCTGAATGTTTTCCACAATGGTGTCCCTGCTTTGATCAGAAAGAATCTGCCCAATGACAAAACTGCATAAAGAAACAAAAATATGAGTTTTAATATCATGCATGCATCAACAAATAAAAGAGACATGTTCTGAGATTGGTATGTGGACAAGACCTAAGAGCTAACATGAGGATTAGTGTCTAGAAGGCAGTTTAGATTTTATGTTCATGAATGTTTTGCTGGCATACATGTCTGTAGATGAAATGTGTGCCTGATATCTGCAGAGGTCAGAAGAAGGTATAAGATTCCCTAAAACTAGAGTTATGGACGGTTGGTTCTGGAAATCAAACCAAGGTCCTCGGCAAGAACAATAAGGGCCCTTAACCACTTAGCCACCTCCCCAGCCCCCACTGAATTACTTTATTTTTAAATATTAACTCTACCAAAAATTTAACAGCCTTAGAATTCCCTTTTACAGAGTTCACTCATTTATGTGGCAGCTAATGCTTTATGCACTATACAATACAGAAAAGTGTGCCATCACATTTTATGTAATTATAAAATCCAGAAACAATTATATTCTAACCATATGTTAAAATTTATCTTTACTAATAAAGCAACAGATAGCATCTTTGGCATCAAGATACCATCTCCACCTAAGAGAACTATTTAGCTAGGTAAGAAGGAATATAAACTTCTTAAAGTAAACTTTAAAAAAAATCTAAGGGGCTAGAAAACTGGCTTAGTAGTTAAAAGTACTTGTTCTTACAGAGGACACAGGTTTAATTTTTAGTGTTCACGTGACAGCTCACAACTCTAGTCCCTGGGAATCCAATGTCCTCTTCTGACAACAATGGGCACCCAGCATTAACATGGTGCACAGACAAACATGCTCGAAAAACACCCATACACATAATAAACTAAAAAAAGGAGAAAAAAAATCCAAGATACCAAACTCTTCTTTCTTCAGCTTCCTCTAACTTTATGCTATATCTCAAAGCCTCAAGAAAAAAGAAATATAAGTAAAGAGGCCAATATTTTATCCATTTCTGAAAAAACACAGAGCAAGAGTTTAAAGCTGCTTTACAATTTGTCAGAAAAAGAATCTTAACAAGAACATTTGTATAGCTTTAATTACTAATACATTTCTAACTCAGAGAAATTTACTTCTATTATGATCCATCTTTTCCTAGAAAACACAAAAGCTGAGGAAAACACTCTCATCGACAGCCTATACAAAGTAGTTTTATCTTGAATATATTTGACGGCAATGAAGCATTTCAAATGACATTTCATAAAAGACAGACCATGACCTATACTCAGATGATCAACTTTGCCTAATCAAAAGTAGTTTTGCAAAGCAACACAATCTCTCAACTTAAAAGCAGAAAAGATTGGAAAATAAGTTTAAAACGCTGATATTTAGCAAAAATTAAAAGAATTTTTGAATCCAGCCATAAAGAAAAATTTTATTTTCAAAACTGATCTAGATCACAAAATAGGAATATGTAAAGATGGCAAATAACATGTGGGTACTTCATGCATTAACAAGACCATAAACAAAAAAATCTTTGAATCATAATATTCAGTTTAAGGTACAAGGCTAGTGGGTTGCATATTACTTCAGAGACACATACAGTATTTTGAAACTAGCTCTCAAAATAATCTGTGGTTAGTCAGAAATCATTTATATCCAAATGATATATGGGAATAAAGTCTCACTCCATGGTCCACTTTTAATCACACATTTTAAGTTATAAAACAGGGAAATCATAAAAATTATGTTTATAATTAGGATCTAGGGATTCAGGAGTATAAAACACAAAACTTTCAAAAAGAGGAATAATAAAACAGTATCAACAAAATCAACCCTTTAAAGATCTAGGTATAAAGATTTGCTCTCAACATAAGATGTTATCTTTTATCTGGTGTTTCTTGCTGTGCAAATTTAGCTTTATCTAATTTTCAGTCTAACTATAAACTCTATTTGTAATATGCAATAATAATAGCAACAAAAGAATTACGGTGTGTCCTTATGCTTAGCAGACTGACAGCAATTTTCCATAGCACTTGGATTTTCTAAAACAAAAATTTGAAGGACAAACAACAAAAACAAAATTAAAAGCTAAACTCACTTTCCGGTGTCCTTGGCAAGATCACACCAGTCTCTTCTAACTATATCTAATCCTTTTAGCTCCTGTTTGGTAATGTAATTCCCATCTGACGTTGGTTCAACAACCAGAGCAGCATATTTCTTTTTCTTCAGCAGTAGTAGAGACTTGAAAACACCATCAATGTCTATTTCAAGCAATTTGTATAATTTATTCACTTCACTTTTTACCTGTGAAAATTTCAATTATTTTATTGTCAGATTCTCAAACACCTAAAAGGGTAAAAATGCACATGTTATAAATTTCCAAGAGTTAACCTCAAAAAAACTTGAAGGCACATGTAATTAAAATTTATTATTTAACTTACACAACACAGACTTATTTAGGGTACAATTTAAAAACATTGAAGTACAAAATGAGATCTTAACATCACTCTCCAATGTTTACTGAGAATATTCACAGACAGAATATCACAAAGTTATTGACTCATGGATGTTTACTGTAGCACTATTAACACTAACTTAGTTAAAAAATCAGCCTAGGTGTCCATCAACAAAGGAATGGGTAAAAAACACTCAGTATATCCAAACACAAGGAATTTTTCCAGGCATAAAGAATTAAAATATAATGTGTGTGTAAAAATGAATACAATAAGAAATATTCAACTAGTTAAGTCAGACTCAGAAAAACAATTATATGCATTGTAGATTTAATTTTATATGTATATATATTATTGTATTGTATTGTATGTATTATATATATACATATAAAATCATATGACATGAAAATAGACAAAAATTGTCTAAGAAAACAAAGGAGCTTAACTCACATATGGGGGTAGGAGGCTATGGAGAACATGCCCAAAGTACAATGCATACAGTATGACAATGTCTGTATAAAACCTAGAAGTATCTACAATGAATATACACCAATTAAAATAAAAATCGCAACAATTTGGGAAGTTGCGGCAGGATGATATTAACATTGAAGTCAATTTTGGATGGTTACAAAGTTCAAGACCAGCATGAGCTTTTATCTCAAAAAAAATATCTTTTTAAAAAAATTGACAGAGATAATATAAATATTAACATTCCATCAAAAAAAGGCTATGAACTGGCTCGTTTCACTCCAGGAAATACGTAAACTAGGTCTTTCTTGTGCAGGTCTTTCTTAAGTGTAAAAGAATGCATATGTATTTGCCTTGAAACTACTGAATTAACAACTAGACAATCCAATAACTATGTGGGCAAAAAATATATAAAACTTTGATAGATAATGTTCAAAATGTTCATTATCGCCTTGAGTACAGACAAATAACAATGTGCTGAATAAATAAGTGAGCAGTCTTGAACAGTCTTGTCCTTTGCTGACAAGGCCAAGGCACAAATCATCTCCTCTAAGGAAAAATTCAAAGATTTGCAATGCCCACCATGAGTACAAAAGACCAGACCTATGTACAAGTGAAAAGTACAGTTCAAATTCCACACTTTCCAGGAAGGAAAACCTGGTAATTTATAAGGTATTTCCACTTTTAGAACACTAACACAAAATCTTAACAATCAAGTGCTCAAGTGTGAATCACCATTAAGTGGCCACCAATGGCTGGGCAGTGGAGGCATATGCTTATAATCCCAACACTCGGGAGGCAGAGGAGGTGGAAATCTGAGTTCTAGGCCAGCCTGGTCTACAAAGCAAGTTCCAGAGAAGCCAGAGCTGTTACACAGTGAAAACCTGTTTCAAAAAACAAACAAACAAAAAAAAGAGGCTACCAACGACAGCTTCTAAATGTCCCTTTGTATCTTCTAATATATTTAAAATACCCCGATAAAATTAAATGTATATGTGTGAGTACACGTGTATATGTAGAAAGGTAAATATTCATCCAATCATATCTACATATAAAATATTATCTGAATACTATTGGAAATAATTTCCTTGTGAATGACAATACATGAAGTTCTAATAGGACTACATTTAAACTTTTTTCAAAGGAAAAATGTAATCTACTTTTTAAGGAAACCAACTGCCTTTGAATTTTACCCTCAAAACAAATTAATATATGAAAAAAAATAATGAAAAATTTAGTGACACCCAATTTATTATTTTCAAAAGTATATACATGTACATAACACATGAACTGATTTTATTTACTGTGTTAAATACAGAATTCACAAATCCAGGTAAAATAAGCAATCACTAAATCATCTCACCTTGTTTCCCAATTTAAATACTTCTTCCAGATTGGTGCTGTTGGTATTAATCATAATAGAATCTGTATCTCCATAAATAACTTCAAGATTCATCTAATGAAAGCCAAAAGTATAAAGATTAATAACAAAAACATACTGGTCACTACAGACAATGAAACTAAAGGTTTCTAATACTAGAAACTATAGGTGTCACTGATTTTTCACAGGTCATGTTACTTGCTATCTATACTGTAGGGCTACACTTAGAGATTAAGCCTTTTGTGAACTAGAAATACAATCATTGTAAGATTAAGAAAACTTTCTCAATTATCGTTTTAACTATATGTAGTTTCAATTGAAACAGAAAATGAAATTTAATAAAAATAAGAAGAATAAGGCTAGGAAATGGTCTATATTTAATTATTCTACCATGTACTTAGCAGTCATAGCAGTTTAAGAAGCAAAATTATAGATTTAAAAAATTCTGGAGCACAAATATTTATTGGATTCTCAAAGAATATTTAGTAGAATATGAAGAGTGCTCCCCCAAATCAATCATAACAAACAACACTGCAATACATACACTATAAAGGCTTGGAAATAAACTCGAATTAGCACCATAACTAAGTTGCCTGAAAGACATATAGGCTTCAAGCAGGTCTAGTACTAGATCTTATCAGGGCTGATTCAAAAGAAAAGGCTGCAATCCCTTATCAGGGACTATAAATGTAAAGGAGGTATACTGAAAAACAATTTCAGTATGTTTGGGTTATAATTTTCCTTGAACACTAAAATGTCAGCAGGTATTGTATTTAAGAGTTGTTTTAGAATGCAATGTTCAGCATTACCTTCTGTACCATGTCTTTCGTGTGCATCAAAATCTAAATGAAACAAAAGTCAACATTAATATATTACACAATTACAAAGACATAAATACAACACAATTTCCAAGCATCTTTAAAGCTCTTGGATGTTTCATAACACCCAATCTCAAATAACAGTAACATCAATATAACCTAAGTTTGCCTTCATGCTGATAACTAGTAAAGACCTGCAAGGCAATAAGTATCTATTCCTGTGTATCTTTAATAATCATGTATAATAAAGTAGCCCTTAATAGTATGGTAAAGGTCACTTATTCTCAGTACTAAAATTTTAATAGAATTGCATGACTAAAGAGAGCTTTATAGTGCTTAAAATCTAGCAATCCATACTCATATTCAGAATCATAAGAGATGAAGAACAAAGTACTCCATTTAAGATTCTTTTCTAGACTAAATTCCTTGAAAGTGACTATATGGTCTGGAGCTAGCATAGTGCCCAGTAAAATGATGGATTTCAATACAAAGCAAATGAAAAAAAAATACAGATAACTATGAATGGGGTCTGCCCCCAGGCACACATGGCTACATGCTTTAAAACATAAAAAACATAAACACAGACAAAAGCAGATATGTTACCTTTGGCCCTATCAGAGGCATCATATTAAATATGTGAAGGACTCTGAGGATGTAATAATATGATGCACTGAGAGCAGAGACAGAGCAAAGAGATACTAAATCATGTGCAAGATACTGCTATGCTGAGAGCACTTCCTACATTCTGTCCTTTCTTTCTCCAAGATCTCCAAGAGGTGGCTACTATTAATATCCACATTTGTTAGCTGTGAAGTGATAAAGAAAGTAATTTCTCTGTCCTAGCCACAGTAAAACAAGGGTACAAAACTAGGCACTCTAGCTCCAGGGCAGAAACCTTAGTCACTCAAAACTATTGCCACTCCAGTATCACTCATTCTCCATGCATCGATCTAAGTAAGATTTTTTTTCAATGAATCAGAAGTTTGCTTTCATCCATGGTTTTTTCTCCTACATTTTCAGCTAAGCTGAAATCTCAAGGTTTCATTTCAGTCTTTCTTATTCTCCATAGTAAAGAATACTTCTGTCTTTGAAGAACCTTATCCATCTACCAATCACTGCCCATCATCATTGTTCATTACCGTTTCTTACTAATGTCCAACTTTCTTCAGATGTTCAATAATTCTTAGTGGTTTTCATGCCTTGGCGGGGGATGGGGGCTCATGGTGAATTCTGATTAAGCTTTGATCTGATGTTCAAAAGTAGTTTTTATAATGGCTATATAGTGTAATTGATGAAGGAATCCCCTCTATTTGTTGCTTTTCTTGGTTAATGAGTTAAAAAAAAAACTGCCTTGGCCTGTTGATAGAGCAGAACTTAGGTAGGTAGGGGAAGACAAAACTGAATGCTGGGAAAAGGAAAGGGTCAGGGAGACAACATGGATCCGCCACCAGAATAAGACATGCTGCCAAAACTTAGCAGATAAGCCACTGCCACGTGGTGATATACAGACTAATAAAAATGTGTTAAACTAAGATGTAAGAGTTAGCCAATAAAAAGTTAGAGCTAATGGGCCAAGCAGTGATTTAATTAACACAGATACTATGTGGTTATTTCGAGGCTAAGCTAGCTGGGCAGCCAGGACAAACAAGCAGGCCCTCTCCTTGCAACATGTAATTACCTGAGGATCATTAAATAACTAAAGCAGTGACAACCAAAAAGTATCTCCAGAACTTGTTCTTGGTGTGTAACTCTGACTCCAGTGTTGAGAATTACTATGCAAGAGTACTAGCTTTCTAAAATTTATTACATGGTTCTATTTTTTTCTCTTCCAAAGCAAATATTCCCCTCCGCCAATATCTGGTCCAGAATATCTTTGACCAGAAGTGGTTTTATTAATTAAAATATTTTTCATTTATTTTATATCCCTACCAGTTTCCTCTTCTTCCTCTCCTCTCCGTCTCCCCTCCACCCCATCCACTCCTCCTCTATTTCTGTTCACAAAGAGGCAGGCCTCCCATGGGTATCAACAAAGCATGGCATATAAGCTGAGGTAGAACTAAGTTCCTCCCATTGTATTAAGATTGGGTGAGGCAACCCAGTATGAGGAATAGGTTCTAAAAGTCAGCTCAAGTATCAGGGACAGGCACTGATCCCATTGCTAGAAGTCCCACAAACAGACCAAGCTACACAACTGTCACTCATAGGTAGAGAGCTTAGGCTGGTCCCATGCAGGCTCCCTAGCTGTCTCTCTAGGAGTTTTAAAAAGAGTTCCCAAGATGATTCTTAAGATTGGTCTAAGAAAACCATGGTAATTCCACTCTGGAGACCTTCCTAACTTAGACATGTTCATGACTTTACCTTGAGCAATCAAAGGTAAGGAAAATTTCTCTAGAAAACTTCTGCAAAACATTTTTGTTTCTCATGAGAATTAAAAGAAAACCAGCATCATACATCGAGGGCTGCAACACCCATCATGGTAACCATGAAGAACCATCCCGGAAGGTTCAACCTAAAATGCTGAGAATAGAACTGTCTCACAGAGATATGTGGTTGCTGCTGAATAACACCTGTAAAGCAACATTCTAACTTTCTTAGAACTTACCAACTTGAATGAATCAGGACAAATCTCCTAAAATGGAAGCCTCCAAGATCAAACATAAATTCTACAGTTATATCTAAACCCCAGCTCTACCTACTCAGCGGTTATTTCCTTCTCAAAACCTCTAGCTGGGCAAGAAAAACTTCATAATCTTTAAATAGTTACCACATACAGGTTCACCTTTTGGTGCCTTCACTCATACAATGGAATTTCTTCCCCAGTCCTCTGACGATGATTACATTTTACAAAGTTCAGCTTAAATCAAATTTTATTCCATAAAATCTGAACTGACCATCTGAGCTAGAACGATCTCATTGACTGTTCTCCAGTTTCTCATAGACCTTGCTGTTTCTCTAGTAACTGAATGTGCTTTGTACTATTAATGACTGTTACCTTCCCTAGGTAGACCACACGCTTCTGGAGGCCCAAGGGCATGTTCACACCTACAGACCTCAGATATGACAAGCAATCAAAAGCTATGTGTCAAGTGACTGACAGGTCCCATTGTAATCTCAATTATTTTTCTAATAGACACTAGAATTAAATTATTGTACAATGCAGTGTGGGGGAAATACGCAACGAACTTTTGAGGAAAAGGACATAATAAGGTTAAGTTAATCAAAGAGAGGACAGAACTACTTATCAAAGGTTCATCTCCACCTCCTTACAAGACATAGCTACTCTCATCACAATGGTCAACTCCATAAGCTCTCCAGGTAACTATTATATGCAAGTGAAGTAGTACAAGAACAATTTGTCACTTTTTCAATACATATTCAGTATACATGTTCTCCAGTGCTTTCTACTAAGAGCTGGTGACGATGCCTTCAGGTCAAAGTTTCACCACAGTCTGCAACTCTTCAGTTTATCTGATGTTGTATCAGACAAACTGTAAGCAGGCTGATTGCTAACCTCCTATGTTTCTTCACTAAGCAGTTCTACAGGGTGCATACTGTGGTAACCCTGAATCCAATGCTAATTGAACTACTAATGAGCAAGATCATCCAAAGGCTGCCTTAGGCTAAGGCCTCAATTCAAACTGTTTATTGGGAAGGGCTCTGCTATTGGATACCCAGCGAACTACAAAACTTAGCATCTAGCCTGGTACATGGGGACCACTAATGAACAGTTGGAGGATAATGGCTGAATGATCCTAAAGATAGGTAATTCACAAGACCCAGGTAACAAATGAGGAAAATTAAACTCTCAGACTTCAACTGAAGATGTGTTTGATACAGAGGTTATAGTTCACTGTCTGACCTAGAAGCAGGACCTTTGGATTCATTTTCTTTTTACTGTATCCCACAGCCTTATTACAAAAGCCAATCCACATGAATGTTCTAGAAACTATTAATCAAAAACTTATACATTACAGGTATTTCCTCCACTGAAGAAATGCATTTTTAAAAATAGCCACTGGTATCCAGAAAAATCTACGGGACACAAGGTACAGTGAATACAAGATGACCGTTCATAAATTCCCTTCAAAGTGACAAGGCTAATATTAAAGCTAGCAATTCTGACAGAAAATCTTTTTCTAAGCACGAGCGGCCAGCAAACAGGGCTCTAAAAGATTGCTAAATTCATTAATAAGGCAGTCTGCAGCTATCTGATTTCACAGCAACACCTGCATATTTAGCTACTCATTACCAATTGGATGATGGAATTTTTTCAAGCACATTTCAAAAATCTGCCAACTTCAAGTGTAAAAAAATAAACTTTGTGGTTAATTTTTCCCTTAACAAAGTACAGCTGTTGAGAATAATTGTTCAAGATCTTACCCTGTAATGTCAACTGCAGCAGAACAAAGAGTATTTAATTAGCAAATCTATCCAGTAATTCAACACCTATTATATAAAATGCCTTCGTGATTTTATTCAGGATAATTTGCTAAGAGGGTTATTACTGACATTCAGATGGAATTTAAAATTCCTACGCAAGTCGAGTCATAATAGCAGTAATGATCTCCCCAATCAGGAGATTCGGTGTCACACAAGGCTCTCTTGCAATGCAGCAGCCGATTTCCTGACTTCTTAATTCCTGGGCTCAGCTCAGTGAGAGCCCTTCATGCCGATATTTCAGTCAGCAATACATCTTTAATGGGACTCTATTAAAATAACTAGAACAAAAATGACTTTTTTTTGGTTAAAAAGAATGACAGCACTGCCATCATATCAATCATTGCAGGCTTTGCAGAACAGTGCCTTTAGGGGAAAAGAGGAGGGGGAAACAGGAAAGGGGTGGGGGTGGGGAAAGTAATAATTAAAATAATATCAAAAGGTATTTAAACCCAAATCTGAGCCTCTGAAGGCTGGAGAAAGATGGTACAAACTAGAAACAAAACTTTAAAAATTGGTTTTTAAAAGAAAATGGTTTGTTCTGAAATATACTTACAATATGCTGTTTAGTAAGCAGAAAGTACAAGTTTTCTACACCAAGTTTAACAGCAGCAACCTAAGCCTACTACTGATATGCCAAGCAGGACACCTGGGATTTATTTATATTTTCTTTCCAACAATACCGTTGTGCTGCAAAGCACTCAAAACTTATGAAATGTTTTTTAGGTGTCATTGCAGATTAATAGTATTTATTAACACTAAACAATAGAGAGCATCAGTTTTTCACAGTTAAAAATCAGTTTTTCACAGTTAAAAAAAAGTTTCAACGTCCTACTCCCAAGATTATGTCTACTAATAAATACTAACAAGAAGCCCATTTTGATGCATAATCTATATGTTAAACATAATGAAAATATTACACTCTAGTGAAATAGTATATAAGGTTAAATTCCAAACAAATTATACATAAAGAAATGGTAAGCGAAATCTCAATGGCTACTAATGACACAGAGTCAGAAGTAACTGGAAAATTTTAGAAGTAGATTAGCATAATAGAGGTAGCAAAATGAAGGATTTTGAATGATAGGAAATAAGAAAGTAGAAGGAACGTAAATACTGTGATATTTGGTAATCCAGCCGTCATTTAAGTGCTTCCTCTAAATTTCAGCAGTTTCCAAGCAAGACCCAGTGCTACAATTCTACTTGGTGAACATTTTTAAAATAGAATTTACACTGCATTTTCTCTCCACATTTTTAGTCTTAATTCTTATATATGTTTTCTCCGTAAAATGCGCAACGAATAGGTTCTGAGAGCTTAATATGCATTCTGTTTTCTGTCTTTAACAATTACTGCCTTTATGCTACTGGGTTGCTTACTGCTATTAACATTAATTTATTTTCTCTAAAACTGGGGTGTTCTTTGTACCTAGTTCCCTGAACTGGATTGAAATAAAAAGAACTATATGCTGAAAAAGTGCTCTGTAAAGACAAAACATTATACAAATACTAACTTTAAAAAAAAGTGAAAAAACCTGAGTCCTGATTTAAACTACCAATTACTAGTTAGGTCTCTGAGTCTTCACTGATTAAACAAGGAGGCTGATTAAACAAGTCTGACATGAATAAATGTCTCTTCACTAGATTTGGTTGTTTTATTTCTGAAGCAAACTCACTTCTTTAGTATTAGGAAAGGAAGACATTAATATATCCAGCAAAATAACAACACTGACTTCAATAATATATTTTCCTATTTTTTGCCTTTGAACGTTTTAATTGTAAAATAACTAAAACCATTAGTGCTCACAGACTGTCTACACAGCTTCATGCACATAGTATAAGTGGCTGGCTGGCTATATCTGCAGTAATTAGAAGCACCCAATACCTTTTGTTATCTTTTTCTACTCCCAGAGAGTGCACATACACATCTACAAATTTATCATGGTCTCTCATCATCAGCACCATTTATATTTTAGGCCACATAGTTCTTTGTCAAGAAGCAAGATTGAGAGGCTATAAGCTAGCTATAGACAGAGATCATGTTGTAACTAAACCTAACACAATTCCTGGCACAGAGCAATAATTCAATAAATAATTATCTCAGGTTATGATATAATGAGGAACACCTTCAGTGGTCCATTTCGAAAGAATAAAGCTATTATAAATCAGAACATTCATCTCTAGAAGACCTCTCCTACACAGACACACAACATGTATTTAAATGCAGGCTCTTTCCATACAAGAAATGAAATGAGTCAGTTTTAATCTTCCAACTCAATCCACGGTTATATAAACAGATCAAGAAATGAAATTCTAGTTCAACAATAAAGGCCCATCGATTATAAACTTAACTGAAATCATATTCTCCTATACATCTTCAGGTAAATGGAGTTTGTTTTAAACCCTAAATTTATAAGCTAATTAGATCTTCTGGTAACTTATGTGTAAAGAATAGAAAACATGTTGAAAAACAATACTTTCTGAAAGGATTCTGCTCCCCAGAAGACACATTTAATGATATTTATCAGTATCTCTCAATTACTGCCCTACAACTTGACAGGGCTCTAATTTTGATCCAAAAATCTAAAATATCATCAACTATGGTTTCAAATTTTAAACTGAATCTCTTCCATATCTTACAATTTCTTTACTCGAATATGAATATTTGTCCTGTGGATTTTTATAAACTCACATTCCAACCTTAAAGAAACCCCCCTTTCACAACCAACATGCTTATTATTCTCCATTCAGTATACACTTCAGTCTTTGGTTTAGAAGTTCAACTTATGCTGGAAGAGTAACTCCAGGCTTGAGGTTGTATCAAACACGGGACCCGGGAGAGTTTGTAGAGATGGGTGTAAAGCACACTTAAATCTAATCTACTCACTAATACAAGAGCTCAAGTATGGGCCTGTATACTCCAAAAATATTAAATTCCCTGTAAAAAAAATAAAATCCTAAGAAGCTAAAATTGAAACTAGAGCAGGGGATATTAACCTAAGGTCAGTAAAAAAATTTTTAAAACTCCTAGAAAAGATTTGAATATATGCATTTTTCTAGGAAGACGGTCCTCATTTTTCATCAGATTTGAAATTTTAATTTGCTTAAACCTAAGTACCCTTGAAGATACCCGAAAGTCACGAGATCAGAACTTTCTGACTCCTTAGGATTCTTAGAATATCCATAAGATTATAAACACTCCCACTCAATGGGTCTTGCCCCTAGCTTTTGAGTTGGGCATTTTCAGCCCCTACCTCTAGTGAAATTCTCCTCACAAAAAAGCATGTACATGTCCAAAAGCTCTGAGAGTGGACTCCCTGATTGATTCATCTGTGGGGCTAATTAAGATGCGGCCAAGCTATGTCCATGCTTTAGTGAACATCAGCACTCAAGCAAGTTTCACACAACCTGATTAAAATTGACTCAAAATGTCTTACTTCAGTAATCACTTAGATGGAATGAATTTTACATTAGTGGGATCAAGCATGAACCAAGCCTCAGTGGAAATGAAAAGGGCTTACAGTAATAGGATTTATAAACCCATCCATTAGGTTAATGGCTAAATGATTTACATGTAACTTTCTCCCCCACCCCGCCTTCCCTCACCCTTTAACTCAGTAAAAACTATGCTTGGCATTTTCCACTGCAGTGCCACACACAAAGGAAATAGCCTTTCTATTTTGGGACATTCTAATTTCTAATAATGGCCTGGGTAGCTACCATTAACTCTTTCAAAGCACAAATAATTGACTAATAAAATTAAGTATTCTATAAGGCCTGAAAGTGCTTAATTGATCATAATTGTCTATTTGAGAAGGAGGCGTCAGACTGGCTATGCTCAGATAATGAAGTTGGGCAATTCTGAAGCACTGCAATCAAGATAATACTTACAGCTAAAAGGACATTAGCATTTTCTAGAATCTGCAACATTTTCTTTATAACTGAGGTCATGGGAAAATCTGACTAGAAAACTTTAAGCTCTCAACCCCTAACAAACAAATGACAGATCTAACAAGTTGTCACTTGTCATTACTAAGCACATAGCTTAAAGCTCAATCCTGAAGGAGCACATAGCTGGTAGTCTAGAGGACATGAAGCTGGAAAGTGACCAATGCATTGCCTTCATTTTGACAAAAGCATTTCTGGTTTCACCAAGTCTCCTTTGTAGAATCAGTATGCAACAAGACAGTCACTGTGCTGCTTTCCGTTACTCTCCATGTACGTGCAGGTAGAAGAAGGAACTTTTATCCTTCCTTTTTATTCGAATTGTTTTAGTATTGAAATTGAACCCAGGGCTTCAAAAATGTCAGGAAAGTGCTCTACCACTGATCTGCTCCCCAATATGACTTAGACAGTTCTACACTGAATACTTTAGAAGGTAACTTCTTTGCTCAGAACTAAAATTATACAGGAAATTCTGTTTAACTGTGATCATCCTTTCAGTACACCCTCTTATAGTAAGGTTTTTAAAGAAAGGCTATCTTATTAGGAGTTCAGAAAAACAATTCCATGCTTTAAATCGAGGGGCCCACTTCAGAGAAACAACTTTCAGAAAGATATTCTAGTTTCAGGAAAAAGTAATTGTTTTCATCTATTCAGAAAAATAAGTACTACAGACACTTGCTCAGCCATTCTTCTAGAATACAAATATTTAAGAACGAATCAAATAACAGGTTATATCATTTATTAACCATTTTTTTTAGCCTGCCCCATTACCTTCTATATTTTCAGAAAAAAAGTATGAAAAGAAATTAGAGAAAAGTCACCTAGGAGGGAGCCATAGAATACAGTCTAGAAGCAGTAATTTAAGATTTGTGTAAGAATCTGCTTCTCACTGCCCCCCCCATTGTCCTTCACTTCCAAATTGGCATTTCCACTCATTGAAGTTGGCCACGGCTCAAGCATTTTATACAAATATGTGAAGCACTGTATTATCTTTCATCTTCTTGTTTAGAAGCCCCCCCCCCCAAAGAATTCATTTATTCATGCACCAAAAAGAATTCACTGAATTTCTCATGCACTAGCTGATAGGGAACACAAAGATGAATGATTAAGCAATGACCCCTTTCTACAAGGCAATGGTGTCACACACCTTTAATCCCAGCACTTGGGAGGCAGAGGCAGGCAGACCTCTGTGAGTTCAAGGCCAGCCTAGTCTATAAAGCAGTTCCAGGAGGGCTGTGACGCCGAGAAACCCTATCTCAATAAAACAAAAACAAACAAACAAAAAGAAATGATCCTTTCCTTTGTGTGTGTGTGCGTGCGCACACAAACACACATATATACATGTACATGATAGACACCACTGGAACCAGAGTCAGAAAAGTTTTTGGAACTAGATTACATATAAATGGAAGATGAATCACAGAGATAACAGGAAAACGAGAATGAAGGAAGACTATGTAAAGAATATACACACTGATACACAGAAACTGAAAGCTAATAAAAGGAAATCATATTGTTCTAAAAGATTTTTTAAAATAAGAGTTTTATTCCTCCAATACAAAGACTATAAAACATACATAGGGTTAGAATGGTCAGGGGAAGTGGGTAGAGTATAAAGAAAAGCCTGAACTATGAAAGAAAACCATATTAAGGACTTGAGAGAGTGACAAGGTAGACTGACAGCATAAAGAGGTCTCTAAGACAATAAAACATGTAGCAAACATTTAGGGTAGGAACACAGTGACCAGAGTGGCATGTTGTGGGCTGAACAGCATGAAAAGTGTCAGCAGGAATACAGAATCACATGTATTTGAGAAATGAAATCTAGATGACTTGGCGACAGGTTGCACTTGGGGTAAGAGGACAATGGGGTCAAGTATAATGCTTATGTTCTTGACTTAACAACTACATCATCATTCATTATGAAAAGGAATATGAGGAGGGCAGTTTTGAAATTGAATAGGACATACTTTAGGGACTTTTCAATGAAGAGGACATGACTAGCAAGAGGTTCAGTGGGTAAATGTACTTTACTGGGCAAGCCCAGTGACCCGAGTTCAATCCCTGCAACCCTTGTAAAAAGCAGAAGGAGAGAACTGACTCCAGAAAGCTATCGTCTTAACCTCCACAAGTGCACCACGGCATGTGTACATGTGTGCGCACACACATCCCTATACACTACAAATAACAACAACAACAACAACAATAAATTTAAATGAAGATTGCAATCAGGCAGGTAAAAGCTAAAATGCTCAGAGAGCAGAGGAGATGTAGAGTATTTGGGGGTACAAAAAATCTAGTTAAAAGAGGTACAGTATATGAATAAGCAAAACAATGTCAACCTACAAATAACAGTCTTGAGAGACAGATAGGACAACTCAGAAAAGGCACAGCAGAGAAAGGGGAAACTACACAAATGCTCACAGCACAATCAATGATACTAACATGACAGGTGCTCCAAGCTCTTGATCCTCATTCCTCTAGTACCTTCCATTCCCTATCAGCTATCGTGTCTCCATTCTGTCAAATGAGGAGCCACTGGCAAATCTGACACAGACTGCCAGTCAGACAGTCAGGCACCATATAATGACCTTGAATGAGAACAATCCTAACAGGTGGCTAGTACAATTGTGAACAAGGTCAAAAAGGAGAACACTGCGCCTTTTCACAAGTCACCAAAACAGTTTCAGAGTGCAACTCAAATAGCAACTAAAACCTCCATTTCTGCCTGTTTTTGAGATGATGTTGATAAGCTTCATGGAAAAACTGAACAAGGATCAATTTATATCACATGAAACAACTAACTTTAGTCTTAAGTAACCAAACTTTCCTTTGCCTCTCCCTCAAGTTTGCAGAGAAAGTTGTTCTTTCTTCTGCCAAATTTGGCACTATTAGAAAGCAGTTGATTTAATTTAGCCAGTAAAAGAAAAGATGATGGATCCAGACTCACACCTAAAGTCCTAGCTCTCAGGTGGCAGAAGCATGGCAGTCATCATGAATTCAAAACCAGCCTGGATTACATAGTGAAATTGAGGCAAGCCTGGGCTACAAAGTAAAGCCTTGCCTCAAAAACTGAAAGCAAAACAAGACTGGGTTCTTCTCAGTATTCAAATTATATCCTTCATACTTTCCAAGAGAACTATGACCAAGTCAGAAGTGATTTTTCTACTTTTTGACTGGTTAGCTTTCAAAACAGCAAATGTCTCACAGATCTAATAGAACTTTAACCCCAGAACAAGTCACTGTTTATACAGGGCAAGCAGCTGGAACTCAGAAGCAGGTGGAGGTGGAAGGATTGATACAACCTTCTCTAAAAACAAAGCTTTAATCAAGGCCCAAAGATCCCACTGGATGGTAAGAAGCCAGGAGTCCTGTAGCCTACTGTTACTAGGAATGGTGGTGATGTTTGTGTGTATGGGGGTGTCTTTTTCTTCTCTGGAGACAACTCTTCTCTACTCCTACCCTCTTAGACCTTATGACTGCAGATGGCATGGTGAGAATGATACACACACCACTGGCATGTGGGTACTCAGATAAAGAATCCTACCAGTAGATCAGGTTGCTGTCAGCTGTGAAAGAGCCAGCACTTCAGCTGCTTCTCATTCTTTATATTTAAATGGCAGAATGGACTCAAGAGCATGGTAGCCTGTTATCCAAGAAGACACTAAAGATTTAAAAAGATAAAATCAAAACACTTGAGGGTGCACAAACTCAAATAGAACTAAGGAACTGAACAAGTGCTTCAGAAAAGCGCAAAGAGCATTTGAAAAAAACAGTAACTAGAGAGCTTCTCTTAATGACACAGTATAAGGGGAACTAAAAAATGGGAATAAAAAGTTCAAAAATACAAATTAATTCCTCACCAATAGGATTATAATTAGAACAATTAGATGTTAGGATGTATTCCAAAGTTATCTAATCAGTCTTCAAAGCCAAAGGGCACATACGTAAATCAATAAAATTTCAACAGCCTAAGAACTTCTCAATGTAGAATTAAAAAGCACTTTATGTATTCGTACACCACTACCAACATCATCACTGGATCAGTCCTGGCTTAATTCTCGTTAGTTGTAGACCAAGTTGGATTTTGATGTGCAAATTGCTTTTGATGATATTTCATTTTAAACAGATAAACACTTTTTAAAAAATGCAAGCCAAAAAACACCCTTTTGAGAAACTAAGAAAACAGATGTGGAAGCCATTTGTTTAGATGAAGAGGAATTTTCGCTTTTATAGGAATACAATGATTCATGAACAGGAAAAAAAATTGTCATCAAGTTTACTTCAATAGATACTCTTGGGTTTGAGGCAGCTTTCTAAATATGGCCATTGCTTTTCTTCACATCTCAACACTCCTGAAATATCTCAAACTCCCACTAACACTTTTGTCTTTGTTCTTTGAAGTTTTCTGCTTAGTTTTAATATATTATGCTGGGGAAAAATTCCACAACTGTTGATACCATAGATATATTTCTCTATCACTTAGATAAACTGAACTAACTATCAAAGGCTTTTGTTGTTTATCAAAACCATGCTGGCCTGGGCAAGGCATGGTAGCACACCTGTCTTTAATCCCAGCCCTCTGGAGGCAGACACAGGTGGATCTAAATTCAAAGCTAGCCTGGCATGCATACTCATTCAGTTCTAGGATAGCTACACAGTAAGCCCGTTTCAAAAGAAAAACAAAAAGAAACAGATAGGCTTAAGATTATTATAAAGAACACAAATCAACCTCTTAAATAATAGCTCTCCTCAATGTTGAAGGAGATGGAATAAGAAAGATGAAAGTGAAGTTTTTCCAAGAACTTCTGTCAAAGAAAAAAAAACTACATTTCTTTGTTTTTGTTTATTGAGATACTAAAAACTAAACCAAGAGAAGAAACAAATGGTATCAGGTTTAAGGCAAAGGCTTAAGAAATTTCTCTTCTTCCTTTTTGCCCTTTTTTATTCACTCATATATTACATCTCAACAGTAGTTTCCCCTCCGTCCTCTTTTTCCAGCCCCTCCCCCACCTCCCCTTTCCCACAGATCCACACAGTCCTTCCAGGGATATCAACAAAACACAGTGTAAATAGTTACAATAAGACTAGACACATACCCTCATATTGTGGGCTGAATCGAGCATATAGGAGGCTGGAGTGGGCCAAGTTAGCGCAAAAAAGTGACAGAAAAACATGCAGTTGGCGCCAAAAGTGTGACAGCTACACCAAAAGCATAACGGAAAAGGGCGTGAAATCCAAAAACAGTAACGTCACAAGGCCCATGAAGAATTTTCCCAGTCAAGATGGCGCTGGAGGGGAGTAAGGGGGTAGGAGATCTGACTTATTTACAAAAAGGATGATTGGAGTTAAAGATGGGGTAAGATGACAAAAAGTGCCTGAAGCCCTCATGATTCCCATTAGGGAGTATAGGAGCCATGGGTCAAGCAGAAGTGATTGCTGATGTGATTGGCTAATTTCCCTTCCTCTCCTGAAATTCGTGGGGTTTTGCTTTAGAAGTTGCAGGCTGTAAGGAAATAAAGGAGTTCCTTGTTGACTCGACTCCCCACTGAGTCTGATTGTCTCCGGACAGGGGGCTGAGTGACTGAGCAGCATACTTCCCCTCCTCAGCCAGGGCCAGTCCTGGACAGATGGCTCAAATACTTCAGCAGGGTCTACAGAGAGACCCTGCACTCATATCAAGGCTGGACAAGGCAACCCAGTAGGAAGAGTAGGGTCCCAAGCAGGCCAAAGATCAGAGACAGTCCCTGTCCCCACTGTTAGGTGTCCCACAAGAACAGCAAGCTACACAACCATGCATATGCACAGAGGACATTCAGACCTATACAGGCTTCCTGACTGTCAGTTCAGTCTCTGGGAGCTCTATGAGTTCAGGTTAGTTGATTCTGTGGGCCATGTTCTTATGATATCCTTGACTCCTCTGACTCCTACAATCCTTCTTCTCTCTCTTCCACAGGATACCCTGAGCTCAGCTTAATGGTTAGCTGTGGGTCTATCTGCTTCTATTAGTTGCTAGATCAAACCTCTGGTGATGATTATACTAGGTTCCAATATAGAAGAGTATATTTAGGAATCATTTCCTTGACTTTTTTCTTTTCTTTTTTTGCTAGTTGTATTCAGTTCTTTCCTAGGTCTCGTGGGCTATCCAATCTCTGGTTCCTAGCCATCCAAGCAATGCAAGGAGTGGGCTCCCTCTCCTGGTGTGGGTCTCAAGTTGGACCAGTCATTGGTTAACCACTCCCACAAGTTCGGCTTCACCTTAAACCCACCCTTTTCTCTTCTATTCCACACCCATCAGCTGACCTTCTGGCAGTCTGTCTTTGTAGAGGTATCAACAAGGCCTGTGAGTATGAGACAAAACTGGTTCATGCTGATCAACTTCTTTAATGAACAATAACAAAAAATTTGATTCTCTATCCCTTAAGATTCTACCACAATGCCAACTCATGATCACAGATGAAAACAATAACCTTTTCCCAATACACTTGTTTTCCCATATTGACATTTTACTTTCTATAGTTCAGATTTCAAAATTGATTATCTTATACATAACACTTTCCCAAAAGATAGCCTCTTCCTCCATACTTAGTGATTTTACACTGATGCCAAACAGTCCTAAAATAATATGGGCAGCTACTTAGGACATCTTTGTGTTAACCACCTTTTCTTATTGTTCTTACCAAATACCTGGCAAAAAACAACATAAAGGAGGACTGAGTTAATTGGAGGTCACAGCTTGAAGAGATACCATGCATTATGGTAGGAAAGGCATGGTAGGGAAAACAGTTGGTAGCTAAGATAGAAACCTTAATCTGTTAGGCTAAGGTGAACCAGGCAAGAGAGAAAAGGGAATGCTGACACTCGGCTGGTTTTCTATCATTCCCCTATAATTTAGGCCAGGAACTAGGCCTAGGTGATAAGCATCATCTTCATTCAGGACACATTTTCTCTGAATTCTCTCTAGAAAGGTCCTCCTTGGAAGACCCACGTGTATCTCTTTAGTGATTCGAAATACAGTCAAGTAACAATTAATTAATCATCACAATCTTAGACCCTAGCTACTCTTATTTTACCCAAAAGAATACCACCAAAGCAGTACAACTAGTTTTGCTGCCCAAGTGACATGCATGGCTCCTCTGATGGTAGTTTGTAAAATGGGTACCATAGCACATGGATGATACAGAGGATATTTTGTAGGTGTCAGTTCTCCCTATCCTAAGAATGAACACTTAATGGTCAAGATTTTCTACACCTGATCTTAGTCCAAAAGCAGAGAAGTGTTGGTCAAGACTAATGACACTTTATCTCAATCTACTACTTAGTTTATTATCTTAGGAGTAATACAACAGAATCTCTCTAGTTAAAAAAATATTTAAAAGGGGATCAGAACTGAGGGAATCATAAAAGGAGTTTCACTAACCTAAAGGAATGTGTAGTAAAAGCAAAATAATGATGATCACTTCCAACTGAATACTTTCCACTGTTTGAAACTTAAAGCAATGGGACCCAAGAGCTGGACTAAAGGAATGTAAAAATGGAGGGCTAAACTAATCACACCAAGTCCCAAAACCTTTTTTTTTTTTTTTGATCCATTCCTATCTCTCTGGAAAGAAAAGAGGCACGGCTTGAGACCATGCACAGACCAAACAGTGTAGTCAATTTTTAAAAGGGTGGGGTGTTGATACAAGATGGGAAAGGGGAGTAAGTGGCTAGACATCATTTAAATATACTTGACTTTACTTGTTATACTTTTCTTTAAAAGGTAATCAATACCCAAGGCTCTAGCCAGGGTCAGATGTCTGACAATTCATGTGCCTTTAGTGGAATGACCAATATGCTCTTCACATTTCCTCAAAATCCAGTCATTTCTGTCAAGATTCTGTAAGAATCTCTTTTCTTCAAGCCTCTCTGGCTCCTTTCACTCCAGTGTCTGTAGCATCCGTTTCTCACCAACCAAGGATTACTACACTTGACAAATACATTCTGACAGTCTACAGTGCTCAAGACATGACACTTACCACTCAAGATGAATGAAAAGCAGTCTGCACCCTTTAAGAACGTGCAAACTATATTGAGAATTTGCACTTAAGAGTATTGACAGTAGCCTCACTTCTTCATACTTTCATTTTAATGGTTCCCCACTAACCTATCACCACCTCATGGTTAATGTGTAACCATGTAACCTATGCTTCATTCTGAGAACTTAAGATTGCTCTTTTTCCAGTAAAATTTTCTTGGCAAAATTAATGGTCATTTCTCAAATTACATTCTCCTTAAACACCTACCCTAATAGAACTAAGTCCTTCATCAATCCAAAACAAGCACATATGTAAGCATATCTCAAGACACTGACAAGAGTCCCATACCGGCAAATTTGTCCCTCTTGAGAATCACTAACCTGTATCTGTAGCTAAAATAATCTACATAATCTTAGTAGGTCATGCTTGAGAAGTGACTTTCATAAAGCAAACTGATTCTAAACATATGCATACTGCAAGAGTATCTAATGCATGTTACCGAATAGTCTTTTCATGTTTAGGCAAAGTTTTCTAAGTCTGCAAATATGTCAGATACCTCACCTTCACTCCATTCCAGTAACTTGGGTGAGAAGGCTGGCCTAATGTACTAGAGCCAGGTATCACTAACTACCAACTGGACTTGGCTAAAAGGAATGACTACAGTGATCAGGAAAGGAAGGCGATTAGAGGTAAATGCCCAAGGTTCTCTCCAGAGGAATGGGAAATGCTATCTGGGTTCATATACTCATGATCAGGACTTTTAAGTATATATCCCTTCCTCTTTCCGAAGAGGAAAACATTCATGCAATTAGTTGCCCTAGTGTTCTTACAGTTTCTCTTATTATTTCACTACTGCCTGCCCACATTTTTTAAGTCATCTCTTCAGCAGATATGATTACTCCCAGTGCTATCTTATTCCTGTTGTAATCATGGCTGATACATCAAATAAATTCTAAAACAAAGGAAACATTTTTAATGTCGTGCTTGATCCTCTTGAAATCAGACTCACAAGAAATATCACATTTTGAAAATCTAGGCTTTTAGGATTTGTAAATTACATGTACTATGAACTTTCGTTAAAGAATAATCCTAATACATCTCTTAACTGTGACATATTAACCAAAATGTTCAAAGCTCTATTTATTTTAACCAGAATTTATTACAAAGAGAAAGTAAGCAGACTATCATCTCCCCCAAAAGGTTTAAAAGTCATTACATGTGACTATTACTATATTAACTACATGATTATGTTTCCATGCATGTTACTACTGCACAATGAAACTGAACATGAAATTTGCTTGTTTTTCTCACATGCAATCATATTCTGCAATAGTCTCTTTAACAGAGAATATATGTAAAAAACTGTCAACAGTTGAAAGTGTTACAGAAACAAAACCCATAATATTAAGGACACACAACATAGTTATCCGAAGTTCAATTACTTCTGTGTTTCCTTATTTGATATGAGTTACCAAGAGATTGTGCCACCAAAAGAAAAATAAAAGCTTCACTCTAAGGTGAATATAAAACCTTAGAAAAACAGCTGTATAGCCATCAAGATTATTTTTCACAAGTAGCCAACATGAAGTAAAATTGACAACTGAGACAGGAAGAAGAGTAGGTGGAGTTAGAATAGAAGGAAATGAGGAGGCTCAACAAGAATTAATTACTGGTAATTACACATGCTACAGCCTCTCTTCTTTCTCCACCCTCTAGCTAATCAACAGTGGGAACAGATGTGGTCTGTGGTATTGGGGAGGGGGAGATGCTTAACAGCTGTTTGGAGAACATGCCATTAAAAAGCAGCCTTGTCCACAGAAACCCAAGTGTTTTCTGTTTGAAAGAAAAGAGGTAATGAGTAACGACCACAGGCTTACTTTGAACTTCAGTTCTTTGAGGTCAATGGAAAAAGTCTTTCTCCTAATTTCTGATATAGTATGGCTATTTACAAGAATGCCTAAATACTTCTATCTCTTTCACATGTTATCCAAGTACTCCTGAAACCAGTACAAAAATCAAACTACTCATTATTGAGGAGAACATTATAAATCTTAGCTAAGACAATGATTATCACAAGAAAAACCTAACACTCACTGTCAGGGATACTAAATTAAGTCAAAATAATCCTAAATTTGCTAGATCAGCTTTATAACTTCTTTCAGAGTAAAAGCTCTCTGCAATACAGAACTCAGCACCCCAGTTTATGTCTTGAAATATTTGAAGGTTACAACATACTGTCAACATATATGGTCTTTTCTAAAACGAAAAGTACAAGTCAAAGAGTGTGGATAAATTCAAAAACAATGAGAAACTATAATCAAAGTTTGCACAGGAAATGTAGTTTACTCACAGAACAGAACTTACAGCCTCTTTCTGGTAAGGAACTCTTTTTGTTTCCTCCAAACTCAGGGTTACTGGTCTGGCACAGTTGGGAAATCAATGACATTCCCACCCCATCTGCAATTAGCCCCCAAGGTTCAGGGAATGGAAATAAGGATTAGATGATATAATCAATCTGGTTTCAGAGATAAGCACTTGATAACATAACTCTTATGCCAGAGCACCACAAAATACTTAGCCTTCACAACCACTGAGATGCCAAAAAGTTACAAATAACTTCATTTACTTCATAAAACCAAAGTGGTGGTCAATAAATGACTGGTTATGCCACCAAGACCAAGCATTCAAAATTCCTCAAGCAGTTTAATAACTTTAAGTTCTTCTCAAGTTAAATGTGTGTGTGTGTGTTTCTCTTGCATTTTTTCAAGACAGGCTTTCTCAGTTTAACAGCTCTGGCTTGCCTGGAGCTAGTTTTGTAGGCCAGCCTGGCTGGCCTCGAACTCAGAGTCGCCTGCCTCCGCCTCCTGAGTATTGGGGTTAGTGATGTAGGCAGAAGGTGTATGTGTACATAAAACTTTTGCAAACATGAATATTTATATATATTTGTAGAATACAGAGCTAAATTCCCGTGTCTACTCTTAAGCAAAACTTGCACTCTTCAAAATTCACTCCTAGGTATTTTGGTGGGCATCTTCAAAATTTCCATGTGGAATATAAAAAATTCTGTTTTGGAATATAAAAAAAAATCTACTAACTGGTTAGGGCTGTGGTGGTGCAAGCCTTTAATCTCAGCACTTGGGAGGCAGAGACAAGCAGATCTCTGTGAGATCAAGGCCAGCTTGGTCTACAAAAGCTAGTTCCAGGACAGGCTCCAAAGCTACACAGAGAAACCCTGTCTCGAAAATAAAAAATCTACTAACTATGATTAAATCTTGTGGGACAGATAATGCTAGAGTTGAGAATAAAAAGAAGGCAAAGACTAATATCAGATATAAGCATTAAGATTTTTTAGAGTTTAAGCCTGGTTTACTTAGTGAGATCCAGACCAGCCAGAGTTAGCTACATACAGTTGAGACCCCACCTAAAAATTTGAAAATATCTGAAAATGAAGGGATACATTTACAGCAAGTGTCAAGAGCAAAGGTCATGAAAAATGTGAATAAGGAGCTCCAAGCAAATGGACAGCTAACAGTTTCTGAGTTTGAAAATTAGAAAACTAATAAACATCAGACAACCAACCATGGTGAAGGAGTGGAAATGCCTCAAAGGACACTTATTATTAGCAAAAAACCAAAAATTTTTATTAAGGAAGGGGCAATAAGTAAAAAAAAGATATTGCCATTTATTATTAATCCAGAAAGTATAAATTAAAGGGTCATTTGTACAACATTCAGAAATTATTTAAGTAAGTATAAACACTGTTTATTCCTAAGGGTTTCCATAGATACACTCCTAACTTTAGTTTCTCTACAGCTTTAGTTCCCATGAGGTCTAAAATTCTGGGGCTTCTATTCTACACACATGACAGTTTTCACAAACCTCTTGATCCTGGTGATAAAAAGACTGTACCTTTTCTTTGCAATTCACTAGGATAAAGCTATTCCTTTTGGTGTGCACTGCAAACCCACCTTTTGATCCCTAGAAATAATGTTAATTACCTACAAAAGAGCATGTAAGAAGTTTAAATTAATCCTTCATCCGGAATTATGTTGCTTTTCTGCATTAGCAAAGACATATTGCCATGCAAAATAATGAGGTGGTTTTTTTCCCCTGATAGAGAGTATATTTGGGAGAAATGGGAGTTTCTAGCAAAAAAATAAAGGCTTCATTACTTCAGATTTAAATGTAAATTAGGCACTCAGCAGCTTGCAAGTTAGGACAATTTTTCTTACACAAGATAAGATGAATTATATTTTATTCCTTAGATTTTAGCAAGAGTCACTTCCTTAGACATACCTAACCCTTAAACAAAGGCATTCTTTGTCAAAGCTGGGAAAATGTTTTTATTACTGACGTTCTTTAAATATGAATAAAAATCTCTTTTCTATACTCACGCTCATAACAAGCTGTTACTTTGGCAAAGAAAATCTAAAATGAATATAGAAATAAAAAGAGGAATATTTGCTTTCTATGTGAGGACTATACATATCGCCAACTAATAGCTGATTTTTTTAAAGCTTTGATCATATTATCTTTACATTTATCTGTGCTTTTTCCAATTTCTTTCATCAATAAACACAGATTTTAGTATACAGATAATCTATCATCGTGGTTAAGTTTTTACTTCAGCAATTTTTATGGTGCTGGGGATGAAACCCAGAGCCTTCCATATATTGGACTTCCATATCCTCTACCATCATGTTACATCCTGAATGTGTATTTGATTTGGTGCTGTTGTAAATGAATAGTTCTCTTGTGATCCCTTTCATATTGTAAGTGCATGGAAACACAAATAATTTTTGCATATTGATTTTTATATCATGTAGCTTTACTAAATTAATTCATTATTATTAGTTCTAATATTATAGTGGAGTCTTTAGGAAACTTTACTTAACAAAGAGCATATTCTCTGAGAAGACAGTTTGAATTCTTACTTTCTCATCTGGATATCTTCTGTTTCTTTCTACTGCCTAATTGTTCTGACTAGGACTTAAAGTCTTATGTTGAATAGAAGCAACAAGGTAGGACTATTTATTACCTTCCTCATCTTAGGAGGACTTACTGAATATAATGTTAGTTGTTGAGTTTGGCAAACAGTCTATACAATGTTGAGATACAATCATTCTATCTCTAGGTTGTTGAGAATTTTTATCATGAAAAGTGCTTAAATTCTATAAATGTTTTAGCAACATATATTGAGATTATCACATAATTATAACCCTTTAGTCTCTTAATATGCATCAATTTGTTGATTTGTAGATGTTAATCCACGCCTGCATATCAAGGATGAATTCTACTTGACCATGATATATAATCCTATGCACTACAATCTTTAGTTTGTGAGTTGTTTTTGTTTCTTTTTCCTTTGAAGATTTGTATATACATGTTTATCAGTGATAGTTACCTGCAATTTTGTCTTTTCAGCTAACTTTGTATGAGAATTAGACTAGCCTTGTAAAAACAGCTATCTGTAAAGTTAGACTATCCTGGGGTTGCTGAGATGGGTCAGTTAGTGAAGTGCCTGCTGTGCAACTATCAGTACCTCTGTCTGGGTCTCCAGTACTTACGTAAAGGAGAGGCAGTGCGCATCTTTAACCCCAGCACAGGGGAGATGAAGAAAAGCAATTTCCTGAAGCTCACTGGCCAAGAGGCCAGCCTTGCTAAATTTGGTAGGCTCCAAGATCAGTAAGATCTTGTGCCTCACTTTGCAAATAATAAGGTGCAGAGAGATGAAGGAAGATACCCAAGTAAACCTCTGGCCTCCATGCACGTGCACACACAGAAATACAAACACAAACAAGTACATATGCCTTGAACACACACAATATACAATAATGAGAATATTCTTCACACTTATTCAAAACAATTTGCAAAGTCAATGAAACTCCTATCAAAATTACGTTAGCTTCCTCTTGCACAATGATTCCTCCAAAGGGGAGTAGATTATAAGACGTAGAGGTAGTAAATGTCTGCAGCAAAATTACTTGCGAGACATAACAGGACCATTATACACAATAACTCACAATGGCTGTGACTGCATGCATGAGGTTTGTACAAGATTAAGACAGCCAATCTCGAAGCATAAATGAGGGAGAAGTTCATGATATCCCACCACTAGTTGAGGAGCTACTGACAATCAATGGCTGTTGGGGGAGGGACAATCAGTTTTTCTTCAGGCATGTAATTCCTGTACCCTGTATCTACTAGCAGAACTAAATAGACACAGTAGGCTTAAAGAGGGAGCACATGAAGTTGGGAGGGAAAAATGATAGGGGGACTGGAGGAGGAGATTTAATCAAAACATATATTCATGTATGAAATTCTCAAACAATAAAAATAAAATTTTCAATAGTTTTATCTACACAACAAAATAAGAAAAGTAAATTCAAATTTCATTTAGGAGCTACACAGACAAGCCACTATTTCCAAAGTTTCAATAACCGGATGAGATGGATGATTACATCAAAACTAGACAGATCAATGAAAGAGAACAGAGAGAGTAGAAAGTAGCCCATGTATATATGGTCAGCAAATTCTGATAAGGGCATTGAGAACAGACAACGGGGAAAGAATGTCATCCTAAGATATGGTAATGAAGAAACTAGATATTCAATTCACATGTGAAAGAATATTTGACCCTTTCCTCAATAGTATGAAGAAATGAGCTCAAAATGGATTAAGGCTTAAATTAAGAATTAAAGCCCACAGACTTCTAGAAAAAGAAGTGGAGGAGGAAAGGGGGATCCCCTTGACCATGATCTTTGGAATGGTATTTTGGATATAACATCAATAGTTCACACATCAAATTAAACAAGGAAACTACCTCTAACTAAAGGAGACAATTGTGAAAAGAAAGCACAGTCTACAAAAAGAGAAGATATTTACAAATTATAAATCTTTTACACGGATTAGTATTCCCAAAAGAGATTGCATACAACTGCAAAAAGAATCATATATATAAGTAACAGCACACAAATTAAACAGGCTATATTTAGGAATAGATATGTATATATACAAATATATGTGCATGTAACAACAACAATGAAAAGGGAGGCCGTGAATTAGAAAAAGAACAAGAAGGGGTATATGGAGAGAGTAAATGGAAAGGAGAAATTATGTAATTGTAATAGATCTCAAAAAGAAAAGAAAAAATAAAACAAATAATCAGATTAAAAACATAGCAACTGACTATTTTTTCAAAGATAAAGGAATGTTCACTAGGTATATTACAAGACACTTACCATCACAAACCAACAGAGAAATGCAAACCAAACCACGGTGAGATATACACTTTATACCTCTTAGGGTAGTTATTACCAAAAATATAAAAGATGTAGCAAGTGTTAGCAAGGATATACTGAAGAGGAAACCCTTACACAATGTTAGAGAATATAAACTGTTAAGAGTTATGTGGAAGACAGGTTGGAGTTCCCCAAACAAATTAAAAACAGAATCATCATGTGATCTCTGGGAATAAAATCAGAGGCAGTGAAATAACCATTTCAAGGAAATAACTGTCCCCACAGATTTAATACAGCACTACTAACAAAAAATATAAAGACAATCTAAATAATCAATGATTAAATCTGCCATAAGACACAATCTCACTCAAGTTAGAATGGCTATTATCACACTTACATACCTTCAAGACTAGGCTGGGTATAATAGGGAGCCAACCACATTATTTTTAAAAATTGGCCATTAACAAAAAGACAAATACCAAGCTTTTATACCCAGTTAGTGAGAATGTAAATGAATACAAGCACAATGAAAAAGTGTGGATTTTCCTTAAAAATATTGAAAACAGAACTACTATATGATTTAAGAAATTTACTATTGGGATTATATTCTTCAAAAGACACAAAATCAGTACATCAAAGAGATACTTTCATGTCCATGCTTATTTTAATATAAAGTTAAGTGAAGCAGGCACAGCACAAGAGGATAAAAGTGTTCTCATTCGTGTAAAATTTTTAAAAGGAGGCTAGGAAGGGTAGAAAAGAAGTTTAGAAAAGATGAATCAAATACACTTAGAATTTTGGTAAAAACAAAATATATATGAAATTTTGAAAGAATGCAAGCACTTATATCATAGAATAATCCTAATGTTCTAAAGTAGAGCCTACTTAACTTAGTCTACAAAAAATTATTTTACAATTTTAACTAATGGAGAAGAGCTTGAGGGTTCTTAATGTATCAATGTTAATATTCGAAAAGATGGAAATGTTAATAACCTGACTTGACCAAAACACATTTGTATATAATTATCAAATTATAATTCTGCACCTCATAAATAAGTACAAATATTATATAAAAACAAAATTTTTATAGATGAACAAATTATGGGAATGTGAAGTACAGCACAGCAGTTACAGTAATCATTACAAAATATATATGTGTGTGTATATCAGTTTGGTTACAGTAATCACTATACAATATATACATATGTCAAAACATATCACATACTTTGAATATGCTTATAATCTTCAGTTGTAAATTAGTTTTTGAAAGCAATAATTGTCCTTTGAGTTTTTACTGTCTGAATTTAAACAGTGATTCATACAGAATCACACTAATACAATTACCACTACATGATTTCTTTCAAATCCATACAATTTCCCAGTGTATCCACTGTCTCTACTCTGCACAAGCATTTTAATAAAACTTGTGCCATCTTTGACTATGGCATAGTGTTTGCTAGCTATAAGAAATATGTCTCTAGTACATTCGCCCATTCACAACATCCTTCATATACATAAGAAGCAATGATAGTCCTCTGAATGGTTTGCTCTAATCTGACTATATTATAAGACACTGATCTGTTAACCTAACTGTGCACCCATGGCAAAAATATACTCCTTAGCCATTGGTCTGGAATTTCCCCTTTATTCTGACAGCATGGATATAAACAAAAGAAGGGAGCATAGAGAATATGTTTAACACCTTACTGAATTAACTCATAACACTTAAGATTCTAACACACAGCATCAAGTTTTTAATATCAGCTTTACACTTGAGAAATTCTGTAAAGTCTTTTCAAACTAAACTCCTTGAATAATATTTCATCTAATGAGAGTACAACTGACCTAAATTTCTATATCATGGAATCTTGGCTATATGAACATTTTTACGAGTATTGTTGTTCAAGACTATCCAGGAACACATAGGGATACTCCATCACAAAAAAGAATTACTAGAACTTAGTTACATGTCCTTATGATGGCTGAGCTTTGTTATTTAGTGCAGAACACTGTGCCTATACCTATCTATTGCTGTTGTAATTTAGCAAATATCCATAGAAGATAAGAGAAATGAATATTTTTATTATTACACTAATTTCTACTTCAATTTCCATTGCCGCTTATCTGCAAAACCAAACTTCTCACATATTTTAAACTATCTAAGAAGGAGGTAAATGTATTTAGAAATATTAACCTCAAGAAAAAAACATAAATGATAGCAAAGTAAGTTTGCAATCCTCCCTCCCTAAAGTAAGCATAAGTTAGAGTCTATAACACTGTGACTCAACATATGGCTAATGAACACTTGAAACACAGCCAGTATAACCAAGGAAGCCAATTTTTTATTTGATACGATATAATTTCACAGCCCCATCGTGGCTACTATGTCTACTGGGTACTTGATATGTGGTTGGCATGACTGAGAAACTGAACTTTTAACTTAATTTAGTTAATTAAAATTTAAATAATGACCTGTAACTACCACATTGGCCAATGTATTTCTAGAACACTGATAGCAAGAAATATGTATGCAAGGAAAGCTGTTGTTAACTAAAATATACTTTAAGGATGAGTTATACTGAGACTGACAAAAAATATAGAATGTCACAGTGCACTTACAAGTAAACAAATGGCTTTAAAGTACAGACCCCATCCAAAGAGTCAGAGGTAATTTTCATCTTAAAACAGTGGTTCTCAACATTCCTAATGTTGTGACCCTTTAATATAGCTCCTATGCTGTTGTGACCCCAACCATAAAATTATTTTCGCTACTTCACAATTGCAATGTTATTTTTGCTACTGTTATGAACTATATTTCAAATACCTATGTTCTCTGATGGTCTTTTGGGGGCCATGACCCATAGATTGAGAACTGCTGTCTTAACGGATCAACTCGTATTTAGGTGTGGTGGGTGGTATATGCCTGTAAACCCAGTACTTAGGAAGTAGAGGCAAGAGAATCAAAAGCTCAAAGTCAGAGTCAGGCAGTGTTGGTATACACCTTTAATCCCAGCATTCAGGAGACTGAGACAGGCAAATCTTCATAAGTTCGAGACCACCCTGGTCTACAAGAGCTAGTTCCAGGACAGGCTCCAAAACTACAGAGAGAAACCCTGTCTCAAAAAAACAAAAAACAAAAAAATTTCAATGTCAGAGTTGGCTACTAAGATTCCTGTCTCAAAGAAAAATAATCAATTTGTTATCTTTTACAAAACAATATTTGTCCATCTAGGAAATAGGAAAAGTACTAGAGCAGTTCAGATGAAAAAAGATTCACTAGTTGCTTTTTTTTTTGGGGGGGGGGAGGTCCATTAGCTGAACTGTGTGTGGTAATGTGTATGGAGGTATGTGTGCACATGCATAGAAGCCAGAGGAAGATTTTGGGTGTCCTGCCCTAACACTATTCATTGTATCCCTTTGAAAAAGGTATCTCATTGAACTTGGTACTAGGCTGGCAGCCAGCAAGCTTCAGTAATTCTCCTGTCTCTACTCCCAACAGCACTGAGATTATAAAAATGTACATTGGGGAAGATGAAGATTTGAACTCAGGTCCTCACATTTGCACAGCAATAACTATTTATTACCCATTGAGCCATTGCCCTAGAAATTGCCTAGCAATTGAATCATTGCTATAATTCATCCTTTTACAACCAAAAATTTATAGTTGCTGGAGTATAGGTTATAGCTTAATAGAAAGCAGAAATGGTTACTAATATATCTATGCACTGTATAACCTAGTAATGAAATTCAAATTAGATTAATTCTGGTGAAAGGGATCTTATCAGTTTGCTTTCCTGTTGCTATAATAAAACACCATGACCACTTACAGAATGGAGACAGTTCATTTTTGCTTACAGTTCTAAAGACTTAATATTCCATAATGGCAAGGCAAAGGCAGCAGGCAGACATGGCAACTGGAGAATACTGTGAGCTCATATCCTTTACCTTAAGCATGAAGCAGAGAGGGCAACTGGAAATAGCACAAGTCTTTAAACTCTCAAAGCCTTCCTTCAACAAGATAATACCTCATAAACCTCCCCCAAACAGTGCCACCAACTGAGGACCAAGAGTTCAAATACTTGAACCTATGGAGGAGCTCATTTAAACCACCATAGAGTTTGCTGAAAAATTACAGAGCCAACACACATATTTTAATTTCTGCTATCGGTTCTACTGTTGTGATTCTTGCCTTCAAGAAATGTAAAAATGGGCCCCTAGCAAGGTTGAAAATTTTAATGGTTATATTGACAGTGATAACACTCCACTGGTACTAAGAATAAAACAATCATGGCTATCACCAGGTAGGTCTTAATATTAGTTATGGTTTACTTCTTAAAACAGTAACTGAGTGGTACTTCCACACTGTTGGTGAGTCGTTTATGTGTAGACAATTATTGAAGGAATGATAAAATAATCTAGTGACTAAAAATGGCTTAAAATTAAGTGTCTGAATCTCCAATGCACACAAAGGCTTGTTATTTGCCCATGAAAACAATAACTTCTCAAGTTCTCTGGACCTTTTATAGAAAATTCTGAATACATTCACTTTTCCTTTTTTAATTTTAAAAATTTTTTTCTTTCTTTTCTTTTTTCAAATTGGTGTGTATGGTTGGATTTCAAAACTTTCTAGGTTTAAATTTAGGTGTTTATTTTTATATTTATCTTTAATAAATTCATTTTATCTCATTAAGACAGATCAAACACTTCCATTGAAACATGCTATTTTATAGAGATTGTTCTTAAGAATGAGGTTCTGGTATCAGTAAATCACAGGGAAGACAGAAATGAATCTATTAACTACTTAAACAGACTCAAACTATTATACCAGTACACAAGGGTCATTTATGGGAAATCCCCAAACCCTTTCCACACTATAGATACAAGGCAAAGAAAAAAGGGGGTGGAGAATTAAAGGGGGGGAGAGAGAGGTGCTACCCTCTGAGGGTAAAAATACCTGCATAGTGCTTTATTGAAATCAAAAGTGGGTGTCGACCCAGTTTCTGAATTCCTCTAAATATTTCCAAAGTTGATGTAAGTTCAGTTTTGGGGGAAAAGCATAGATTATGCTTGTCAGTTATCTGTATTTTGTAGCTTGCTTTGGGAAAAAAAATATGAACAGAGGAAAACAGTCAGCACAGAAATAAGACCCTCAAACACCAGATACTGGCAAGCTTTTCTACTCAGCACTACTGGGGGAAACCCAAATAGTCCCTGTAGCAGGTGGATGCTAATCATGGATTATCTAACCAAGTCCTTTTGTTTTGATTCCATTCTCACCAAGCAACCCTGTGATTGTAATTTGGCTTCCCATGTGGCTTGTCTATAAAGAGAAAATGTACTAATCTCTCAGTTCAACCTCACCAGTCTAATTAACAGCTGTAGTTCTCATTTCAAATGAACAAATTGGCATTAGGGCAAGTACATATGAGTCTGACCATCCAGTGTGCTAACAAGGTAAGATCTCTGAGTATCTAAGAATATAAGCTCCTCCTTTACTACTGAATCTCATGTCCAAAACACAGTGTGGCTCATGATAACTGCTCAGTAAATATCTGGTTGAGATCAGAGACCCAAGATGACTTTTCCTAGTGTCTTTCAATTTAAATTGTAATGTATACTAAGAACAACATTAAAGTTAGATATCACATGATCACGAAATGAATTCTACTATAATTATTTAAGTTTCACAGCATTAATGTGACTAAAATTAATTTATTATATGTAATTCATATTATACAATTAGAAATGTTTTTTCCAGTTCTAAAACATCACAATTTTCATCATTTTATCTTGAAAAATTCTCTGTGACAGGCAAAACACTCAAAATCATGTTTAAAAAGGCATATTATTTAAAATGTATACTTTTTAAAGTGGTACCCGTCTCTCCCACAGAAAACATTTTGAAAAGAGGTAACCCAACATTTCCTTTGTCCTTTTTCCCCTAACTCCACAATTTATTCTAAATATCCAGTGGAGCTACACCATATCAGATCCAATAAAGGCAACAATGAAAAAAAATGCTGCTAAGTTATCAAGTTCTATGTATGCTATGATTGCAGCCATTTAAAATATCTCTCATTTTTGCTAGAATGCCACAAAATCAGAAACCCAGAGATTCTATCTCTACCATTGAGCAAAAATAATCTTATAAAAAAACTATAGCTTGGACATGGCAAACAAACAAATAATAAAAGAAAAATTTAAACCTGAAGGCAACCTTAAGTAATCTAAAAATGCATACTAAGACTATAGCTGAAAAGTAGAAAAGAAATCAGATAACATGCCTAATGCTCCAACTTTTCACCAGAGGGAAGGCACATATCTGAATGGAACAATAATGTAACTACATTGAAGAACTGAAGACCATGTTCAAAGTAAACACAATAGCTGGTGTAATAAAAAGATACAAATGGTCAATATGAAGAATTAGGTAGATATTAGCACTATCAATTCTTTAAATCATAAATGGTAAAAATACAAAAATGTCATGGCAAAAAAACCAGATTCCATATAAGAAACTACCAAAACTCACTTAAACAATGGAAATTTAAACAATTATCTGTTCAGAAATTTATCTGTAGTTTAAAACTCTTAAACAGATAAAAGCACAAGCTCAGATGGTTTTAATAGTGACATATTCTAAATAGCTAGGAACAAAACAATAAAAAATTCTATTAAAAAAACTCTTCCAGAACACTGAACAGGAAGGACTACTTTTCAATACACTGTACAGTGTTGTTTTTACCCTTGCTTCATAGACTAACAAAGGCATTTAAAAATAAAAGAAAAACAGGGGCTGGAGAGATGGTTCAGTACTTAGAGGATGCATTACTCTTGCAGAGGACCTCAGTTTGGTTTCCAGTAACCACATCAGGTGGCTCACAAATGCCTGTTACTCTAGATCCAAGATACCCAATAAATCCTTTCCTCTGGCTTCCAAGAGCACTTGCACTCATTTGCACATATACCCACACACAGACATACAAACAAAGACACAACTTAGGTTTTTTTTAATTTCAAACAAATAGTCTTCATGAATATATATATATATATATATATATTCTAAAAGCTTTACTAAATAAAGCCACAAAACATAAAATGTATCCATCAAGAACATGTAGGATTTATGCCACGAGTACAGGTTGATTTATTATACTTGAAAACCCATAATCACCAATTTAACAAATTAAAATGTAAAATAGCAAGAAAAATTTGTGATCAACAAACATAAAAAGCATTTGAGGACGAGAGGCAGCTCAGCATTTCAGACTGCTTACTTTTCCTCCAGAAAGATGTAAACTCAGTTCCCAGTATCAAGTCAGGTGACCCACAACTGCCTATTATCAAAGTACCAAGCGAATCTAATACCATCATCTGCCCTCCATGACACACGTATGTATGTGTGCATAAACACACACACACAGTACAATTTAAAATATTAAAGCTATTTGAAAAAATCCAATAACCATTTTTTATTTAAAAATTTTTAAAAAGTTATTTTCAGAAAGGAATTTTCTCAACTTAAAAAATATTTAAGCTGCTGGAGGAGGGTGGCATATGTCTTTAATCCCAATAATCAGAAGTCGAAAGCAGGATTGTAAATTTAAGGTTAATTCAAATCTGCTCAAAAAGTGGGGTGGGAAGTTATCTAACAAAACTTGCAACCAGCTGCTTAATTAATGCCAAAAGGCTGAATGTTTTCCCTCTAGCTTCGAGAACAAGACAAGTCTTTCCATTCTCTCATTTCTATGCAGCATGATGGTTGAATATCATGTACTGACAATCTTATAAATACAAACAGTCAGAAGGAAAAAGAAAAGAACATAATGAGGACATGGAGAAATAACTCAGTTGGTAAATGTTATAAAAAGATGAGAAACTGAGTTCAATCCCTAGAACCCAAGAACAAGGCCCAGCATGGTGGTACATGTTTATGATCCCAATGAAGCAGAGACAGATTCCAGGGACTCAATATCCAGCCAGCCAAACCCAATTGTGAGCCATGAATCCTAATGAGAGATTCTGCCTCAAAAACAGGGTGGAAAACTGTTAAAGAACACGCCTATCTACCCACAACCACACTAACAAGAAACAAAACAATGAAATTGAGAATTACTTTTTGGAAGAGCTAAAATAAACAAAAAAACCTTTAACTAAATAGTAAAAGGGGGAAACCACAAAATTTCATTTTAGGATACTATATCTGACAATATAAAATTATAAAGAGTGCATAGAAAAATACAGAAAAAAACAAATTCCAACAAATAGAATAACAAAGAAATGTAACATATCCTAGAAACATTCTTACTACAACATGAAAAAAAATAGAAAACAATAAGACTGAACCAATAACCAAAGTCTTGCAACAATACAGATCTAAGGACCTAATAGTTTAAATGATAGAATTCCACCAAACATTTAAAGAAAGACTGACTCAAATCAAGGGTATGGCTCAGTGGTAGATTGCATGCCTAAAATACACAATGTTTATGGTTAGTTTCTACCACCTAAAAAAAATTCAAAATTATCTAGATACCAAAGATCTGAAAAGTAAAATTGCAGAGCAGTTCTCTTGATGAACAGGGATAACAGAAACCTTCAACAAAATATTAACAAAATAATCCTAGTGGCACATTAAAAGTAACATACATCATGATCAAGAAGACTACAATAGGGCTGGAGAGATGTGGCTCAGGGAATAAGAGCACTGGCTGCTCTTCTAGATGACCTGGGTTTGAGTCCTCAACACAGTTAATAAATTTCTATAACTCTACTACCAGGGGATCCAATGGCTTCATCTAGCCTTCCTGTGAACTAGACCTGCACCAAGTGCACAGACATTATATATATATATATATATATATATATATATATATATATATATATATTTAGAAAAATACAATAACCAAAGACATTCATTTTGACAAGTTGATAAAATGCTGTTGAAAGAAAAAATGATGTCAATTATTGGGTGGTGGTAGCACAAGCCTTTAATCCCAGCACGCGGGAGGCAGAAGCAGGCAGGTCTCTGTGAGTTCAAGGCCAACCTGGTTTACAAGAGCTAGTTCCAAGACAGGCTCCAAAGCTACACAGAGAAACCCTTTCTCGAAAAAACAAAAAAAAAGAAGGAGAGGGGGAGGAGGAGGGAGAGGGGGAGGAGGAGGAGGAGGAGGAGGAGGAGGAGGAGGAGGAGGAGGAGGAGGAGGAGGAGGAGGAGGAGGAGGAGGAGGAGGAGAAAGACAATAATTACAACTGTCAAAATTAGTAGGGACTGCTGCTTTTCCTGCAGGGGTTATTCTCCCCGGATACTGCCTCTCTCTTCCTGTCCCTTCCCAGCTTGCACCCAGAAACCCCCCGCCCGCCTCATCCTCCCATCTTTGGGGCCACAAAATCCCACAGCTCAGCCTGTTTGGGCGCTGGGGACCTGGAATTGAGTGCACCCAGGCCGGTGGGAGGTCCCCTCCTTCATTAGCCTGCCTGCAGCAAGGTAGGCCCTTTGTCAGCAAGCTGCTTGGCCTGCAAGGAGACCTGACAGTCTGCCAGAGAATCCATCATTCGTTGGGGTGAGTGAATTGAATTCATAGGGGTGAATTGAACTTCTAAAAGAAGACCCAAAGGGGATTATTCAGAGGAAGAAATGGGCAGGCGCCAATGAAAGAATTCCTCCAACAATTTGAAAAACAACATGAAAGCACCAGAACCCAGCGAACTTATAACAGGAGGACTTGAACACACTAATCAAGAAGTAGAAAAAATTGACTTTATGAAAGTAATAGAGTCCCTTATACAGGAGGTGAAAAACTCCCTTAAGGAAATGGACGAGAAGAATAACAAAAAGTTTGAAGAATTGAGTAAATCCGTAAATGATATCCTAGGAAACCAAGAAAAAACAATCAAACAGATAATGGAAACAGTGCAAGACTTGAAAACTGATATGGAGGCAAGGAAGAAAACACAACCCGAGGGCCAGCTGGATATGGAAAATCTATGTAAACAAACAGAGACTACAGAAACAAGCATAACCAACAGAATACAAGAGATAGAAGAAAGAATCTCAGATTCTGAAGATACCATAGAGAAAATAAACGCACTGAAAAAGAAAACAGCAAATCCAACAAATTCTCATCACAAAACATTCAGGAAATCTGGGACACAATAAGAAGACCAAACCTAAGAATAACAGGCGTAGAAGAAGGAGAAGAATTACAGCTCAATGGTCCAGAAAATATATTTAATAAAATCATAGAAGAAAACTTCCCAAACCTAAAGAAAGATATTCCTATTAAGGTTCAAGAAGCTTACAGAACACCAAATAGATTGGATCAAAAAAAAATCATTCCAGCCGGGCGGCAGTGGCGCACGTCTTTAATCCCAGCACTCGGGAGGCAGAGACAGGCGGATCTCTGTGAGTTTGAGACCAGCCTGGTCTACAAGAGCTAGTTCCAGGACAGGCTCCAAAGCTACAGAGAAACCCTGTCTCGAAAAACAAAACAAAAAAAAATCATCCCCTCGCCATATTATAATCAAAACACAAAACATACAGAATAAAGAAAGAATATTAAGAGCTGCAAAGGAAAAAGGTCAAGTAACATATAAAGGTAAACCTATCAGACTAACACCTGACTTCTCTATGGAAACCACGAAAGCCAGAAGGTCCTGGATAGATGTCTTGCAGAAACTAAGAGACCATAGATGCAAGCCCAGATTACTATACCCAGCCAAGCTTTCATTCACTATAAATGGAGAAAACAAAATATTCCAGGATAAAAACAAATTTAAACAATACGTAGCCACAAATCCAGCCTTACAGAAAGTAATAGAAGGAAATTCACAAACAAAGGAGTCCAGCATTGCCCAAAATAACTCAGACATCTAGCGACCCTTCACCAGCACATCTCAAAGAAAGGAAACACACAATCTCTACTACCAAATAAAAAATGACAACCGGAGTTAACATCCACTGGTCATTAATATCACTTAATATCAATGGACTCAATTCACCTATAAAAAGGCACAGGCTAAGAGATTGGATACTAAAACAGGATCCAACATTCTGCTGTTTACAAGAAACACACCTCAACCACAAAGACAGACATCTACTCAAGAGTAAAGGGTTGGGAAAAGGTTTATCAAGCAAATGGACCTAAGAAACAAGCGGGTGTGGCCATACTAATTTCTAACAAAGTTGACTTCAAACTAAAATCAATCAGAAGAGATGGAAAGGGACACTTTATACTCATTACAGGAAAAATCTATCAGAATGAAGTCTCAATCCTGAATATCTATGCCCCTAATACAAAAGCACCCACTTATATAAAAGAAACATTACTAGAACTCAAGGCAGCCATCAAACCAAACACACTGATAGTGGGAGACTTCAACACTCCTCTTTCACCAATGGACAGGTCAATTCGACAGAAACCTAACAGAGAATTAAGAGACTTAATAGAGGTAATGAACCAAATGGACTTAACAGACATCTATAGAACATTCCACCCAAACAGGAAAGAATATACCTTCTTCTCTACAGCTCATGGAACCTTTTCGAAAATTGACCATATACTCGGTAACAAAGCAAACTTCCACAGTTACAAAAACATATTAGTAACCACCTGCATCTTATCGGATCACCATGGATTAAAATTAGAATTCAACAACAATGCTACCCCCAGAAAGCCTACAAACTCATGGAAACTGAACAGTCAACTACTGAACCACACCTGGGTCAAGGAAGAAATAAAGAAAGAAATTAAAGTCTTTCTTGAATTTAATGAAAATAAAGACACAACATACTCAAACTCATGGGACACTATGAAAGCAGTGCTAAGAGGAAAATTCATAGCACTAAGTGCCCACTTAAAAAAAACGGAGAAAAGGAGCACCGGACTGAGCTCCCAAGGTCCCGATGAGGAGCAAAAGGAGGAAGATCATGAGCAAGGAAGTCAGGACCGTGAGGAGTGCTTTTACCCATTGAGACGGTGGGACAGATCTAACGGGAGACCACCAAGTCCAGTTGGAATGGGACTGATGGAACAGGGGACCAAACCGGACTCTCTGAATGTGGCTGATGGTGGAGGAGGACTGAGAAACCAAGGACAACGGCAATGAACATGAACTCTACAGCATGGACGGGCTCACTGTGAGCCTTGTCAGTTTGGTTGCTCACCTTCCTGGACTTAGGGGGAGCTGGGAGGACCTTGGACTTAACATAGTGAAGGGAACCCTGATGGCTCTTTGTCTTGGAGAGGGGTGGAGTGGGGGTATGGGTGGAAGGGAGGGGAGGGAAGAGGGAGGAGGAGGGGAGGAGATGGAAATCTTTAATAAAAGAAAAAAGAAAAAAATTAGTAGGGACTGGTTGGGTGGTGGAGGCACATGCCTTTAAAATCAGTACTTAGGAGGCAGAGGCAGGTGGATCTCTGTGAGTTTGGGGCCAGTCTGGTCTACATAGTGAGTTTCAGGATAGTCAGAGCTACACAGATAAACCCTCTATGGGGAAAAATTAGTATGGTCTGGAGAAAGACTTTGAAGCAATAATTTCTGGATTCAAATCCTGGAGCCACTATTACTAGTGTGTGATTTTGGATATGTTATATAGCCTCAGTTTCTTGATCACAAATTGGGTATGGCATTATCCATTTACTAGGTATGTTCCTCAGGAGCTAAATAATATGCAACCTACAGAACAGTGCTCAACCCATGGTTAATAGCTGTGCCCCTGTGAGCTATTATATCATTAATCACAGCTCCAGCTTTTCTCCTTCATGCAAAGATACTACCTGTTTCTCCCCCTGATAAATGAGAAGGTTTAATGACACTACCTAAAAAGTCAGGAGCAGTTCTATTTTTATAAAATTATGAAAATTATATAATTCGGAAAAACAACAAAAAGTACAAAGCTAACATCCTACAAAATTTTAAGATATATACATATACATACTGTATATATATCAGTCTTCAAATCTGTGAGTAGTTTCTATATACTTGTTTACTCAAACTCAGTAATATCTATATCTGTATGTATATATGAATATATACACATATATATAAGTATATATTGTGTTTGATTCTAAAATTTACAAAATGTGTTTCTCCTCCCCAAAAATTAAAATTTGATTTAAAAACCACAATACTACAGAGCAGTAAATATAAGAAAAATTCAATTGTCAATTAATGGATGAATAAATAAAATGTGATATATGCATACAAGGGAATACTATTCAGCTTTCAAATGGAAAATACCCTATCCCAACTACAAGACAAGCCTCAGTACACTAAGTGAAGTCAGACAGTCACAGAACACAAGCACTGATTGTATTTACATAAAGTATCTAAAGTAGTCAAAATCAGAGTCAGAAGAAAGAATGAGAGTTTGTAAGGATTATCGCAAGGAACCTGTTATGCAATGGGTAATAAGATTGTTTTAAGATGAAAATATTGAGATGTTTCAAAACATAAATATAATTTGTAATACTGCATATGTATTTACATATTTACATATATAAAACAGACTTTATTGTATGTTTTTTATTATAATAAAAAGGGTATTTAAAACGAGAAAATAATAGTAATTTAATATTTCGTTCCATTGTCATAAGACTACACAAAGAGAATGCTAAATATTAAACCTCTAACAAAAATTTCCTTACCCCCAGAATTCAAGTAGTTTAAAGAGTTGTTCAAACTACTTTACTGTGACCAAAATGTATCCAGATATTGTCCAAGTGAACAGAATATTTCTTAAACATACATACAGCATGAAAGGTTAGAAAGATTTTTTTCCTGGCCAAACTTTATATTTCACATACTACAACATATGTCCAATTTAGCTGAATTCAAAGAGAAACAACTGTGTGGAACAACAACCTATTAGAAGTTTTAATTTGAAAATACATCTCAAGAAAGTTTAGAGCTCAATAAAATGTTTGAAAAAGTATTTGTCTTAACCACCAAATCATAACAGTACTATTTATTGGTGACTGAAATAATCATCTCCTATGAATTATTAATTTCCAAGGATTAAACAAGATTTGTCTGAATTTAAAGGAAAAGCAATTCTGATTTGGAAAAAAAAACAAAAAACAAACAAAAGAAAACAGAAAACACAGATCAAGCCTGTCGTAGATCTAGACCACATTCACTCACAACTTCAAAATCACATTGTTTCTGGTTAAGTTTGTTGTTGTTTATATTTAAGTAGTTTCCAGGCACCCAGTTTCTCACTCGTACTACCAGTTGACACAATTCTCAACTGCAAATTTATTAAATGTCATAAGCACCTGAGAAAATAAGAAATAATCACATAAAAACAGTGAGAATACACCAAAGCACTTTTTCTATCAGAAAATGAGGCCCTACATTCTGTCACAATCGTTCTAGGGTAGCTGTTTTGACAGTCATCAACAGCAAATAGAACTCTATCCCCAACCTATATTACAGCAAATAGTTAAGTACAGTTTTGTAAGCTCTAAACTATCCACAGATCTATAACAAGGTTGAAAATAGCACAAACTACTCTCTGTGCATGCTTTCCTATAGTTTATAGGGTTTTTTTCCTGAAGAGTTTTTCAGCTCTTACCTATTTAGGAAAGGAAAAGGGGGGAAAACTATACAAACCAGATCCACCCAAAAACAGATAGAGGAGGGAAGAGAAAAGAGCCTTTAAAATAACAGTGCATGTAATAATTATGTTTTCCTACTTTACCCCCTCCCTTCACTGTGCATTACATTATCAGCATGAGTCTTTCAGATGACTTTTAAGTGGCAATAAGAGAATACGCATTTCTGTTAACTGGGTAAAAGGTAGACAAAAAAATTCTGCTCAGACTTGTGAAGACTATAGATGGAACAGACGAAGTTATTTAAAACAAATGATAAAACATATGGACCCAAAAAACTTTTTTTATAGACAGTCATTTTCTATGATGATTTAAGTACTTTCCAATTACTACAATAGTGTTTGGAGCACTACCAGAATGGTGAGATCCAATCAGCTCTCCCTCCAGAAGGAAGACTCCTGGGTTTAATTTCATATAAGTCCTGATTCTGGCTCCATCAGATTCTATGGATTTACTCTTTTTTCATTTGTAAAGTGAGAAGGTTGAATTATAAGGTTCTTTTCATCTTAAGTGAGTCTACATGCCTAATATTTATTAATCTTTTAAAATATCTTTCACTGCTAGGGATGTAACTGATGGTAGAATTCTTACATGACATATTCAGGGCCCTGGGTTCAAATCCTAGAAATGCAAAACAAACCAATTTAAACATCATCCATGTCTATTATTTGAATAATTACTTTTGCAGACTTTTGTATTGTGCGCTTCGGTACAAGGACAAAAAAAAACCACAAATACATTCTGCTGAGAACAGCTTCTCTGTTCTTCAAACTTTGAGGTTCTATTAAAATCCTCCTATTGAACTACAAAGCTGTGGGTTTTTATAAAGTTTGAAGATTAAAAGGGGATGCAAAGCCTTCATAAGACACTAGGCTTAGTACATTAGCTCAAAATACATGCACTACAATCCCGGGCCTTGAAAGTATCAGCCTTTACCACAGTGCCTGTATGTATCAGCATCATGATTCCCATGATGCACCTGTGTGCTCCACATTGAGGTTGAAAAAAATACTGTGACTCAAAAGGAGTAAAACTAGAATGATTGCAACAGAACAGCCAGTGTAAGATTCCATGGGTGTTCTGTCTGCAATTTATTAAGCCACCTGGTCCACAGATGCTTTCTCTGAAACATATTAACCCTTCTTGCTAACAAGTCAGGGATTCTTTGGGCAACTCACTGTACAGCAAGGATGTCAGCTAACGGCTATGTACTGTAGGATGTAGACAGGCTGATCACAACAGAAATGCAGCAAGGTCAGTATCTCACTTCAATTATTAATTACCAAACAACACAACTAAGGACAAGCTCTAACATTAAAACCATGGACTAGAGAATTTTCTTCAAAAACTTTATTTTTCCAAAGTGACCACTAATAATAGGTTTTATAAACAAAAAAATTAAAAAAGGGAAAAGCCACTTCATTTAAAATTTGAGAAGTAAAAAATGTGCACATAGCAAACATGTAAAATAATAGATACAGTATAAATACATCAGGTTAAAATCCCACTAGGTATCTAAAAATTAAACAGTTAAACCTCTTGCTTTCAAGATATCAAGTTTTGTGAAAGAATCTCAAAGAATTTCATATATGTCATTAATTCCCATAAACCCTTGACAAGTGTGGCAAAAAGCCAATGCTCCAAACATTATAAATGAGAGGCTCAGCACAAAACAATTACAAGATATGTCAAAATTATTCAGCAAAAAAAGAAAAAAAGGATTAGGTTCCCAATTCAGGCTTCTAGCGTCACTATTATGCGGCTACTTTTTATTAGCTGAAGGGCAAAGATTCACAATTCATCATGACAGAAAAGTCATCTCAACTCCGTGTATTTAAGTTCTTATGGCAAGTAAAACAATATGGACTCCACTGCTCCTTCACAGATATTCAGAATACTGATAGTAAACCTAGAAAGTGAGATGCCTGGCGCCCAGAAATCCAGAGTAATAGCTAGGAAGTCTATCCTCGGCCCTGGGTAAAATATAAGGCCATATTCAACACAGACAAAGCTTGCTTTTTTTTCATTTGCTTTTGGTTTTTTTTTTTTTTTTGAGACAAAGTTTTAGAACTTGCTTTGTAGTCCAGGATGACCTTGAACTCACAGAGATCCACCTGCCTCAGTCTCCCAAGCACTAGGATTAAAAGTGTGTGCCACCATGTCCAGCTTTTGTGTGTGCTTTCTTAAAAACCAGCCTGAGACACATTTTGTTGACAACAATTTTCTACTTTCTTATAGATTTATGAAGAAAAAAAACACATGCACCCTCATTTCAAATCATTACCTACACACCTCCCACTAAGGAATGATCAGTCTAACATACAAGTTATGCTGTAAGATTTAATGAAGCTGAGGAATGGACTGAAGTCAGGCAGACACACAACAGATGAAAGAAACAGGGAACTCAGAGGTAGTCAAGGATTAGTAGCAGCAACCCTTCAAATGATGCACTGAGGCCTTACTGAATGTTCTGTGTTAATCCTGAATATTCCACTTAGAATCACTGAACCAGTCTAGACTTGGAAGTATATTTAGAGGCCACCCAGTCTAAGGTCTAGTCTATTTTACAATTGTAATGATCTAAGACTTCTACTTGAATTCTTCGACTAGAGCAACTCTACTTCTGAGTAGGGCTAATTGGTGGAAAGTCTCTTATTGTCAGTTCTTGTGGGTTAAACACATCAGAGCTACACAATAGAAATATCAGTGCTGTCTTTAAAGGACAGTTCTAATACTATAAAGCAAATGAGAGGCTTGCTCATTACACTTCATTGGCAGTATGAGTTCATTCTACCTACCCCCAAAATCTATGAGTCATTCATTCATTCATTCATTCATTCAAGATGTGTGCATTATTTTCCATCTAAGAGAAAAATTAGCAATAGCAACTTTTGCTGATCACTTACTAAGGATTACATTTACAGTATTTCTTCTCAGTGCTTCACATTTAATAACTTAATCTTCCCCCCAAGAAACATAATGCTTGTATTCTGTTAATTCCCATTTTATTACCAAGGAAATTAGTACAGAATAATTAACTTTGTCTAAGTCTATATAATAATAAACAACAGTATGACCTCCAAAGGAATGTTCTTATTTACAAAGAATCCAGCCTGATAGGAAAGAACTAGTACCTACCACTCTTATTTTGTGGCACATCTAGAAGGCTCCTCATATTTTAAGGTGTTTGTTTATAATTAAAATTTCTACAAACAGTATCCTTCAGGACAGGGTTAAAATTTGCCAAAAATATCATAATATAGGTATCCCCCTCACTTGATAATTCTTTAATAAATTTTTCAGGGCATAGTTGCTGTGTAAATTAGAGATCTCCAATTCTAACTGCATTCAGTGCATACTGATTTGGCCAAATCCTAAAGACAACATGAGAAACTCAGATCATTTAAAAAAAAATCAAATCATATGATCTATTTACCCAATCTACCAAAGGTAGAAAACCAAAATTGGCTGATCCTGTTTTTCTTGTTTGTCTTAGAAGTAACAATTAATTATGGTGATTGTAACAGCAAAGTTATATATTTCTGGGGAGAGTATAAATCCAATGTTAAACAATTATAAAGGATATTTTAAGACTTCACATGCTTTAACCTAGAAATGGCACTTTTGAAAGTTCACGCCAAGGAAATCATCACTAATGCAAAAAAAAAAAAAGATGCTAATTGTTGCTCTGGAATAATGTTCTTGTACACTGTAAAGATTTGTCACTCATACTGGTCTAATAAAATGCCAACTGGCCAGAAGCCAGGCAGGAAGTACAGGCCAAGTGACCAGAATAAAATATTCTGGGAAAAGGAAAGGCAGAGATGCAGTTGCCAGCCAGATGCAGAGGAAGCAAGATGAGAATGCCTTACTGAGAAAAGGTACCAAGCCACATAGCTAAAGTATAGATAAGAATTATGGATTACGCCAGGCGGTGGTGGTACACACCTTTAATCTCAGCACTCTGGAGGCAGAGGCTAGTGGATCTCTGTAAATTTGAGGCCAGCCTGGTCTGCAGAACTAGTTCCAGGACAGGCTCCAAAGCTAAACAGAGAGAAACCATGTCTCAAAAAAAAGAAAAGAAAAAATGAACTATGGATTGCTTTAAATTCTAAGAGCTAGTTAGTAATAAGCCTGAGCAACGGGCCAAATGGTTTATGATTAATATAAGCCTTTTTGTGTTTATTTGGGAATAAATAGCTATGGGACCATCCACAAACTGTGGTGTTATTTATATTATAAAAACTACAAACAAAAATGTCCTCAAACAGGCTTATGAATAAATTATATCTCCTACCTAATAAAATCATAATGTTAAAAACTGTTCTTAAAAATTATTAATTATCTGACCCAGATGAATGCCAGACTATGAAGGGCAAGAAGTGAAAATGACTCCTAGAAGTAAAAAGCTCAACAGTTAAAAATCTGTTGTCTCCTCCACTGTCTTATAAGGACACATATGTTTGTTCTGGAAAAAGTAGAATTTCTGTATCTATAAGACTTGAAATTGTAATTAAAACAACTAACCAATCACGTGTAAGTCTCAAAAAAAATATTAATTATAAAGCAATATAACTTGTACAGCCACTTTGGAAATCAATAGAACAATGTCTCAGAAAACTGGGAATCAATCTACCTCAAGACTCTGCTATACCAATCTTGGACAAATACCCAAAGAATGCTCAATCATGCCAAAAGGACACTTACTCAGCTATGTTCATAGCAGCATTATTTGTCATAGCCAGAACCTGCAAACAACCTAAATGCCCCTCAACTGAAGATGGATAAAGAAAATGACAGAGCCCCACATAGGAGCACCGGACTGAGATCCCAAGGCCCCGATAAGGAGCAAAAGGAGGGAGATCATGAGCAAGTAAGTCAGGACCGTGAGGAGTGCGTTTACCCATTGAGAACGTGGGACAGATCTAACGGGAGACCACCAAGTCCAGTTGGAATGGGACTGATGGAACATGTGACCAAACCGGACTCTCTGAATGTGGCTGATGGTGGAGGAGGACTGAGAAACCAAGGACAACGGCAATGAACATGACCTCTACAGCATGGACGGGCTCACTGTGAGCCTTGTCAGTTTGGTTGCTCACCTTCCTGGACTTAGGGGGAGCTGGGAGGACCTTGGACTTAACATAGTGAAGGGAACCCTGATGGCTCTTTGTCTTGGAGAGGGGTGGAGTGGGGGGGGTATGGGTGGAAGGGAGGGGAGGGAAGGGGGAGGAGATGGAAATCTTTAATAAAAAAAAAGAAAATGTGGTATACTTATACAATGGAGTATTATTCAGCTGTAAAAAAAAATGGCATCATGAAATTTGCAGGAATGGATAGAACTCAAAAAAGTCTTCCTGAGTTGATGTGGGAATTCCCCTCTGTATGCTGTCAATATTGGTTAATAAAGAAACTGTCTTAGGCCTGTGATAGGGTAGAGTAGAGCTAGGTGTGGAAAACTAAACTGGACGCTGGAAGAAAGGAGGCAGAGTCAAAGAGAAGCCATGGAGCTACCGCTAGAGACAGACACGCTGGAACCTTGCCGACAGGCTACAAGCCTCGTGGTAAAATATAAAATAAAGGAAATGGGTTAAATTAAGATATAAAAGCTACCCAGTAAGAAGTTAGAGCTAATAGGCCAAGCAGTGATTTAACTAATACAGTTTCTGTGTGGTTATTTTGGGAGTCTGGGCGGCAGGAAAACTAACAAGCAGCCTCCTACTACACTGAATGAGGTAATCCAGACCCAGAAATACAAACATGGTAAGTGGATACTAGATGTAAACCAGGCTATAATCTACAGCCCCAGAGAAGCTAGGTAACAAGGAGGACCCTAAGATGGATGCATGAATTGTCCTAGGAAGGGGAAATAGATGAGATCTCCTGGGTAAACTGGGGGTGGGAATAAAGGAGAGGGGATGGGCAATGGTTGAGTAGGGAGAGGGATGGAGAGGGAGAGCACTGAAAGAGTTATCTTGATAGAGGTAGTCATTATGGGGTGAGGGAGGAATCTGTTGCAAGGGAAACTCTCAGGAACCCACAAGAATGACCCCAGCTAATATTCCTAGCAATAGTGGAGAAGGTGCTTAAACCAGGCCTCTTCTTTAATCAGATTGGTGACTCCCCTAAGTGTCTTCTGAGAGTCTTCATCCAGTAGCAGATGGAAGCAGATGCAAAAGTCCACAGACAAGCACAGGGCTGAGCTGAAGTTCAGTCAAAGAGAGGTATTATATGAGGTGGGGGGTGTCAAGATTAAGACAGGGAAAGCCAGAGACAGCTGACCCAAGCTAGCGGGAGCCCAGAGACTCTAGACTGACAGCTGGGGAGCCTGCATGGGACCAAACTAGGCCCTCTGCTTCTAGGTGACAGTTGTGTGGCTTGGTCTGTTTGTGCCCTGGCAGTGGGAGCAGGATCAATTCATGGTGCATGAGTTAGCCTTTGAAGCCCATTTCCTACGGTAGGATGCCTTACTCAGCCCTGATACAGGGCAGAAGGGCTTGATCCTGCCTCAACTTGATGTGTCAGGCTTTGTTGACTCCCCATCCACTCCTAGGATGAATGGGGGTGGACCTCTCGGAGGTCCGGGAGCAGTAAGAAGGGAGGGAGGGGGAACTGTGGTTAGTATGTAAAATGAATAAACTTTAAAATAAAAAATAAATTAAAAAGTTACTAATTATAAGAAACTGCTTGATTTAATTTAAATAGCCAGAAAGTCTACAAACGTGAACTATATTCTACATAGATTCTGGTTGAAAAAATATTCTGGTGAACATATATATGTGTGCATATATGCAAACATAGGAAAAGTAAGCAAAAATTAAATTTTAGACCATGGGTAACTTATATTTTCCTTTATTTTTTTCTATATTTTCTAACTGTTTCACAATGAACATGTAATAATCCTATGGCCATAACAAGTGAAAACTATGGTGATGAATCATAGGAAGCTGTTAATATTCAACTGTTTTGGACTTTTAAAACATACAGTTTCATGGAATCCAAACTAATATTAAACTTAAATGGTTTAAAAAATTAACAACACTGGTTTTGGTTTAGGTAAAGTAATATTAATCCTTGGTGATTACTGTGAAATACCACAAAACAATTTAGAATTGTATAACTCACTAGTTACATTTTTCTATTATTTGCCTTTAAGAAAACAGAATCAACATTCTCTATATCCACTCTTCCAGAAGCAAACCCTAAAATTCTAATATGGTTATATAATTGGTATCTCAAATTACAAATTATGATTGACCCTGCTATTTCTGTCCTGGAAAAAGACAGACACTGAAAAGTCTGTTACCTTTTATTGTACAAGGTGATAAGAATCCCATATTTAGGTCAAACACAATGCCTGAGTGCTGTTCAGTCCTGTTTACTAGGAAACTGACACTGTGAAACACCCTGACTGAGCTTTGCTTCTTGTCGTCCCGATCTGAATGTGATCAAAAATATCTGAAATTATTCTGTTAAGTGAAGTGGGTTTTAAGTATGACAAAGCCCAGAATATTTGCTATGCAGAATTCCTCAGAGACTACCTATATCTGTTTCATAATCCTATTTTTCTTCATATATTCTATATCAAAGATAAGGTACCACATTAGGAACCACAACTGCCTTGAACATTCTGGTATAAGATGTAATACATATGAAAGGAAAATGAAATTTGTAAAAGAACCCTTCAGTACTTGAAATATTTTCACCTACCTTGGACTTTGATGTCCATTTAACAATCTAGTTATAGTTATGCCTCTTTTTGTTATCACTGTGAGAAGGAGATGACAGTCTTTCATTTAAAAAAAAGAAAAGAAAAAGGAGAAAAAGAAAGAAATTAGTTCCCTTGCAGTCTTTTCCCAAAGGATTGATAGGAGTTTCTGGCAGGAAGATTTCAAATTCTGTTGCCCCACAGCAAAAGACTTTTGGGCAGGAGGCTTCTCAAACTGTCGGTCATGACCCATAGGTGGTTGAAAGCCTTTTGCAGTGGCCGCCTAAGACCATCGGAAAACAGATATTTGCACTATGATTAATAATAGTAGCAAAATTACAGTTATGAAGTAGCATACAGTTGGGGGTCACAACAACATGAGGAGTTGTATTAAAGGGTCGCAGGAAGGTTGACAAACACTGCTTTTGAGTATCAATTATATAAAGAGAACTCTGCAATGTGAATGATTAGTAATCAGATAGCTCCTGAGTAAATGACTGGGGTCAAATTAGGACTTATTCTACTCTTCTTAGTGGAAGGAGAGGCTAAAGAGAGGTATAGCTTGACTTTTAAAGAAAATAAAAAGTTATAGCTATAGAAACTAGATTTTTTTCACTTACCAAAACCCAAAACAAACAAAATACTGTTGTGAATTTAGATTACTAGCTAGAAAAACGGCTCCACAAACTGTATTCCTAGCTCATGACTCCTCTCAAATTTCATCTTCAATGACACCATCTCAAACTTCTCTGAAAAAAAAAAAAACCCTGGCAATGACCTAAGGACCAATAGAAATAAAAGTGAGAACTATTCTATGGACATGTGTATCATTCTGTAGTGTTCGGGCAATGTTTGTCTTTCTCCTTTTCTTTAAATATACTATATCCACACACTACGGAGCTTGTTCACAGGTCAGTACCTTTACTCCCCCCACCACCTCTACTCCTAATGCAGTTTTCAACCAAGGTCTACAATCCTATTTTTGTATTTTCAGAACTCAATAGTAAATCTAGTACAGGCAAGCCATGGAACTGAAGTGAATATGGCCCTTAAAATCTTCAATTTTAACAAAAAGCTCTCTATTGAAATATAGTTAACAAAAAAATCTGATCCAGCCTTTTGGTGACTGTATCAACCAGTAGTTATCAAGTTATCATCAATACAAATATTTTTGTCTATGTTTCCTGTATTTCAGAAGAGTGGTACAGATTGTGAGAGGTCGTGTTCATTTTAGCTACTCAAAATAAAGAGACCTTGGCAATTTACTTAATCCCTTTGAGGCTTTATCCTCATTTGTAAAAAGGGATAATATCCTCTACCACAGGGTTGCAGGGGATTAAATGAAATTGAGTAAGTTCTCTATGCGGATAGCAAGTGGGCTCCCAGCCAGAAGCTTCCTAGTGTCTACTTCATCCAACCAGGCTGTCTTTACCAATCCCCGATTGCTCTTGTATGTTCCCAGCTCTTTCACAGATCACACCGGTACACTTCAACTTACATCTAATCAAAAACTCAACTTTCACCTCCTTCACATCTCCTCCCTTCTCACTTCAAATCTTGTCATAAGCTACCAATGCCAGAGGATTGCAACTTTAGCTCTTGAGAGATACAAAGGTCCTGCATTTAGTTCTAACACGACTGCTTAAAAAAATATGAGATGAATTGGAAGAAGGTCAAGCTCCTGATTTTACATTTAGGACTCAGGTGTAAGCAAATTCAGAAAGCAAGAACACTTGTTCCTGGAAGGAAGCTTTATACTTCCCATTGAATGAGTATTCAGACAATCACAGGCAGAATGGTGAAAACCTGCAAGTGGAAAGATTAACATGAACTGAGAGAACAAAAATTAACCCAGCCAAGCAAGTCTAGTACCAGAATATATTTCACTTAGCCCCCACCCCCATAAAACTAATTAGTTCCAAGAAAATGTCACTTGACATGATTAAGAATGAGAAAAGCTAGGCATGAATCTTATACAGAGTAAAGAAACAGTAACAGAAAAGAAAGTCTATAAAGTCTACCAAATTACTAAAATATAAAACTAATTGGAAAAAACCTGGAACTCTACTATGTAGAACACTAAGAAAAATTAGAATGGCAAAGACAGGAAGGTAACAGGCCCTATCAACAAGAAAGAATATGACTTGGTAGCTTTAACACATTAAGAGGTCAAAGATAGCACAGGGGAATAGATGACAGAGATAGAAACAAATTATCACACAGGTACACTTTATTACACTGCAGTAAAAGAATAAAGTACTATTTCCGGGCAACAAACACTTAAGGAGCTTAATATTCACTGTGTAGAATCCTTAAAAGTCAGTGAGTGTCTTGAAATTTCACCACACAAACTTGCGTCACCATGCTCTTTTGTGTCAGACTATTTAATTATCTTCCTTCAAGACTTAGCATAATTGGAGCCTCAGTCTAAAAATAGGTTATTTTTTTCCTTTGCAATCTGATTGGTAAATAAAAGTTAGAGGAGTTTTTATCTCCTTCATTTGTTTTAAACAACTCCTCTTGCTTCTGCTCATCAAGCAAAGATTACATGAATAAATTTTCTGGATCCATTTGTTTATTCTGCTTAAGGCAAACAAACTATGACCTTCACCATTATATTAGCTAAAGCGTGCCACAGACAAGCTACAAAAGCAAATGTTCCTGAACCCTTCAAGATTTCAGGTGTGGACATCAACGATGGCATTTAATTCCATCATTTAATTCCAGAAGACATAAGCATTCCTCCACTTCCCTCATCTTTTCACCCTTGTATCCTTTCCCAATCTTTGTTCCTGTAAGAATTCCATTTCAAGGCCTCATTAATTATGATACTTCAGTTTTCCTTATAATTGGCATCAGAGGAAATAAAAACAATCAATCTCGGGGGGAGGGATCTATAAAATAACAGTAAATACTAACTGACCGAGTATGACACATGCTAATACAGCCCACACCCTTTTAAAAAACAACAACAAAAATGGCTGCCAGCACTGTGAATACATGACACTATTTCTTCCAACATTGTAACACGTCTGACATAGATAAACTCTAAGAAAACACAACCAATATAGCATGGCAGTTAAGAATGGACCAACTGCCTAGGCAATGGTGGCACATGCATTTAATCCCAGCACTTGGGAGGCAGAGGCAGGTAGATTTCTGTAAGTTCTAGGCCAGCCTGGTCTAGTGAGTTCCAGGTTGATCATTAATTTTTTACTGTCCTATAAATATCCATTCTGTAATGTTTTGCAATCTATTTTTCTATCTACCATGGTCATTAGATTGTGTTTTGTATTTCACTATTAGGAAAGTATACATTGCTGTTTTTACCTCTTTGTGTACCAGTATATGAGTTTCTCTGTTGTGATCATTTTTCTTGTTTAGCACTCTGCTTTATTCCTATTTAGTCATCACTGAAAGATTTGTTTGTTTACTTTTGTTCATCTTTCTTTTATTAGACTGAGCGTCATTGGGTTGGGCAGTATGTTTTACTCGGTTCTTCTCCATAAATAGTCTGTCACAGACCTTGGTGCTTAGCATGTCAGGTTTTGCAATAGCAATAAGACAAAACAAGGGGATCAAGGGGATTCGAATTGGAAAGGAAGAAGTTAAACTTTCATTATTTGCTGATGATATGATAGTGTACATAAGCGACCCGAAAAACTCCACTAAAGAACTCCTACAGCTGATAAACTCCTTTAGTAGTGTGGCAGGATACAAGATCAACTCCAAAAAATCAGTCGCCCTCCTATATACAAAGGATAAGGAAGCAGAGAAAGAAATCAGAGAAGCTTCACCTTTCACGATAGCCACAAATAGCATAAAATATCTTGGGGTAACTCTAACCAAGGAAGTGAAAGACCTATTTGACAAGAACTTTAAGTCTTTGAAGAAAGAAATTGAAGAGGACACCAGAAAATGGAAGGATCTCCCTTGCTCTTGGATGGGGAGGATCAACATAGTAAAAATGGCAATACTACCAAAGGCAATCTATAGATTTAATGCAATCCCCTTAAAGATCCCATCAAAATTCTTCACAGATCTTGAGAGGACAATAATCAACTTTATATGGAAGAACAAGAAACCCAGGATAGCCAAAACAATCTTATACAATAAAGGAACTTCTGGAGGCATTACCATCCCCGACTTCAAACTCTATTACAGAGCTACAGTATTGAAAACAGCTTGGTATTGGCATAAAAATAGAGAAGTCGACCAATGGAATCGAATAGAAGACCCAGATCTTAACCCACAAATCTATGAACACCTGATTTTTGATAAAGGAGCTAAAAGCACACAATGTAAGAAAGAAAGCATCTTCAACAAATGGTGCTGGCATAACTGGATGTCAACCTGTAGAAGAATGAAAGTAGATCCGTGTCTATCACCATGCACAAAACTCAAGTCCAAATGGATTAAAGACCTCAATATCAATCTGAACACACTGAACCTGTTAGAGGAGAAAGTGGGAAGTACTCTACAACATCTGGGCACAGGAGACCGCTTCCTACGTATAGCCCCAGCAGCACAGACATTAAGGGCAGCATTGAATAAATGGGACCTCCTGAAGCTGAGCAGCTTCTGTAAAGCAAAGGACACTGTCACTAAGACAAAAAGGCAGCCTACTGACTGGGAAAAGATCTTCACCAACCCCGCAACAGACAAAGGCCTGATCTCCAAAATATATAAGGAACTCAAGAGACTAGACTTTAAAATGTTAATTAACCCAATTAAAAAATGGGGCACTGAGCTGAACAGAGAATTCTCAACAGAAGAAGTTCGAATGGCCAAAAGACACTTAAGGGCATGCTCAACCTCCTTAGCAATCAGGGAAATGCAAATCAAAACAACGCTGAGATACCATCTTACACCTGTCAGAATGGCTAAAATCAAAAACACCAATGATAGCCTTTGCTGGAGAGGATGTGGAGTAAGGGGTACACTCATCCATTGCTGGTGGGAATGCAAACTTGTGCAACCGCTTTGGAAAGCAGTGTGGAGGTTTCTCAGGAAATTTGGGATCAACCTACCCCAGGACCCAGCAATCCCACTCTTGGGAATTTACCCAAGAGATGCCCAATCATATTACAAAAGCATTTGTTCAACTATGTTTATAGCAGCATTATTTGTAATAGCCAGAACCTGGAAACAACCTAGATGCCCTTCAGTGGAAGAATGGATGAAGAAAGTGTGGAATATATACATATTAGAGTACTACTCGGCGATAAAAAACTATGACATCTTGAATTTTGCATGCAAATGGATGGAAATAGAAAACACCATCCTGAGCGAGGTAACCCAGGCCCAAAAAGATGAACATGGGATGTACTCACTCATAATTGGGTTCTAGCCATAAATAAAGGACATCGAGCCTATAATTCATAAAAAATCCTAGAGAAGCTATATAAGAAGGTGAACCCAAAGAAAAACATATAGTTATCCTCCTGGATATTGGAAGTAGACAAGATTGCTGGACAAAAAATGGGAATATGGGGGTGGGGGGGAATGGAGGGATGGGGGGATGGGGAGAGAAAAGTGTGAAGTGGAGGATGGGAAGAGCTTGGGGGAATAGGATGGTTGGGATATAGGAAGGGTGGATATGGGAACAAGGAATTATATATCTTAGTTAAGGGAGCCATTCTAGGGTTGGCAGATACTTGACTCTAGAGGGGTTCCCAGGTGTCCAGGAAGACACCCCCAGCTAGTTCCTTGGGCAGCTGAGGAGAGGGTGCCAGAAATGTCCAGATCCTATTGCCATACTCATGAATATCTTGCATATCACCATAGAACCTTCACCTGGCATTGGATGGAGAAAATGACAGAGCCCCATATAGAAGCACCGGATTGAGCTCCCAAGGTCCTGATGAGGAGCAAAAGGAGGGAGATCATGAGCAAGGAAGCCAGGACCGCGAGGAGTGCTTTTACCCATTGAGACGGTGGGACAGATCTAACGGGAGACCACCAAGTCCAGTTGGAAGGGGACGGATGGAACAGGGGACCAAACCGGACTCTCTGAATGTGGCTGACGGTGGAGGAGGACTGAGAAACCAAGGACAATGGCAATGAACATGAACTCTACAGCATGGACGGGCTCACTGTGAGCCTTGTCAGTTTGGTTGCTCACCTTCCTGGACTTAGGGGGAGCTGGGAGGACCTTGGACTAAACATAGTGAAGGGAACCCTGATGGCTCTTTGTCTTTGGAGAGGGGTGGAGTGGGGGTATGGGTGGAAGGGAGGGGAGGGAAGGGGGAGGAGAAGGGGAGGAGATGGAAATCTTGAATAAAAAAATGAGAAAAAAAATTAATTTGAAAATAATTTAGCAAATAGCAATACACATTGGCCTTTTTAGAACAAACAGGTAAGTGTTCAAAGGAAAGAAAGATCAGAGAAGGATAAGAGAAGAGGTGAGAGCAGATATGATGGTAAAAGGAGTTTATTGTCTAATCCCAGCACATGGGAGGCAGAGGCAGGCAGAGCTCTATGAGTTTGAGGCCAGCCTGGTCTACAGAGGGAGTTCCAGGCCAACTATGGCTACATAGTGACAGTCTAGCTAAAATAAAATAAAGGTGTTTATTATGTAGCTAACACTAAATAATATGAATGAAACATGTTCAAAAGTATGAACACATTATCTGTACTAGTTTGTTTTTGTCAATTTGACACAAAACTAGACATATCAGTGTTAAGGGAACCTCAACTAAGAAAATGTCCCCACCAGACTGGTCTATGAACAATACAAGTCTGGTATATTTTCTTGATTGAAGATTGATGTAGGAGCACCCAGCTGACTGGGTGCTACCACCACCTTTGAACAATGGTCCTGGGCAGGCTAAGAAAGCAAGACATGAGGAAGCAATCCATTAAAGCAGTCAGCACTCCCCCATAGTCTCTCAAATTGTTCCTGCCTCTAGGTTCCTGATCTGTCTTCCCTCTTAACAGACAACAATTATAAGCTGAAACAAACCCTTTCTTCCCTAAACTGTTTTTTGTCATGGTGTTTTATCATAGTAATAGAACCCCAAGGCATTAACTCATTTAATTCTTCAACAACCCCAGTAGGTATTAAGTTACCCTTATTAAAAATGGAAGTTAAGGCTCAGAGAGGTTAAACAGTTCATCAGTAGTTCTAAACCAACCCAGGAAGAAGCAGAGCCTGGACAGAGAAGAGTTGAGAAAAAAAAAGCAAGGTATCTGAGGCCTGTGGGGCAGAGCCTGGATTGCAACTCAGCCTATCAGTTAACTTGTTCTACAATTTACTTTCCCTCACTCAAACTTCATAAGCATAAGCCAAAACTTCTAATCTCTTAGTATAGCAATTCAGCTTCACTGTCATGACTCCCATCAAACTGAAGCACTAACAAGAAGACATCTATCATACCCCTGTCCCTAATTTGGTGGAAATTTTTCAAAGCAATCAATGCTGCTTCTCTGTGACAACAAATCTCCACCTACCCCCATGAAACATTCTTCCTTGACTTACTTTAACCCTTCTCTGGATGTATTTTTATATACAGCTTAATTCTAAGCCCTCCCTCCAGCACCACCAAGTTGTGGACTCTTATGCCTAAATTCTAAACCCACTTTCCTTTGTTTTTTTTTCCCCAAAAAATAATTTAATCAATCATTTCTTTCTACATATCTGATGTGGGATTCTCCTCTGTATGCTGTGAATATGTTTTATTACTACTGGTTAATAAAGAATCTGTTTTGGTCTATAGCAGGGCAGAATAAAGCTAGGCGGGAAATCCAAAAAGAGATCTATAGAGAGTAGGCAGAGTAAAAGAGACTCCACGTAGCTGCCGAAGGAGAACACCAGAACCTTACCGATAGGTCACAGCCTCACAGTGATATACAGATTAAGAGAAATGAGTTCATTTAAGATGTAAGAGCTAGCTAGGAATAAGCCTAAGCTATTGGCCAAACCATGTTCTGTGTGATTATTTGGGTCTGGGTGGCTAGGAAACAGAAAAGCAATGTCAGTTTACACATATCCCTGATTCCCAAACTTATACCTTGACACTGAAAATTAACATGTCCATTACAGAATACAGTTGGTCAGGTGGAATAAATTCTAATATTCTATAGCACAGTAGGGTAAATATGGTTGACAAGAATTAATTGAATGTTCCAAACTACCTAATAAAGAATTTTGAATGTCCACAACACAAATAATAAAAATCTACAGTACTGAGAATGCCAACAGTCTTGCCCTTATCGTTATATATTATATTGAAATACCATATTGTACTCAAAAAGAATGTATAATTATGTCAATTAAAATAACAATATTTCTTGAAATTTAACATGTTCAAAGTCAAACTGTTCATTGTTCCTTTGTCATGTCCTAAACTTGATCATCGGTACTTCAGTCCTACCAATTACCTGCAAAAAGCCAGGAGCTGACCTTAATAATCTATTCTACCCTAAACTCTATATCCAATTCATCAAGCCTTTGACATTTATAGATTTTAGTTTTGAAATTATAATTAATATCATTTCTTCATTTTCTTTCCCTCCCCCTATTCCTCCTAATATCCCCTTGGTCTCAAAAATCTGTGGACTCTTTTTGTTTGCTGTTACATGTACATCCTCAAAGAAGCTTCTCTTACAATGGAGACCATTACAGAAAGCCCCAAGGACTCAAAATACGGAAAACAAGACATCATGTGGTACTCAGTCTCAAATGACATATCTACAACACAATTCCTGCATCTAAAGCTCAAAAGCCATTGCAGAAAGATTGTAAGAGTCAGAAGAACAAGAAATTTGCTGCAAGATTGTCTCTATAAATGTCAGAGAGGTTGGCTACACCAGGGAAGTCTCATCAACATGGCTGCCTAAACAATACCTGAACATCATTTTTTACTGGTTCTTTTTCTTATATCTCTCTTATATTCTTATTCCAGTGAAGTTACTAATGTATGTTGCATAGAATATTCTGATAACAGTCTACTAATTAGTTTCTTCTCCTTCAGTCTTTTTTAGATTAATTTTTATTTTATGTAGAAGTGTGCATTGCCTGCATGTATGTCTGTGAATCAATTACTTGGAGTGCCCACCAAGAAGACATGGTATCCCCAGGAACAGAAGTTAGAGATTATAGTAAACAACCATATGAGTCCTGGGAATTGAACCTCTTCTCCAAGAGCAGTCAGTGCGCTTAACCATTGAGGCATCTCTCCAGCCCCTTGCTCTACTATTTTTTTATTTAAAAATTTTCATAAATATATATGATTGTGTTTCCTCCTCCTCTAATTCCTCAGATATCCATGCCACCTCCCTACCCACCCAACTTTATGGTCTCTTTCTCTCTTAAAAAAATAAGTCAACACAAAAACTAAGATTAAAAAATGCCGAAAAAACAAAAAGCCCACAACATACACAAACAAACACAAACACACAAACACACACACACACACACACACACACCATGGATTTCATTTTGTGTTATCCAACTACTCCTGGGCATGAGGTTTGTCCTGGAGTGTGGTTGATATACTCAGTATCACACCATTGGAGAACACTGATTTCCTCTTTCGCAGCAAGTATTATTGCCAGTAACTTCTTGGTTAGGGGTGGAACTTTGTGTCTGTTTTCTCTTCTCTGTCCTGGATCTTTGTCTGGTCTATATGTATGTGCTTACAGTCTCTGTGAGTTCATTATCAGTCCTGGTATATCTGGAAGATGTTATATCATTGGAGTCACTTACCACCTAACAATCTTTCTGCTTGCTCTTCGACACAGATCCCTGACCCTTAAGGGGGAAGGTTTTGACAAAACCTATTTAGGGCTCAGTGCTCCGAAGACTTTCTCTCTGCACATTACACATTTGTAAGTTCTTGTGTTAATTCCCATCTACTGCAAGAAGCTTCTGATACACCCCTCCACTCTTAACCTTCTAACTCAGCCATACTTCCAATCCACCACAGGATTTTACACATGGTATCTCTCATCCTGTAATGTTTGTTCCTAAAAATTTTCACTTAGTTCACTTTGATCCACACTCTAAATCTCAGCTCAAATTCCCTGGGCTCAGAAATCCTTTAATTTCTCATTCAAGGCTACGGGTCATTGCTGTTAGTATTTATGTTTCTTTTCTTTGCATCTATTTTCTTCAGTTGCATAAATGTACATTTGGCCATTAATCTTGAATACTTAAAATTTACCACTGTCTTTCCAAAACCAACAAAAGTCTATCACCTAGTAGGTGTTCAATGTCCTGCATGATTGCTTCCTCTGGGTTTCCATGAGAAACAAGACAATGAACTACACTAAAATAAAATACTTTGCACCTGCAGCCTACTATAAAATAATCATGCTCACCTATCCCCCACTGACAAAAGAAAATGCAGAGGCTGAATCACTTGCTCAAAGTCCTGCCATGCAAAAGAGTGGGTTAGTGTGGTACCTTAGATATCTATTCCAAGAATTCCTTGAATACATTTCTGTTTGGATTTTTGTGCCTATACAAATAAATAAAAATCCTTCTCTTGTTTATTATTAAGTAATTATGAGTCTAGTCTCCAAAGCTCTTGCTCTTGTTTTATCTCTTGCCTGTGGGTCACAAGTATTGTCATTTGAATCCATTTCTCAAGAGATATACATTCAGGAAATATTACTTCAAGAATTTCTGACTATAAGGCAATAACAAGCAACTGAATTAGTATATCCATCTACTCTAAGTTCCCCTTCTGAAAAATTATATCCCCAATCAGAACACTATTAAAAATAAATATCAAGATTTTTTTCCTATGATGAAATTACCACCTGTCCATTGTATTGTGTCACAAAGTCCAGTAGAAATAGAACATGTGCTCTACCCTGTATAACAGTGCTTAAAAATATGACATATGGCCTCAAGAACAATGTACATTATTAATAGACTATGTACATATTCCTCACAGCAACTATCACTCTTTTCCATGGGAAAACACACTACCTTCCTACAGGGGGCTGAAAATGTAACTTGTTTCTATGTTGGCAGTAGCAAAGGGCCCCTGAAATAAATATAGACAAATGTCTGACACTTCAAACTATGAAAGAAACTTAATATTCTTACTCCAGTTCTATCCCCAGTCAACATTTAGCATTAAGGCACATAAATTCCATCACTAGTCTGAAAATACAAACCTTATTTTAAGTATTAAAAGGCAATAAAATAGGTAACTGCCACCCCTAAATATATAAAAACTTAGCAATGAGAAGAATTCCAAAGACAGCAAATAAGCCATTTCTAGAAAGCACTTGTGCTTTGCTGTACTTTAAAAAATATGAACAGGGATTCACATTACTATAACAGTCTACTTCATATTGCTTTTTAAAAGGGGAAGGAACTCTCTAAGGGAAATTTTAGATTTTGAGATTCTAATCCATTTAAGTTTAAAAGAGATTCAAGTAAATTCAACCACAAGACGTAATAAAAAGCAAACAAGGACAGCTGTAAAAGTCAATGTTAGCACTGAATGTGAAAGTAAGTATAAAATTACGAAAAGAATGACTATATAGGGCCCAGGAATCTCTGGCTTAAATTCAAACCACTTCTACACATACACACACACAAACATGCAACAACAACAAAACTCTCACTGCTTTCTAAAACACCCAACTTAACAAACTGAATTCACTGTAATTTAATGCACTATTTATGATCTGGCAAAACAGCACAGGCTCATACTGCCCAGTGAAATACAGTCTGTTGGTATCTGCTCAATCAGCCAGTCATGAGTTGTAAGCACAATACGTTTGTTTTGTTAACATGGAGATACCTTAAATGGGTCTGATTACACTATTGTGAAAAAGCAGTTAAACTCATCAGACAGTACAGGCTGCCTCAAGTAAGTTCTTCCAATTAGTAATAAACATACACTGTGTGGCAGAAGTAGAGTGTAGGGATATCATTAACATAGTTGCAAATACACCGGCATGTGAAATCCTTAAGGTTATTGGGTGTTATCATGTCATTCATAAATCTTACATGACAAATAAGGAAAGAAAAGCCTATGTGGAAGCAAAGATCAATACTTAGGATTTTTGGAAATCTTTTTACTTTCATTGATTTAAATAAATTTGTGAAAAGAAGAGGGACTATGGGAGAGAAAAACATCTATGTCACTCCCTCCTTTCTAAATAATATTAGGAAATAGCATATACAGACTGACTAGAGAAACAGACAATTAACTCTACTCCAGTTTCCATGCCACTGGTGAACAGTGGTTAATAACTTCACACTTTTCTTTTTGTCTGTTAACAAGGAGGGAACAGCACTTTTGAAATCATTACTGCTCTGTCATCTTGGTTTGCTGCCAAAGTAAGGAGCTTTAGAACACCTGTCAAATAACACACAGCTTGTGGAAAAAGAAACATAGACCAAAATAGGCTGAAATAAAATGTTCACATATGCAGAAAATGGGATGAATTTAAGTTAACAGAGAGTCATTCATTCTAAAGAAGATTGGATAAGAAAGAAAGAGATTTCACGGTCATGATCTATGTGATTCAAGTCAATGTAACGAAATTTAATCTCAGGGATCAGTAACAATGACATACAGCCAGTCTGATAGTATTTCTCTCTTACCAATATCCACAGTCCAAATGTTGTCTGTAATTCTAAGGTCAAAATATCATAGCAAAAGTATTCCATTTGTGTCTTCTCAAATAAGACTACTTACTACAAATGTACAAGGTACCCATTTTCTTGTATTGAGTATCCTGGTTATTCTTATAAACTCAAAACAGGCTTAAATATCAAGACTCTACATAAAAAAGTATCACCCCCATATCAACTCATCTATAATTGCAGAAACACATAGATGAACTTGACCTAAGAGTGGGGACAAACAAGGACCCCTGCATGAGACATGGAATAGGTAGGACACAAGCACATGTAGACTGAAATCTAATAATAGAAAATCCAATATATAGTTGGGAAAGGGCACAATTTAAACTGAGAATATATAAAATTCATGAATAAAAGCCTGGAGAGGCCAACCACAAATAGAAAGCTAAGACCATGCATTAATACAATGGAACTGGTTAGGATACTCCTTTTCTGATAAAGATACTGGCATATGGGCCCATGCCTGAATTCTTCAAAGCTCAGGTCAGACAAGTATATAGAAATTATGAAAAACCTAACTAAATGCAAAAGAAATAAATGAGAAAGTTCCTAAGTGGTCTCCTTGATGAAGCCTTCTTACATTCACAAAACTAGCTCTATTTCACAGGTGACCTCAGTCAGATAAGGTTCAAGCCAGTCTTTCTCTTCCCACGTGTGTGCAGTTTGTAATCTCCTAGACTTGACCTTTAAAATTAATGAATAACTAGAGGTGCTGATTTCTAACTATTACTAACAAAAAAAAGTCATGCTACATTTGTATTGACTCATTTTTTTTTCTCTTTATTGGGCTACTTTGAAAGAAGTACTCAGTGTTTTAAATCATAGGGATTGTTTTAAATGAAGCCTAAGTGTAGCCCACTTAATTTCTGTAAACGCAATGTTGTGTTATATCAGAGACTAATATATATATATGTATTAGTTATGTTTACATGTATACTGTTTATTACAGTAAGTTTATATAAAAATGCAATGGCTTTGTTTTGTTTGCAGTTATGGGGGTTGAAGGAAGAGACCTGAATAAGCAAGGTAAACATATAACCACTGAGCTACAACCACAGACAGATTTACTCTAATTTTTGTCACTAAATTTCTCACAAATTATTAAAAATCTAAGTTGTCATAATCTGTACTAGCCTCTCAGGGAGTGTTTACAAAGAGCTTCCTCTTCTCAACTTGACATTTAGCAGCATTACTTTAACCAATCTTTAGAAAGGATACAGCAAGTAAAAAAGCAAAGGTTTAGACAATATACCAATACAAACGATCTGCAGACAACTATTTCTATAAAATTTAACTGTACATAAGAACCTAGACATGTTTATGCTAAGGACACTTGTACTGCATTTCATGTAAATTACCACAAATTCTGAACTAACTAGTAGAGTAAAAATAAAAAGTCCTGACAATATATATTATCAGTTCCAGAGAACTGCAAAGAATGTAGAACCTAAACATCCCTAAAATATGCCAAAAACAAATTTCCGTCTTTGAATTTTATAATGTGAACAACTTCAAACATGATGAGTAACCTATGATCATCAAAAAGTACTATTTTTCTAACATGAATTATAATCTGCAAAAGTGCACTAAGCCTTCATTTTAGCTCTCAAAGAAATTCTCATATTAACCTAATAGTTTTGTTTTTGTTGTTTTGTTTTGTTTTTGTTTTTCAAGACAGGGTTTCTCTGTAGCTTTGGAGCTTGTCCTGGAACTCACTCTATAGATAAGGCTGGCCTCAAACTCACAGAGATCTACCTGCCTCTGCCTCCCAAGTGCTGGGATTAAAGGCTTGTGCCATCACCACCCAGCTTGTTTTTTCTTTTTTAAAATCAAGAACTAAGCACGGTGCCATCTATCTGTTAATACTTAACCCTGGGGAGGCACTATAAGGCAGCCTGGGATACATACCAAATCTCAGATGAGCGCATGCTAATTATAAGACTGTCCTAAAATAAAATTAAAATGGGGACTGGCTCGGCAGTTAAGAGTTGATACTACTTTTGAAGAGGACCTCAGTTTGGTTCCAGTAACCACATCAGGTGACTCACAACTACCTATTAATTCCAGGGATATTTGACACCTCTTGCCTCTTCTGGAACCTGTGCAAATGAGCATCTCCTCCTACACACACACACACACACACACACACACACACACAATTACAAATAAAACTTTAAAAAGTCAAAATGTTAACAAGAATGTCAAAAGGACTCTTAACAGTAGCTATTACAAGGAGCCAAAAGTACACAATGGAAGAAAGAGGGCATCTTCAAAAAAAAAAAAAAACAGTAGCTATTACAATTCTGAAGACAGGATAAGAACTCTTCCTTCGACCACCTTTAGCTTCCATGGGTCTGGTCCAGCAAGAAAATACCCCAATCTGCAGTATTCTAGGTGACAAAACATACATTTTTAAGGCTATAATTTCACTTCAGGCTATATTTAAAGAGCTTACAGCATCTGTAATTTCTTATGACCAAAAGATTGGTCTTCTTCCTTTTTAATACCTTCAGTATAATTTCCTATATTTTCACCAATCATGCCTGACTATGTTTGAAATGAGTCACTCTTATATTACAAAAAAATTATCTTTTGCCATGGAAGATGACAAAATTTTTCTGTAAAGTGGTAAATAATATATATTTAGGCTTTGTGGCAATTACTCAACTCCAAAGTTGATATAAATACAATTAAAGATAACTGGGTATGATTACGCCCCAATAAAATTTTATTTTTTAAAAAAAATAGGCAAATAGGTCTGCCAATCCCTGGAGTACAGCAATAAGTTCAATAGAGCCACAAAGAAGAAACCAGACAAATATAAATTAGATCACTAAGTTATCCTCAAAACAATCTCCAGCAAGACTAAAGATCTAAATAAAAAAGGACAAGTTTTGCAATATTTAGAAAAAAATTAAGACAATATTTGTCATTGGAGGAGAAAAATGTCTTTTCAGAATAAGCTTAGAAAGAGTAAAAATATCAAATATATAGTGTTAAAAATAGATGTTTCTTCACAGTGAAAGACCATAAAAAAGCAGCAAGAACAAGCCAGACTAACTTTAATACAAATAACCAAATATGGTTCAGTTTTTGAATGCCTAAGAAACAGTAAGAGACCTACAATGAAACAAAATAAGACATCTGTGTTCATATAGGCAATTCAATAAAAAAAGAATAAACATGAAAAGAGACCCAACTCCTAATTAAGGAAACAAAAATTAAAATCACATGATAACACTTAACACTAATGAGACTGGCTTAAAATAAAAATTCGGCCGGGCCGTGGTGCACGCCTTTAATCTCAGCACTTGGGAGGCAGAGGCAGGCGGATCTCTCTGTGAGTTCGAGGCCAGCCTGGTCTACAAGAGCTAGTTCCAGAACAGCCAGGGCTACACAGAGAAGCCCCGCCTTGAAAAACCCAAAAAAATATTCTATCTAGGTATGGTAGCACAAGTTTGGAATTCTAGTGCTTAAGGGACTAAGGTTAAGAGGATGGCAATTTCAAGATTGCCCTGGGAAAACAGAAGTGTGGGCTACCCAGAGAGACCCAGTAACAAAACCAAGTAAACAAAAATACCCAAATAATAACAAGTGTTGACAAAAACATGGAATAATAAGAATTATGTGAGTATATTTATAAATACATGATAAGTGCAAAATCCTTGAAAATAGACAACAAATTTCAAAGACAAAACTGCATATCAATCTCTAGATTAGCATCTGAACCTGTGACTTAGAAGAAATTGTGTTGTGGGTCTTGTCAAACATGTGAACTTAGTTACCTATTTGACAAAATTTACTTATTATGGTAAATAAAATTTTATACATGTCACATTATCTACTATAATCCTGCTTGTAACAAAAAATAAAATAAATGAGAACTTGGGAATTCAATATCTTGGATAAAGTTAAGACAATGATAGTATCACATACTTTTAATCCCAATACCAAGAAAGCAGACACAGGAGATAGCCAATCTAGGCTAAAGAATAAGTTCGGCATGCTTGAGTTACATATTAAGATCCAATCTCAAAGAAGTGAGGAGAGGGGCCTTTGACAAAATCCAGTACCCCTTAACAATAAAAGTCCTGAAGAGATCAGAGAAACAAGGGACATAACAAAACATAATCAAGTTAGTTAAGAGGAAGCCTATAGCAAACATTGAATTAAATGAAGAGAAACTCAAAGCAATTCCACTAAAATCAGGAAAAAGACAAGGTTGTCCACTCTCTCCACACCTATTCAATATAGCACGTGAAGCTTAGCTACAGAAACAAGACAACAGAAATATAAAAAAAAATCAAGGGGCTACAAATTGGAAGGGACGAAATCAAAGTACCATTATTTGCAGATGATATATACATAAGTGCCCCTAAAAATTCCACCAGGCAACCCCTACAATTGATAAACAGTTTCAGCAAAGTAGCTATGTACAAAATTAACTTAAAAATTCAGTAGCCCTCCAATATACAAATGACAAATGAACTGAGAAAGAAATCAGGGAAACAAAATAGCCACAAAAACATAAAATATCTTGAGGCAACTCTAACCAAGCCAGTGAAAGACTTCTATGATGAAAACTTTAAGACACTGAAAAAAGAAACTGAAGGAGATATCAGAAGATAGATCGCCCAAGCCTATGGAGCAGCAGGATTAACAAAATTAGACACCTTACCAAAAGTAATCTACAGATTCAATGCAATCCACATCAAAATTCCAATACAATTCTTCACATAACTAAAAGGGGCAATTCTCAGATTCATACGGAAAAACAAAAAACCCTTAATAGCTAAAACAATACTGAGCAATTAAAGAACTGCTGGAAGTATCACCAACTCCAACCTCAAAAACTACTTCGGAGCCACAGCAATAAAAACTGCATGGTATTGGCACAAAAGCAGACACATTGATCCATGGAATTGAATTGAAGACCCAGACATAAATCCACACACCTATAGAGTCCTAATTCTTTTTTATAAAGAAGGCAGAAGTACACACTGGAAAAATAACAGCATCATCAGTAAATTGTACTAATCAAACTGGATGTTTAAATGTAGAAGAATGTACATAGACCCACATTTATCACCTTGCACAAAACTCAAGTACAAGTAGATCAAAGACCTCAACATGAAACCAGATACACTGGACCTGGCAGAAGTAGGGAATAGCCTTGAACTCAGTGACACAAGAAAAGACTTTCAGAACAGAACACTATTAACACAGGCAATAATATCAACAATTAACAAATGGAACCTCATGAAGCTGAGAAGAAGCTTCTGTACCACAAAGGTCACTGTCATTCTGACAATACAACAGTCTACAGAATGGAAAAACATTTTTACCAAGTACCCATCCTATAAAGGGCTAATATCCAAAATATATAAAGAACTCCAAAAACTAGGTAGCAAGAAAAGAAATTACCACATTAAAAAAAGGGGTATAAAAAAGGAAAGGAAACTCAAATGGCTGAGAAACACTTAAAGAAATATTCAACATCCTTAATAACCAGGTAAATAAAAATAAAACTACTTTGAGATTTCATCTTACACCACTGAGAACGGCCAAACTCATTAACATAAGTGACAGCTCACATTGGTGAGGATATTCAAGTAAAGGGAATACATATTCATTGCCGATGGAATGCAAACTTATACAGGCACTATAAAAATCAGTGTGGTGGTTCCTCAGTTGATGTGGGAGAGTCTTTTGTTTGTGTTGATTTCATTCGTTAATAGAGGAAAACTGCCTTGGCCCATTTAATAGGCCAGCCCTTAGGTGGATGGAGTAGACAGAACAGGAAGAAGGAAGGGATGGCTCAGACAGTCGCTATGCCTCTCCTCTCTGGGTGAGTCGCCATGAAGCCAGCCACCAGGTCAGACATGCTGAATCTTTCCCGGTAAGACACCACTTCGTGGTGCTACACAGATTATTAGAAATGGGTTAATCTAGATGTGAGAATTAGACAATAAGAGGCTGGAACTAATGAGCCAGGCAGTGATTAAAAGAATACAATTTGTGTGTTGTTATTTTGGGTGAAAAGCTAGCCGGATGGGACGAAAAGCAAGCCTGCTCATCTCATCGCTACACTCAGTAAAATAGAAATTGGTCTACTTCAAGTCCCAGCTATACATATACCTTCGGCATATACCCAAAGGAAGCTTCATTCTGCCACAGAGACACTTACTCAACCATGGTCATTGCTGCTCAATTCGTAACAGCCAGAAACTGGAAACAATCTACATGTCCCTCAACAGAAGAATAGGTAAAGAAAATCAATGGAATATTATTTGGCCATTAAAAATGAAATTTGCAGGTAAATGGATGGAACTAGAAAAAAAAATCACCAAGTAAGGTAACCCAGACCCGGAAAGACAAATAGGATATGCATCCACTTAAGTGGATATTGTTACATCAATGATAAATAACCAAGCTACAATCTGTAGAACTAGAGGTTAGGTATAGAGTAAGGGTCCAGGAAGGGCGAGGGAGAAAGAGATCTCCCTAAAAAAAGGAAAATAGAATAAATAGTTATGGATGAATGGGGAGGGGAGCTGGAATTAGAGGATCAAATGGAAGAGGGGGTGAGACGAAGAAGATGAGAGAGAAAATACCAAGAGGGCCAGCTAAAATTATGGGCCATTTGATAGATTGTATGGAAATATAATGCAGAAGTTTCTAAAATAGAAACATATATAAAGGTGATCTAAATCACCAAATAATGGAGACAGAGCTCCAAATGGCTGACACCTGTCATTAAATGAAGCCTCCAGTATAGGATTGAGTTTCATCTAATTGAATTGTTGGCCAAACGGGTCACATTGGAATACCAAACAACCCGGGCAATTGTCAAGACTATAGGTTGCTCTCTATAAGCTGATGGGAAGGCCCATTGCTGAAGATAACGCCTATACAACTCATTGAATGTGGAGAAGTTGAACTCATAGAATATGGGGAAGTGAAATAGTGCCTACACAGAGCTTTCACTCACAGGTGCTAGCATCTTTGGTACAGGAAGGTACTCTGGACACTACCAAAAGAGAAATCCAACCCAGTCACAAACCCTTTGATCTACAATGGTGTCCTGCCTGCAAGATAAGCTAGTACAATGATGGCACGAAGATTGTGGAAGTAACCAACCAATATCTGATTTGACTTAAGGCCCACTCCAAAAGAACCTATACCTGACATTGACAGCTTAGGACCTAGGGTAAAACCAAATACTACTGTTCTAAAAGAAGGTAGCAATAAAGTAATTCCTGACGACATAATGCTATACACATAGATCAGTGCCTTGCTTAGCCATCATAAGAGAAGGTGCCTCCTAACAACATCCTTCTATACGTGTAGAGCAGTGCCTTCCTCAACCACCATCAAAGAAGCTTCCTCCTGTAGCAGATGGGAACAAACACAAAGACCCAAAGCCAGACATTATGCAGAGAGTGAGAAACCATGGAACCTATAAGGGATTATTTCATTAAATTCCTCCCCTCAGGTCGCAGAGAACCCTGGGAAACAGGAGGTAAAGACAGTGTAAGAAGCAGTGGGAATGGAAGACAGGTGAGGGTAGAAAAAAACAACAACGAAAACAAGGCCCTCTAAAGCAACATAACCAACACACATGAACTCACAGACTGTGGCAGCATGCATAGGGCCTGCACGGGTCTGCACCAGATGGGGTACGAGAGCTGAAAAGGGTGGACACATGGCCCCATCCTTAACCAAGAAGCTATCTCCAATAGATAAGCACTCCTGTCTCAGAAAACACCGTCTCGAAAAAAATAAAAATAAAAAACGTGGGTATTTTTAATGAAAAATATTCGAAAACTGAAATATCCACTTATTTCCAAGTAAAGACAAAGGACTCTTAATGATTAAAAGATCCTCTTTCATCACAAACAGCAACAAAGGCAAAAGCCTTCGCCAGTGCCATTCTCAAGGACTCCTCACTAGCACTCCTTCAATCAAGAGAATCTCAGACAGCCCAGCCTAGATAGTCTCTCTAGTGATTGGCTGCTTTCTTTTTCTGATCTTCAGGTTGAACCCAAATATCTGTCTCTGGGTTTTTATTATTCATCCTACAATGGTAATGTTTGCATACAATGATTTGGATACATGTTCTAAATTGCACAGATTTCAGTTCTGAACACAACTGAAAACCAGATCTTCTACAACTGGTTGGGAAAACAGGCTGGCAATGACTCAACCTACAGGAGAGTAAAATAAAAATGCATGGTCAACTCCTGAACACACTATATGAAATTGCAATCAGAAATCCAGACCAAAAGTTGTTTCCTCAAGAACACAAATATAAAAGAAGGCAGAAACAAATTAATGAGTAAGCACTGATTATTTTATAAGGACAAATATCTCTATCATGTTAATGATTAGACAATTAGTTTGCTTAGAAATCATTAAAAAAAATGTTTTAAATTCCTCAATTTAAGGAAAAAAATTTAGAAAGGCAAAATCACATAACATAATATTTCCAATTTTCTTTCAAGTTACCTGTGGTACTATTACTCAGAAAGTTATGTGTCTCTGTGATCAGAGATATGATTTATCCACCTAATGGAAAATTAGCTAAAATAAATTAAATGATTGTTCTTATTAATAAAACTTGCAATGCAAAAATCATCATTTTAAACACTAAATCTATTAGACTATTACAATCCTTTGGGTCTCTTTTAGCCTTGATTTAGTATTTTCAAAAGTAGTAAGAATCTAAAATATGAAGAGATTTAAGTCACTAAATGGCCTTTACATTATTGTTCACAGAATATCTTTAATTGATTAATGATCTTAGGGTATCTATCGCCATCTAGTGAACAATCACTTCAATTACTACACCAGATATTTGACATTTGATAGTCTTCATGGTTTAAATATTTGTGCCCCACTCAGTGTTACCACTCAGGTTTACCCAATTTCTCTTTTTATGCCTCTTCATACACACATTGAGAATAAGAACAAATACAGATGGTATTATTACATATTAACATCTAAGTGTCTATAAATGAAGTTTCTGTATTTCTTCCCTGGAAATGCTCACTTAATTATTTTTAAATAATTAGTATACTGTGAGGGTCCTACATAAAATTCTTTCAACAGCAACTAATTCCCCTAATATCCAGCAATTAAAAATTATGGGATAGTTGAAGTAAGAAGGGATGAAGTATGAAAGATAAAACATGTAAAAAGACAATATTGATGTGCATTTGACATGCTTTTATTATAAACCTGTTTTTAAAAATACAATTAGAAATTACTTGAGTATTCCAGAAACCATAATGCATAACAGAAATTAATAGGCCACCAAAGGCAAATCTGCATGATTCCAACAAAACTCAGCACACACAAAATCTACTTAAAAGTAATATGGGAGGGAGAACATCAAGGCCATACCAAAACACAAAATTTTATGACTCCCCAGATTGTGCATTGATCCATATCAAAATGAAAACCCTTATAATCTTTTCAAAAGCATGTTACCAGGATCCCTTTTCATTTCTATATGAACTTTAATTTTAATTTAAACAGGAAGTTTAAATGCAAAAACCTTGCAAGATCTTCAGGTTATTGCATCAATTTGTCCCTCTCTACCGTATGACCAAAACACCAGCTTATTAAGATGTAAAAGTATTCTAAAATCTCAACTTCACCCCTCCTACCTCTTTAACAATTAAGAAATGCTTGACAGGTGTGTGCCTGCAATTATAGCACTTAAATATCTTGGGTTCAAGGTCAGCCTATGGTATATGGTCATATTCTGTCTCAAAACATGAATGAAAATCTTTAAAAACAAAAGACTCCACAGTATACAGGAAAATGATAGCAAAATAAAACAGATTTTTCACTAGACTATTTATCTGTCAGTGTTACTAATTGCTACCAATATTTTAACAATCATTATTATTTTAGTAAATAACTTCTACAGAGATCTTTGGATCTTCCAAACTAAGAATTGGGAGAGAATAGGTGTATTCTATACTTACTGCTTCTCTTTAAATTCACAGTAAGGACATAACTACAACAACTGTAGAAGGTATTGTATATAGGAAAGAAGACAGATGAAAACGAAAAGGAGAAAACAGAAACTAAGACTTTGAATCCATGATTTATTTCTAAATTTGTCTGAAACTCCTTTTTAGTGAAGTGAGCTCGGAAGTTTTATATTTTACTTATGATAATATAATCGCTATATTTTATAAAACAAAAAGTAAAAATTTAGCTTAGTTCTGTTATTGTTATATGTTGATCAACAAAAAGTTAAATTTGAGTTTAAATTCCCTATTAAAAATCTAGCTAAAAGAAAATACTGCCCCTAAAATACAATGGATTAGGGGAGTTGGAGAGATCATTGGACAAATTTGGAGCTTATCATTATCAACGGTGCCCTTTTAAGCTTGTGGATTTCTGAGCCAATGCAGAAAATGTAACAACAGGGATTTCTCAACAGCAAGAGGCACACTCCAAGGGAGTAAATTGTCAACTATTGCCTCTCGTGAGAAACTTAAGAGTAACCTTGATCCAATCTCAATAGTCAACCTATGTATTATCACCCAGTTGGGGCATAGTGAGTGCATTTCCTAATGCAAAAATAAGATGGTATTCTATCAGAAGCCACTGGATATATATACAGAAACAAAATTTACATAATTTTGAGGTAAACTTAGCCTAAGAATCCGAAAACATCTTTCTTTCATTTCAAGTAGCCCCTAAAAATATCTATATATTTCTTATGTAAAAAAGAAAATAAGAAGTCCATGTTATGCAATAATTGATATTGGAAAGAATGACTGTCTAGGAATAAGGATGAAAACAAAGCAGAACTACACTTGCAAAAACTGTACTTTAAAGGTGAACACAAATACAGTAAAAGACAGAATCAGGAAGATGCGGATTCAATTCAAGGTAGCCTCATCTACAAAACAGAATGCTATTATATGTTAAAGGACTTTTAAGTATTTTTGATATAATAATGCACAAAACAGCTCTTAACACACCATCATTATTCAATACATGCCTTGTTCTTTTCCTCTGTGTCCTAACCCACATCTGAGACAAAGCAACAAGAGAAAAGTGACTTGAAATATCATGATGTGTGCTTCATGTCACAACTGGATATTTACTTGTCAATACAGTAATCACTCTCCACATGTTACCTATTCACGTTTAAATTCATTTTAATTACAACTAAATAAATGTAAAAATCCAGTTCCTCGTCTAATCAGGAATAACCAAATAAAAAAATGTTTATCAGCACCTGTGTTTAGAGGCTATTATATATGGATAGCACAAATAAAAATCATTTCCCTGTTAAGTTGTCCTGAAAGTACCAAGTAACAAGCATTTTAAGCTTTTCAGGCCACATAAGACTTTATCCTGACTACTCAACTCTACAACATGAATGAATGGACTTAGCTCCATTTCAATAAAACCTTAGTTATAAAACACAGGTAACAGGTTGGGATTCGCCAATATGATAGCTTGCCAATCATCATCACTCTAGAGTTTGAGTCCAGATGCTCAGTATGAGCACTGTGAACTATGTTTCAACTAAGAAACCTCAAATTCAATGCAAGAAATCAGTATCTTAATGTACTTGAATTCAATGTTTAATATAACCATGTTTTTACAGATTATAAAAATAAAAACCTCTACACAAAGCATTAAAGCAAATTAACTTAAAATGTTTATAAAGTGAAAGTATTTAATGGTAATTGGTCTATCATCCTCAAGTCAGTATGTAACTCCAGCTGTGACATAGACCTAGAATTCTGGATTCATATGCCCAATAACCTATTGAAGATGCCTAGAGACTTATTACTCAAAGACAACACACAGAAGACAGAGTTTTTGATCCCTTTCTCTGTTTTCTCCCTCTTAGTAAAAGAAAATACAAGGCTCTACTGCTATTCTCCTGAATTCTAAATTGCTCTCATATTACACATTAAACTATCCATTAAAAAAATAAAAATTAGCTCCTATGTTAGCATGACTAATCCAATCTAAATCTAAGCTAGCGTCCAGACATTCTCAAGGTTGCCACCATCTGAATTATCAGAAGAATGTTATTTCTATTATATTCATCCTAAATAGTTCTATACATATTCAGCTGTTTTCCAAAACTATCCTCTCTTCAACTCAGGTACTCTACTGTCGTCTCATTCCCCCCACAAGTCTGGGTCAAATACAAGCTTTACATAATGTTTCACACTCAATTTTTATTGCCTAGAGGAAAGCCTGGCATATAGACATTCAATAATTGCACACACATGTGCAGAACTGACATTATTGTCTCAAACTTGTTCTAAACAAGAAATATTTCAAGCTGTAAAATATCCAGGTAATAAACTTAGTTCTCCCATATTGCAGCATATATTTATATATTTATTGATGTGAATTTTATTTTGCCATTTACCTCCCTTCCTTTGCATGTCACCAAGGCAGCCAGTGGTTTGGCATAAAATCTGCTGTAGGAAAATCCCAGGCAACCATACATACTGTTTGCCGTGAGCTTCAAAGCCTTCTGTCGGATGTCATACTGCAGACCAACAAAGACAAAAGATAAACAACGATATCTGTAGATGCTTAAGCATTACATTGGATAAGAGGGAGAAATTTTCAATATCCAGGGGTAAGGGGGATACTTAATATTCAATCTGTCTCCCCAGATTCATCTTGCCCTACCCTCTTAGAAGCAAGTACACAGACTACTAACCTCCCAAGATTCTGTAAGACCTTGCCCAGATATGGCCTTAGCAGCTAGAGAAGACTTCCATTGAGGGGAATCTAGTGCATCTGAATGATTATTATCCAAAATAAAACAAGCACACCATACTATTAATCCCACTCCTCAAAAACCAAGTAATAAAAAGTGAAGCTGTCCAGCAAACATGCTGCACTGAAAAGATTTACCTGAAGAACAAGGTCGGAATTTAAATCCTGCTGTTTCATTAGCTGTTTGACTTGTTTTCTCCGCTCTACCAGTTTCCGGATCTCTCTGGGCAAAATGCCCATATCTAAGTTTGAATCTGGCAACTCAGGGATCTGTTCCTGTTCCTCATCCTTAAAAACACACAAAAGAAACTTCAGAAGAGTTAAACATTAATAAAAAAATAACTTCTAAAGTAATATTTGACAAGTGCTTTATCCCCCACACCTTAGAAATCTTTCCTGTATGAGGAAATCAATAATGCATGAGAGAAATCTCAAAAGGGTTCATCTAGGTGTGGTGATACCAGTCTCTAGCCCCAGGACTCCGAAGGCTGAGGCAAACAGATCATCATGAGGTCAAGGTCAGCCTTGAACCACACAACATGTTTTGGGTCAGTATGGGTTACAGAGTTAAGTCCCTGTCTCAAAATACAAACAAGTCAAACCAAAAGAACAGAAACCACAAAGAACTCAAACAAGAAAAAGATCTGTATGATCACAGACCACCATTCCCCTGTACCCAGTTCTATCTCTCACCCTTGCTGCTACTTACAAATTTAGATTTACTGTAAAAGGATGGAGTTTTACAAATGTGGAGCAACATGATTGGGAAAATTGGTTTTAAAATACAAATGTTAAGAAAAATTCCTAAGAATAAAAAAAAAACAGCTAAACTCTTTGTTTTTTAACATCTGTACAACCAAACAAAAATGCTATAAAATGTTTCACAACAATTACTATAAATGCTTTTGCTGTTAAAAATAAAGAAGTTATATACTAAATCAGCAAATCTCTTTTTAAGATTTGGATCACATTTAAATAGGTCATGACATTTCTAAAATTAATTCACATATACACACACATATATTACACATATTCCTTAGTGTTTATGGAGTACCTTTTACCTATAAATTGCTTTGCAATCATCAGAAGAATAGTAACATTTTAGAAAGGCAATCAGTAGTCTTCTTATATTAAAATTTACAGCAGGAAAAAGCAGGGAAAGCATTAGGGCTTTTTTCTCAAGCCTCCATTAATTCTATTAACAGGCTGCAAAGAACAGCCAGGCACAGTTACCCTTTGAAAGGTTCAAAATTAAAAATAAACCTTTTGGCTTAAAGCATGTCAAGTCAATGCCATTTGATAACCCAGTCTTTAAAAGTATGTGATTTTATAAAGATCAATATCATAAAATAAGTACCCTTACAATACTAATAAGGACCTATTGTTTTCCAATATAGCATATGATGACAGCAAACCTATGAAAGAGCCCTTGGTATACATTCCACTGTATTTCAGCAACTAGAGTCATATAAAAAGTAATCTAAAAGATTCTTGGGTCAGGAAATTTATAATTCATCTGAAGCCCTACCACCACCTCCAGGGTGAAACTACCTGCTCTGAAAACCAAATGAGGTGCTGTACATGAAAATGATAAAGAATTCATAAATTAATACACATATAGTGTTTCTTAAGATGACCTCTTGGGTCCTTCCAGTCTATTATATATTCAGAACCCAAAATGACACGTTCAAATAAGCAAAACATTGGTAGGCATCAGCTGTGAAAGCAGAAGAATAACTGTCACATTACTTGGAAAATATGAGGACAAAGCCAAAGAGTATCAACAACAGCTGCTGATTTGGGGGGTTGTATGTCCAATACTTTCTTTGTAAAATTATCCTCTAATCCCACAGAGAGGTCCACTTTTAACAGTCAGATTTATAGTGAATGAATCCATTCCTGTGGAGAAAAGTGATGGGACTAGGGGTGATGACTGACTCAAGCAAGTCTATCAGATATTCTCTTCTAGGAATATGGAACTGGAACTAAAAAGAAAAAAACCAACAGCAGACAGTTTGAAACTAAAGGATATATAAATTCACAAACTGGAGGACAAATGGGGAGAAAGCAGGGAGAAAAAGAAGGGAAGGACAGATGGTGAGATGGATAAATGTGATGAGTAATAATCCTATGGTACACTGAGACCGGATTATTCTAGAAATATGAACAAATAAATCTCAGAAACAGTATGCTAAGTGAAACAAGCCAAACATGCAAAAATCATAGCCTTTATGATTCCATTTACATAGAATGTCCAAAGTAGGCAATTTTACAATCAGAAAGATTCGTGGTTGCTGCTGAGAAGACAAATCTCCAATAGACTGTTCCAAACTCATGATCACACACATGGCCTAGGTTAAGCTCAGTAAGTCAAAAAATAAAACAAAAAGACATGAATGTGGGAAGAGGAGCTTGTAGAAAGAAAGGATATAGGAGAGGGTGTGGATGAGAGCAAACAGAATGCATTATATACATTCACAAAACTGGCAAAGAACAAAATAATAAAAATCTACAGTGAAAAAAATTAATGATAGAATAGAGCTGGGATGGATAGAGAAACTTGTTAGAAGTGACAGCTACATGAATTTTGTGGAATAATCGAGCTGAATGAAACAATGGTTTACAAACTCTATGAAGACACTAAGAACTATCACTGCACACTATAAATAAGTAGAATGCATGGTGAGTGAATTATATCTCTACAACACTGTTTTTTTAACAAAGACATAGAACCAGTCTAAATCTCTTTTAGGTTGGTCCTCCTTTTTGATGACAAAGAGTATTTAATTGGGGCTGGAGAGAGAGTTCAATCAGCAAAATACTTACTGAAAAAGCATGAAGACCCAAATTTGTATCACCACAATCTAGGAAAAAGCAAGCACAGGGCCAGTAGGAAGGTAAAAGGTTTTTTTGGGGGGGGAGAAGTGGGTTTGAGACAGGGTTTTTCTATGTAGCCCTGGCTGTCCTGGAATTCTCTATAGACCAGGCTGGCCCCAAACTCAGAGATCTACCTGCTTCTGCCTCCCAAGTGCTGGTGTTAAAGGCGTGTGTCACCACCTGTGGCTAAAAGTTCTTAATGTACAAGCCTCACAGACTAGTTTGATCCCCAGAAACCAGTGAAAGGAGAGATAAGTCCTAAAAGTTGTTTTCTAACCTCCACATGAACATTTACATTGATGCATAAACAAAAATAATGAATAATAATGAATATTTTGTAAGGTCAACATGGTACTACACCCCTATAAACCAGTTGGGGGATATGAGACTGAGACAGGCAGATCCCAGGACCTCACTAGCTAGCCAGTCTAGTAAAAACAATTAGCTCCAGGTTTAGTGAGAGACCCTGTCGCAAAAATTTAAGGTGAAGATTGATAGAGGAAGATACTGGCTGGCAGTCAACATCGAGCATTCACGCATAACACATTTGCACAGAAACACACATGGACACATAAACATATCCAAGAAAGAATGTTAATGCAACCATTCAAAGGAAAGAGAAATAACTATGATACTAACCCCTTTGGCTCTTTTACTTCTTTAAGGAATACCTTTAAAATTAACTTCAAGAGCCCCAGCTGAATACAAACCTCTGCAGCTTTCTGCACCTCTGAAGCAACTCTTTGTACTGTTGTAAAACAAATGTTAAATTCCTGAATGATGGAAGGATATAAACTGTTGAAATCCAAGAGCAAAATGAACTTGTCGTAAAAACCTAAAACAAAAAAGCCACATAAAATCACATGAAAGTCAAAAGAAAAGTGCCATCAAAATGCCTCACTATATAGAAACTGTATATAGAAACTGTATAACATCCAGCACTGTAAAGCAGATAAAATGGGGGGGGTCAACTACAAATCTATAAAATGATTTAGATTACAGTAAAACACAGATCACAAAAGAAAGAGTGAAAAGACTGCCTTTCTTGAGAACCAGTGACAACCAGTCTGCTCTCAGGCAGTTCCAAAACATGTCATTATTATGTGCAAACACCTTCCCTTGTCAATTGTTTTAGAAATTATCATGTTTGATTAAAAAAACACAGTTAAGTTTAAGTATTCTTTCCCACTATTCTCACCCCACCATAAATAAAAACGCAGTAAGTGGTTATACTGCATATATATCTTTTACAACCTCACCTTCAAGGAATAAAATTGTCAGCACATTTACCTCTACAAAAATTGTTTCAGATCAATCAAGAAATGTATAAATCAATATATAAATGTCAGTAGTGGAACGATCCACCCTTTCTTCTTGTAAAGGATGAACAGAGAGCTACTATATTTCTCTAGGACATTTATAAAAAGTTATCTTCACCTTGAGAAGAAACTGACAATATAAATGTCCACTGAAACAGAACTGCAAACTTGCATTGGTAGCTTACCATTTTTTTTTCTTTTCTTTTCTTTTTTTTTCCTTTGGTTTTTCAAGACAGGGTTTCTCTGTAGCTTTGGAGCCCGTCCTGAAACCAGCCTGAAACTAGCTAGCTCTTGTAGCTCAGGCTGGCCTTGAACTCACAAAGATCTACCTGTCTCTGTCTCCCGAGTGCTGGGATTAAAGGCATGCGCCATCACCACCCAACTTTACTGCTCATCTCAGTCCCACTTACTCCTTCTGCTCTTCTGTGGTAGATACCATCATCTCCTTTTCATAGAAAAGGAGACTGAGTTAAAAGAAATTAAATAGGCAGCACCCAAACCAATATCTAACATCAAAAGTATCACTCCTTGTCATCACAACTAATAAAATTGTTTGTGAAAAATGTCTCCTCCTGAGTTACTTGATAAAATTCACACTAAATGTGAATATACATAATTATACTATTGAGCTATACACACTTGCAAACAACTAAGATGGTCTGAAAAACAGTAAAGATGAACCTCTAAACATCACAAACCATCTTTCCCTTCTGGACAACAAAGAAAAGGCACTTTCCTATTAAATTTTAACTCAGTGGTTACTTTACTTTCTTAAACATTGTTTTCCAAATTACCTGGCACACTGGGCAAAGATGAGGACATTCTCACATAAAGAAGGAAAATTAGGTAATTCTACTACAGGCCAAACAGCAATCTCTATATTAGAGCAGAGACTGAAACTCTGAGTAAAGACCAAATTTGAGATATTGCATATTTTTCTAACACCTATAAACTAACAGCATTCTAAATACCTAGAAAAGTAATATATATAAAAGATAAGTGAAATTTAAGTTTCAAGGTGTATAAGTAAAGCTGTGTTAACATATGGCAAAGAATTCATACTAATTCCATGTTAAGTAACTAGTAAACTAGATTTCACATGTATAAAGATAAAAGATAAAACTAAAGTCATTAAGAAACCAGTTTGCTTACCTCCAATATAAAAACAGATATTTACATTACAATTCATAACAGTAGCAAAATTATAGTTATGAAGTAGCAATGAAATAATTTTATGGTTGGGGGTCACCACAACATGAGGAACTGTATTAAAGGGTCACGGCATTAGGAAGGTTGAGAACCACTATCTTAATACCAGGGGTAAACCAAAACTGCTACCAAGTCTTACCAACTTTGGGGTCCAAAACCAAGCCTCCAGCATAAGCCGCTTTCTTACGTCCTTTCTTGTATTTATTAGTATCTCCATCAATTTCTTCATCTTCATCTCCCTATTTCAAATGGAAATAAAACATCACCAACTAGCAACTAGCTAATGAATTACAATACTGGGTTACAAAAAATATTTACTTTTACTTAGTGGTCCTACCTACGCGGGGGAAATCTATTATCTTATTATGTTTATGGATCCAAATGAATGCCAAGCATTGTAGTTTCTTAAGTAAATAACCAGTCTTCTGAATTCTCTATTTAACGGTCTCTGGAATCCTAGAAATTTCATTTGAGGGCTAGGGATATAGCTCAGCTTACAAAACCCTAGTTCCATTACCAGTATCACATAAAACCAGGTGTGATGACACATACCTGTAATCCCAGTGGCTTGGAAGGTACAGCCAGGAGGGTAGTAAATTCAAAGGCATCCTCAGATATACAAGAAGCTAGAGGATAGCCTGAGCTATCTTAGAACATGTTTAAAACATATGTATTTTTAAAAAAATGAGCAAATAGAAGAAAATTTTATTTTAAAATCAATAGGTATTAAAATGTTTCATGTTACATAAATTTTGAGATTGTAAAGGAGTTTTACTAAATTCACTACTCTGGCTGGGCAGTGGTGGCATGTGCCTTTAATCCTACTATTCGGAACAGAGGCAGGTGAATCTCTGAGTTTGACGTCAGCCTAGTCTACAGAGTGAATTCTGGGATGGCCAGTGCTATACAGAGAAACTCTGTCTCAACCCCCGACCCCCAAAAAACCACCACTCTTATATTTATGATGAAAAATGGATAAAACATTCTTCTGATTCATTATCATTATTCTAATTATTATTACTTTTATGATATGGGGTCTTGGTAAGTTGTTCTCAGTTCAAACAATCCTCTTTTCTCAATCTCCCAACTCCAGCAAGTATTATCATGCATAGTTTATTGCCATTATTAGTATGAATTTCTTAAAATAACTATGCCCACAAAATGAAAAATCCACTTTCAAGTAGTTTATAACAGTCAACATTCAATACCTCTGCAGAAGTTAAATAGATCTAAATTAGTATTTGCTGTATGATTTTCAATAATGTGCCTAAAAATAAATGAAACTGAGTCACACGCTAACACTCAATTCCCATTTTTAATTACTATCAGTACTGATAAAACGGAAAATAGAGTAAGTTTTAGTTCCAAAGTCATAGAATCTAGTTCAGTGTCATAATCGCACTAGTAGCAGGTTGTGTGACCCCAATCTGAAAATCTGAAGTTCAAAATCTGAAGATTTTTAAGTGAAAATTAATGACTCTACGAGCCGAAATTAGCACATCATCACATGTATCAGGAAGTTTAAATATTCTAACATCACTTTCAGGTAATACAAGCACCCATACACACACATATATATATACACATGTGAATCCCCAAATTAATTTTGTGTTTAGAGATATATTCCCATCTTAGGGTTTCTCATCACATATATACAAATGTTCCAAAATAAAATAAATAAATCTAAAACACTTCAATCCCAAGCATTTTGAATTAGGGATACTCAACATATCTATAAACTACAACACAAAAACCAAACCTCAAAGGCTAAAGCAACAAAAGGTTTAACTGATATTTAGCTCTGGGTAAGTCTTAGTGAGAGCAAATACTTTCGATATATGGTCATTCATCAAAAAAGTCTAATGAAGTCCACAAAGACATTTCACAAACAATTTTGGCTCTACAGAGAAAAGTAGAGAGGGAAACAACCACACAGATACAACAGAACAAGCTCAAGAATAATCCTAATTTACAGAAAATTAATTATAATTTTAGAAGCAGATGCCAAAGCAATTTTTTAAAAGGTTACCTAGGCAATAAAAAGGAGGGAAAAGAAAAGGCAAAGTACTATACAATCTTGTACCCACCAGTTTTTGTTGAGGTTTTCTGAAAATCTGCTTGTCAGGCACAATATAGTTGTTTTCATAAAATGCATGAAGCAACAAGAACTCATTTCGTTCAGATCGTCCACCCATCAGTGTTCTGGACTATTAAACAGAATTTTTAAAACGTTGAGCTTAAAACCATCACAAACAAAAGCAATGTTGAGTCAGTTTATTTAATCATGGAACCTCCTTCAACTACTCAGCAAAAAAGGTTACTTTTTCTAAACTACCTAGCTTTCTCTTTAAACATTAAGTGAGATAAAGGGAGCTTAAAATACTGTCAGTGTATCACTCCATTAAAAACATCCAGATGTTAGAGATAAGATCCTTATGTTCACTCAAATCTCTACATACTGCACCTGGCATTCCTCCCTTTTTCCCAACCAGTTGTTGCTTTTACAAAAGCTCAGCTTTCAGAATCCCAGCTCCTCATTTTATAAGCATGCATTTAGGTTCATTATCATATAACAACTATCCCAAGAAAACACTGAATCCAACAGGAAATGCTTTTTCCCCCTTTCTAAGTTAAATTTACCATAATGTTCCCAGCGATGTTAGTGATCTGCAATGCTAATGGAAGAACATTTAGCTCACACATGATCTGCAAAATGAATCTGGCATCTTTCCAGACTTGTTCCAACAGGTACAACAGATGAGAAGATTCACTGTACAGAAAAGTAAGAATGAAACAGAATCAAGCAATTAAAAGATACAATGACTATAATCAGAACTTAAAATATTACAAGGAATTTTTGGTGTAAGTAACTTCAGAGGAATGGAACCTTGGCTTCGGAAACTATTTAAAATAAAGTGGCTAAATAATTAGAAATGCATTTATACCACCAATCCCAGGATCCTTCTCTCAACAAAAAAAGTGAAATTATGTGTTAACTATAGCTTAAAATTTATCCTTGGTTTCTCAGTCAGTCTGTGGCGATGGGCTTGGACTCTAGGGCATGGACGGGCTCTGTGTGAGCCTTGTTAGTTTGGTTGCTCACCTTCCTGGACCTGGAGGGAGTTGGGAGGAACTTGGACTTAACATAGGGTAGGCAACCCTGTTGGCTCTTTGGCCTGGAGGAGGGAGTGGGGGTATGGGTGGAAGGGAGGGGAGGGGAGGGGGAAGAGGAGGGAAGGAGATGGAAATTTTTAAAATATTAATTCAAAAATAAAAAAAATTAGTGTTCTAACTATAACCTAAAAACTATCTAAATTCTTTTGTTCATTCAATCAGTAAGTATATATTACAAGCCAACTATGTATCAGACACTGGCTATAACCAAAGACACAAATTCCTGTCCTGGTGGGGGAAACACAGTATAAATAAGAAAAATAAATAGATAATATTTATACAATGGTAAATAAGTGTTAAAACAAACAAGGGGGTAAGAAACAAAGAAAATTTAAACTTTCAGGAGCAGAAGATGAATTTTTACATAGAGAGCTAGGGAAAAAGTCATTGAAAAAAAAGACCAAGAAGTGACAGGACAAGACTAATAGATGGGTAGAGAACAGCATTCCAAATAAAAGACTAATAGATGGGTAGAGAACAGCATTCCAAATAAAAGCACAAAGACTCTGAGTGAGGCACTAATCTAGAGGTACAGGAACACAATGAAGTCAATATGGCTGGATCAGGGAATAATAGAAACAGCAGTAAAATAACTTAAAATCAACACCACAAAGACACAGTGTACAGGAACTAGTAAGCTAAAGTAAGGACTTTAAGTAAAAGTAGTATCACTAAGAAACTTTGATTAGACTTAATTTGAGCAGGATTACTTTGGTCCTGGATTAATTATGAAGAGACCTGAAGAGGGCAACAAAATATGTGAACACACATATACTAAGGTATTTAAAGATGAAGCTATTGAGTCTCCATGACTGAACACTGGTTATGAGATTAAAGGTTATAGACATGTATGTACTTTTCACACACCAAATGATACCCTAAACAATTACACAACTCTATCAGAGGAGATCCATCAATCTTGGACCTCCAGAATCATATATCAAAACAAACCTCCTTCCTTTTTATATGATCCAAAATGTGGTATTATCAACAGAAAATGGACTAAGACATTCAGTGATTCAGGGGAAAAAAAGAGTATGGTAGCTAAGGGTAGGGTAGGTTCAGTGAAAGTTAAAGAAGTACTAGGAGCTTTATTTAAAAAACAAGGCTGAAAAGGTCCATTGATTGATCTACTGTGGGATGTAAGACAGAGGAATCAAGGATGTAGAAGAATACTTTGAAGGCTTTCAGAAAGTTATAACATTCATAACTGTCATTGATACAGTTATGAAAGACTAAAAACAGAACCTAGGAAGAGAAAAAAAAACAGTTCAGTTTTTAACAAGCTGAAGGTTCATACTAGATATCAGGTAGGTAGATGAATCTAGAATTTGGTAGGTTTAAAACAAAGATATACAGGTGGGAGGCAGTAACCCCAGTATTTAAGTTACACATCAGACAGCCTAGAGAGGAAAAATAGTCAAAAGAGAAGTAGATGAAGAACTCAGGAGAAATAGGCTTAGAAAAGGACTCAATAAGAAACAGAAACTATGCTTTGCCTACGGGTTTTTTACCTTTCTTTATCTGTATCTTTCTTTACTTCTTACTCCATGACTGGCATCCTCCTCTCCTTTTCTCACTCCTCCCTCCTCACATTCTTCCCTAGATTTCTCCCCCTACTTATTCTCTCTGCCAGCCAGTTGTACCTATTTCTCTCTCCTGCCTAGATATTCAGCTCTTTATTAGACCAATCAGGTGTTTTAGGCAGGAAAAGTACCACAGTTTTACAGAGTTAAACAAATGCAACATAAAAAAGGCAACACATTTTTGCATCATTAAACAAATATTTCACAGCATAAATGAATGTAACATATCTTAAAATAATATTCTACAATAAAGGTCAACTGCATTAGAATAATTCAAGAGATAAACTAATTTAAAGTATGAAAATAATGGATATGATGGATTTGGTATAAAGAGATTAATTTTCTGCTCCATGGCACCAGTGACTGGCTGGTGTACCTCCAGTCTTAGGACAGTAGTAGCACCTTACTGTTGCTCAATTCAAGAAAGATGAATTCTAAGTAATACAGGGTCATACCTATACATGTTTCGTATATTTTCTGTTGGAATTACAATCCTCTCAGTTTTCAGAATCTGTTGGACAAGTTCAGATAAATGGTAGCTTTTACAATGAATCAATTCTTTTGCTGAAATTTCCACATCACATATCATTCGGCCACAGGTAGCGTTTCTTTCACCAAATCCACTCCGGCTCTACAAGGCCAAAAAAAAATCAAAACAAATCTCATGAAGAGGCAAATACTGAGAACAATCTGTTCTAACCTATTTTGGAAGTGTCCCCAAAATTATAATATTAAAATTCTCCTTCCACTCATAAGTCAGATGCTTTTGAACACCTACTGTATATCTGATGATGCTCTAGGTACTTAGTATATCACTGTGAATAAAACAACAATTCCTAGTTATATAATTAAAAATATACAACATAATCAAGAAGTCAAATGGTTTTAGAAGGTAATACGTACATGGCAAAGGAGATATCAAAGTAGGGTGAGGGACACAGAATGTGGAGGGACTGTATCTTAGAGTGATCAGGAAAGACCTTACTAAGAAGATGCCATATAAAGAAAAACTTGAGCTTCACACGATAGTTTATGCCTTCAATGCCAACACTTGGAAGCCAATGCTTGAGGACTGCCATGAGTTCAAAGTCAGCCTGGGCTGTGTAGTAAGCTGCAGCCACCAACTACCCTCCCATCTCAAAATAACAAATGCCCAAACAAACAAAAATTCAAAGGGGGCAGGGAAGCAGCAGCTAAACAAGTATTTGAATAAATGCTAAAAATGACCTTATCACCTTAAAGATATGAGCAGAGGTAAAAAGAGCTGTAGCCCCAACTCTTGATTCCTAAGAATAGAGTTCTCTAGAAACTCTTGGCATTATAAAAGGTACAGATTCCTAAATTCTCTGCTGAAGCAACATGTTCACTTTAGTTGGAACCTTTAGGTAAAATAAGATTTCAAGCATAAGCACTATCACACTTAGAAAGAAAATGCTTCATTCAAGAAAGTACCAAAGCCCATACATGCAAGCATAACAAGACCTTGTCTCAAAAAGAAAAAAAAAATATTAAGAGGCCAGCCTGAGCTACAGGAAACTCTCAAAAAGCAAACAAATCAATAAGAATAAATGAAAAGGGAGGAAAGAGGGAAAGAGGAATATAAACTTTCCGTCATTAACCAGCAGTATTTAGTCATGCTGTAAAAATTTACAGGAAAGACAGGGTAAACACTAACTTCCCTCTTCACACTAACATTGTAGGAGGTTGAGAACCATCACATGCAGTGCCAAGCAATGTTTTATTTATTCAGTTCTGGTGTTAAATCAATTCCTATTCAAAAGACAGTGCATTCCCCAGTAGCTACCTCATATTTAAGAACCAAATAAAGTGAAATTTTGAAATTACCCCAAGTTTTGGCATGTTGGATCTCCTCAGTCGACCTATCTTGGACCAGTAAGGAACTTTGCACACATTAATTCTTTGCAGAAGCACTTCCATTTCAAAACCACAAATATTATGACCCTAATCAGAAAAAGACAGCCAATCACATAACAAATACAAATTAGATGATTTGTCTTCAAATGCACACAATTTCTTTAGCCTTTCTCTGGTCTCTTAACTCAAGACCTTACCTCCAATTGGGGTCCTTTCTCCTTCAGTATCAGCAGTATTGACATTAACTAGGCTGCTAAGCAGATTGCTGAAATAAACTGATACAAGGTTCATATGCTGTCTTTTAATTTACTGCTCAAGTCTTACAATGTTGGAGGCAAATGCAAATTTTAATGTCCCATACCTTTTACATGGTCAATAAGAACTTAAAAACAAAAAACCTATGTTGTATATGTTTGCATAGGACTTCTAAGGAACTCAAACTAATTTCATTAAAAACTGAGCATGAACATAACTGAGTTGGACCTTTAATCGGTGCACAACAAAATATAAATACTAGTAAATACTAGGAAACAAAATTAAACAGTAGATAAGTTATGGAACTATGGCAGGTGGTAGTGGCGCAGGCCTTTAATCCCAGCACTCGGGAAGCAGAGGCAGGCAGATCTCTGTGAGTTCAAGGTCAGCCTGGTCAACAAGAGCTACTTCTAAGACAGGCTCCAAAGCAACAGAGAAACCCTGTCTTAAAAAAACAAAAAAAAAAGTTTATGGAACCAGAGATATGGTTCAGCATTTAAGAGCACTGGTAGCCCTTCCACAGGTCCTGAGTTCAATTCCCAGCAACCACTTCGTGGCTCACAACCATCTTCTGTAGTGGGATCTATACCCTCTTCTGACATAAAGTCAAGAGCACTCATATACATAAAGTAAATAAATGAATCTTTTAAAAAGAAAAAAATAAAAGTTACTTAACACAACCTGAGTTTTCTATAATTTCCAATTTATATCCTTTGAATAACATTTTTAACATAGCTAGGTTTACTAAAAAAAAATCAGGATGTTTCAAATAATTCAGATCAATCCATAGATTATTTTAATTAAAGATATATACTACCACTTAGAATAAACAAATTTTATTGGAGATTGAACGAACTAGTAGTTGTGAGGGTCTGGAGAAATGGGGAAATAATGCTCTAAAGTAGTGGCTCTCAACCGTCCTAATGCTGGGACACTTTAATACAGTTCCTTATTTGTGGTGACTCCATGCTACTTCATAACTGTAATTTTGCTACTGTGATAAATTGTAATGTAAATATCTGTGCTTTCCATCTGTCTTAAGCAATCCCTGTGAAAGGGTCACTCAACCCCTCCAGGGGGTCGCAAACCACAGGCTGAGAATCACTGGTCTAGAGTTTAATTTTAAAAGATAAAGAGCAAGCCGGGCGGTGGTGGCGCACGCCTTTAATCCCAGCACTCAGGAGGCAGAGGCAGGCGGATCTCTGTGAGTTCGAGACCAGCCTGGTCTACAAGAGCTAGTTCCAGGACAGGCTCCAAAGCTACAGAGAAACCCTGTCTCGAAAAACCAAAAAAAAAAAAAAAAAAAAAAAAAAAAAAAAGATAAAGAGCAACACAGCAATAGTGGAGGTGGTGACAAATGCACATTATTATGAATGTATATAGTAAATGACTAATTTTAGGTTATAAAAAGCTTACCACTATATGAATGTACATATACTGTACATATTTATGTACTGCCATAATATATATAATATATATACATATGTATACATATTTATGGCAGCTCATTTATTAATAAAGGAACAGAGGGACAGGACAAAAACTTATTTCCAAATTATTATGGCTAGGGTCTCATTTTGCATCTGGATCTGTCATGTACTTGTCTCTAATACCTTAGGCTGGGTAGCCCAGGCTCATAACATCTACTTGGGATTCAAAAGACTGTTTTTAAAGGGTGGTATGGGTCTACTGCTACATCACAGAACTGTATATAAAATCTTTCTGGCACTTTAAAGAAAGGTCCTGAAATAATATAAGGTTACACAGACTTTGGCAACAATCCATATACAGATATAAGTTACACCACTACCAGCTAATGTGTCCAACAGGAAAAATGAGGTTGAAGACACAGTAAACAATCTTTTTTTTTCTCTCCAGAATGGATTATAGAATCTTGGATCTAGACCTTCCATATAGGAAGCACTCTACCACTGAGCAATATCCCCAGCCTCTCCATAATTTTTCTCAAATATCTACTTATCTCTAATCTTACATCACAAGTTGTTGATGTAACCAAATTAATAATATCACATTTAAAATATATAGGAATTGATAGCCTACCCACTGCTACACACACACACACACACACATATGTAAAATCAGATTGATCCAGTAACTCAGACAAAAGAAAAGAAAGAATTAGGATCAAGAAGCCTCTTAAACTAAGGAAGATCAGAGGATACACAAAAGGAAAATGGGCTTTACTACAAGGAAAAGGTACAAATAATAAATTACTAGCTTCACAGTCCAATGAGAATACAGTAAATTGCCAAGATGAAAAACAAATCTCTACCCCTGAGCTCTCAAAGAAATCATAAAGATCCACTGAGCTCTTAAAATATTTACTTTTGTATTTGTAATTTGTCCCAAACCAAGGAAATCAATTAGAATCATGAAGATATTGGCAATTTACACATATTCACTTATCAGTGTGCTACAAGAATCTAGCAATTTAAGCCAGGCAGTGGTGGTGCACACCTTTAATCCCAGCACTTGGGAGGCAGAGGCAGGTGGATCTCTATGAGTTCCCAGCCTGGTCTACAAGAGCTAGTTCCAGAACAGTTAGGACTGTTACACAGTAAAACCCTGTCTCAAAAAAAAATCACAAATCTAGCAATTTATACATATTCGTTTACTGAAGTGCTACTTTGTTAATGTAGGTAACTAAATATCCTGAGCTGACTTCTAATTCAAGAACTGCTCTTACACCAGGAAAAACTATGTAGCATGGGTTAGGATTATTCCTGCTTATATAGATGAGCAAATCTCACCAATCCACGGGGTCATTTAAATCTAAAACATCCTTTGATACTCAAAAGTAAATAATCAATGAAAAGCAAATCACCAAGAAAGTCACACAGAAAAGAATGAAGGAATGAAAACACTTCCCCATGACATGATGAAATATCTACTCACCACAAGAATATCAGGATCAATTTTGTGAACTTTTGCAAGGAAAAATCCTAGCAAAGTTCTTTCTGTTGCAGCAACCTCAACCTTCATATTCTGTTAAGATACCAATCAAGAATTTAAAATACCACAAGCCTTACTTTCTTGCCCAACCAGGGTAAGATTTCTTAGTGTTAAATGTAATCATTCACATCCAAACAAGATATAGCAATAAAATTTCTGATTCCAGGTTTTGCATAATAACTGCATAAAATCTCTGAGGACCTCATTCTAGTAATATGCATGTAAATCATGCAAAATTTTAAGTGCTAAGCAACATCAAAAGCAGAAATGTCCTTCCACAGAGAAATGTTTGTACACTGGACACATTTAAAGCGTATAAATGAGAGTACCTTTCCAAAACATTGCTTTCTTTATAATTCCTGGAAGACTTTGTTGTTTATGTATTTATCAAAGAAATCCCAAGGATTCTATAAACTAATCTCAAATAGCAGGGTGAGAAACAATAAATAAAAAACTAAAACAAACATGTACTGAAGAATTGCAATATCTTATATTTTTGGTTGTGAGGCTAGCCTTAAATGGCTGAGCAATTTCTCCAGCCCAGGAATTGCAATGTCTTAAATAGAAATATCCACCCTCACACAAAAAACCTCAACTTGGATTAGTGAATATTAGGTACTCAAAACTGCTCATATTAAAACACTTTTAAAACAAAGGTTGATTATTATTATGTTTCCTATAGCTCAGTTTTTAAAAATGTCACTTTGATTTTACGGGAATTTTCCTAGGTCATTTTATTTGAATAGATAATTCAGGACAGATCACAAATGACAGTAATACAATAGTAACCCCTACCTCTAAGAAGCCAACTGAAATAGCATTAGAGTGGAACCTTACAAATTGCACCATCTAATTTTGTCACATGAAAATATTAACAAACAAAATAAACCTACAACCTTTTCAACACTATCATTTCACAAAACAAATAATGTCCTATTCAAAAACTACGTCCTTTAGAGTAAATATATTTATTTTTATAAAGAACTCAGTTCATTATAATGCTTCCCCTGCCATTTTATTAAAGGTTTATGATATCAACTTTACACAACATACTTGAGTTCAGAAATCACTGATGGGCTTGGATCAGCAAATATTAACCCTGTCAGTACATGGTCTTTTAATACCCACAGTATTCCCAACGCTACATGGTTTCCCTCAAGTTGGAAAGGGGCTCTATCTAACATGGTCCCAAAATATGTGATCACTTTAGAAAAGCCTCCATATATGCTAACTGATGGTAGGTTTGAATGTATCCATATCATAATTCCATCATCTTCAGAAACTAATTTAAGAATTATTAAACATGTTTAGTCTTGTAATCCTAATGCATTTTATCAAGTTAGTACCATAGTCCAATACACAAAGAGATCTAATAAAGTAAAATATAGAATAAATACTATTTTCCTATTCTCTTTCCAAACAGATATTCTACACTTAAAAGAAATGAGTAATTTACCTTTTTCTTAATGACTTCTTTGAAAGCACATGGGAAAATACAGTCCTTTGGCTTAGAGACAACTATAGGAAGAAAAAAACAAAGATTTTGTCACTCATTTTAGACCAATTTCAGATAGTACATGCTTCTAAACGGAAATTGCTTTAATATAAATTTCACATGAGCCCTAAAGAGTTAAGAAAGTCAAGATCTCCAATTAGTCATATTGTTGAACCTCAAAACAACAACCAAGAAGGGACCCTTATGCCTGTATAACTGTACACAATGCTTTGATCAAGCATTTGTTTTCCATCCAAGTTAGAAAGGAGAGTTAGAACAATCTTTCCCAAAGGAAATCCAACTACCATCAAAGCCTCAAAGAGAAACTTAGTTCAACTTTCTTAAAACTGAGAGGTACTGTGAACCAAGGCTTCTGCTACTACACAAAAGGCTTCTTCCCTACAAAGCAGGCATTCACACAGTGAAATACACAGAGGTAAATAAATGCATGCTAACATGAACCAACAACTATTCTCTTCCAAGTATTTCCCAGGCTCTTATCAGTATTCCTAATACTCAAAAAGCCAGACACAAGAAGTTGTTGAAAAGAATCTCTGGTTATGGACTAAAAAAGATACCCCCAAAATATAAAACATTGAATCTTAATTCTTACTTTCTTTTTAAACAAAATGCTTACTTATCAACCAAGCTCTGAATATGGAATATCAGACTCCTTGAAGACCAACTCCCAAAACACACACATACCCCATTCTATGAAACTACTGCACCTACTGAATTTTATGCATAAAACAACTGAATTCCAGTTTGGCATAACTATAATGTCTCACAAATAGGTAAAGATTCATTTATTCCTTAACATTATGCCTCATCACAGATTTTATTCAATAAAACTCAAGTTTTCACAGCTGGAAGCAAACATCTTTACTAAAATGCCCTAATTAGGCCAGGCAGTGGTGACGCACACCTTTAATCCAGACTTCGGGAGGGAGAGGCAGATGGATCTCTGAATTCAAGCCCAGCCTGGTCTACAAGAGCTAGTTCCAGGACAGGCTCCAAAGCTACAGAGAAACCCTATCTCAGAACCCCCCTCCAAAAAAAATGCCCTAACTACTCTCAAAAGCAAATTTCAAAATACAAAGTTACTTATCCAACAGACAAAGAAAAATAAAATCAAAAAAGAAAAATCAAACTCTTAAAAATACATACCACAGAAATGTGTCTGAAAGGGAGGCTTTGGAGGTGCTTTATCTAATGCAAAACTGTGATGGACGAGAGCTGCAATAGCAATAACCTGCAAAGAAAGAAGTGGGGGAAATCAGATACCTACTATATGTTTTGCATTACCACAAGAACTACTAGGAATAATAAAACATTTTAATACATATAAATTCCTTTCACTTTTTATTTTTTTATTTTATTTTATTTTTTTTTTTTTTTTGGTTTTTCGAGACAGGGTTTCCCTGTAGTTTCTAGAGCCTGTCCTGGAACTAGCTCTTGTAGACCAGGCTGGCCTCGAACTCACAGAGATCCGCCTGCCTCTGCCTCCCGAGTGCTGGGATTAAAGGCGTGCGCCACCACCGCCCGGCTCCTTTCACTTTTTAAAGAAAGTGTTTAAAGCTCTGACAAAGGGTTAGTATCTACAATATAGATAGAACATCAAGAAAACTATTACCAAACTAAAAACTGGGACATGGAACTAAATGAAATTCTTAGAAGAAGAAATGCAAAATGGCTGAGAAGTATGTTTTCAAATATTCAACATCCTTAGCTATCTGGGAAAAGCAAATTAAAACTGTGATGCCCACCAACTGATGAATGAATACACATATACACAATGGCATATTATAAAATTCTCAAGCAATGGGCATAGCTGGAAACCAGAATTCTAAGTGGGGTAACCCAAACCCAGAAAGACAAATACCTTATGTTTTCTCTCATATGTGGATGCTAGCTGACTCTTTAGAATGTCTGTTTAAACTGGAGTAGCCATAGAAGATAGGAAACTAGTAAGCAGTCATGGGTGGGGGGGATTTCAAAAAAAGTGGGATAGAACTCAAGGTTCTTTATGGGTACCAATTACATGTAAACTACCACAGGCTCTTACAGTCCTTCCCCCTCTTCTGCAATGATCCCTGAGCCTTGAGGAATAAGGTATGATATAGATGCCCATTTAGAGGCGAGCACTCCATAGCCTCTTATTCTCTGCACTCTGACTAGTTTTGGATTTCTGTACTAATCACCATCTATTGTGAAAAAAATCTTCTCTGATGAAGGATACACTCTCTATGGGTATTAAGGTAAGAACTTATCTAATACTGTTTCCATTTATCAGAATAATAGTATCATGTTCTTTCCTAGGGCCTATGACCTAGCTAATCAGGGAGTCACAGCCCAGTCAATGGACAGTACCAGTCTTGAAGTCAGTCTTATGGAACAAGCTTAAAGTAAAATTAGAAAGTGGTTGGTTACTCCTGTAACATTCATATATGTGCCGGCTAGTTCTTGACATATTTTGTTCTTGTTTCTGTTTTTGTTGTTGTTTTCCAACTTGACACAAGATAGAGTTAACTGGGAAGAGGAACCTCAGTTGAGAAAATATCTCCATCCACATTGTCTGTAGGCAAGTCTGTAGGGAATTTCTTGATTATTGATTTATGTGGGTGAACCTAGGCTGGGGTGGAAGGGTGGTGGTGAGGAAGGGGTATACCTCCCCTGGGCAAATGGACTCCTGATTAGGTGATCCTGAGCTATATAAGAAAGCAGGCTGAGCAAGCAATGATAGCAAGCAGTAAGCAGCGTTCTTCCATGGCTTCTGCTTCAGTTCTTGCCTTTAGGTTCCTGCTTTTATTTCCTACCCTCAGTGATAGACTCTTATCTGGAAATGCAAGCTGAAATAAACTCCTTCCTCCCCATGTGTTTTTTGGTTCTGGTGTTTGATCACAGTAATAGAAACCCTAAGTAAGATAATGTCACTATTGTACCAGTGGGCAAATCTTGCCAGGCTGGTTATTGTAACTTTTAGGATTCACAACTAGGTAAGAGTGTTCAATACTTTCTTCCCCAGCAGCAAAAGTAGAACCTTCTGGCACTATTAAAGCTAGGCTGGCTAGGTGGTGGTGGTGCATGCCTTTAATCCCAGCACTCAGGAGGCAGAGGGAGGTGGATCTCTCTGAGTTTGAGCCCAGCCTGGTCTACAAGAGCTAGTTATAGGACAGGCTTCAAATCTACAAAGAAACCCTGTCTCCAAAACACAAAAAGCTAGGCTGTATGGATGAAACTTAAACTTATAGGTTGGTACCAGCTTGATTTCTTTATATTCCATGACTCAGGTATGTGCTGTCATTTGTAATAGTGTATAACTGTCAAGGGACACTCATAGGGAGTGACACTATTAGGAGGTATAGCTTTGTTGGAGTGGGTATGACCTTGTTGGAGGAAGTGTGTCAGTATGAGGGCAGGTTTTGAGGTTTCCCATGCTCAAGATACCTAGGGTCTCAGTCAACTTCCTGTTGCCTGCAAGATGTAAGACTCTCAGCTACTCCAGCACCACCTCTGCCCACATGCTACCCAACATGATGAAAATTGACTGAACCTCTAAAACTGTAACCCAGCCACCCCAATTAAATGTATTCTTATAAGAGTTTCTATGGCCAGGTAGTGGTGGTGCACACCTTTAATCCCAGCACTTAGGAGGCAGAGGCAGGTGGATCTTAGTGAGACCAGACTGGTCTATAAAATGAGTTTAAGGACAGCCAGGATTGTTACACAGAAAAACCCTGTCTCAAGAGAGGAAAAAAACAAGAGCTGCTATGGGAATAGTGTGTCTTCACAGCAATGAAAACCCTAACTAAGACATAGTCAGAGATAGTGATTCTCAGCAGCAAAAGTGAAACATTATTTGCTGGACATGACAAGTCCACTGCACACATTAACTGACAGTGGCTGTAACTGCATATACAAAATCTGCACAAGATCAATGCAGCCAAAATTCTAGCACAGATGAGAGAGGCTGGTGAAGTCCCAACCATAGCTAAGAAGCTATTTTGTCAAGTAATGGATACAAGGAGAGGATTGCTAATCATGCTACAGTAGATGGACCTCTAGTCGTGTATTTCAGGCAGCACTAAGTGAACTCAGAAAAAAAGAGAACACATGGAAGTTGAGAGGAAAACATGGTGGGGGAGATAGAAGATAACTAGAATGGAATGCAGAGGTGGATTTCATAAAAACGTATGCAAAGTGATTCCCACTGAAAAATTTATTTATATGTATACATCACATATGTGCAGGTACCCATGGAGACTAGAAGAGGATATTAGATACTCTGGAGCAGGAGTTACAGGTAGCTGTGAGCTGCCTGACATGGATGCTAGCTAGAAAGTGAACTCAGGTTCTCTTCAAGAGCCGCATGGATTGTTAGCTACTAGGCCATCTATCTAGGCTCTTTTAACTTTACTTGTGAAAATATTTAAGCAGATTTAAAGTTGAGTAAAAATTAATAAAACTAATTCCCATACACTCATAGTTGGGTTTCAATTATCATTTTTCCTAGATCTATTTTAGTTAAGAGTCTTCAAAAGTGTTTTTCAACCTCAGTACTATTGGTATTTCATGTCAAACAATCCTTTATGAGGGCTGTCCAATGCACCACACAATGTTAAGACTTACTCACTAGGTATTAGCATTGCCATCCTTTCCCCCCCACATATCTCTGAGTTATACCAACCCAAAACATCTCTCAACATTGACAAGTATACCTTCAACAGCCAAATCTTACCCAGTCAAAAACCATCACTCTAAAAGATCACATTTTAAAATGTAGTCATGTTTTTTCTTTTATTTTTAAAATCTTTATCTTTATTTTTATTTTATTTGTATACACATACATATATATATAACCTCTGTACCGTAAGATGGTAAGACCATATTACAAAGGACACCACAACCTTTTTGCGACGTAGGACATGAAAAGAAAATCAAGTTGGTAAACCAATGGAAGTTTCATCCATACAGACTAGTTTTAATAGTGCCAGAGGTTCTATTTATGCTACAGGGGAAGAAAAGTATTGAATATTCTTACCCAGCTGTGAACCCTAGAAGCTACTAGCCCAGAGGTCAGAATGAGCATTGCATTCCCTGGACTGGTGCTACAGTTAGTTGTGAGCTGAGGGTGCTGGGAATGGAACCTTGGTCCTCTGAAAGAGCAGCCAGTTCTCTGACCATCTATTTGGTCCTCGACAGTCTGTATCTCAACAGGGTTATTTGACACCTTCTCCTGTCTCTGTAATATCTACAAATTCAGTTACATCAAAAGACTTGATCAAAACCAGGTTCAAACTGCTTGCAAGATTTTAGATGTGTTACTGATTATTTCTATTAGAAGGCACATGTGTTGTCTGCTTCTCTGTTTCAGTAATATGAGTGCCCACTGGTGATCATTACTTAGACCAGTGGTTCTCAACCTTCCTTCTGCTATGACCCTTTAATACAGTTCCTCATGTTGTGATGACCCCCAACTTTTGTCGGATATTTGTACACTGTGTGAAGATATACTACTGTGATTGGTGTAATAAAGAGCTGAATGGCCAATAGCTAGGCAGGAGAGGATAGGCAGGATTTCTGGCAGAGAGAGAAGAAATGAGAGGGATGAATCTAGGTGCAAGGGAGTCACCGTACAGATGAAGGTAATGAATAACATGTCAGAACACAAATTTAAAAATATGGGTTAATTTAAGTTATATGAACTACTTAGGAAAAAGCCTAAGCTAAGGCTAAACTTTCATAATTAATAGTAAGTCCTCAGGTCATTACTTGTAGGTTGGTGGTCCAAATATAGTTCGACAAGAAAGCTTGTTACACCCAACCATAAAATTATTTTGTTGCTACTTCAGAAATGTAATTTTGCTACTATTATGAATCACAATGTAAATATCTAATATGTAGGATATTTGATATGTAATTCCCAAAGGGATCACGACCAACAGGGTGAAAACCTACTTAGACCCATTTCACTAGGGATTACAAATCGGTCGTTTTTTTTCCTCATCATGTACTGAAAACTTCTAAGTAGAGGAATTTCACATTTCAATTAGCAGGCATCAAGAAGTACTTATCCCAGAAAAGTCAGGACAAACACTTGATTTGGTTTTTTGTTGTTGTTGTTGTTTTGTTTTCAAATGAGTTAGTTCCCTAGTTTCCCTCATAAAGTGATTAATGTGGTGGTATTGTTTGACATTTATGTGTTTATTATAAATTAGGAACTTGAATATCTGATATTTCCATCTGTAGCAGTTATTCTTCTGATGCTCATAGTGCCCCATATTTTGCAAAGACTTTTCAACTTGTTTCCTGAGTCAGCTGTATCTTCAGAAAATTTTAATAACACTCTTGCTTTCTGATATAACAAAATGTTCCAGGCTTACCTTATTATATATTTCCTGCTCTGAATCAGCCTTTTCTCCACAAATTCCTATTTCCTTTGTTAAGAAATGATATCAGTCTGGGAACGGATATCTCTCTTAATTCGAACCAAGTACTAATTAATTAAATCTTTCCTCAATACTTAATTATTAACACTGGCTATGTACTATGTTAACTGTTATCTGAAAGATCAAGGGCATGGAGCAAGCTCAGTGGTATAATGAGCTTATCAAGTGCAAAGTCTTGAGTCAACCCTCAATACTTCCAAAGATCAATAAGAAAATGAATAAAATCTAAAATTATATACTAAAAGAAAACATTTGTCAAATGTTATTTTTTAAATCGTAAGTATCAAAAAGACTTAGAAGAAAACATAGAGAAGCTTTGATTAACCGAAGTCAGACAAATACACCAATGAAAAATAACAAGCTAGGTGGGGCAGCAGTCCTGTAGTGAAAGCCATTTGGGAGACTAGGGTGGAAGGAATTCAGTAACACATACATTCAAGACCTGGGCAATAGAGTAAAACCCCAATTCAATAGTAATAACAGTAATGATGAATGGCATAGATTAAAACTACCAAATAACCCACAAGTAACAGGACAAAGATTGCTGACCAGGCAAAGTTGCTTGCCACCAAGCCTGACAACCAGAATTGAATCCCTAGGACATGGAGGAAAAAGAGAACTATTGCCTGTAAATTGTGCTCTGACCTCCACACACATGTTGTGACATGTATGTGTCTACACAGTACACCGACACATGCACAAAAATATAATTTAAAAATTTTTAATTTAAAAAAATTAATAATATAAAATACAGGGACATCATGAACACATAAAATCTATGTACAAAAAAGTCAAAGCAGAAACTAATAAAGATAACTGATGCTCAAGTTCCCAACCCCCTACTCTGAAAATCTGAAATTAAAGCATTTAGCCTGTTGTTCCTGTACAATGTAATCAAGTAATTGCCAGTTAATGAAGGTAACTTTACAGAAAAATTTAACTCATAAACATGGACATAATTAGAAATCTGCCACTGCTACAGTGGCTCTCTAATGGGGGAAATTTACCTCCTTTTCCCTCTGAATAATATCTAGCAATGGCTATAGGAATTTTTCAGTTGTCACAGCTAGGAGGAAGTGGTGCTACCTGCATCTGGTAGATAAAGGCTAGAGATATTATCAAACCTGTGATGCACAGAACAGTGCTTCAGAACAAAGAACGACCTAGCCCAAAACATTTATAGTTGCTAAGGTTAATAAACTTTATGAAGAGCTCATAGAAAAATTTATGATGACCACTATTTGATCCCATTAACCAATCCCAGTCTCAACACAGTTTGACTAGGCATTACCTGCCTTCTGAAATATCCAATATTAAGTATACTGGCCACCTACCCATGAATTATTCTGTATAAAAAGCTAAATTTTAATCTATTTGATACTTTAGTGTTAATGTGACACACTGCAGAACAAAGGACAGAATTGAGTTTGGCACACTGTCAGAAATATTTTGGGCTCTTCAGACCATATAACCTGTCATTACAATCTGATTGTTATTGTAGTACAAATCTGAAAACCTACTGTATCTCAATAAAATTTTATTTACAAAAACAGGTGGTAGGTTGAATTTAGCTCACAGGATACTCTGTGTCAGCATCAGGTATAGAAGATTCCTAATGGTATCCTAACAAACATACACAGAAAATGGGGGTTCCTATGTGATCAGTGGTTTTGTAATTTTCCCTTAGCATTGAGAAAACCTGAAAGGCAATGGGTGGGAGCTATTTTCATTTAAAAAGAGATTCAAGAAACATAAAAATGAAATGTTAACCTATGAATCTAATGTGCAAATCTGGATTCAAACAAATCAACTTCAAAAATTATGAGAAACAGATTCTTCCAAATATGTGATAGAAACTGTAGACTGTATCAAGGAATCATAATGTTAAGTATTCTAATAGTGTAATGTAAGAAAAGTGTGCATTAAGTAAAAATGAGAAATGGCAGTCAGTTAAGTGCCTGCCAGGCAAGCATGAGGACTTAAGCTTTGATCCCAAACATAAAAACTCAGGTGTGGCAGCATGTATTTGTAACCTCAGTGCTAGAAGATAGGCAAATCCCTGAAGCTCCTTGTTCAGCCCAGGTAACATGATTGATGAGCATCAGGTTCAGTAACAGACTCTGTCTCAACAAATAAAGGTAAAAAGAGCAATCAAGTAAAAGCACCCAATATTCATCTCTGACCTTCACATGCACATATGTGTGTGCACACTTGTAACACACTCTTACTAACAAATACATATACTACAAACACACATAAGAAAATGTGCATATAGTGAGAGACATATACCAAAGCATGCTGGGGTAAAATGACAGTACCTTTTAAATACTTATGAAGGAAAAGGGAAAGAAGGATACAAACATGTGTCACAAACATTGCTAACTGCTAAACATGTGTGACTGACATAAGGAGCTCATATTATTTTCTCTGTGTCTACTTAAAAAATCAAAATCAAAATATTTCCAGCAATTTAATCCTTTAAAAACTGTGAAATACCAGGCAAATTCAATCCATTCTCTAAAACACAGCCCAGTGCCAAGTTTGCACCCTTTCCCCTCTAAAAAGAGTAACTTGCTTTTGCAGGAAAGAAGATCAAATTCAGGCAAGTATTGTATCTGAGGCGTAAGTACAAACTCTGCCATTTTACTTTACCTCATGCTCATGATTCTTTACATTTTGCATTGTCTTCATGCTGAAAGACATTACCACAAGTGGAGGAGGACTGACATCTTTAATTACATTCACCAGGTCTGGTTTCAAAGCCACTGCCTCAAATTTACACCAACTGATTGGCTGATTCAAGAGCTCTGACAAAGAATAGATACAACATATCAATAACTTACTGAAAAAGAAAACGTACTATAATTATGACATTTTTGATTAACAGATAGTCCTCAAAGCTACTGTCTACTAAGAATGGCATAATATAACATCTACCTAAATATAAGCACATTAGTGGGTAGTATGCCAATCCTTGCGTGTGTGTGAATAATACACTTGTGCTCATTTGGGGTAAGTAAAGGAGGAGCAATAACTTTTATAATTTTTTTCAAAGAATCCAAGATCAGCTTTAAAAATAACAGCTGTCTTAGAGGAATTTGAAACATTTTAAAGAGATGAAGACAAAATAGTATCCCAGATACAAGTGCTAAGAATATCAAGCAACAAGCCAGAGAATTCTGTCCATGTTAGGTTGTGATTCTCTCCCCTCCAAAGGTCAGCAGTGCACTCTGGAGAACAGTTGTACCCTATCAGCCAGGTTAAAAGAACACTCAAAAAAACAACATAATGAGAGTTGGATCCCACACAACTGCCTACACTAAGACCTCCCTCAGACTAAATTGCCAGATATTAGAAATTGATTCCAAGTGTATTACCTATAATCACTCAAGGAAAACATTCAAAAGACAAACACAAAAAAGAAGCAGAAACATTAAATAGACCAATTCCTTAACTTCCCTTAAAAAATCTAAAGAGGATACCATGGAAATTCCCAAACAACTCAAGCTGTTGCTAAAATAAAGGGTCACTCTCTGCAAACTGACAGAAGGGCCCTATTACCAAAGACAACCCTTATACAACTCACTGTAGTGTCTCCTGGTGTAGGAAGGTACTCTACAGGTTACCAAAAGAGAAATGTGAACACCAACCCAACCACAAAACCTATGACCTACAATCTGCCCTGCCTTCAAAATAAAGCTAGGGTAATAGTGGCACAGAACTTGAGGGAGTAGCCAGCCAATATCTGATTTTACCTAAGGTGCACTCCACAAGATAGAACCTATACCTGACACTGTTTGAGTAACCAAGAACCAGAGATTAGATAGCCCAGAGACCAATGGTAAAACAAAACACTACTGATCAAAACAGAAGTATCAGTAAAATGACTCCTAATGATATTCTGCTATATTCTTAGATCAGTGCCTTATCCAGTCACCATATGGCTTCCTATGGCAGAAAGGAGCAGCAACAGCCAGACATTATGCAGAAAGTAAGTCTAAATAGGAGATCTCCATCAAATCCTTCCTCAAACCTGTGATTATATAAGAGCCAGAGGGGATAGAGAACACCAGGAGAACAAGACCCTCTGAATCAACTAAGCAAGGAGCCTATGAGCTCACAGAGACTGAAGTAGCAAGTGCAGGGCCTTCAAGAGTCTACACCAGGTCCTCTGTATAAAAACTATAGCTATTAGCTTAGTATTTTTATAGGACTGCTAACTATTAGAACGAGGGAGTCTCTGATTCTTTCTTGTGCCTACTCTTGGGACTTTTTTTCTCCTGTTAAGTTGTCTTGTCCAACTTCAATATGATAGGTTTTGTTTCATATTATATTTTATTTTGTCATGTTTGGTTGTTATCTCTTAGAAGCCTGTTGTTTTCTAATAAGAGACAGAAGGGAAGTGGCTCCAAAGGAGACAGAAGGCAGGAAAGAACTAGAAGGAGTAGAGAAAGGAGAAATTATAATCAAGATACACTGTATGAGAAAAAAATCTATTTTCAATAAAAGGAAAGAAAAGTGAAAAAAAATCTCAGGACACTACTTAGCATTTTTCCTTACGTGGATTTTTTACTTCAAGCCAACAAGGTCCTTTGATCTTTCTGTTCATCAAGAACAGCTCCAAGCTAGATGTGTTGGTTCCAAATACATGAGAAAATGTTTCACCTTTCAAATTCTGTGGAAGCTGTGGCATTTCCGCCTGAAGAAGAAAAAACTTCATTTTGTTTAAAACTATTACTTCGCATTTTCCTGTCAATATTTGAAATAAACAAAGCTTCTATGGAGCAACAGAAGAACCCCTTTGATATATAGGAAATGTAATTTACTACAAATGAATCTGAAACAATTCACAATGGAAAACAAAAACAATTCACTATGACAAAAATATTCCATCTTGATGACACCTGTTAGAAGAAATATAGGACAAGAAGCTCCCTCAAAAGAGAATGTCTGTCCAGAGTTGTCCTGTCTCACTAATAAAGAATAGCCAAGTAAGTACCACTCCATTAGAAGAATGAAAGCTATAGAATGGGACTCACTGAAACTTTTCATGTTATTTTTCATCATCATCATTGTCAAAAAAATTCCTTTTCCAACATCAGGATCAAAACACCAGAACAGGGGTAAAAAGGTAACAGTCGAGCTAATACCCAAAGCAACGACTTTGCCTCTCAGAGGAGCAGGAACAGCACTGTAGCAACTCCTCTCTCACCTTTCCTCTGCTCACCAGACATTTCTGTAGATTGATGAAGTCCAACTCCACCATGCCATATCTGTTCCACTTGACAAATGGTTGTGCTATTTCAACTTTCTTATCTGAAGATGTATACTTGAAAGGCAGTATAACTTATGTTCTATTACTTAATTTTATCTATTTCAATTATTAATGAACTGTGGGCTTCAAGAATCCTGCCAATATTCCTAACTAAAAGCCAGATGAAGATTCAAAGATGAAAAAGTCATTCAAAACTAAGCCCCAGTTTTCTTTGTCTGACTTACCGAGTATCTAACTTCCAAGTACTCAGATTTTTCTGGAACATCAGGTATCTCAAAAGCATAGTTCTTTTCTACTGTCTGGGTAAGCAAATATTTAAAAAATTATCGGGACAAAATCTTTGCAAAAATTAAATCAGCCAGTATGATATACATATAATACATGTTCACATATTTAATAATAAGGAATCTAGCATCCTAATAGAACACCGAAATACAAAAAAAGATAGTTTTTCTCCTTTCAACTAATACTAGAAACACCTACTGACAAAAATATTAAAGAACATCTCTTGAACACTAGAGAATTTATAAAATAAGTGCATACAAGGGGAACAATAAAAGACTGATTTCTTAAAATGATAATGCACTAAATCATTGCTACTATTTGAAATTAAACAACTGCATCTTGCTGTAAAAATTAAATTGACATTATAAATTCAGCTCATATGCAGTGAGTATCAGCTATGTGTTAAAAATTACTATAGTATAAATTATCACCTAATATGAATTAAGTGATTTAACTCTGCAACTTTTGCAATACGGCTCCTTTTTCAGCACAGAAAACTGACTGCACTTTCCTTAGTTACACACTAGTATACATAGGGCAAAGTTTGAATGCACAAGCAATCCAGCCCCAGCACCTACTTTCTTTACTATCATACCTAATATACTGTTTCCAAAATTTTTGGTTTTGGAGTTTTTTGTTGCTATCTGTCTGTAGTGATGGTGATCAAACTTGGGGCTCTTTGTACTGTTTCTGGAATTTTGAAGACATGACTCTCAATTTCAAGCTCAAATAATTAAGAGTGTTAGCCTATCTTTAGCAACTCAATCCTCCCTTTACTGAAACAATTTATATAGCCAGTATTTTCAAATGGGCTACACTTCCCACATTCATAGCCAAAGGCATCAATAGCTTAGCAAAATCAAGACAATACACCACACAGATCACACAAAGAGAACATTTTCATTCTGTCACAAACAGTATCATAGGCATGGATTTTTAAAGACAAAGCCTTACCCATCCTCTTAAGCAAAATTGCACTGGCAATAACTAGTATAAACAAATCAGAATAGTTTCTTCATTTCAGAAAAGAAATACATGATATATTGTAGGAACTGAGGACAACTAATTTGCTTCAAATCATTTTTCTATGCAAATTCATGACCATTATTTTGTAAGTGATTTTAAAAGAAACAAAGTAGTTTTGCAAATCTAGCATACTGTTTTTACATTCACACCTATGAAATTTCCATCTAATGAGTTACAACTATGCAGAAGGCATTCTGCATGAATGTGCAGTTAACTATCTGGCAAATCAGAAAATAAACAAGAACCATAAAAAATACAGTATCAAATACAAACCTTAGACTTAAACTTCATTATTTTATATTTTGCTGCAACTTTTGAGTCAAATTCTTCATAAACATCCTTCATTGTAACTGGAGTTGTTGTCTCTTCCCCTGTGTTTAGGTCAATTTTCTGTTATCCCATGGAAAGAATAATGAAGGGAAAAGATTATAAGTCATCTCATCCATGAAAAACAGAAGCCTAAATCAATTTTCACCTCTACTCATTTAAACATTGACTAGCACAGTCTTACAAATGAGTGTGAAGACAGACTTAAAAAGTATACTAAACCCAATGTCAAATCCCTCCAGTGCATTATAAAAGCCAATCAGAAATAAAGATGACCAATCCTACAAAATGGGAAAAACAGGTTTGAAATCTTGGCCCAGAAGTTCCACAGTTAAACTAAGATGGAAAGGGGAAAACACTAGGACTTAAGGGATTGGAGATGTTAAAAGTACAGATAAAGAAGGGAAAGGAAAGGGAAATGATTTTGTTAATTAGTCATAGAGATGATGTTACTGCTGCCTAGAGAGCAAAAGCATGAAAACTGAATCAAATGCCATTGCAGAGACTTTTAGTTACAAGTCCATAGTGCTAGGCAAAAGGGGAATAAGAAAAAAAAGTAGGCATTACATATATTTTAAAATTTATTATTTTTTAAACTATATCTATGAAGCCTGGCACAGTGACACATCTTTAATCCTGACACTCAGGAGGCAGAGGCATGTGGATCTCCATGAGTTCAAGGCCAGCATGGCCTATATAGTGAGTTCCAGGCCAGCCAGAGCTTACGCAGTAAGACCCCCGTATCAAAAATAAACAAACAAAATTATGTCTATATGTGTGTCTATATAAAGGTGCCAGTGGAATCTAGAAAGTGTGTCAGATCTCCTGAAGTTCCAGGGGGTTCTAAGCTACCTGATGTGGGTGCCAGGAACTTAACTTGGGTTCTCTGGTAAAACAGTACCAGCTCTTAACCTCTAAGCCATCTTTCCAGCCTCCAGCAATAAATATTTTAAGTTTTTATTATAAAAATAGAAAAACTCAGTTATACTTCAATTCTATACTTTTTAAATTGAAATTGTATCATTCACAATTATTGAGATTAAAAGGTAATCGCTAATGTTTACCATTTCACGGGGAAGGAAGTAAAGTGTTCGCTCGATGTTTTTCACCATAACACAACAGCTCACATGGATTTGGGCAGATTCGATCCACACTTTGCCAAACAGAAAAACCACACCTGAAGAAGAAAGGAAAACAAAAGGAAATAAAACTTTCAAGTAAATCGAATTAAAGGGGCAAGTCAAAGGCCCAATGAATTGTGTTCACATATTTACACCTAGTTCATATTTGTATTCCCTTATATTCTTCTAAGATCACCAGGTAATAAATACTGTAGTATTAAAATGTGGCTTTGCAAACATCGAGTCACTATTCATAAAAATTCACTGTCAAGTAAGAACTCCAAAGATTTGATAGCCAACTCAAGAGATGGTCAACTTTGCAAAATCCTGGGCTTCGTGAATTATGAGTAATCAATACAGCCACTCAAAACAGCCACTGATCTTAGACACTAAGAAAATTCTGACACATGCAAAGGTTACTACTGTTCACAAGGCCAATCACTCCAGTTTCACAAGACAGCTCATCAGTGTTTTCTTTTGTCACTCATCCTGGCAGAAAGAAATAAGACCACCCAAGGATTTTCATTTCTGCAGATGATTAAAATTCTTACAAAGGTTGTGTTGTTTTCAACAAGGAGGTGGGGTGTATAAGTGGGGAATATAAAGAGAGGGAAAGGGAATACAGAGAATAATTTTAAAAAAATCTTCAGAGTAGCACAGAAAATTAGAAGTCATCCTTACAACAGTTAAAGATGAAAAAACAAAATTCCATGCAAAGAAAAAATGAAGACCCTAATATTGGATTCAAAGATTCAAATAGCTCATTTTACAGTCAAACTAATATCACACTTCATGCAACACATTTGACACTGTTTATGCCTCATTTGCCACAAAAAGATCATGGTAAACAAAGATTACATTCCTCCCCCCAAAGTTACTAGCTGAAACCAGGTGCAGTCAGGATTATTCAACCTTGAAAAAGTCATAATGAAGACAGGATATGTTCCGATATGCAAAGAGTAAGATTCTTTTCATAATTATGGTTCATTCAGCAATAACTGACTGACTTAGAATCTGGAAGAAAGTGAGCAACAATAACGGGGTCTTTAAGCATACTCCGTTCTTATTAGCAGCATTGACTTCACCAAAGCTTAGTGATCATTAGCAACCATCGTGATCAAACTGTTCAACCCCTTAAGATTAAAGCTTTTAAAAGCTATTTTATTTAACCCATTGGCATCATAAACAGAAACATATGCCACTGCAGAGAACACAGCTTGAGAAGTGCCACAGAAAAGGAAAGTGGACTTAGAGAGGAAAGCAAAGACTTATGACAGGAAAGGGCCAAGGGTACATTTTTCAGTCATGCTGGAGATTGAACTCAGGACCTTACGTATTCTAAGCACATGCTCTGCCACTGAGCTATATTGCATGAAACGTATTTTACATTTTTTTATATCAGTATTGCTCAGGTTACCCTCAAACTTCTCAGCTGAAGAGAGCCTTCCACCTCACCTGGATAACAGAGCCAACCCTGTTGGCAGAGGTAAGGGTGAGCCAGTCTAAAGTTGTTAGTGTGGAAGAGCTGACCCCACTACTCATCTTTCATTCAGGGGTGTGGGTGGAGGAAAGATGTCCCCTTACTCTCCCCTACCTGCAACAGACTAATGAGATCATCCGCCCCCTTGCCAACTGCAGCGCTCAGGAAAGTGGGCCCTGCCGCTCGCCTAGACATTACAGCAGAACTGGCCCTGTTGTCTGAAGTATGACCCACCCCATGTTGCAAGCAAATGAGAGCTGTCCCCATTACTTATCTGACATGCGGTCACATGTGTAGAGAGATACCATCCATTCCCACACCAACACCGCCCCCCACACACACATACATCAATGTCTGAGACAGGTAGAGGAGCTGGTTCTGGAGTCGTAAGAGTGGGAGGGCTGTCCCTGATGCTCACCAGCTGCAGCACTTGGGAGAATGGCCTCTGCACCTCAGCCGGGGGAATATAGTAGAGCTGACTCTGATAGTGTAGGTTGTTGAGAGACAACCCTGGGGACATGAGAACAGGAGAACTGGTTCCACTCCTTATTCACTGCTGCAGGGGCAAAGCTGGAGAGTTCACCCTAATGGTGAGGACAGGGAAGAACTGGCGGGCTGACCAACCCTGCAGCTGCCCAAGCCCAGAACCAGAATTAAGAATTGGCCCACCCCAATATCCAACCCATTTATGTTCTTCTGGAGCACATGAAGTGGTCTGACCCTCAGACTCAGAGCTGCAGGATCTCCAAACCACAGGGCAAAAACAGGATATCCAAGAGTCTCAGTGAGGGCCCAACAATGATGGTGTAACAGAAACCTGAGGCCTCGAACCAGACCAACGACGCTTTGCAAAGAATACTTGCAAGTAAAGATATATGGACAAAGGGGTTTACTGTGTGACTCACTGTGTCACACTGTAGCTTCTGTGATAGAGATTTTTAATTTTCCCTTTTTTCTTTTTTCTCTTAAATTTTGTTTTATTGGGGGGGATTAGAGAGGGCGGATGCGAAGGGGCAGGAAAATGAATGGGATCAAGATGCATGATGTGAAAGACACATTGAATAAATAAAAATTTTTAAAAAGCAAGAATCCATAACAAAATCATCATGCCCTAGGTAAAGTGGGGTTGGTTAAGATACCATTTCTGAGCTTGACTATAACTGCCTAAGAAACTAAGATAAGGCCACATGCTACCTAAGTGGTTCTGAGAGAACATATACATATTTGCTAAGAGGAAGTATATTAATGATCTGACAATTCCTCTAGGAACCATTAACATTTTTCTAGGTAATATCCAGTTAGCTTTATTTAAGTCAGGTCTCCAAGTCAAACAGTTAGTCATCCTTCTTACATACTTGCTTTACAGTTATTCCCTCAAGTTTCATTAAATGCAGTCTCTGGGAAATCATTCTGAAAAATACCACTTATTTCCACCACAGATCCCAAGATATCTAAATGCAGACAATTCTATTTCAGGTGTATATGATATTTTATACTAATCAGACAGACCATGGTGACTCTGACTATATTAACTCTGATCCTTTAACAAAGATTCCTACACTATACTGGGCCCACAGGAAATTCTTCTCGTCTCTTAATTTAATCAAATCTATGAAGTCTGCTTCACAAGTTATAAGCATATATAAGAATGCAGATGTCCGTATACAAATATCTGAGGTTTTAGCATTTATATATTGGGAGGGGGAGTGCGAATGTCAGAGGACAACCTGCAAGAGTCAACTCTCTCCTTTCACCATGTAGGTTCTGAGGGCAGAACTCAAGTCACCAAGCTAATCAGCCTTTACCTGCTAAACCACTTCCAACTCCTATTGTAAAAAGACCAACTTTGAGGAAAGGGTCCTTATGCTGCTTATAACACTTTAATTACACAAAACTAAATTTTCCCACAGGTCTTAACAGAAAACAATACAGAAGACATGAACCCCAAGGCTAACAAAGGCAGCTAGCTACTCAAATGCAGTCATTATACCCACAGCTAAGTTATTCTGAATGCCAGAATTCATTTAATGAATCATGGTAAGTGAAAAGTTGTTTTCCCTTCTGTTGATGAGCAAAGAGACCAAAGACAAAAAAAAATTCCACTACTTCACTTGGGAGTACTTTTTAAAACTTAACCTGAAGAACACAAAACAAGTTCAATCTGGTAGCAGAGACACAGACCCAGAAACAGCCACAGAAAACACATCTGTTCAGTTCAAGGAGTGGTGTGGGAGGTCCTTCTGTATATGTGTTGCTTTTATTGGTTAATGAATACTGACAGGGCAGAGTAGAGCTAGGTGGGGAAAACTAAACTAAATACTGGGGAAAGAAGGCAGAATCAGGGAGAAGACATGTAACCCCACTGGAGACAGATGCCAGATCCAGATAAAACTTTACCCGGTAAGCCACAGCCACATGATGATACACAGATTAATAGAAATGAGTTAAGCAAAGATATAAGAACTAGCTAGCAATATGCTTAAGCGATTGGCCAAGCAGTGATTTAAATAACATAGTTTCTGAGTGGTTATTTCGAGTCTGGGCAGCCAGGAACAAACAAGTGGCTCCTACTACTGAGGACCTTCTCAGACAGGTATTTGTGTCCAAAATGGAGTAATATACCTCTGACATCACAATGGTGTTCTGAGCTTAGGTGATTTTTTTCCCCTACAAGAAGGAATAACAATATCCCTCACTGGATGCTCAGCCCTACAAATTCATAAAGAATATTCTCTTTGTTCTATTATTGGACAGCCATTTTAGTCAACCCACTACTAGCATTTTGTGAGTCAAGAATTCACAGAATTAGCTCATTAGAATGGCCAGGGAGAAACCCGGTGTGAAACCCGGTGGTGATACACACCTTTACTCCCAACACTTGAGAGGCAGATCATGTGAGTTTGAGGCCAGCATGGTCTACAGTGCTAGTTCCAGGACAGTCAGGGCTACAAAGAAGAACCCTATCTCAGAAAGCAAACAAAGAAAAAAGGAAGAATAACCAGGGTCAGTCTTGACTCCTATTTCTTGGCCCCATACAATCTACAAAATGTTTACGTCAAAATATAATTAAAATCTCTTTACTTTTCTATTTCTTTTTTTTTTTTGGTTTTTTGAGGCAGGGTTTCTCAGTAGCTTTGGAACCTGTCCTGGAACTAGTTCTTGTAGACCAGGCTGGCCTCGAACTCACAGAGAGATCCACCTGCCTCTGCCTCCCAAGTGCTGGGATTAAAGTCATGCACCACCACCGCCTGGCTACTTTTCTATTTCTATACAGTAATCAGATTCCAATTATCTAATACTTCTACCCTAAACTGACTGGTCTTCAGGGCTTCCACATTTCCCTGCTACCCCACTCCAGCCTCCTTGAGTGCTTACACACACACACACACACACACACACACACACACACTTCTCCACACGTCAGAGCATTTCTGCTAAAATGTAAGGTCAATTATGAGATCATAACACACTACAATTAAACCTTCTGACTGACACATTCTTTGAGTAAGATTGAAATTCCTTGAGAAGGCTTTTAAGGTCTTCAGTATCTAGCTGTACTAGCTAGTTTTGTTTTGTTTTGTTTGTCAACTTGACACAAGGTAGAGTCATCTGAAAAAAGGGAACCTCAATTGAGAAAATGCCCCCACAATATTGGCCTGTGGTCAAGCTTGTGGTACACTTAGTTGATTAATAATTGGTGTGTAGGGCTTCCAGTTCACTGGAGATGGTGGCACCCCTGAGCTGGTGGTCCTGGGTACTAAAGGAAGCAGGCTGAACAAGCCACAAGGATCAAAAAATTCAGAAAGCAGTACTCTTTCATGACCTCTACATCAGTTCCTGCCTCCAGGTCCTGCCTTGAATTCCTGCTCTCCACCTCAGTGTGTATTTATTCTCTGTTGAATAAAAAGACAAATTAGGCCAAGTGTGGTTGTGCATGCCTTTAATCCCAGCACTGGGGAGGCAGAGCCAGGTGGATCTCATGAATTCAAGACCAGCCTGGTCTACATTATGGAGTTCCAAGACAGCCAAAGCCAGATCCTGTGTCAAAAAAATTAGTTAATTTAAAGAGACAAATTACTCTCTGATTCCATTGGAACAAAGCTGATGTGGGAGGGTCTTCTGTTTGAGTTGATTTCATTGGTTAATGAAGAAACTGCCTGGCCCATTTGATTGGCCAGCCCTTAGGTGGGCGGAGTAGACAGAACAGAATGCTGGGAAGGGAAGTTAATAAATCGCCATGCTTCTGCTCTCTGAGCCAGATGCCGTGCCTCTCCTCAGGGAGACAGATGCAACGAAGCTCCAGCCCAAGATTGACGTATGTTAGAATCTTCCCGGTAAGGCACCACTTCGTGGTGCTACACAGATTAGTAGATATGGGTTAATCAAGATGTGAGTAAGAGGCTGAAACTAATAGGCCAGGCAGTGTTTAAATGAATGCAGTTTGTGTGTTGTTATTTTGGGGTATAAGCTTGCTGGTGGCCTGGAGCCGGGCGGCAGGAAGCCGGCCCACAGCTCATCACTACAGAAGTTTCTTCATTAACCAATGAAATCAACTCAAACAGAAGACCCTCCCACATCACAAAGCCAATAAGAATCACTAAACTATTTAAAGGAAAAGGCATTACACTCTGTACTAAAAGTCTAAGTTTACCTTAAGTATGATTACCTGGTTGATTGTATGGATCTTCATAAGCATCCAGCCAATAAAATTGAAATACTTGTTCATCATCTGCCCCTTTTACTAATGGGAGGTGATTGGAATCCACCTGAACTTCCTGAGCTACGAAACTGCTTTCATCCTCCTGATCCATTTCCCAACAAGACACATCTGGGAGAAAACTTTCTCTGCAGAAATCACATTTTCAAAAACTTTATAATCCAACAGAATAATTAGAGTACTATTTTTCTGAAATATTATAAAATGTACTTACAAGAAAGATGTGATCCCTTTTTTAGGATCTGCCTCATGTTTCACCCTCTCTACTGGCTCATTCTCTTGGTCACAAGTCTTGGCAGTCACAGGCTCCCCATCTACCTCCTCAGCTTCCATGGGCTCATCAAAGTCACCATCTTCAAACTCCATTATCCCTGATTCCTGCTCATCTTCTGGACACTCTGTTTGGGCCAGCTCTCCTGTAAACATCACCATATGTTCCCATCACATGCTAGTGTCATGGGCCACAAAGCTTACTCTACATTGAAACAGCCTTTTCCTACGTTATATTTCTCTTTAATCTTCAGGTTGGATGCTTTTAATTTTTACTACTACAAATTCAACCTTTCGTGATTAGATGTGCCACCTTCAAAATTACCTCCACCCCTATATCACCAAGCCTCTATGTATTGCAGTTACTGTTCAACAACTTGTACTTTTGCCTGACATGAGACTTACCAGCAAATTCAGCACATTTAAGAGGAATGGGAGTTAACAGAGGTTCCTTCCTAAGGACAGGGGAAGCAGGTTTTCCTGAAGGAATTGCCTGTAAATGTTTTTAAGTGTTTAGTCAGTTAGAACTGCATACTAAAAATATGCAACTGTCCTACCTTGGCCAAAGATAATGACAGTTCCCACTTATAAAAAGATTTGTGTATTATTAATGTAATGGCTTCAATTATTTTACTGTTACCTGGATTTACACAAAAAAATACTTGTTTCCAGGAAGAAAATTATTGCATTTAACACAGTTGTAATACCTATAATAAACATGTACTAGTTACTACAAAATTTACTACAAAAATGCAGGCACATGCTATTTTTGAAATACATGAAACGATATATTGAATGGAAGTTCTAATTTAAAAGAAACAAAACAAATTCAAAATCATCATCTCCCCTTCATATAGGCAAATAAAACAAATTTAAAGCAGAACAATGTTCCTACAGAGTTTACCTTAGGGGTGTGCACTGAGAAAGGATTGAGCAAAACTCCAGTGGATCTTTTTTTCTTTGGTATCAATACAGGTGGTGGAGATATTTGAGGTATCTAAAAGGAAAGAGAAGACAGACATTTCATTGTCATGCCTGATTTATCACATAACAGAAAAAGTACATTTCTTTGCTTATACCTAATAAGTGTTTTTCCTTCCCTGCCCCACAAACAGGATCCATGCTTATGTACTGCAGTTACTATAGCAATAATACTACAGAAATCACTAGAAAACCAGAATATTTAATCCATCCCTAATTATTTTTCTTTCAAAAATTTAACATACTCTCTTCACTTACTCTTTCAGGTATTACATTTAACATCAAACAAAATAGAACTACAGTGTTGGTATTAGTCAATCAGTAGTCACTTAGAAAGAAGTGCACCTCTAAACAAAAGCTTAGTCTTTATGAGATATGGCCAAATCGCAAAATTCACAGTGTAAATGAGCCTGTTTGAGTTCTATCAAAAGCAGCTCACTTACTCTTCCTTCATTCCCACTCAGCATTCAGAAAGGAGCTCTCATGCCTGTGTGCAGATTGACAGGCTTCAATCTATTTATGGAACATACACTATAGCAACAAAATACAAGCATTGAAAATTCACAGAACCAACTACTGGGTGGATTCCTACTACTTCCAACACACACCCACACAGGCCATCTACATAATCCTAGAGCAGTAACAGTTGGAAACTCCTCACCTAAAATGGTGAGAAGAAACCTAAAAAACAGTAAGAAGAAACTAATTTGTGGTATTTTATTTTCTTTTTTGTATGTGGGGGGGATTTTGTATGTGCATGTTTGGTGGTATGCTGGCATATTTCTTTCTAGTGAGTTTGTTTTGTATAATTACTGAACTGTTTTTTCAATCTATGCCCCTGCATCTTATAACTCCAGGAAATTCACTTACCTCAGTGTTCAGATCCTGTAGAATGTCACCTAGCAGATCATCCTTGGACAAGTCTACTGCTTTCTGTATATTATATAAAAATTTTTTACAAGGGCAAATGAGATTCTGGATTGAACTTTTTCATGCAGACCATACATACATTTCTGAAAGGAAGAACCTGATCCCATCAGTCCTTCACTGCTCACTCTCATCTACTATTCAGATTTTAACAATCACCTGTGCATATCCAATTAAATTTATACTCCCAGCCTCTATTTTTATCTTTACTCCGTAATTCTTGCTTGTCAATAAAATTAAAGAAATTGTCATTTCAGCATTTCTATTCAATTTTCTTTTGTCTCCTAAGTTCAAACCACTGAGGTACCTATATTCACATAAAACCTAAATTTATCTTACTAAGTGCAATTCATAGAACGTTACTCAAACATGTATTGAGCACATACAATTTGGACAATGAAAAATTAATTTCATTTCATTTCATAGAGGGGAAAACACAATATAAGGAAACCTGAAACTCACATCTGCAGTTTTCTTCCCAGCACTAGCAATGAACATTGCCTTGATATTGTTTGGTTTTGTCACTGAAGGTTTCTTTACATCCTTCCTGTCCTTTCTGTGTGCTCTGCCATCACTTCCTATTGAAATAAAATGTATTCAGAAACACGAGCTAGATGGAAAACTAAAGCCTAGTTGCAGTCACTCATTGTCTGTATATGAGAACTTACGAATAAACTAAGAACTCAAAATACAAAATTGGGAAATTCTGCAGAAGGTACACAGGAAAGAGTCTTTTAAATGAGATAAACTGAAGAAAAATGAAGTCTGAATTATGAGAAGCATTGAAATATGATGAGTTAAATATCAGGGGGAGGGGCAGGTGACTAGTTGTTGTAGAAGGTGACTGCTCTTTCGTTTCCCAAACACTCAGACCCAAATAATCACAGAGAAACTATATTAACTGCAATACTGTTTGGCTAATAGCTTAAGCATATTTCTAGGTAGCTCTTAATTCTTAAATTAACCCATTTCTATTAATCTGTGTATCACACGAAGCTGTGGCCTATCAGTAAGGTTCCAGCCAGCACGTCCTTCTCCTTAGGTAGTTAGTTACATGGTGTCTGACTCTGCCTACTCTCTATATATATCTGTTTGGATCTCCCAACTGGCTTTGCTCTGCTAAGCCATTGGCCAAAACATCTTTATTCATCAACCAATAAAGTAACATACACAGAAGGACACCCCACATCAGTTAGTAGAAATGCAAAGCTTTTGCAAAGGGGTTAACTTGCTGTCTTCCTTCCCACAAAAATAAGGCAATAAAGATAATCTGGAACCAACAGCACCTGGACACATGCTCTATGATGTATCAAAACTGAGTGGCACAAGTGTACTTGCTCATTCAAAGAGAACTTTTGTCATCTGTCTTTCTTTGTGGGCATGACTAAATCACCTAAGAACTTTTCTAACACTGTCCATTTTAATATCATTTTCTGATTCATTCCAAAAATATAAACCTAAAAAGAAACTAGAATGACCAATTAACACACCAAAATGACAAATTTAAAAATAAACAACACAAGTATCTTGGTGGTGCTCAAAATTTTTAATAATCTATTTCTTTTATTCTTTTTTTGCTTTTCTAGACAGGTTTTCTCTGTGTAACCTTGGCTATCTTAGAACTCACTCTATAGACCAGGCTGGCCTGGAATTCTGGAACTCAGAGATCCGCCTGCCTCTGCCTCCCCAGTGGTAGGATTAAAGGCATGTGCCACCACACCTGGTTGAAATTTTCATATATATACACAATATATCTAAATGATATCTAACCTACAACTCCCTTGCCCCAGACCCTCCAACATATCACTCTCCCAATTTCATGTCCTTTTCTGCTATAACCCACTGAGTTCAATTAATGTTGCCCATATCTACATCAATGTGATATCAAAATTCAGGCTTTATTCTCCCCCACAAAGATTTCTAGTCTCCTTCCTATGGCAACATTCAACTGTCTTTTTTGTTTGTTTGTTGTTGTTTGGTTTGGTTTTTATTTTTATTGAAAATAGATTCTTCTCTCATACATACATTCCGACCACAGTTCCCCTCCTCCACTCCTCACAGCTCCTCTCCATCTCCCCTCTCTCCTAGACCCACTATCCCTCCTCTCCACTTCAGAAAAGAGCAGGCCTCCAAGAGATGACAGCCAAAAATGATAAAACAAGATACAATAAGACAAGGCAAAGCCCTCCTATCTCAAAAGCTTGACAATATATTGTTAGCAAGGCTTTGGGAAAACAGATACTTGTATACTGGTTATAAAAATGCATAACTCCTATAAAGAACATGATTGGGCACAATAGTCCAGGGTTGTAATCCTAGCATTCAATAACCTGGGTCAGGAGGACTCAAGCTGAAACTGAAAGAGCTTGAGTTCAAAAATAACCTGTGCTATGTAATGAGCCCCTAAGTGGCAGCTCACACCTGTCTAATTCCAGTTCCAGGGCTTCTGACACCCTCATACATTTGTACAGGTAGAACATCATGAACATAAAATAATAATAAACCTAAAAATAGAGAGAGATGGGTTAAGGGCACTGCTGTTCTTCCAAAGGACTCAAGTTAAATTCCCAGCATCTACATGATCACAACCACCTGTATAACTCTAGTTCTGGGGGATCCTATGGTCTCTTCTGGCCACTATGGGCACCAGGCATGCATTTGGTGCAGACATACATATAAACAAAACATGAACAAACATTCAAAATAGACAGAGGCTAGAAAGATGGTTTAGAAGTTAAGAACACTTGTTGCTCCCAAAGAAGACCCAGTTCAGTTCCCAGCTTCCACATGGTGGCTCACAACCATCCATAACTCTAGTTAAAGTTCCAGGGGATCTGATGCCTGCTTCTGACCTCCATGGGCATCAGGCACACAAGTAGTACACATTCATACATGCAAGCAAAATACTCATATACACTTAAAATAAATAAATCTTTTTAAAAAAACTTTTAAGATAATTTAAAAAGCTTTCATGTACACTTACTCTATAAGCCAGGAACTTCATTTCTAGGAATTTTCCAGGAGGAAGGCACAGAGTTACCAGATATGGTACTATTTATAATAGCAAATTATTGAGTCCTTCCAAGTTCATTGAAAGGAGTGAATACTTACACCAAGAAGCAGCCACATGCTGCTTTGCAGCTACAGACACATAAACATGAAGGAAAGATTTCTACATACTCTACATATCACACTAGAGTGATTTTCAGGGAACCTCGCTATGTGAAATAAAACATGGAAAGTAACTATGTAGACATTATCTTTTATATAACAAAATAAATCAAAACAATACACAAAATTCCTGGTATATAGCCTTCCAAACAAAAAATACTCAAGCAAAAACTTGAACACAATGTTCAAAGTGCAATAAGGACAATAAACAAAAGATGGAAAAAACACAGATGCCCACCAACTAATTAAGAGATAAACAATATGTGATGTGTGTGTATATCACATAATAGTATATTATTCATTTATAAAAATAAAGTACTAGCACATGCTATAACATGAATGAAATAAATTAGCAACATTATGCTAAGTCAAAGAAGTCAGACCCAAAAGGTCAATTATTGTATAATTCCATTTATATGAAGTGTCCTAATAGAATAAGCAAACCCAGAGATATAAAGTACATCAATAGCTGCCAAGCACTGAAGGAATATAGGGGGTAACTTCTTAATGAGAATTGGGTATGCATCTAAAGTGAAGCTACTCTGGAATCAGATAGTAGAAATGGCTGCACACATTGCAAATTTACTAAAAGTGATGAATAATATATTTTTATGTGCCTGGACTGTGAAAACTGTAGGATATTTGTGAAAACTTTAAGACAAGAGAATTATACAAAGGTCTTTAGATTTTCATTGACATCATTTGGAACAATGTTTAAATGCCAATTAACAAAACTCAGGCTTTAAGAGTGAGTACAGAGAGGTCAATAGAAGTTTGAAACAAACAAGAAAGACTTCATGAGAAGGCTTTAATCTCACCACTATAGGTTAGTAGGATTTATTCAGAAATACAGGGAAAAAAGTATAATACTGATATGGCGTTCTTTAGTGCTTTATTTTACTGTGCTTTCTCATTGATTTCTTTTCACTGCAACGTAGTTGATATACTTTTCTACCTCTATGGTATGCAGCCAATACATGATGAGGTGATTTCAAATACAGTTAGTTGACCTTTTACTTCTGGCCAAAATTCTGTGACTTTTCTATAAATTTTAAAGTAAATTGTTGGATCCTATTTCCCTTCCTAAGCTCTTCTGATCTTACCAGGCTTCTGGCAAAGGATAATGTAATATTGATAAGCTGTAGGTATATGGTGGCACAAAACAAGAAGTAAAAATTTCTAAGACTGTTTTCTAGAATCTCAAAACTTGTCTTCACTGATATCTAATCAAGAAGAAAAAATAATACAATCATGGAAACACAATGATGACTCCTTCAACTCAAGAAAAACTGCATACATTCTTTGTACTGGCTACAGTGATCAAAACTGGGGCAACTGGGACATAGGTCCTTTCTCTGAGATACTTCCTGTCCATTCCAACTTCCTACTACACAGCTGGCAAAATTAAAATTTAGACGTGATGAGATCAGGTCAAGATCGAGTCAAAATGATACAATTAACAACACTGCCATAATTCAAGCATAACCTCTATACCTCAGTAGCAATGAGTACATCCATTCCCCAGATTTGAATATAATCCCCCACTTAAAAAGAACCAAGATTCTAGGGAGAAACAGCCAATTGCAGGTTTATGACAGAAGTGTACAAGATAGGGCCTGAAAAATCATCTTTGCTCTAAAAGCTGGGCAATGTTCAAAGACTAGCAGGACCCTGTCAAATGATGATTAAAAGAACTCCATTAAAGTGTGAACCTCAAAGGGAAAAATGAAAGACCACTTGCTATGAAAGCAAGATGACCCAAGTTCAAATCTCCAGCACACTCATAATAACCAGGTATAGCCTTGCATGCCTGTAACCCCAGTGCTGATAGGAAAATGAATAGATTCAGAGAGTTCACTGGACAGCCAGCATGGCCAAAAACAGCAGACTTCAGACCCTGTTTAAAAGAATTAGGTGAAGGGTGAAAAGGGAAGATACCCCAGGGTCTTTCTCTGACCACTGGCATACTCACCCACACTTGAGCTCAGCAGCCAACACACACAAAAGGAAACTAATGGATACTAAACTTTAATGATGTATTTCTCAGAAATGTCCAATTTCAAAGTCATAAAATAAAAGAATAGAGAAGCAGGGTGCAGTGATACCCAAAATGCTTAATGAACCATGAGGCTTAGGCAAAAGGATTACTAGAGTTCAAGAGTTTGATAGCAGCCAGAGTAACATAGCAAGCAAGAGCTTATTTCAAAAAGCAATTAAATGAATGATTTAAAAATAAAAAGGAGAGAATCACCAATAGCTACTCAAAGCATTTGGTGAAGTTTTGTGAGGAAATAGGCTATATACAATATATATGGCTTAAAATCATCCAGTACCTTCATGACTACAAAAGGGAGAAAGAAAGTTTTGCAAGTAATCTGACATTATCAGCTTAACTAAGAAATCAAACTTATCAATAAAAGGGAACAAATGATATCTGATCAAAGGGAAGGTCTCTACTGCTATAGATGTTGTCACATTTACTCTGAAGTATTTCTTTACTGTTGCCAAAATATCTAACCTGAACTTAAGAACAAAGAAACAATCAGACAGGGCGGTGGTGGCACACACCTTTAATCCCAGCACTTGGGAGGCAGAGGCAGGCAGATCTCTGTGAGTTCAAGGCCAGCCTGGTCTACAAATTGAGTTCTAGGACAGCGAGAACTGTTACACAGAGAAACCCTGTCTTAAAAAAAAATTTAAAAATTAGGGGAGCCAAGGAGATGGCTCATTAGGTGTCAGCACTTGCTGAATAAGCCTGACATCCTGAATTCAGTTCCTAGAACCCAGGTTTAAAATATCTGGGGTAGGGTAGCATGCATCTATAATTGTAGCACTCCTCTATAATTCTAGCACTCCTACAGTCAAATGAGAGGCTATGGTAGAAAAATCAGCTAGGATGGGGTTCAGCTAACCTGGAAGTCGTAACAGGCAATCAACAGATTGAGATGCTGCCTCCAAGCAAGGTGGAAAGAAATAACCAATTCCCAAAATGTCCTTTGATCTCGAAATGGACACTGGTACAGACATCCCAGTGCATGCATATGCCCCCTCCCTCTGTCCCTTTCTCTTTCTCGCACACACACACACACAAATAAATATGTCAATAAATGTTTTAATTATAAAAAATATTTTTGAGCTAATTAGAAATTTTTTCTATAGACATCATATTAGAAAATACCATGAAAATGGTGCTATGGTTAAACAGACAAGCATCCTTACTCTTAGAAAGCCACTGCTGCAGTTTAAAAAACTCACCACAAAAGTCTTTGTATTTGTGGTTAGGAAAAGGGAAAGGAAGCAAATGTATAAAATGTTAATCACAAATGAGGATCATTTAAAATTTCAACTAAAGCAAGTTGATTCCCCAACAGGCTCATTCATCCTTTTGACACGGCAACATATTATCATCTACATGACGTTTTTATCTACTAAATTCACTACTGATTATCACCACACTTTACAAGCTAACTACAACAAATGCATCATGTTTTAAGGGAGTTTACAGTTTTGTGTTGAATTGCCTTCATAATTACCTTGGTATATAAACCCTTGTTTCTACTATACTATATTAAAGGGCAAATATTCTAAATACATCACTTCAATAGGAATTAAAAGACATTACTTATTGTTGCATCCTTTAAAATCTGCAATTCGAAAATTACTAAAGAACTAAAAATTTTAAAATAAGAAAAACATCAAAGTCTTTGGATAATGGGGATATAATACGTTTATTTCCTCCTAGAATTTTGCTTCTTACTGATACAGATATGAATAATTTGCATTGGTATAGATTTTGCTTTATTGATAGAGATTTAAGGTCAATTTTGTTATATGTATATGTATTTCTGATACTGATTAAGGTATTGTGATTGTGTAGTTCATTTAAAATGTAATGTATAATTAGGAAATATAGGTTGTTGATGGATAGTCATCAATAATAGTTAAGCTTGTAGTCATGTTAGATTTTCTATATAGAGAGAGATATATTTCAGTTAGATAGACATTCTTCATATCTTTCAAAGACTGCAAAATATGGCATTTAATGTTTTAATAACGTAGAAATTTTCATGATAATGAGACACATCTGCTCCTGGCAGCACCAATCTACTTTAAGAAGATGATGGGCATCGAAGAGGATCCTTATGGAGTTTGATAGCCATTTGGGCAAGAAACTGCTCTTGCCTGGACTATTGCATAAACTGGACACAGAGAACCCTCAGAGAGAGGACTGCTGAACTTGCCTAAAGGTGAGATGATTCTTTGGGGTTCCTGATTCATGAAAGAGTCTGCGAGACATTCTACAGGACACAGCAGATACTGACTGAACTGCCTTTGAAATTTCCTGCTTTATGGAAATGTCTGCTGGAAACTATGCGTCTATAGGCTGAAGATGGATGCCCCAATGGTACAAAGGAACTTTGGGTGACTGTCCAGGCAGCAAGATGTCTCTGTGATTTCTAGAGTTTTGTAAGTTGCTTACTTCTCATTTACTTAGGTAATATTATATCCTTCTGGAGTCTTTGATGGAGTTGAAGAATAGATAGTTGTACTTTTCCTTAGTTATGATAAAAGATAAAGTAGATATAGATATTGTAACTGTAATTCTTACTTGATAACTGTTTTGTTATATGTAATTTTACTATGTTAATGTTAAAGCCTTTTTTGTTTTAACAGAAAAAGGGGAAATGATGGAGGATTCTCATTGGCTAATAAACAAACTGCCTTGGCTTTTTGATAGGGCAAAATTTAGATAGGTGGAGTAGACAGAACAGGAAAAAGGAAGTGAGGTAGATGGCTCAGACAATTGCCCCGCCTCGCCTCTCTGAGCAGACTGCCATGCCTCTCCTTAGGGAGAGAGATGCAATGAAGCCAGCCACCAGGTCAGACGTGCTGAATCTTTCCCGGTAAGACACCATTCGTGGTGTTACAAAGATTATTAGATATGGGTTAGTCAAGATGTGAGTAAGAGGCTGAAAATAATGGGCCAGGCAGTGTTTAAAAGAATACAGTTTCTGTGTAATTATTTTGGGGCATAAGCTAGTCAGGAGGCCGAAAGCAGGGTGGCGGGAATGCAGCCCACAGCTCCTCACTACATCTTACATGTAATTTTTCTACCCAACTGTTTCTCTATTAGAACATACTCTCAAAGCCAGACTGTATCAGAATACCAACTCACTCCAAATTTTAGGCAATTCTTCAAATCTCAAAATGGCATCTCTCAAAACAAAACATAGGTACCTTTCTCAGATATGTCAAGTGCATCATCCTCAAGGTCATCATCAAAAATTTCTCGGCCATCTTCCACATAGCCTGTACCATCTGAAAGAATAAAATTTAATATTGAAATTAATTTCTAACAGTGGTCCAAAGCTGGGCATGGTGGTGCATCTCTGTAATCTCAGTACTTAGGAAGCTAAGGCAGGGAGACTGCAGGTGTGAGGCCAGCTGGAATTACAAAACAAGCTGAAGGTCAACCAGGGCTACAGAATGAAAGCCTGCCTCAAAGTAACAAAAAATAAAAAGTGAACAATAATATTTTATTCATGGCTCAAAAAATTAAAACCCAAACACTTACATACTCAATTTTTCTGGTATGTTCCAATTTGTTTGGTGGAATTCTGTTCAAACGGGTATTAGAAAAGGTATAGTAGCATCCACACAGCAGATACAGAGTCAAACCCTAAAGATACATAGCATATCTAGCTAGGTGAGCTAAAGAAATGATCTGACACACAGGACCAAAAAAAGGCTGCTTTATAGTCATTTTGTTCCATGAAAGAAAAGGAAATATCACAAGCCCTGAAAGGCACCCTAATTTCCATGGGAAGACTAGTCACATAGTTGACCAATTACAGAAATAGGAGTCATGAATATAGTCTTCATCTCTTTCCTCTGGTCAATATTCTCATGCCAGAAAATCAGAACCTACGCCGGGCAGTGGTGATGCCACCTTTAATTCCAGCACTCGGGAAGCAGAAGCAGGTGGATTTCTGTGAGTTTGAGGACAGCCTTTTCTACATAACTAGTTCCAAGACAGCCAGAGATACATAGTGAAACCCTGTCTCCAAAAAAGAAAAGAAAAGAGAAGGGAGGGAGGGAGGGAGGGAGGGAGGGAGGGAATCAGAACCTAGAACCTATAAGCAGGAAGCAATGAGCTTTATACAAAAACAAAAAGACCACTCTTCAAGATATTTTCTGTGGCTCAAATTACATCTCATACCTACAACCTGCTGTATTCTTCACAGCAACTCTGGAAGATAGTCTCTTATCTCTATACCACAGTCAAAAATCTTGTGGCTTAGGGGATATTAACTGACTTACCCAAGACTAGATGGAAAGCATATATCTTAATTCTACAGGCTATGGGACTGTGTGTTGGATCCACAGATTGGTAGTTCTTCATTATTCCCTTTTTAGAGGAAGACACTGATGATTGAACCCAATGACCCAAGCATTCCCTCTCAATTCCTACATGGTCAGTCATGTCCTGGGAGGTATTCTTCGGTATGTGCCTATTAGTTTCTAAATGGCTCTTAAGTAGACTTCCTATTTTCATGCTTCCTCATTTTCAAAACACTATGGAAAATGTAAACAAAAATATGTAGCAATGCTGTGACAGCATATATTGACTGTCAGCCAAAATAACAGGATACAGAAGCACTTAGTAGATAAGCCTCTGGGCATGCCTGTGGGAGCTTATCTAGATTAAGGTTAACTAATGTGGGCAGACCCATCAAGTATGGGCAGCACCATTCCATAGAGACCCTGGACTTAAAAAGAAGGAAGCAAACAGAACACAAAGCATTCCCCCCTCTCCTTCATGACTGCAGATACAATGTCACTTCCCAAGGATGATGGACTACAGCCTCAAACTGTGTCCTAAATGAGCCTTACCTTCCTTAAGTTGTTTTCATCAAGTATTTTATCACAGTAAAGAAAAAGATAACTAATGAAACTGCCTCACATCTCCTCAGGCATAGCAACTGCCCCACATGACAATCGATAAGTAACTAACACAGTGCCTAGCAGGCAATTTCCTCCCACATACCATCATCCACGATCCAGTCATCATCCTGCCGTGCCTGAACCAGTTTCGAATACTGCTCTTCATCAACTTCTTCATAAACACTTGTGAGGTCCTCAACCTGCCATTACAAAGTTTATGGAAAAGCTTCAAATGGAGTGAAAGTGTTAAACAATTCTGATGAAAAGAAATTGTCAAATTGAAACTGGAATGGCAGGCTGATAGAGTAGCTGCAACCAAATCATGAGTTCTGACATTCAACACCACTGCAGGGTTTTCCTTAAATAGACATCAATTAACTTAGTATTCCTTTTAGGTGGGTGTTAACATAAGATATTAAATGATTCCATTAGCATAATACACTTGTCACACCATCAATTACTCATCTACTCCATAAAAAACAAACTGAATTATAGCCAATTCTTTATTAGCTGCTTTGGGGATTGTTCACAGAATTTCTAGACTACTTTTTCCTATACTTAACAAATGCATAAGGCATAGTGTACCCTTTCACACTAACTGATAAATGCCCTGCAAAGATACTAATTTTAGTAACGGTTCAATTAACTGAATAAAATTCAAAGGAAATACCTTATTCGTGCCCTCCAAAAATGAGCAAAACAAATTCGCTCTTTATTCTGTAGGCAAAGAAGAAATGGTTTTTGAATGATCTGTTTGTCCTACCAAAAATCCTCCCTGAATTTCAGGCCTTGAAAGTGAATGAGGATCTAAGTGGGAAGTCCGGTGAAAGTAGTGAATTCTCACATCATACTAGCCCACAAATATAAACATATCAGACCACCTCTGCACAGTTAAAGCAATAAAAGCACAGGTGCACACCGCTGCTGCAGCTACCCATGGTGATAGGCCACTACCTGCCTGACTGGAAATATGGCATGCCTCATTTACAATTGCCCCCTCCTGGCTTGGTGGTGGTGGCAATGCCTGTAATCCCAGTACTCGGGAGGCAGAGGCAGGCAGATCTCTGTGAGTTTGAGGCCAGCCTGGTCTACAGAGCGAGTTTCAGGACAGGCAAAACTGTTACACAAAGAAACCATGTCTTGGAAAAAAAACTGCCCCCTCCTTAGGAGTCTGTCTTTTTGTAAGGGGAAATATACTAGAAAAGCTAAGATCTTAGGAAAAAACTTGGAATACAGAGTCTTGAAAGCCTAACGGATAACAGCTAACTAGATTTCCACTATAAGGAATAACAAGCAGGATGGGACTAAAAAAAGACGGATCAGTGCTTAAGAGGGTCTGAGTTTAGTTCCTAGCACCCACATAAGATGGTTTAGAACCACCTATAACTCCAGTTCCAAGAGATCTAACGGGCCTCCAGGGGTACCTGCAGGCACATGTGCAAACACAAAGGCAGACACACACATATACATAAATAAAAATACATACTTTTAAAAGACACAAGGAAACTTTCTCATTCTATCTTCTGCATGTGTATTACTGAGGATATAACCCGGGGCTTTGCTCTTGTTAGGCAAGTACTCCACCACTGAGCCATACTCTGAGTCCAGCAGACTATCTTTAAAAAGCACACTGCTACTGCCCATCATGAACTCTTTTTAGAACAATACATGTATAAAGGGACTCAGCCACATAACACCAACATCTGAAATGCCCCAGAGAACTCCTTTACAGAAATTCCTACATTTAAAAATGCTTTACTCACAGGACAGTGGTGGCACCCACCTTTAATCCAAGCACTCAAGAAGCAGTGGCAGGAAGAACTCTGTGAGTTCAAGGCCAGCCTGGTCTACAGAGGAAGTTTCAGGACAGCCAGAACTACACAGAGAAATCCTGTCTCAAAAGCCTAACCTCACCCCCCCCAAAAAATTTACTCCTGTTTCACCATAACCCTTTTAGCAACTCTTTATGATACCATAGCCTCACTTAACTTGAATGGTGTCAATGGCAAAATCCTTTCTATTTGGCTAATACCCCAATACAATATAGGCCAGAATTAAATGTGACTATTCCCAAGACAGATCACCTAGGTTCAAATAAAGACCCTTCCACTAGGCTCTCACTAACCTTCCTGTGCCCAGTTACCCCACCTGAAAAGTTTGTTAATCATACTATCTATTTCGTATGATCACTGAGAAGATTTAATAAAAAGCATATCGGTAAAAGCACTTCGAATATGTGTTAACACAGAAAATATATTAGTTGCTATTATCTTCTAGTATTTGTTTATCTCTTCTCACTATTGGCAGTTAAGATGTTCAAGAATATGGAAGGTGAGGCTAGACAATGTTGTGCATTCTGATTTTGACCTACAGGCTATAAACAATGGTTAAAAAACAAAACAGTCAAGAGTATCCCATTCAATCTTACCAACAATAAGGTCCAAATCTCCAATGCTAATCCCCAGCAAATGAGCTTAAGAACAATTCTGAGAAAGTGCTTAGCTAGACAACTTAATATAATAAAATTAAAAGCACTTCTCATTTCCCTTAAGGGTCATGCATATTATGTGAAATAAGAGCATAACACGGGTGTAACTACTTTTACTTTAAAAATGGCATGCAAAATTCCAGACAACAACTTTAAAGGGTCTAGTACTCTCCATAATCTGTAAATCTACCTAATGTCCACATATGTCCACTATTATGTTCTAAGAAACATGAGCCAGGCCTAGTGATACAGGCCCGTAATTCTACTTACTAGAAAAACTCTATGGCATTAGGATTACAAATTCAATGTCAGGCAGTGGTGGCACATGTGTTTAGTCCCAGCACTTGGGAAGTAGAGGCAGGTAAATCTCTATGAGCTTGAGGCCAGTCTCATCTATAGAGTGAGTTCCAGGATGGCCAGGATTGTTACACAGAGAAACCCTGTAACACTGTTTCAAAAAACAAAAAAGGGAAAAAAGGGTTATAAGTTCAAGACCACCATGAGCCATGTAGTGAACTCCAATCTCAAAACACAAAGTGAAAAAAGGTCTAGGAACACAGCTCAGTAGTAGAATGCTTGCCCAGCATGTAAGAGGTCCTAGGTTCTATCTTTGGCCTCCCTACTCTGAAAAAATATTTTAAATATATTAATATTTCTAACGAGGTGTAAGTGACACAGGACTGCCTGAAGGCTGTGAAATGAAAGACAGGATTAAAACATTACTTACTTCATATTTATACTTCTCACCAGCTTTAGCCTTTTTCAGTCTCTCTAAAGCTTCTTGGCGTCCTTTCTTTGATTTTTTTTCTCGACGAGCTCGAGAAGCTACAAAACTCGCTGAATCTGACACAGCTGAAAAATAAGCCAAGTTTTATGAGATGTTAAAAATTACCAACCATATCCCCTCAAAACCAAAGGATTGTTTCTGGACAATCATATCCAAGTGAGTATTTTTAGAACGCAAAATAATTCACAAAGCTCATGGTCAAATATGAAGATCCTGTGACTCTACAAAAATTTCCTCTAATTTCCAGTTAGAACAGCTGAATCCAGTTATCTTGTTCACTTCTCTGTAGCTGTGATAAAATACTGACTACAAGGCCCGACATGGTGGCACACTCTTTTGATCCTAGCACCCAAGAGGCAAGGGCAAGTGGATCTCTGGTCTACATAGTGAGTTCCAGGAGAGCCAGGGCTAGCTGTCAGTGATACCCTGTCTCAAAAACCAAAATAATAATAGTAGAAATAATTATAATAAAGCCACTAATCACAAGCAACTTCGAAAAGAAACCGTCTATTTTTTTTTTTTATTTCATGTTAAGTCAGGGAAGGAACCTTGAGTTAGGAACAGAAAAAAAATTAAAGGAATGCTGCTTACTGATTTACTCTCAAAACCACAATCAACTATATCTCCCAGGACCACCTACCCAGGGTTGGCACCTTCCACAGTGGACTGGGCCCTCCCACAGTAATCAATCAAGAAAAGGCCTCCATGGACTTTGCCTACAGGCCAACCTGATATTGAGGCATTTTCTCAACTGAGGTTCCCTTTTCCCAGATGATCCTACTTTGTGTTAAAACTAAGCATCAGTGGAGTGGAGGTGGAGGATTGTGAACAATTTACTATTATGTGAGGTCTTGGGGATGGAACATTACTTGGAATAAGTTCAAAGAGAAACAACACATGGCTCTTGGGTACGTGAACACAATGTATGACTCCTCAGAGTTTGGGTACATGTTTTAAGAATTGAAATGTCTGTGTACTTTACTCCTCAACCAATAAAATCTCCGTTGTGAAAGAGTAAAAAAAAAAAAACACTAAGCAGCACACTAACTAGTTCTAGTCTTCTGCTAAGAGGAAAATCTCAAACTCATGTAGAGAAACATTAAAGATGGATATCAGACTTAATATTTCCATCAGACCATGAGCAACTCAGTGAGTCATAAAGGATAATTTACTTGGTGTTCCATTAGTCAAAACAAAAGGAGTTAAAAAAACATCCATTCTTTGCAAAGTACAAGATGCTAGGAGACAGATGAAAAAGATAGAGTTCCTAAATGCATAGAAATGTACAATCTAACATGGAAGATGAGTAGCGAGGGGCTCTAAAACAATGTTAAGTAGCATATGCCCTGATGGAAGTATAAAGAAAGCACCTGGAATGTCAGAGAAACAAACTGGCTGAAGGAATTTCAAAAGAGCACTCAGAGATTATGATAATATAGGACTGTAGTAAAAATTCACAATGGTTAGAATGCCCTTTGTACAATTATTGAAATATCAAAAGACCTTGGTGTTCAATCATTCAATTTTTGACCATGTACGCTTTGGATCATCACAAACTGGCCAACACACACACACACACACACACACACACACACACACACACACACACACTTCATCCACAGAATTAAGAATTTTATACACATGACAAATGATCAAATCAACAGTGCTGCCTGGCAGCCATGAGTTTAGGCTCAGCATGACTGCCAAATATGTCTCTAAAATGGTTTTATTTTATTTGATACTGATTGATTTACTAAAAGGAGTAATGGCAGAAAATGAGACATTGATAAGAGGCATCCTAAAAACATCCATGCTGGAACATTTGTGACATTAAGCTGTTTGACTAAGTGTCTGACTGAATCGGAAATAATATCTAAAGAATGTGTGTGTATTCAATGTTGGCTATAAATTGTTGAAAACTGTATCTTTAAGATAAAGTGTAATTAGAGATCTTGTTTTCTCCCTAGCTTTCTGGAAATGGAATCTCTGTAGCTTCTCAGTCTATTGTTTGACATTCACATTTGACTTTTAAATATATTTTCAGAAAGGTATTAAGTGAAAATTAAAGAATGCAGATACTTGATGACAGTCACAAAACCTTGGATGTCATTCAAATGATTTAAAAAATCTTGAGCAGGCCTACACGAAAAGGGTCCAGAGATTATTGGGCATAGCCATTAAGAATGAATTCACTGTATTAAATTCGAGATTTTGACATCCACCCCAAACTCTCTAGATCTTAAAACAGATTTACTCCACAGGCAACACTATACCACTGCACAACGTCTGAAATAAAAATACAAATAAGACAGCTTCCTTGTCCCCAAGGTTCTCACAGTCAAGTAATACAAAAGGACCTAAATGGTGCCATAGAAAAAGTAAGAATGCAGTGGAAATGGAGAGAACCATAACTTCAGGAAACTGAGGAAGGTTTCACAGGAGAGATCTCCAGCAAGCCTAAAAAGTAGAAATTTTCAATATCATAAAACAGAATAAAACGTAACAGAAACAGAGGAAGAGACCTGAGCCAAATTACAAAAAGAAGAAAATGAATTGTTTCCAGAAACTGAGAGAAAGCCAGTGTGGAAGCTAATTTCCTTGCAAGAATACACAGCAAGTAGGGAAATTAGAGCCTAGATTCTAGAAATAACAGAACAGATGCCCCAGTTGTGCCATTTTTAGTGGGTGACATGAGACCACCAGTAAGCCACTTAAGCAATGAACATCTGTCTTGTTTTATTACGTTTCACTTTTTTTCTGTGACAGGGTCTCACTAGGTAATCAGGCTGTCCTTAAATGAAGATCCTCCAGCCCCAGCCTCCAAAGTGGTAGAACTGTAGGTATGTGCCTCAATGACAGGCTCACCTTGTTAAGCTGCCTAGTATCTGAAACTGAGAAATTCTCTCCTATGTCTTGAAGATTCACAGAGCCTTTGACCTGCTATAGTGGGTGTTCCTTCCCAGATGCCTTGTAGCTAGGCTATGAACATATAAAATAGTCTCTCCCAATGACTGGTTTTAAATTGAAGGCTAATATCCCAAGGAAGGAGACATGTATTAAGGAAGTTTGCAAAAAATAACTACTACCGAACTGAAAATGTGAGGCCAGTATATCTCAAGGTATAAATTTCACCATCCGATACCTTTCCATAGTTCGCAACGACCTCTTCTCTGGCCCAGTTTTGTAGCACAATGGTAATTAATCACTGTTTCTGGCTAAGCAGCCCCAGACTGGCTTTCCAGTCCTACAGGATCACTGCAAATAACACAGTATCCTAATAAATTTCTTCAATTTAAAGTAACTAGAGTTGGTTCCGGTAGCTGTAGTGCTTCTTGAATGAACCACTATATGGCTTTTTTTTTATCATTAAACTCCCAATCTCTTTTCATACACAGTAAGAGCTACTTATAGATCTTTTAAGACCCTTTCACACTCATGAAAAGGGGAAAACACATCTGCCCCATAAAGCTTAATAATTCTTACATAAAGGTGTAAGAATTAAATAAGAACGGCTATCTTATTTTGTACTTAGCAGTACAGGAGAAATTCAGTGTGCATATGTAAATGCCTAGGGGTGTGTGTATGTGTGTGTGTGTGTGTGTATGTGTGTGTGTATGTGTGTGTATGTGTGTGTATGTATGCATGGCATATATGTATGTAGTTATAGGATAATCAAATACATATACACATACACTCCACACATCACACCTAGTGAATGCTTTGGTCTAGCTTCATAAAGCAAAAATAAAGCAAGCAGTTTCCTCAGGGGGGACTCAGTGTGGCACTACATGTTAATGTTTACTTTCTCCAGTCCATGAAGGCAGAAACCACACCCATTCTACCCGCCATGCTAATGCCAGAGCCTGGCAGAATGCCTATGCCGAGTTCCTACATAATAAATATTTGCTCAACAAACCAATATACCACACTTTCTATCATTAAAGTCTCCAGTGGCTCTCTATGAACAACAACAGCTAATTACACACCTTGGTACTCTCTGCTGCCACTGTTCAGGTGCTCCACCTTCCAACATAAAAACACTGTGTTCTCTTTTTTTAAAAAACAATGTCTCTAATGCTTCATGTAAGCAAGTTAGTAAAAAAGAATAACAATGAGGAACAACACAAAGATTCAAATACTGTTTTCAAACCACCACTTGGAGAAGCTCAACCCTCTCCCAAAGCAGGCAGAGACAGTAACCTGCAGCAGTCTTTCACATAACAATGTTCTGGTCTGCTCTAAAGGAAAAATTCCAGTCACAAGTCCCCAGCAAATACTTAATCAACACTATGACTTAAGAGGGGTCTCAAGATTGCACAGTATCCTCCAAAGCGTGATTTCTTGATGTTCACAGATGGAGTACAGTTTTTTAGGGTGAAGAATGGGCTTGAGACAAATCACTGATGGGGAGGGGGCTGCAGGCTGTTCACGCACCCACATCCCACATTCCATTTGTAATCCAGACTAGTCGACTCTCCAAATATAATTGAGTCTTCACAAATGGGAAAGGCTAAGAAAATCTGAAACCTGTGATTTAAAAGTGATTAGGAAGCAAGAGCTCATTAATGGCGATGCACGGTGAGTGACAGGCCATGTGACGCGGGGCTAAGAAAGTACCTGATTTGAAGTTAGAACTGAAGTTCAGTTACACTTCAGTTGAACGCCGCTGCAAATCAGAAATCAGGCAAGGCCGTCTGCATCTGCGAGTTCTACTTTGGGAAATAACTTCAGGAAATAAAAGATTACTGCTCACAAAATGCCTGATAGCCAGGGCATCCAAAGCGCTACAGCTGATCTTTTTTTCTTTTCTTTTCTTTTCTTTTTTTTTTTTTTTTTTACAAACTTCGCTCAAAATGACTAGACCTGAACACTATTTCTCTGCAGCACTGGAAGAATTTTCCGGTAGAACCTGAAAAGCCCTGACCGTGTAGCGACAAAATGCATCTGTGACAGCACTGGCAGTGCCGTCCTCAATATCACTGCTACCGAGCTCTCTGGGGCTTCCTAGAAACAGAGGCACACGCATGCTCCATCCCGGCCAGACACCTCGGTCCTAGAGGGCAAAAGCCGCCGCCACAGCTGGCCAGGAAGTTGGAACCCGCACGTGCATGCGACTCATCCAAGGACATGAAAAGAGCCATTGAGTGCGGAGCCTGTCACACGAGAAGGGACCCTCCCCCGAAAAGCCCTTCAGCCACTGACCCGGGAGGAAGCCCCGTCCCACAGCCCGAGGGTCTCCGCCCAGAAAGATTAAGGTCACCCGCCAAACAGACCCGAGGGGCGGTCCGAGAGCGCGCCACCTTCCGAATAATCCACAGCGGAGATCCTCCGCTCCCCTCAACCATGCCGCGACCCCCACACTCCCAGCCAGGTGCCCTGAGCAAGGGCTCATGGCTCACCGCTTGCGCCCAGTTCGCCGTCGTCGCCGTGGACTGGCGCCATGCTCGGACAGTCTCCCGGTTCCGCGCCAAGCAGCCCGAAACTGGCGCGGGGGCCGAGATAGGCGCCAGTAGCAAAGCCAATCAGCGGCTCGGAAGGCTGTAGACTTCCGCCCGGAAGGCCACTGACGTGCAGCGCCCGCCGAGCCGCGCCCCGCCTCCGGCCTTCCCGCGGGTGCGCTTTTGGCGCCCTGTGATGACCCCAGAGGGAAAGCGGGAACCAGCGAGGCCTGAGAACTGTGGGGGAAAGCGGTCGGGCGCTGAAAAGAAACCTCCTTAGGGCACTGCGCAGGCGCACGCACGCAGTTTAATTAAAAACCCTGCAGGATTCGTGGGAAAAGGGGTTCTCTGGTCATCAGAGATGATTTTCTGGGAAAAGAAATGCGGGCGGGCATAAACGGAAGGGACACTGTCTCTGTCTCCCAGTCGCTGCTCTGTCTCTGTCCTCCCCGCTCCCCCTCCCCAAAAGAGACATCCTTGATGCACAATCAGATGGTGGGGTGATACACAGTCTGTTTCTTGCCTGGTCTCTCCGAGTGTGATTATCCACAAAAAACGTGTGTCACAACCTAAAAGTTTGTGCAACATCTTTCTTGAGCAAAAAACTAAAGTGGCGGCCTCCCAAAAGGAACAATCTGACCTCATAAGTCGTGACGTAATGCACTTGAAAAAGGAACAAAATTACTTAAGTGGTTTGTGTTTGGGTATTTGCTTATTTCTTTTCTTCTTTTCTTTTTTCTTTTTTCTTTTTTTTTTTTTTTTTTTTTTTTGAGATGGTTTCTCTGTAGCTTTGGGGCCTGTTCTGGAACTCGCTCTATAGACCAGGCTGACCTTGAACTCACAGACATCCACCTGCCTCTGTCTCCCGAGTGCTGGAATTAAAGGCATGCACTACCACCACTGCCCGGCTGCTTATTTCTTTTAAGAAACAGTTGTTGATAATAAATACAACTCTTACCTCAAAGGAAAAAAAACAGTTATCAGTAAACTTTACTCTTGGGAGGCTGAGACAGGAAGATAGCTTTGATCCCAAAATAGACTATTAAGTTTTAGACCAGCATGGGCTACAAAGAAAGACACTGCCTCAAAAAAGAAAGAGAGGTGGATAGAGGAAAACCAAGACGGAAGGTTTAATGGTCGAACACCAAAAAAATAAAATAATAATAATAATAATTGTGAAAACAAAAAAGATGGGAAGTGCTTAATAATATTTCATATTTAAAAGAGCAAAGGGTAAATTGATGTGTACATACTTAATTGCAACAATATATCAAATGGTTAGATATATGAAATCCATAAGCAAAACCTGCGTTTTGCCAAGATGATTGAGTTATAAATACTTTCTGTTGCTAATGTTCTCTAATGTTGGGAGAATGCAAAGCTCAGGTAGGCTTGGGCTTTGAGTCATACACTTCTATATAACCTTGGACTGGTTTCAGAGACCAAAGTTTTTTCTTTTATAAACTGTTTCTACTTATCTAAGGAATTATTGTAAAATTTAATTGAAATAATTGAAAATATGCAGGGTGGTGGTGGCACATGCCTTTAATTGAAATAATGTCTGTACAGTGCCTTTAAGATCCCATCATCTGGAGCAGTGAGATAGCCCATGGGTAAAGGTGCTTGCTGCCCATGCTGACTGAGTCTGCTCCTCTGAACCTACATGGTGGAAGGCAGCAGGAGAGAACTGACTTCCACAAGTTTTCCTCAGTCTTAACAGACACACACCATACATGAGCACAAAATATATAAATGAAATAATTTTTTTCTAAAATAAAACACATTTTTTTCTAAATTAAAGATCCCACCATCTGAGCTGGGTGCAAAGGCACATGCCTATAATCTTAGCCCTCACAGTGCTGAGACAGGAGGATAGCAGGCCATTCTAAGCTACATAGTAAGATCTTGTCTCAAAAAAACACCACCTAAAAGCCAACTAATAATTTTATGTGGGTGTTATTATCAATATAAACATGTAACCAAAAGGATATAACAGTGAAAATTATGACAGCAAGTGTTTCAGCTAGCAGAAACTTTGATCAGTTAATACATCTGATTATGATATACTTTTTTGATTATGTTGATGCTTTACATACGCTGACCCACACTGGCCTTCCTAATTAACCATGTGAGGAGGACAAGCAAGCAAGACATCTATGTTCTTTTTTCGTCTTAGTAATGAAACATGAATTTTCACCTAGGTGCATTGACAAAAATGAAGATTGTATTTCTTTATCAAAAAAAGGCTTAGCTTTTAACAAATTTCTATACCACAAAATGTAGTTTCACTACAGAGTGCTGGGAAAGACGGGTACTTAAAGATACTTGAAATTAAAGAACATTTGAAATTAAAAATCTTTTTTTTCTTTTTCTCCCCCTTCTTTATTGGTCTCTTCCTGCAACACAGATTTGCTGGCTAAAGGTCCTCTAGCCATCTTGGGTCATGGGATGACTGGAAAGGAAAGTCACAAGCTGAAAATGTAGAACAGAATTTTAAGAATATGGGTCCCTAGATAGGGGCCACCATAACATCCTTCAGCTAACTCCAGACTTCTGCATGAGAGAGAAGTAACTATCAAACCTATTAAAAGGCACTAGTTTTGAGTTTCCTTTCACATTTAGCAGAACCTATTTCTATAAAATATACTCCTTTTTTACTTGCACCTGCTTCTTACTTACTGAAACTTAATAAAATTAGTACTCCATGAAAGATACAGCCTCCTAATTTGTATAAAACAAAGCTGACACCCTTTTTCATTGTACAACTGTCTCTGGTGAATGTCTGTCTATTTCATGTAAATGGCAGTAACAGTTAAGAGCAGACAAATAACTTCCATAGCATCCACTCATTCACCAAATGTTCAAGTGCCTACTGTCCTTCTGGTATTGCTCAAGGCTCTTGAGATATGTTGGGCAAGGATAACTTTTCTGCTAATTATTTTCTACTTCTCCAGCAACCTTGTTTTATAAACTAGATTTTTTTTTCCTTTGAGAGAGAAAAAAGAAATAGAAGCAGGGAGAGACCAGGGGAGAAAAGAAAGGAAGTTAGGGGGCAACAACTACAATAGTGTTGTTTTGTCTTTGGCACAGTGACTATGCCTTAATCTACTGCCACTCAACAGTTGGCAACACATTTCTCTAGCAGTGGCTGGGCTGCAGCCTGGCAGGAATTCTTGTTCTCACAGGCACTGGTTCTGCCGCTGCTACTAAAGGTAGCTTTAACTAGATCTCTATTGTAGTGATATTTTATTTTTATTTTAATAAATAAAGTTTGCCTGGAGATCAGAGAACAAAGCTAAGCCACTAGAGCCCAGGGAGTGGTGGCACACACCTTTAATCCCAGGACTCAGGAGACAGAAGCGCCTGGAATCTCTGTGAGTTCAAGGCTACCCTGGGCTACACCAGAGTGATCCAGAAGCAGATCCAAGTGATGGTGGCTCACACCTTTAATCCTAGTGTTTGGGAGTCACACACCTTTAATTCCAGCAGTAGGGAGGTGGAGACAGGAGCAATATGGCTAGTCAGAGAAAGGAATATAAAGGGGAAGAGACGGGAACTCACTGGAGTGTGGAGTCTGAGGCAGCCTGAGAATTGCCCCTTCTATCTGAGCATTGGTAGAGGTAAAAGGTCTCTCTAGTGGCTGCTTCTCTGATCTTCAGATTTAACCCCTATATGTCTCTGAATTTTTATTATTCGTGCTACACCTTATCATTCTATTTATAAATAAAATTCAAGATTCAAAGGCTGGGGTGAAAACCTGCTAGCTCAGACAGGTTAAGTAGCAACTAGCTAACCCTCTCTCCTTGTTGGTATATCCCAAAAATAAGTGTTCTTCCCCTCCATCAAACAAACAAACAATCAAAACCCATGCCACTCCAAATCACTTCCTACTCCTTCCGGTGCACCTCTCTATCTCTTTGAGATGCTCTCTTATGCTCTATGATTGCTTTTTGTTAACTAGATGCTACTCAGCCTCCTGACTCGGGTTAGTTTTATTAAATATATGCCAGTGCAAACTCGGGGTTCACAGTGTCATCAAATATCCCCCAATACACTAGACAGTGAGATTATATTCTGACACGCTTCCTAGGTATGCTTTCATGGAAAATCACCAAATGAGCATTTTGGTTTCAATATTTATGTGAGTTTGTTCACATGAATCTAGACCCTGTGCTTACTTTTCTTTAGGTATATTGGCAAAATCAGCTTTAAGGACATACGAAGATTCTAAGCTCAACTAGGCAAAATTATATATTTGTGGCTGTGAAAAAAGGATCATCTGCTAGCTGGAAAAAAATAAGCAAACAGTAACAGAGCTTGCATAATGCTCTTAATGGCCCACAAAGAGTCTGGGTGACAGGAGAGACATACAACTGTGCCCAAGGGCAAACCATTTCCCCTTATGCATAAAATGTTAAGAGTCCTCTTTTGTCTTACCTACCTAAAAAGATGCATGGCACTGGTGACTATCGAAGGGACTCTCCTCCTACTCCGACAAAGCATACTACTCTGGATGTCATTTGCCACCCTGTGCCCATGAGGTGCTGTAGTGGCTGATCCTAATGGAGTTTGGTTAAGTGCTTGACATAAGAGCAAATACTCTGAAACTGAGACCAACTGAGTTAACACCCAATAAAGATAGTTTAGCTCAAAGTGAAATCCATGTCACATCTAAAACAAGAATGGATGAGACCATCAAAATCAGGGACCAGACAGATTAAAATTAATGAATCTAGCAAGGGAAAGAGACAAACAGGTGCACACCAGTGTTTCCAGAGCTTTAACACAAATAACCCCTTAATTAATTCACAATGGATTTGTGTTATTATTCTGGCCCAGTACTTAAATTCCTCCTGGTGTATATCAGTCGCTTCCCATATTCTGGATTTTGGAAAACACAAACTATCAGCCTACAAACTGAAAATGTTTCCGTCACAGCAATGGTGCTAGCTACAGCATGAACATGTCTCATCGGCCATTTCCACAAGGGATTTTTATTTTGGAGCTAGTGGCACGCATGCACGCACACACGTGTGCACGCATGCACGTGCATACATGCGCGTGCATGCGCACAAACACACACACACACGTGTGTGCAAGTTGAAAAGTATAAAGAACCACTGCAAATGCCAGTATCCAGGCCAAATTCAGAAATAGCCACAATGCCCTTTACCAGAAAGCTCAAAAGTGTGAGCTTACCAGAAATTTCCTTTTAATTGTTTCCCTTTGTCACTACCCACTTCAGCTGGGTTCTCCTAGACAGTCTGTAAGCTACATGATATTCTCTTTTCTTCACTCATGATTTCCCTTGTCTTCATTGTCATCACCATAGCCTGCCTGCCCTCCCTCCTTCCTTCTTTCCACTGAAAATCAGTTTCTGCTGCTATTTTGAATATCCCTACTGACACTCCATTGTGATGTTTTTGCTTTATGTTTACTTAACATGAACTAAGAAATATCCTGGTTAATATCTCAGACACTTATGTACAAAGAATAATACTGGACAAAGGATGAAAGCATTCAATTGAAAAGTGACAATTCCTACAATCAACTAATAGGTTATTGTTCTAGTTAACAAATATCTTTTATGAGTTTAAGAAAAGCAGGACTGTCCCCAAGGGAATATCCTTGAGTATTCAAAGAGAATCTAACCAATATTTACAACAATAAGGACAAAAATCTGGGCTGTGAAGACTCAGAAGGGTAACCCCAAGAATCCTTCCCCACAGAAGGCCAGCACTTGGACTCCCAGGCCATAGGCCAGAGGCACACTCTCACTAGCCAGAGAGTCTCTCTATGAGGTTTGACCTTCATAAATATCTCTGTCTTTTCTCTCACTGTACTCGGTCATTAAAGAGTAAATTCAACATCTTGTCTCATTCATTCCTTGAAGGCAAAGTAATTTGGTAAGATCTAGCTTTCCAGTTCTACTAAGTTGAGAAGAGGGGAAAGAGATACTAAAATTAGACATTAATTGTTCCATTTCATAACTGTTCCATGTCATATTGTTAGAAACAATTGAGCAGCTATTAGCTAAGTCTAGAAAAATGAACAGTAACTTAAATGTGTGTTGATCATGTAGATATGTTACTATGTTTTACAGCCTATAAGAGTTAATCTTGAAGACCAGAATATAATAAGGCTATCTCCTCGGATGACTTGAATCCTAATTCCCAGGAACTTCTGGATAGAAAATTCCATTTTATGGGGATGACTATAAAACTTAATTAATCATATATTTGCCTGTAAATAGCTTTGTGAGAAAGATTTTCTTTCTTCTTTTTAGTTTTTGTTTTTGTTTTATTTGTTTTATAGCCTAGACTGGTGTTGAACTCCTGATAACTTGCCTCTACCTCCCAAGTGGCAAGGATTACCCACAAGTACATCATATACATCTTAATTAAACAGCATTAATGTAACCAGAAATATAGAATGAAAATTAACTGTCTTTGAGAAATACTTTTGTACAGTCAAGTTTAGCCGTTTAGCGAATTCATAATGTCCTTGGCCCTGCTCTCTTTTTTTATTTAATATTTGAAAATTTCCCATCTCCTCCCCTCCTCTTCCCCCTTCCCTCCCCTCCCTTCCACCCATACCCCCACTCCCTCCCTCTCCAGGCCAAAGAGCCATCAGGGTTCCCTACACTATGTTAAGTCCAAGGTTCTCCCAGCTCCCCCCAGGTCCAGGAAGGTGATCAACCAAACTGACAAGGCTCACACAGAGCCCGTCCATGCCATAGAGTCCAAGCTCATCGCCATTGCCCTTGGTTTCTCAGTCAGCCTCCACCGTCAGCCACATTCAGAGAGTCCGGTTTGGTCGCATGTTCCATCAGTCCCATTCCAACTGGTCTTGGTGATCTCCTGTTAATTCTGTCCCACCGTCTCCATGGGTGAATGCACCCCTCACGGTACTGACTTTCTTTCTCATGTTCTCCCTCTTTCTGCTCCTCATCAGGACCTTCGGAGCTCAGTCCGGTGCTCCAGTGTGGGGCTCTGTCTCTATCTCCATCCATCGCCAGGTAAAGGTTCTATGGTGATATGCAAAATATTCATGAGTATGGCACTAGGATCTGGACATTTCTGGCTCCCTCTCCTCAGTTGCCCAAGGAACTAGCTGGGGGCATCTCCCTGGATACCTGGGAACCCCTGTAGAGTCAAGTCTCTTGACAACCCTAATATGGCTCCCTTAATTAAGATATATGCTTCCCTGCTCCCATGTCCACCCTTCCTGTATCCCAAGCATTCTATTCCCCCAAGCTCTCCCCATCCTCTCCTTCACGCTTTTCTCTCCCCATCTCCCCTTGCCCCCATCCCACCCCACCCCCAAGTTCCCAATTTTTGCCCGGCAATTTTGTCTATTTCCCATATCCAGGAGGATAACTATATGTTTTTCTTTGGGTTCACCTTCTTATTATCTTCTCAAGGATCACGAATTATAGGCTAGATGTCCTTTAGTTATGGCTAGAAACCGATTACAGAACATTGTTAACTATAAGTCCTTAAAATGAATCATTGGCCAGTCAAAAAAATCTTTGGTAACAGGGCCTTCGATCATTGTGTGAATATGCAATGTCGCTCTGAATAAAACCTCCCCCAAGTAGCACTACTACTGTTTCAAGACATTCTAAAACATCAGGGAATACTACCACTCTGGAATAGAAAACTTACATTCATCTAGCAAGTATTGAAGTTACTGGATAGGGCAATAAGATGACTGAACAGATAAGGAAGCACACTGCTAAGCTTGGCAACCTGAAATTCATCCCCAGGACCCACATAACAGAAGGACCCCCAGAGAACTGACTCCTACAAGTTGTCTTTTAACCACCATACATGTACTGTAGGACATTCACACACACCACATCACACACACTAAGTAAATACGTAAATGCAATTTTTAAAATCTAATATAAAATTTAAACAAGGTTAACAAAGATGGTCAATATGAATTTCAGAAGAGAAAGGCAGCATGAGGATTTCATAAATTACATCTGGCCAGTATTCTATAAAACAGTGGTTCTCTGCCTGGCTGCAGATTTGAATCATCTGAGTGGTTCTTCCAAATGCCAGACCTTTAGAGGACGAGATTCCAATATGCAGCCAAAGCTGGGAACAAGTATCCTTACTGGAGCATTGCTAAACTTCAGTGGGATGGGTAACCTGTAAGGGAACATTCTGCCAAACAATATATAGCAGAAGTGCTGGGGTCCAGCTCCTACCATAAGGAAAAAGGGCTCCTCCATTACCTGTATCTCATGTTATTCAGTCCTATGGCCGCCTGTAAACTGAAAGATAACTAGGTTTATGGAAAGATTTTATACAAGGTCAGCAGTAACTTTACTAGAAATATTACAAAAGATCTTACTCTTGTTGTTAAGCATCTTTCATCAAAAGAATTGAATCTGCTAGAATCTCTGTAGTCTAAGATTTGGAAATAGAAAATTACTTTCAGTGCAGTTATCATTGGTTCCTTCCTTGTGTTGCCCTTGTGCTTTCAGCAGTAAAGACAATTTATATTCCACTTTCCTTAGTCCTTAAATACTTACTGATTAATTCCCACTAGGACAACAAACTGACCCAAACTGTCATGGGACAGTCAAGAGATTGTTTTATAACCATTTGCTTTAAACGATCATCCTGGAAACAGAAAACAAAAGGTACTGAAAGCAGGGGGAAGGATGTATGTCAAACATTACTTTGAAGACAAATCTGCTGAAAAGTTTATATGTATGTATATATATATAGTAGTTTATGTTATGTAAATATATAATATATACTAGATATGTTTGTATAATATATAGAAATATATAGAATTCCCTTCAGAACATATATAAGTTATCCTTAGCTCCAAAGGAATCATTACCTCTTGATTGACATTTAATCTCATTCTCCTCTGTTGCCATAAATCATGTCTAGCTGCACTTACTGATGCCTATACTCAGGATATCTGTACCTTCTTGACTCAGTGGACACATTCCAAAGGCAGCCTCTTAATCCTTACTTGAATTTTTCAGGTTGTACATTTTCTTAAATTTTAAATTAAACTTCTTAATTCTAGACGATTGTAAATTCACATGCAGTTGTAAGAAACAATGCAGAAAGAGCCTGCATAGTCTTTACCCAGTACACAAATACTCAGCCAAGCTCTATGTGGCCACAGATGTGTGGCCAATTTACCCAGTACCTCCCAATGAGCAGCATCTTGATTTAACCATGGACAAATACTAACCTGTGTATGCTCTATTTTTATAATTAGGTGTGCCAGCATTTATACAGACATGTTTTATTTCTCTTGGATAAATACTTACAGCATGGGATTTCTGGTAAATACATGGTAAACAAACTGCAAATTTTAAGGTGGCTGAGCCACTTTGCATTCTCCCAGCAATGTGAGATCCAGGCATTGTGCATCCTCAGCAGTACTGTCAGGTCCTATTTTAAATTCCTTCCTGGTGGTGCGTATTAATATGCTGTCGTGAATCTTAGCAGGACTTCTCAGGTGACTACTGATAGGGAGAGTTTTCACATGTGTTGTTAGCCACTCATAACCTTTTCTCCCTCACTGCATATATTGTTTCGTTTTCTGCTTCAATGGAGCAGTTCATATGTCTCTTTTTTATTTCCTCTTTTGGTATAGGATTTAATGTATTTTTAACTTATTAGTGAGGTGAGTGCCTTGAGATTTACAAATATACACATTAAAATAATATAAGTCCACTTCCAAACTATACTGAAATGCAGTAACTTTTCTTCTTAATTTCCTTTTTTTTAGATATACCCATTGGGACTGGGCTCCACAACTCTGCATTTTAATTAGCTATGGTGTTCTATAGTAGTCTCTATCTGTTGCAAAGAGATGTGTCCTTGAAAAGGGGTAAAGCTTTTTATTACCACTCCTAGCACTAACTGAGGAGCTTCCGTGGGAAAGAGTCAGTTTTCTTTAAAAGTATGACCACTGGTAGCTCAACAATACTCTAGAGGATGACTCCTACACCCAGGAATATATGGGTGACCAAACTGGACTTAGTAGGTTATCAAAAACAAAAAGAGGCACAAAGTTGAGGAAGCAGGGAGATAGTGGTGGATATGGAAGAAGGGGAGAAGTTTGGGAGGAGTATGATTAAAATACAGTGTATGAAATTCTCAAAAAATTAATAAAACTTTTGTCAAAATTTTATTTCACTTATTTAGGAAAGTTAAGAGATAGGGTGGAGATGGAAAACATTAAGGACAGGAGTTGGGTGGATATGATCAAAATACATAGTATAAAATTTGTTAGGAATTAATAAAATTTTTTAATTTTATGTATTTATTGTGTGTTTACATGTGCATGTGTAATGGGGAGCAACGGGCAGGCCTGCTTTTCGTCCTGCCGGGATCCCACATGGCTAGCTTTATACACGAAATAACAACACACAAACTATATTCATTTAACCACTGCCTGGCCCATTAGTTCCAGCCTCTTACTCTCATCTTGATTAACCCATATCTGCTAATCTGTGTAGCACCACGAAGTGGTGCCTTACTGGAAAGATTCTAATGTACGTCCATCTAGGGCCGGAGCTGCATCGCATCTGGCCTGGTGGCTGGCTTCATGGCATCTGTCTCCCTGAGGAGAGGCACGGCAGTCTGCCTCAGAGAGCAGAGGCATGGCGATTTATTTCACTTAGGAGAGGCGTAGCATCTGACTGAGTCATCTACCTCACTTCCTTCTTCCTGTTCTGTCTACTCCACCCACCTAAGGGCTGGCCAAGGCAGTTTGTTTATTAGCCAATGAGAATCCTCCATCATGCATGTGCACACATGTGTGGTGTGTGTGTGTGTGTGTGTGTGTGTGTGTGTGTGTGTGTGAGAGAGAGAGAGAGAGAGAGAGAGAGAGAGAGAGAGAGAGAGAGAGAGAGAGAGAGAGAGAGAGAGACAGACAGTCAGTCAGTCATGCATATGCTAGTCAGGGAACAACTTAGTAAAGAGTTTTCTCCTTTCACCGTATAGATCCCAGGGAATGAATAAATGCAGGTTAGACTCGTCAGAAAGCACCCTTTACCGGTTGAGCCAAATGCCAGGTACTTTTATTAGTACCGAGACTCAAGAGGCTCTCCCGCCCCAGGCTCCTCTCCTGGGATTGGGATCCAGAACTGGGGATTTTCTCCAAAACAACCACATGTTCCATATGCCTGAGCACAATTTCTCCGAACAACACCGGCTTCAATTGGTGAGTTTCCCCATTCTGGCCAGCTTAACGGTTTCTCCAAACCTGAGGAATTGACCAATGAGCTCCGGCAATCCTCTGGTGTTCCTAGAAACGGGGGACTGCCCCCAATCACGGTCTTCAAGGCTAAGGTTGCTCCCTTCGCTGGCATTCATCTGTGGATTGCTTCCCTCAGTTGAAATTGTGTTTGGAATGGCCTGGGACCAATCCATCCATGACTGAGGGCCCAGGGTCCCTCAGATCCTTCTTTCTCTTTTTTCCCATTTCTTTTCTTTTTTTCCTCACCATGAGAGGCCACTTGGAGCAGCCTCTGGCCTTGTTGGGTTCCGAGTCACCCTGACCAGATCAAGACAGGCCTAAGCGTCGTCCCACCCATAGCAAGGGGATGCCCTCCCACAGGTCTTGTGATAAGCTGATTCACACCCTGCCCATAGTCGAGAGACATCTTACTGTGGGCCTTGTGGTGTCGCCATCTCATGGATTTTCACGGTCTCAACTATGGGAAGCAAGCCATCCAAACCCATCAATCCAGCCTTCCCCCGGGATGCTTTTTAGAGGCCCTGAAACACCAGGTCTTAATGCCCTACCTACAGATTCCCACACTTGTCCACCTTTGTTAAAAAAAAAAAATGGCTTCGTTACAATTTAGATGGAAATCTAAAATGGCTGCCTAATGGCACCTTTGATCCTGATATTTTACAGGAGCTTTCTAACTACTGTCAGTGCACAGGCAAATGGAAGGAGTTTCCTTACATCCAAGCCTTTTACTATTTAAGCTCTAAGTCTAAGCCCTCTGTCCTTGCAAATTGTTCGCCTGCTCACATGTTCCTGGCTATGCCATCTGTCCTGGAAAAACCCTCTACTTCTGCTGGGGACCCAGCTAACGAACCCCCGTGCGTCTTTTCGACCTCAGTGGGCAGCTACCCCAATCCCCCCAGTTTCTACTCGTGTCCTTTAAGCCCCTGCCGTCACTCCTTTAACCCCAGTTTCTGCTCCTGTCCCTTCAGCCCCTGCTGTTCCTCCTATAACCCCAGTTCCTGCTCCTGTCCCTTCATCCCCTGCCCTCGCTCCTTTAACCCCAGTTCCTACTCCTGTCACTTCAACCCCAGCTTCTACCCCTGTCTCTTTAGCTCCTGCAACCCCAGCTTCTACCCTTGTCCCTTTAGCTCCTTCTCCTGTTTCTATGCTGGTTCCTTTATCCACTGCTCCCGACACACTAAGGAATCCACATCTTCCCAACCTCAACAGGCAGATACTTCTGCTCCTTTACCTCCTGTTGCCTCGCCACCTCCCTCTGCTTGCTCTTCAGCTCTCTCCCCTCACTACCCACTACCTGCTCCAGTAGCCTTCCTCTCCAGTGCCTGGCCCATAGCAGCCGCCCTGCTCTGGCACCCACCTTTACCCCTCCTCTCACACGCTCACATGCTGCAATGGAACCTAACCAAGCCAAGCCGGCTACAGTTTTCCCATTGCGAAAGATGGCTGGCATAGATGGATTGATTAGGGTACATGCTCCTTTCTCACTCTCAGAACTCTCCCATATAGAACAAATACTGGGGTCCTATACATCTAATTCTACCACTTTCATAAAACAATTCCAATATTTTACCCAGTCTTATAATCTCACCTTTCTTTTTTTTTGTCTTTTTTTTTCTCATGGTTTATTTTTTTTTATATTTAAAAATTTCCATCTCCTTCCCTCCTCCTCCCCCCTCCCGCCGCTCCTCCTCCCCCTTCCCTCCCCTCCTTCTCCCCCTTCCCTCCCCTTCCCTCCACCCATACCTTCCCTCCCTCCCTCTCAAGGCCAAGGAGCCATCAGGGTTCCCCACTCTATGCTAAGTCCAAGGTCCTCCCAACTCCCCCCAGGTCCAGGAAGGTGATCGACCAAGCTGAGAAGGCTCCCACAGAGCCCGTCCATACAGAAGAATCAGAGCCCAGCGCCAATGTCCTTTGCTTCTCAGTCAGCCCCCACTGTTGGCCACATTCAGAGAGACGGGTTTGGTCGCATGATCCATCAGTCCCATTCCAACTGGAGTTGGTGATCTCCCATTAGTTCTGTCCCACCGTCTCCATGAGTGAACGCACCCCTCACGGGTTCCTGACTTTCCCCCTCATGTTCTCGATCCTTCTGCTCCTCATCAGGACCTTGGGAGCTCAGTCCAGTGCTTCAATGTGGGGCTCAGTCACCTTCCCCATCTGTCGCCAGCTGGAGGTTCCCTCACAGTCCTGACTTTCTTTCTCATGTTCTCTCTCCTTCTGCTCCTCATCGGGACCTTGGGAGCTCAGTCCGGTGCTCCAATGTGGGGCTCTGTCATTTTCTTCATCTATCGTCAGGTGGAGGTTCTATGGTGATATGCAAGAAATTCATCAGTATGACTATAGGAACTGGCCTTTTCAGGCTCCCTCTCCTCAGCTGCCCAAGGAACTAACTGGGGGCATCTCCCTGGAAACCTGGGAACCCCTCTAGGGTCAAGTCTCTTGACAACCCTCAGGTGGCTCCTTAAATTAAGATATATGCTTCCCTGCTCCCATATCCACCCTTCCTATATCCCAAGCACACCATTCCTCCGAGCTCCCCCCATTCTCCCCTTCACACTTTTCTCTCCCCATCTTCCCTTGGCCCAGTCTCGCCCAACCCTCAAGTTCCCAATTTTGCCTGGTGATCGTGTCTACTTCCAATATCCAGGAGGATTACTATATCTTTTTTGGGGAGTTCACCTTCTTATTATCTTCTCAAGGATCCCAAATTTATAGGCTCAATGTCCTTTAATTATGGCTAGAAACCGATTATGAGTGAGTACATCCCATGTTCATCTTTTTGGGTCTGGGTTACCTCACTCAGAATAGTGTTTTCTATTTCCATCCATTTGCCTGCAAAATTCAAGATGTCATTGTTTTTTACCGCTGAGTAGTATTCTAGCATGTATATATTCCACAGTTTCTTCATCCATTCTTCCACTGAAGGGCATCTAGGTTGTTTCCAGGATCTGGCTATTACGAATAATGCTGCTATGAACATAGATGAGCATATGCTTTTGTTGTATGATTGGGCATCTCTTGGGTAGATTCCCATTAGTGGAATTGCTGGGTCCTGGGGTAGGTTGATCCCGAATTTCCTGAGAAACTGCCACACTGCTTTCCAAAGTGGTTGCACAAGTGTGCATTCCCACCAGCAATGGATGAGTGTACCCCTTACCCCACAACCTCTCCAGCAAAGGTTATTATTGGTGTTTTGGATTTTAGCCAATCTGACAGGTGTAAGATGATATCTCAAAGTTGTTTTGATTTGCATTTCCCTGATAGCTAGGGAGGTTGAGCATGACCTTAAGTGTCTTTTGGCCATTCGAACTTCTTCTGTTGAGAATTCTCTGTTCAGTTCAGCGCCCCATTTTTTAATTGGGTTAATTGGCATTTTACCGTCTAGTCTCTTGAGTTCCTTATATATTTTAGAGATCAGACCTTTGTCAGTTGCAGGGTTGGTGAAGATCTTTTCCCAGTCAGTAGGCTGCCTTTGTGTCTTAGTGACAATGTCCTTTGCTTTACAGAAGCTGCTCAACTTCAGGAGGTCCCATTTATTCAATGTTGCCCTTAATGTCTGTGCAGCTGGGGTTATGCGCAGGAAACGATTCCCTGTGCCCATTTGTTGTAGAGTACTTCCCACTTTCTCCTCTATCAAGCTCAATGTGTTCAGATTAATATTGAGGTCTTTAATCCATTTGGACTTGAGTTTTGTGCATGGTGATAGATATGGATCTACTTTCATTCTTCTACAGGTTGACATCCAGTTATGCCAGCACCATTTGTTGAAGATGCCCTCTTTCTTCCATTGTGTACTTTTGGCTCCTTTATCAAAAATCAGGTGTTCGTAGGTTTGTGGTTTAAGATCCGGGTCTTCTATACGATTCCATTGGTCAACTTCTCTGTTTTTATGCCAATACCAAGCTGTTTTCAGTACTGTAGCTTTGTAATAGAGTTTGAAGTCAGGGATGGTAATGCCTCCAGAAGTACCTTTATTGTATAAGATTTTTTTGGCTATCCTGGGTTTCTTGTTTTTCCATATAAAGTTGATTATTGTCCTCTCAATCTCTGTGAAGAATTTTAATGGGACCTTGATTGGGATTGCATTGAATCTATAGATTGCTTTTGGTAGAATTGCCATTTTTACTATGTTGATCCTCCCAATCCACGAGCAGGGGAGATCCTTCCATTTTCTGGTATCCTCTTCAATTTCTTTCTTCAAAGACTTAAAGTTCTTGTCAAATAAATCCTTCACTTCCTTGGTTAGAGATACTCCCAGATATCTTATGCTATTTGTGGCTATTGTGAAAGGTGATACTTCTCTGATTTCCCTCTCTGCTTCCTTATCCTTTGTGTATAGGAGGGCAACTGATTTTTTGGAGTTGATCTTGTAACCTGCCACGTTACTGAAGGCGTTTATCAGCTGTAGGAGTTCTTTGGTGGAGTTTTTGGGGTCGCTTATGTATACTATCATATCATCTGCAAATAATGAAAGTTTAACTTCTTCCTTTCCAAATTGAATCCCCTTGATTCCCTTATGTTGTCTTATTGCTATTGCTAGAACTTCAAGCACTATATTGAAGAGATAAGGAGAGAGTGGACAGCCTTGTCGTGTTCCTGAATTTAGTGGGATAGCCTTGAGTTTCTCTCCGTTTAATTTGATGTTAGCTGTCGGCTTGCTGTAAATAGCTTTTATTATATTTAGGAATGACCCTTGTATCCCTAATCTCTCCAAGACCTTTATCATAAAAGGGTGCTGAATTTTGTCAAATGCTTTTTCAGCATCTAATGAGATGACCATATGGTTTTTTTCCTTCAGTTTATTTATATGATGGATTACATTGATAGATTTTCGTATGTTGAACCAGCCCTGCATCTCTGGGATGAAGCCTACTTGATCGTAATGGATAATTTTTCTAATGTGTTCTTGGATTCGGTTTGCCAGTATTTTATTGAGAATTTTTGCATCAATGTTCATGAGTGAGATTGGCCTGTAATTCTCTTTCTTGGTTGAGTCTTTGTGTGGTTTAGGTATCAGGGTAACTGTAGCTTCATAGAAGGAATTTGGCAGTGACTCTTGTGTTTCTATATTATGAAATACCTTAAGGAGTATAGGTATTAGGTCTTCTTGGAAGTTCTGGTAGAACTCCGCATTGAAACCATCTGGTCCTGGGCTCTTTTTGGTAGGGAGGTTTCTGATAACAGTTTCTAATTCTTCGCGACTAACAGGACGATTTAGAGCATTTACCTGGTCCTGGTTTAACTTTGGTATATGGTATTTATCTAAAAAACTGTCCATTTCTTTTACATTTTCCAATTTTGTGGCATACAGGCTTTTGTAGTAAGATCTAATGATTCTCTGAATTTCCTCTGTGTCTGTGGTTATGTCCCCCTTTTCATTTCTGATCTTATTAATTTGCGTGTTCTCCCTCTGCCGTTTGATTAGTTTGGCTAAGGGTTTGTCAATCTTGTTGATTTTCTCCAAGAACCAGCTTCTTGTTTCATTGATTTTTTGGATTGTTTTCTGTGTTTCTGTTTTGTTGATTTCTGCCCTCAATTTGATTATTTCCAGTCTTCTACTTCTCCTAGGTGACTCTGCTTCTTTTTTTTCCAGAGCTTTCAGGTGTGCTGTTAAGTCACCAATGAGCGCTTTCTCCGTTTTCTTTAAGTGGGCACTTAGTGCTATGAACTTTCCTCTTAGCACTGCTTTCATTGTGTCCCATAGGTTTGAGTATGTTGTGTCTTTGTTTTCATTAAATTCAAGAAAGACTTTAATTTCTTTCTTTATTTCTTCCTTGACCCAGGTGTGGGTCAGTAGTTGACTGTTCAGTTTCCATGAGTTTGTGGGCTTTCTGGGGGTAGCATTGTTGTTGAATTCTAATTTTAATCCATGGTGATCCGATAAGACACAGGTGGTTACTAATATTTTTTTGTAACTGTGGAAGTTTGCTTTGTTACCAAGTATATGGTCAATTTTCGAAAAGGTTCCATGAGCCGCAGAGAAGAAGGTATATTCTTTCCTATTTGGGTGGAATGTTCTATAGATGTCTGTTAAGTCCATTTGGTTCATTACCTCCATTAAGTCTTTCAATTCTCTGTTAGGTTTCTGTCTGACTGACCTGTCCATTGGTGAGAGAGGAGTGTTGAAGTCTCCAAATATTAGTGTGTGTGGTTTGATGGCTGCCTTGAGTTCTAGAAGTGTTTCTTTTACATAAGTGGGAGCTTTTATATTAGGGGCATAGATATTCAGGATTGAGACTTCATTCTGATGGATTTTTCCTGTTATGAGTATAAAGTGTCCCTTTCCATCTCTTCTGATTGATTTTAGTTTGAAGTCAATTTTGTTGGAAATTAGTATGGCCACACCCGCTTGTTTCTTAGGGCCATTTGCTTGATAAACCTTTTCCCAACCCTTTCCTCTGAGTAGGTGTCTGTCTTTGTGGTTGAGGTGTGTTTCTTGTAAACAGCAAAATGTTGGATTCTGTTTTCGTATCCAGTCTCTTAGCCTGTGCCTTTTTATAGGTGAATTGAGTCCATTGATATTAAGTGATATTAATGACCAGTGGTTGGTATCTTCAGTCATTTTTAGTAGTAGAGTTTGTGTGTTTCCCTTCTTCTAGTTGTGCTGGTGAAGGGTCGCTAGATGCCTGAGTTATTGTGGGCGTTGTTGGACTCCTTGGTTTGTGATTTTCCTTCTATTACTTTCTGCAAGGCTGGATTTGTGGCTGCGTATTGTTTAAATCTGTTTTTGTCCTGGAATATCTTGTTTTCTCCATCAATGGTGAATGCAAGCTTTGCTGGGTATAGTAGTCTAGGCTTGCATCCATGTTCCCTTAGTGTCTGTAGCACATCTATCCAAGCTCTTCTGGCTTTCATGGTTTCCATTGAGAAATCAGGTGTAATTCTGATAGGTTTCCCTTTATATGTTATTTGACCTTTTTCCTTTGCAGCTCTTAATATCTGTTCTTTATTCTGTATGTTTTGTGTTTTGATTATTATATGGCGTGGGGATGCTTTCTTTTGATCCAGTCTATTTGGTGTTCTGTAGGCTTCTTGTACCTTCATAGGAACATCCTTCTTTAGGTTGGGGAAGTTTTCTTCTATAATTTTGTTGAATATGTTTTCTGGGCCTTTGAGTTGTAATTCTTCTCCTTCTTCTACCCCAATTATTCTTAGGTTTGGTCTTTTCATGGTGTCCCAGATTTCCTGAATGTTTTGTGTTAAGAATTTGTTAGATTTGTTTAGTTCTTTAATCTGTGAGTTTATTTCCTCTATAGTATCTTCAGAGTCCGAGATTCTTTCTTCCATCTCTTGTATTCGGTTGGAAATACTTGTCTCTGAAGTTTCTGTTCGTTTACTCAGAGTTTCCATTTCCAGTCTTCCCTCAGATTGTGTTTTCTTCAATACCTCCATTTCATTTATCAGGTCTTGTACTGTTTCCCTTACCTGTTTGATTGCTTTTTCTTGTTTTTCTTGTTTTTCTTGGGTATCTTTGAGAGATTTATTTATTTCGTCTACCTTTTTGTTTGTCATCTCCATTTCTTTATGGCAGTTTTTTTACCTCCTGTTTAAGGTCCTCTATTATTTTCATAAAGTACTGTTTAAGGTCGGATTCTTCTATATCTTCTGGGGTAGGGTGTTCAATTCTTGTTGTTTCGGGATGTCTGGATTGTGGTGATGTCATGTTGCCTTTCATGTTGTTGGAGGAGCTCCTGCATTGGCGCCTGCCCATCTCTTCCTTCAAAAGGAGCCCGGAGGCGTTTGGTGTCCTAGACCAATCTTTGCTGTGACTGAAACTGGTTGGATCTCCCCAGTGTCAGAGGAGGACCTATTCCTTGCGTCACAATCTGAAGAAGCCCGCACTCCCTTGCAGGAATCCCCAGACCTGCCTGGAGGCCAGAGTCTGATTCCTCTGGGTGGATGGCCTTAGAACAGGAGCAGGACACCAGTGCAGGTGGAACTGAACTGGTGGAATACCACACAGCGAACCTGGCAGCACAATCTGAAGGAGCCCGCACCCCTCCGCAGGAATCCTCAGACCTGCCTGGAGGCCAGAGTCTGACCCCTTTGGGTGGATGGCCTTAGAACAGGAGCAGGACACCTGAGAACACTAGGGAAAGCTTGGGAGACACAGGGACGGGAGAAACAGACACAAGCATGCAGAGGGAAGTGGGGGTAGGGGGTCTGTGCTCTCTTCCAGGGCAGGTTGCCCCAGGGTCCGCATTCACTCACCAGTTCAGATGGAATGTCAGTGCACAGGATCAGGGATTCCAGGCAGCCCAGGGTCGCAGCCCAGACAAAAGGGCCAATGTGGGGGCAGGGCGGGATGGAATACCACACAGTGAACCTGGCAGCACAATCTGAAGGAGCCCGCACCCCTCCACAGGAATCCTCAGACCTGCCTGGAGGCCAGAGTCTGACCCCTTTGGGTGGATGGCCTTAGAACTGGAGCAGGACACCTGAGAACAACTAAGAAAATATCACTGGTGCTACTGTGTTGAGAGGTCAGCAAGGTATGAAAGTGCATCTCCAGAAGTCGTCATCAGGACTGCAGTGTCCCAAAGAATGATGGATTCTCTGGCAGACTGTCAGGTCCCCTTGCAGGCCAAGCAGCTCTCAGACATAGGCCTACCTTGCCCCGGGCAGTCAAATGAAGGAGGGGACCTCCCACCGGCCTGGGTGCACTCAATTCCAGGTCCCCAGAGCCCAAACAGGGTGAGCTGTGGGATTTTGTGGCCCCAAAGACGGGAGGATGAGGCAGGGGGAGGGGGGTTGGATTCTGGGTGCAAGCTGGGAAGGGACAGGAAGAAAGAGGCGGTATCCGGGGAGAATAACCCCTGCAGGAAGAGCAGGAAGTGTGCTGGTGGCAGGGGGAGTTGTGGAATGTCGGTGGTCCCTCTCCGGGCAGCTGCCTCGGTTCGGGCACTCATTCCTCACTCACCCCAAAGAATGATGGATCCTCCTGCAGACTGTCAGGTCCCCTTGCAGGCCAAGCAGCTCTCAGACAAAGGCCTACCTTGCCCCGGGCAGTCAAATGAAGGAGGGGACCTCCCACCGGCCTGGGTGCACTCAATTCCAGGTCCCCAGTGCCCAAACAGGGTGAGCTGTGGGATTTTTTGGCCCCAAAGACGGGAGGATGAGGCAGGGGGAGGGGGGGTGGATTCTGGGTGCAAGCTGGGAAGGGACAGGAAGAGAGAGGTGGTATCCGGGGAGAATAACCCCTGCAGGAAGAGCAGGAAGTGTGCTGGTGGCAGGGGGAGTTGTGGAATGTCGGTGGTCCCTCTCCGGGCAGCTGCCGCGGTTCGGGCACTCACTCTTCACTCACCCCAAAGAATGATGGATCCTCTGGCAGACTCTAATCTCACCTTTCGTGACATCTATATGACATCTAATAACCTACTTCCTGAAGAGCGCAGGCAAGTTTGGGAGCAGGTCAGACTACATGCAGATGAGATTCACCAAACTCTTGCTTCCCACCCTCCCGGAGCAGAGGCAGTCTCAGAGCAAGAGCCACACTGGGATTATAATACTCAGAGTGGGATTTTAGCTAGGGACTGGTTTTTGACTTGCCTCCTGGCAGGGCTCCATAAAGCTGCCCTCAAGCTAGTAAACCATACTAAGCTCCCAGAGATCATTCAAGATACAAAGAAAAATCCTCCCGCATTTTTGGAACGCCTCACAAAAGCTCTGTTACAGTATACTAACTTAGATCCAGAAACTATGGAAGGCAGACAGTTACTCATGACTCATTTTTTTAATCAGTGCTACTCTGACATTAGAGCTAAACTTAAACGTTTGGAGAAAGGCCCCTTGGCCCCACAGGCAGACGTCTTAGAGTTGGCTTTTAAGGTGTACCATACGAGAAATGACAAAGCCCGAAATCACCGTCACGTGCTAACCACAGCCTCCCAACCCACCAAGGTGACAGACTGCCTGATCTGTGCTGTCCATGTTGCTCCCTTGCCCCCCCCCGGGGCTTAAGAACTGCCAGGCCCATGTTTCAAATGTGGTAGAACTGGTCACTGGGCTCGAGCATGCCCTAATACTCATCTTGGTCCTGCGAGACCTTGTCCAAGATGCCATAGGGAAGAACACCGGGCAGTAGATTGTCCTCGTGCATGCAGTGGCATGGAGACATCAAACCTAGAAAATTCCCAAGTTGACCTTCTAGGTCTGTCCATGGATGACTGAGGCTGCCCAGGCTCCTTTGACCAAGCCACAACCGTCATCTGTAACAGGGAGCCATGGGTAAACATCATGGTATCAGGATGGTCCATCTCCTTTCTCTTGGACACTGGAGCCACATACTCGGTGCTGACGGAATTCTGGGAGCCTACCTCTCCTTCTAGTTTCCCTATTGTTGGGGTAGGGGGGACAGCCATATCTACCTCAACAGACTCTACCACTTAACTGTGTGTTTAGAGACATTTATCTCACTCATTCATTTTTAGTTATGCCAACCTGTCCAGTACCTCTCATGGGAAGGGATTTCTTAGCAAAAGTAGGAGCTTCCATTTCCTTTGCTCCTCCCATTTACCTTACCCCAGACTCACCAGCAGCTCCACTCCTCCTTCTCCTAGCCTTCAACCCCCAACCCCAATGTGACTTTTCCTCTACCAGCCTCCTAGGTGAACCCCCAAGTCTGGGACACCCAAAACCCCTCCGTTGCTAAACACCATTCCCCCACTGTTATCCAATTACAAGATTCTACTAAGTACATTACCCAAGCTCAGTACCCCCTCTCTCTCCAGAGCCTTAAGGGACTTAAGCCTATTATTTCTGACCTTTTAAGAAAAAACCTACTCTGCCCCACCTCTTCTCCCTTTAACACCCCTATACTTGTTGTTAAAAAACCTAATGGAACCTATAGTCTGGTTCAAGACCTCCAGGTCATTAACTCCGCAGTAGTCCCTCTTCATCCTGTAGTGCCTAACCCTTATACACTTCTTTCTACTGTTCCTCCATGAACCTCCCACTTCTCAGTTCTAGATCTCAAGGATGCTTTTTTCTCTATTCCTCTCAGCTCTCAATCTCAAAACATCTTTGCCTTCACCTGGACTGATCCTGACACTCACCTGTCCACACAGCTCACCTGCACTGTCCTTCCCCAGGGATTCTGGGACAGCCCACACCTGTTTGGCCAGGGTTTAGCCTCTGACCTTCTCTCATTGTCTCTCCCTAAGTCTAAACTCATACAATATGTGGATGACATTTTACTTTGCAGTCCATCATTGGAAAACAGCAAAACTGATATCCCCACTCTTTTAAATTTCCAGTCCAAAAGGGGCTATAGAGTCTCACCTTCTAAGGCCCAACTGTCTACCCCTCAGGTCATTTATTTGGGATGAACTATAAACCCAACACAAAAGGCTATTACTCTAGACAGAAAGAAACTAATTCAGTCCCTTGCAGTTCCTTCCACCAAAGAAGAGGTTTTATCATTCCTAGGAATAGCTGGCTTCCTGCATTCCTGGATCCCCTCTTTTTCTCTCCTTGCCTGTCCCTTATAGGAGGCAGCTCTTGGCTCTCTGCATGAGCCCCTTTTCCATTCTGTTACTAAACCCTTCTAGAGACTCCAACAAGCCCTTATCCAGGCCCCAGCTCTTCATCTCCCAGATTTAACTCGTCCTTTCTCCGTCTATGTAACAGAGAAGGAGGGATATGCCCTTGGGGTCCTAGGACCTCAGCTGGGACCCTCCTTTGCACCTGTAGTGTACCTGTCAAAGAAGCTGGACCTCACCACTCAGGGCTGGGCACCCTGCATATGCGCTTTAGTGGCCGCTGAGCTTCTTATTCATGAGTCAAAGAAACTAACCTTTGTATCACCCACCACAGTCTCCTCTTATCATAATCCGTCCAACCTCTTAACTTACAAAGGCTTACAAACCCTACCCCCTTCCCGAGTTCTTTCCCTCCAGGTGGCACTGGTAGAAGATGCCACCCTCACATTCCAATGCTGCCCACACCTTAATATCTCAAATCTACCTCAACCTGACATTAATTACTCCCTATCTCACTCCGGCATAGAGATCTTAGAGGATCTACTGCCCCACACCACACATGTACAGGGGGGCTAACTGTCCCAGGCCACTTATAGCTGGTACACAGATGGCACCCGTTATGTGATGGGACCTGTAGAGCAGGCTATGCCACAGTATCAGACACTGGGGTAGTGGAGGCAGGGGCACTCCCTGCCCATACCACTAATCAGCAGGCTGAGTTGATAACTCTTACCCGTGCCTTCCAGTTAGCAAAAGAACACTCTTTAAACGTTTACACAGACTCCAAATATGCCTTTCATAATCTCATGTCATACGCAGCTATCTGGAAGGAGCGTGGGGTTCTTACAACAAAAGGAGGATCCATAACTAACTCAGGTTACATTATGGACCTGTTAAAAGCCTCTCATCTCCCCAAAGCTATAGGAATTATTCACTGTCGGTTTCATCAGACCGACAGTTCCATTATTTCCAAAAGAAATAACTGGGCTGACTGAGCAGCTAAAACAGCAGCATTCCAGATCCTAAACCTACCTCAATCACCTCAGGGGGTTCATACAGTACAGCCCGCATTCTCATAGACTCCCCCTGATACCCAATAAATTCTGTCCTACCTACATCAGCTCTTTCATCCAAATAGCAAAGCTCTGATTTATTTTGTCAAGGCTCACATCCAATCCACCCCTGAGGACTTAGAGTTCTTAAAAGCTATCATTGCCTCTTGTCAATTCTGTCAAAAGTCAGATCCCAAGACCAAATACCATAGCTTCCCTTTTCCCATCCACCAGGCCAGGGGCTCCCTTCCAGGAACTGACTGGCAGCTGGATTTTACTTATATGCCAATGGTCAGAAGAGTTAAATATCTCCTGCTCTTGTTGGACACCATGTTTGGGTAGATTGAAGTGTTTCCCAACACTAACAAGAGGGCCAGACAGTTTCCAATGTTCTCTGAGAAATCATCCCCCAGTTTGGAATCTCAGCCTCTCTTCAATCAGATAATGGCCCAGAGTTCACTTCCCTGATTCCCCAAAATTTGTCCAAGGCTCTTAACATCCCCTGGCATTTTCACATCCCATACCACCCTCAGTCTTCAGGGAAGGTAGAACGAACTAACCATTCTTTAAAAAATGTTCTTGTTAAAATGTCACAGGAGCTTCACCTTGACTGGGTAAAATTTTTGCCTCTGGCCCTTCTTAGGCTTAGGGCTCTCCCCAAAGGCCCCCTTTTCATCTCGCCCTTTGAACTCATGTATGGTCAGCCAATTTTAACCCCCGGCCTCTCACCTAAAACCTCTCCCCTATTATCCTATCTTCGCTCCCTATTATGGGATTTTACTGACTACTCATTACCTCAACCATGTGTTAATTCATGCCCACTGCCAATTAAAATAGGGTATCAGGTACTATTTTCTCCCACAGACCAACCCCCCTCACTCCTTTCCCCTAAAATGGCAGGGCCCCTTTAAAGTAATTCTTGTAACTCCCACAGCTGTCAAGCTGGAGGGACTTCCTCACCGGATTCACCTTTTACTCTTCCAGCTCAAGATACTCCCTCGTATACAGTAGCTCAAACAGGGCCCTGCTCCCTTAAGTTCCAGAGGACACCAAGATCAGCCACTCTCTCTCCAGTTCCAGAAAAATAAAAGCCTCATCCTTACTCAACTCTCCTGTGCTAAAAACTCCATATACTCTCCCTCTTCCTCTTTCTCCTATCTGCTTTACCAACTTCTCCATATCTCCAATGTCATGCTTAAATTTCCAGGTCAAAAGCCCAGGTGGTAAGAAACAATAATGAGTTTGTAGCCCCAAACTTCAAGGAACTCACAAAACAGACTTTATCATCACAGGTTTGTCACTGACTGCAGCAGTGTTTCCTGGATGTTAAGGTAATAATACCATGATGCAAAAGGATTTACTTCAGGTAAAACATTAACGTGTCTAACAATTATCCTTTTCAATAATTTCCTCCTTCTTCCCCACCATTTATCACCCTATCGTTGTAATCATAAACTTTTAATATGTCTAAAATTTATTTCTTTTCAAACATTTTTAAAATAAGTTCCTGGGAGTCTATTGGACCTACCTAAACGGATCAGACTCGCCCAGAATAAGTATCATTTAATTCTTCCCTTATCATTCCTGGTTTCGGGAACCCCTGTGAAATTCCCTCCTCCACCCCACCCAAAAAGAACCCCCCCTCTATCTTCCATTTTGCGACTCTCCTCTCTTAATCACCAGGATCCAAAATTTTTTCCAGACATAATTTTCTGCTTTTCCAGCATCTTGTGAGGTCCAAGCCAGTCAGTTCCTCAGAGCCCGGAAAATACAACAGTAATCAGCCACCCCAGGACATGGTCAAGCATCTCAACTCCTTGACGCCCACAAACACAAGAAACAGTCACAAGAGACCTTACGACACCCTATTCCCATCCATTAAGATCCCCAACCCACCCCATTGTTATAATAAACGAAAGGGTGGAATATAATTATTCAGCCACAGATAAGGCTGTACTTCCTAGTTCTAAAGGCAGGCACATGCAGACGGGCCCTCAGTTACAAAGAGCCCCACATGACCCACATGCGCACATGTGTGGTTACATCCATGTATGACTCAGCTAAACCCTTGTGCGCATGCATGAGTTGCCCGTCATCTGTGTCATCAGTGTGACGTAGTCACACCAACCCACTGTGCACATACGTTAGGCAGCTTTTAAAAGCTGGACGTGCCATCTCTCATACTCTCTGCATACTGATTCCCAGGCCTGTACTCACCCCTCTCTAATAAACTCCTAAGCAGGTTTGTTGGTGTTCCATGTTTCCTTCTCACTCGTGCCAGGTAATTTCACCCACCTCCTCATCCCCTTGCCTCAGTCCATTGGTGGCATTCACTTCATTTATTCATATGCTATAAGTAGCCACTACATAGTCACTGTGCTGTTTGAAATGGTTGTTTTAGATTAACTAGGAGTAAGGAAAGTAGAAAAAATGTATTTTAGCTTAATTTGTTCTGTGTCTTATATGTTTCTTTTTTCATACAAATCCCAATTTCTGAACTGTTGTGAGCTACCTTTTTGGAGTGACTTCTGCCACAATCCTTACCATGGTGGGTTTGTACAGTCCAGGGTAGGGGCATGAGGATTAGAAATGTTATGTAGGAGGAACAGAGATAAGAAAGAAACACAGAGACATAGGATAGCGCTAGGAGGGCAACTCAATGAATATTAAATGCTGAATTCTGAATTCCGAGTTTACCAACGTTTATTTTTCATATCCTTTTGCCATTAATTCTTGAGAAAAGCATTTGATGTCTGGGGCAGTGAATGGACCCTAGACCAAGTATCCTGCAGGCCTTTACTCCCTAAGCCAAACCTCCTATTTTAGAAGAAAGAGCAGAAGTATGCTGGAATTCTCTGACCTTTGGTCAAGGTAGAGTGCATCTACATATATGGGCCATCTTAACGTCCAAAACACCAAGGAACCACACCCTAGGTCAGGATATCTTATTTTGTAGCCACACCTATTGTCAACAACTTTGAAAGAGCAAAAATAAACTCAAACTCTCTGACCTTCAAATAATGTGGAATAGGCTCACATTTTTGGGTCTCCACACTGAATTACCCTATTTTCCTTCTGCCCAAATTCTGTTAACATTTCTTGTAGGAGGAGGCTGGTGATGAATTTCTTTCTGTTTTTATTTGTCTGAAAAAGTCGTTACTGCTTTTTTGTGTGCTTTTGAAGATTTATTTTTTGAAGACCATGCATATAATAAGAAGTTATTTGAATGCCACATATAAAAAAAAAACAAGAAAGCCTTGTAAGTAGCATTTAATTTCCTACAAGAGAATAATCACTTAAATATGGTAATTATCTAAAACGATAAAAATTTTAGCAATCTCTAAGGGTCCCCGTCTTTTGATATAAAATAGATGGACATGACATTAGGAATAGTGAATACTTAAACAGTATTAGGAATAGTGAAAGACTTTGATAACTGACATAACATTTTTGTTGTATCACTATTTCAAAGTCATACAAAAAAATATAAAACCAAAATAACAAAATTCAAACAACTAAGCTTTAAACACACACACACACACACACACACACACAGAGAGAGAGAGAGAGAGAGAGAGAGAGAGAGAGAGAGAGAGAGAGAGAATTAATACATATCCACAACAATGGGAATGAAAACAAAGATGAGACCCCAGCCAGAGAAGCAGTTAAGCTAACTGCAGCTCTTTACCTCTCCCTTTGCTCCTCCAAATCCACTACCCCAGTCTTACCCTACTCTGTGGTGCCCTGCTGCATGCTCCCATCCCACCCTGCTCCCATCTCCAGTGAATCACACAGATATCCCCCTCCAAACTTCCTTGCCCAGAGGCATCGAATTATCCCATCCCCCCAACTCCGGCAGGCATTCCCTGAGAACTCACAGGGCACTTCAGGCAGGGAAACAGGTAGGCTAACTGCAGATCTTTACATCTTCCTCCTTTTCTCCAAGTCCAATCCCCAGTCTCACCCCCAGCTCTATAGCAGATCATCTACTGTGACCTCTTCTCCTATTGCCAAGGAACTAATCAGACCTTGGTGGCATCTCCTGCATTTCTCCCTCCTGTTGACCTAAGTCCCAGCCCCTAGCCCATCCTTCTTGTGTCAGTTCCCAATACCTAGAAACACATTTTCCTGGAACTCCAAATAATCACACCTATTAGGATCCCAGAAGAATTTCCTACCATGCAACACATAGCCACCACACTCTCCTAAGAATGGGAGGGGACAACAGAAACCAAGGAACAAAACACCCACCCAACAAAGACAAGACCAAATATCAGCACCTAGAACTACAATCTTCCCAAATGCAGATGTCTGAACACCAGCATAACAACACAATTATTAACATCCAGAAAAATACGTCTCCAAGAGAACCCTGAGAATTGCAACCTAGCTGAAGCACAAGACAAGGAGCTTAAGATATAAGATAGCCTTTATGAATATGATAGAGGAAATAAAGAAATCACTTAAAGACACCTATGAAAACATAGAGGAAAGAAATGAATGAAACAGTTCAAGATATAAAAGTGAAAATAGAATCATTAAAGAAAACCCAAACTGAAGCCTGGTGGTGGTGGCACATGCCTTTAATCCCAGCACTCAGGAGTCAGAGGCAGGTGGATCTCTGTGAGTTGGAGGCCAGCCTGGTCTACAGAGCGAGTTCCAGGACAGACTCCAAAGCTACAGAGAAACTTAAAAAAAAAGGAAGAAAAGAAAAAAGAAAGAAAACATGAACTGCTCTGGGCAAGGTGGTACTCACCTTTAATTCCAGCACTCAAGAAGCAGAGGAAGGCAGATCTTTGAGTTCAAGGCCAGCCTAGTCTACAAAGCAAATTCCAGGTCTGCCAGGGATACATAGAAAAACCCTGTCTCAGGAGAAAAAAAGGAAAGGAAAAGAAAAGAAGAGAAGAGAAGAGAAGAGAAGAGAAGAGAAGAGAAGAGAAAAGAAAAGAAGAGAAAAGAAGAGAAAAGAAAAGAAAAGACAATCTGATGGAAATCTGGGAATGAAAAATTGATAAACTTGAACAGGAACCTCAGAGATAAGTCTTACCAATAGAATACAAGAAATGGAAGAGATAATTTCAGACCGTGACATATTGAAACTGGAAATCAAAACAGAAACAACAGAAAGTTTACGAACTCATGGGAAATGAACAACTAATTGCTGAATTAAAAAAAAATAGATCAATTCACTGTTGCACACCCTAGCACAAAGTTTGAGGGAAATAATGTTATAAAAAAAAACAATGGCTAATGACTGTAGGTTCACTTGTTTCTCACCTTTGTGCTCAGGACTTTCTATTTCAGTTCCCACGAATTTTCCTGTTTGATGTCTGAGCAAAGAGACCAAGAATTGAAGTGAGTTGCCCAAAGAAATATGGTAGCTCAAGGTGGAAACAGGCCTGAAGTTTCTAAACATACCACTGTAGTGCATCCCTAAGTCAATGTATTGCTCCCAATATTGTTTCCTCAATGAAAAGCTCTCTGCCTGTCTCTTTTAACCCCAGACTAAGGTGTTTGTCTCTAAGATTCAGACCGGTTCGAACCTGTTCAGACTGGCTCAAACAGGTTCAGACAGGTTCAGAACGGTTTAGACCAGTTCAAACCGACTCAAACCAATTCAAATTGGCTCAAACCAGTTCAGACCGGTTCAAACTGGTTTCTATTGGCTCAAACTGGTTTAAACAGGCTCGGACAGGTTCAAACAGGTTTAAACCGGTTCAAACGGTGTTGTTTCTCTGATTTCTTTCTCATCCCATTTATCATTTGTATATAGGAGTGCTACTGACTTTTTTAGATAATCTTGTATCCAGCCACATTACTGAAGGTGTTTATCAGCTGTAGGAGTTCCCTGGTATAATTTATGTATACTATCATATCTACAAATAGTGAAAGTTTGACTTCTTCCTTTCCATTTGTATCCCGTTGATCTCCTTTTGTTGCTGTATTGCTGTAGCTAGGACCTCAAGCACTATATTGAATAGACATGGAGAAAGTGGATAGCCTTGTCTTGTTCCTGATTTTAGTGGAATCACTTTGAGTTTCTCTCCGCTTAATTTGACACTGACTATTGGCTTGCTTATTATTGCCGTTATTGTGTTGAGGTATGTTCCTTGTATCAGTGTTCTCTCCAGAACCTTTATCATGAAGGGGTGTTGGGTTTTGTCAAAGGCTTTTTCAGCATCTAATGAAAATATTGTGTTTTTTTTCTTTCAGTTTGTTTATATGATGTATTGACAGATTTTCATATGTAGAACCATCCCTGCATCTCTGGGATGAAGCCTACTCGATCATGGTGATTTTTTTTTGGGGGGGGTGGATGTGTTCTTGCATTTGTCTTGCCAGTATTTGTTTTTGTTTTTCAAGGCAGGGTTTTATTGTGTAACAACCCTAGCTGTCCTTGAACTAGCTCTTGAACTCAGACCCATCCACTTGCCTCTGCCTCCCGAGTACTGGAATTAAAGGCATGCACCACCACCACCCAGTAGTTTTGTAGTATTTTGTTGAATATTTTTGCATCAATGTTCATGAAGAAGATTGGTCTGTAATTCTCTTTGTCTGTTGCATCTTTGTTTGGTTTAGCTATCAGGGTAACTGTGGTCTCATAAAAACAATTTGGAAATATTTCTTCTACTTCTATTGTGTGGACCAATTTAGTATTGGTATTAGCTCTTCTTTGAAATTCTAATAGAATTCTGTGCTATGGAACTGGGCTTTTTTTGGGGGGGGAGTCTTTTGATGACTGTTTCTATTTCCTTAGGGATTATATGATTTTGGTATGTGGTACCTATCAAGAAAGTTGTCCATTTCTTTTAAATTTTCCAATTTTGTGGAGTTTAGGTTTTTGAAATATGATGTGATGACTCTCTGTTTCCTCGGAGTCTATCGTTATGTCCCACTTTTCGTTTCTGATTTTGTTAATTTGAGTATTTTGGATAAGTGTCTATCTTGTTGATTTTCTCAAAGAACTAACTCTTTGTTTCATTGATTCTTTGTATTATTTTATTTGTTTCAATTTTTTGATTTCAGCCCTGAGTTTATTTCCTGCCTTCTACTCCTCCTTAGGTGTGTGTGTGTGTGTGTGTGTGTGGTTTTTGTTGTTGTTGTTCTAGAGCTTTCAGGTGTGCTGTTAAGTCGCTTTTGTGAGATTTCTCCAAATCCTTTATGTAGGCTTTTAGTGCTATAAACTTTTGCCTTAGCACTGCTTTCATTGTGTGCCATAAGTTTGGGTGTATTGTGCATTTATTTTCATTGAATTCTAGAAAGTTATTAATTTCTTCCCTATTTCTTCCTTTACACAGATGTAGTTTAGTTGAGAAGTGTTCAGTTTCCATGGATTTATAGGCGTTCTGTAGTTTGTATTGTTGTTGAACTCTAGTCCATGGTGGGCTGATGAGATACAAGGTACTCCAATTTTTCTGTGCATTTTGAGATTTGCTTTATGACCAAGTATGTGGTCAATTTTAGAGAAAGTTCCATGAGGTGCAGAGAAGGTATACTCTGTTGTGATTGGGTGAAAAGTTCTGAAGATGTCTTTTAAGTCCATTTGAGTCACAACATCAGTTAATTCCCTTGTTGCTCTGTTAAGGTTCTGTCTGGAAGACCTGTTTTGGTGAGTATCCCACTATTAGTGTGTGTGGTTTGATGTGTAATTTAAGCTTTAGTATGTGTCTTTTACAAATGTGGGTGCCCTTGTATTTGGGACATAGATGTTTAGAATTGAGACTTCATCTTGGCTGATTTTTCCTGTGATGAATAGAAAATGTCCTTCTCTATCTCTTTTAATTAATTTTAGCTTGAAGTCTATTTTGTTAGATAGTAGGATAGCTACACCAGCTTGCTTCTTAGGATCATTGGATTGGAAAATCTTTTCCTAATCCTTTTCTCTGAGGTAATGTCTGTCTTTGAGATTGAGGTGTGTTTCTTGTATGCAGCAGAAGGAGGGATCCTGTTTTTCTATCCATTCTGTTACCCTGTGTCTTTTTATAGCTGAATTGAGTCCATTGATATTAAGAGATATTAGTGACCACTGATTGTTAATTACTGTTATTTTTGGTGGTAGTATTTGTGTGTTTCCCTTGTTTGCAGTTTGCTGGTGTAAGGTTATCTGTTGCCTGTGGTTTTTTTTGAGGGTGCAGTTAGCTTCCTTGGGTTGAAGTTTTCCTTCTAGTACTTTCTGTAGGGCTAGATTTGTGGATAGGTATTGTTTAAATCTGCTTTTGTCATGAAATATCTTATTTTCTATGTCTATGTTGATTGAAAGTTTTGCTGGGTATGTTATCCATGGTCCCTTAGTGTCTGTAAAACATCTGTTCAGGACCTTTTGGCTTTTATAGTCTCCATGGAAAAGTTGGGTGTAATTCTGATAGTTCTGCCTTTACATGTTACTTGGCCTTTTTCCTTTGTAGTTCTTAAAATTCTTTCTTCTGTATGTTTAGTGTTTAATTATTATGTGGTGATGGGACTTTTTTGTCTAGCCTATTTGGTGTTCTAGAAACTTCAGACGGGTCTGGTCCGGTCTGAACTGGTCTAAATCGGTCTGGTCCCATCTGAACTGGTTGAGACCAGTCTAAACAGGTCTAAACCTGTCTAGTCTGGTCTAAACCGGTCTGGTCTGGTCTGAACCAGTCAAGACTGGTCTGGTCTGTTCTGAACCGGTCGAAACCAGTCTAAACCGGTCTGGTCCAGTCTGAACTAGTCGAGACCTGTCTACTTCCAGCTGGACCAGTCTGGTCTGGTTGGAACCGGTCTGGACAAGTCTGGTCTGGTCCGTCTGGTCCAGTCAAGACTGGTCCAGAGCGATCTGTTCTGGTTGGGACCAGTCTGGACTGGTCTGGTCCAGTTGGGACTGGTCCGGTCCAGTCAAGACGGGTCCGGAGCGGTCTGGTCTGGTCTGGTCTGCTCCAGTTGGGACCAGTCTGTACCAGTCTGGTCTGGTCAAGTCTGGTCTTGTCTGGTCTAGACCTGTCTGGTCTGGTCGGGACCGAAGTGGTTTGGTTGGGACCAGTCTGGACCAGTCTGGTCTGGTCAGAACTTGTCTGGATTGGTCTGGTCTTGTTGGGACAGGTCTGGACCTGTCTGATCTGGTTGGAACCGGTCTGGACCAGTCTCTTCTGGTCGAGACCGGTCTGGTCCAGTCTAGACTGGTCTGGTCCAGTCCGGACCAGTCTGGACTGGTCTGGTCTGGTGAGAACCGGTCTGGACCAATCTGGTCTGGTCGGGACCAGTCTGGTCCAGTCAAGACTGTTCTGGTCTGGTGGAGACCAGTCTGAACTGGTCTGTTCCTGTCGGGACTGGTCGAGATGGGTCTGGTCTGGTTGGAACTGGTCTGGACCGGAATGGTCTGGTCGAGACTGATCTGGACTTGTCTGGTCTGGTTGATACCGGTCTGGACTGGTCGAGGCTAACACGGATCTTTTAATAGATCTAGCAAAAGTACTGTGCTAGAAATTCAGATATAGAGACATCTGCTAAGAGCTTTCCAGCTGGGATGGAGCTGAGGATGTCATTACCTTGGCTAAGGGAGACTCAGGATAACTGTTTTCATCCTGAATTGAGAGGTATGAATCAGCAGCTAAATTTCCCATAGTACTTTGGTACAACCACATCTTTAAAAAAAAAAAAACCCTTTTTCCCAACTGGTTCAAACACATACATCTTTAGAGTTCTTTCCACGCACCGTGTGTCCGGGGGATGAGGGAGCATTACTGTAACTCAAATTAGGAAGACTTCGCATTGCCAAAAAGCACCAATTCATTGTCAGCAGTGCTTACTTAGATGCTAGTAAGGAGATGGCTCCTTATAAAGGATAAAATCTTACCAGAGTCAATTAAAGCATATTTAAATGCTTTATTTTCCCACCTAAAAAAGTTCTTGCTGAGTAGTACATCAACACGTCAAGGCTTTTGGTACTTTTTAATCTTTGGAGTGGGAAAAAAGAAAATGTTTGTCATTCCAGGAGCATAATCAGTTGAGCCAGCACACAATGACATAGTTAATTCACCAACTGGAATTTGTTGCCATAGCTCCAGGGAGGGACAGGGTAGATCAAACAATGGTCTTCTTTACAACTGCAGCTTTCAGCACAACCTGCCTATCCCCACACAACAGCCACCACAGCCACCCGAGTGCCAGTCCAGAGCACAGCATTTGTCAATGAGCAACAGCCCAGAGGGGACAAGAGGACGCTTGTGACAAATCAAATAAAGCAAAGGCACTGGACAACTTGAACTTCTGCTTATCCAATAAACTAGACACTCCCAGTCCTTTGGGGCTTATCTGTCAGCACTGGTCAGAGTAAGCTGCCAAGTGTCTCGTGTACATCTAGAGCCACAAACATTTCGCCCTGTGACTCAAAAGGACTTTTAAGGGGAGAAGACCATAGAGAAAACAGAAAGTTGGGGCCGAACATAGTGGGACATCAGAAATGCACCATGGATGAGGCTAGCTGCACTCCCAAATTCTCACACAAGGTAATGCCAATACTTTCTTCTTTGTTTTGACTTTAAATATCAAAATTGATGGAAGGATAAACTCCTATGTATGTGAATGTGGCAGGCCTGTGTCTCAGCCACATTGAAAACGAAAGTAACATCCTGTCCATCTTGAGACGATTTTTAAAAGGGAGAAACAAAATGTGGCTAATGTTTGTTTCTCTTGTCTCTTGTAAGTTATTGTTGGATCCTTGGATAGATTTAGACAACAGGGACAAACTTGCTTTCTAGAAAATAGTCAGGGATATTGTTATGGTGGAGGCTCACGTTGTTAATTGCAGTACTTACAAGAGAGTGAGGCAGAAGAATTTCAGGTTCAAGGCCAGCCTGGTTTACATAGCAAAGCTCTCATTAAGAAAATAAAAGGCAAGGGCTGGTCTTGCAGCTAAGTGTTGAGTGTGTGCTTAACATACATGAGGCTCTGGGTCCAATCCCCAAATCCAAACCCAAAATACAGATTAAAAAGTCAAATCAGTATGAGGAAATGTAGGTAGTTCACGGCAAAAAAAAAAAAATGCCTAGAGAGCCTGGGGGATATTGGAAAAATAGTTTAATAAAATGTTCATCTTCCAAAGTGATAGCTTTTTCTAGTGGAAATGTCATAAAATCTTCATCTTTTTTGAGGCAAAGTCTTACTAATAGCTCAAGCTGAACTTAATTTTACTATGTAACTAAGGTTGGCCTCAAATTCATAATCCCCTTGCCTCTGCCTCCCAAGAGCTGTCACTACAGGGATGCCTCCTAGATAGCAAGCTCCTATAGAAGCTCCTAGATAGCAAAGGGAGACCTGGATCCTAGGATCCAATTTCTATTAAAGAACCAAACCAAACCAAAACCTATCCTGCCAAACAAGGAAGCCAGCCACTAGCTACACATAACTATTTAAAATTACTGTTTTATTTGTTCAAAAGAGGCATAAGCTCCCCTGGAACTGGAGCTATAGTTGGTTGTGAACCACCATATAGGTGCTGGGAACTGAACCAAGGCATTAAGTGCTGACTCGTAATAGCTAGGCTATCTCCCAGCCCTAACTATTTAAATGTAAGTTAATTAAAATTAAATATAAATTAAAATTTAATTCCTCAGCTGCAATAGCCACATCTCAAATGCTCAGTAGCTACATATAGCTCATGAGACTATATTTATTTGGACAATGTAATTATAGAACATTTCATAATCACAGAAAGTTCTATTAAATAGTAAGGTTTTAAACTATATACTTCTTTTAAATATGATGATCCGTATTCTGAAAATACATTGCAGTTCTGTTACAAGTAATATTTTAAAATTTACATTAAAATCTCATTCATTGGAAGTCACCTCATTTGCATAGTGCCAAGTTAACTTTGATCTGCAAATTAACAATATAGATAAGAGTCAAGGAGACTGTTAAATGCACTTCAGAGACCAAAGATTTTTAAGCACCATCAAATAACTCCAGAAGCACTCACTTAGTTGCAAGCAATTGATATGATAATTACACATCATTTTTATTTATTCATTAAAATGGGGATCCCCTAAGGTGCCCTTGTAGAGAATAATGTGGTTAGCCTACTTATTTCTAGTAACCCTTTAGCTGTTTCTGAATTCTGTGTAAAATCATTTTATGCTACTGATTTTGTTCTCTTCATTTGGAACATACAGTAAGTTGGTAGCAAAAAAATAAAACTACTTTGCACTGACATTTTGACCAGTTCAGGAACCACTTTTAAAACCCTTACTTCTTCCATTATAAGCCATGAAACACTGGAAGTCTGTTCCCATGGGTCCAGTGTACTGCTTCTCACAATGCGATTTAACTGTTAATTGAGGGACAGGTCTTTCAAGGTCCCACTTGCTCAAGAGGACTCGGATTTTCCAAACAGAATCCAAGAATCCAACGGAGAACGGCCTCATGTTTGCTTCTTTTGTACCCAGTCTGTGCTTTCTGGGCTTTGTGGTGAGAAAGAACTAACTTCTGGGCATTGGAAAGGGAGACGAGGAGTGTGATTTGGAAAGCAAATTGGCTGACTTCCTTAGAAGGAAGAACTGGATAACAAAGAATAAAGAACTTCAAGATATTTTGTTCAGAAAACAGCACACAGTCCTTAATTTTTTGTGTGTACGAGCGCGCGCGCGCGCGTGTGTGTGTGTGTGTGTGTGTGTGTGTGTGTGTGTGTGTGTGTGTGTGTGTGTTTGACATGCTGGGCATCAAACCCAGGGCACTGTTAAGTACTTTACCACTGTGCTGCACTCCCAGGCAAGCACTTGTATTTTTAAATTCATAGCTGGGGTGGTTGGTTTCTTACAGCTTGCTAAAACCAGTCATATCAAACAGTAATGCTTTTTTCTTGTCATATATTCATTGTACTGGATTTCATAAGGACATATTCATGTAAGTATATAATGCACTTTGAGTACATCTCCCTATGCATCAAAGAACATTATCTGTTGTTTCCTCTTTTTCCTTAGTGAAAATGTCTAGCCCACAGGCCATAAGGTGAGACAAGAAAAATTAACAGACTCAGTTTAATGTGATGTGCACTAAATCTTTGTGCTTTTTCTGGAAGTCATTAAACTCTTTAGAATCTGCAAGATTTAGAACTTTTAGATAAGTGAACATTTTAAAAAGCCACCTAAGGCAAAGTTAGGTGTGGTGGTATACACCTAAATCCTAGCACTTTTTGGAGGCAGAGGCAGACAGATCTCTGTGAGTTCAAAGCCAGCCTGGTCTACTTAAGGGATTCCAGGCCCTGACAGGGCTACATAATGCAACCTTTTCTCAAAAACAAACAAAGCCATATAAAAGGAAAGAAGTTATTAACTTTTTATTCTAAAATATCATTAGGCCGTCTTTTCCCCATCTTTCTGTAATCACTGTATATGAACCTTCATGGCATAGGAACCGTGTGTATTTGTACGCCCTTCAGCTACGTCAGCCCAGTCAGCTGGCCTTTGGATACTATGGTAGATTTCTCCAAGGTCCAAACAATCAGAAAATTTATAATCACTGCCATAGATTGCCTATCTACTACTTCTTCCTCTGGATATTGACAGGTGGAGCACAAGCTGACTCTCAAGAATGCAGTAACTTCTCCTTATACCTCACCCATTGTGGTCCCCAAGGCAAGCCTTGGTGGGTCCAAATTCTCTAAAGCCTCCCTGCTCACTGAAATGGCCCAGTGATCAGGCAAAAAGACATGGAACAGGAGGCTCTAGCCTTGTGGCCAGAGTTCTCCTATGTTTCTCGACATTGAGAGCTAGGAGGGAGGTGGGGGAAGAGTCTTATCTTTTCCTTCATTTTTGTTTTTATTCTGAAGGACCTGGAGTCAGCTCTTAAATATCACAGAACAAATAAAATGGAAGAATTGGCATAAAATAATGTTTTTATTTCAATCTTGCCTTGGATATTAAAAGTTTTCTTTGAGCCCAGCATGATGTAGAATGCATATAATCCCAGCTCTTGGGAGGTTGAGGATGGAATATTGCCATGAGTTGAAGGATTGCTGTGAGTTCAAGGTCAGCATGGACAGCAACAGCAAGCGCTTGTTTCAAAACCACAGCAAAAATAGTTTTCTTTGTTTTCCCAGGAATGACAGTCTTTCTCACATGTGTGTACACACACAAAAGACAGACACACGTGTTCTATACACAGAGGTAAAGAATTTCAAAAATTGGCAAGTATGCCCAAGGATAAAGAGATATCTGCTTCAATTTTTTTTTTGTCGGGGGGAGGGCTCAATACAGTGTTTTTCTGTGTAGCTTAGTTGTCCTGGAACTATCTCTTGTAGATCTGCCTGCCTCTGCTTTCTGAGTGCTGGGATTAAAGGCATGCACCAGCACCACTACCCAGTTCAAATCTGTTGTTTTCCTAGTAACATTGGTTAAATCATGAATAAAAGCATAAGAGGCTAGGGAAGTGACTCAGTGGATAAAAAAAACTTTCTTTAGCAGCAATAGGACCTGAGTTCAAATCCCAGGAGCTTGTTGGACTGCTAACTTAGCCAAAATGGTGGTGATCTTCAGGTTCAGTTAGAGGCCCTGTGTCAAAAAAATAAAGTGGAGAGCAATACAGGAAGACACACACACACACTCACACACACTGGAAAGGAAAAAAAAATCATGGAAGAATTTAAATGATTTCTTTTGAAATAAAAACCCAATATGATGAGAGTTTTTAATATATTTACTAAAAAAAAAACACTTAGTTTTTTTGTGGGAAGAATGATCGAGATTGAACATGGGGCCTTGAACTATCTACCATTGAGCTACATGCCTCCAAACCCCAAACCAATTTCTAAGTGTTTGGTCTACATATTCTACATTCAAAGTAGAGATTTACATCTGGAATCATGGCTTCTAGTAATGTTTAGGAAATTTTTGTTGAATAAGTAAAAAGGAATCTAAATAGCTGTTTATTCTATATTTTTTTCTTGCCAGGAATACTCTGAAGTTTCTCCATCAAGGGTCATCTCTAGATTATTCAGGAGAAGGAATATGTTACAACCCAGACTTTTGAGGCATGGTTCAATGTTAAGTAGACCAACTTCAACTAGACTGTAACCCCTAACTTAATTGACCTTAACGTTGGCACCAAAACCCAAGATATTGGGATTGTTATTTAAAAGGCTCTCCTCAAACCCTGTGTGATTCCAAGGGTTACCATAGGAATATAATGTCTGAATGCTTATGGCTACCACAGAGGGCAAACTCATCTACTCACAACTCCTACTTAGCTAGCCCACAGAGGGTGGGGGCTTGACCATCCTCCAAGAGAAAGGAATAAGACTTGTACATATATGTATACCATGCAGCTGCTATACCTTTGTCTACAGTGGCAATTGAAGTACCTTTTTTGACACAATCTTGCCAGGTGGCCAGGCTGGCCTCAAACTGTCAACTCTCCATTCAGCATGCACCATCATACCCATCTTGAAGGATTTTCTTAAACTATCACACAAATAATTCATGATAATGTCCATCAAAGTTTTGTAGGGTTTTCTCCATTGCACAAAGTTGGAGAGAGTTGCAACCTCTAAGCATTGCTCTGGGCATTAATCTATACAATGAGATGTAATAGTATGAGCCATTGAAAAAAATGGTTAGAAATGAGCCTCATTTTGAAAATGGTAAGTGCATACATTAAACATTTATTGAAATACAAAAGATATTGATTTCCCAGTGCTTTGATCGGGCCACCAAGCAGTGTTCTGAAGCCTTGTCTTATTTTCTTTAGGCAAACACACATGCACTGTCTATGGTTACTGGTTTTGTTTTATTCTAATTGGAATGACAGTTTAAGATCCTTCTAAAATATTCTGAGTACAGAATCACCAGATGAGCCTTTTATAATTTTATCACTCAACTTTGACAGTTGTCTTGGTCTCAAGAAGCAGTTCAGTGACAGTTTTCAGAGTCATATAACTGTATCTTCCCGATTCAGTTGAAGATAACTTTTTTGCATATTTTCTTGCAAAGTAAATGTAGATTTATTAAGGAAAAGCAAGGAAAGAAAACCTGAGAAAACAAGGGTCTTGTAGATTTATTAAGGAAAAGCAAGGAAAGAAAACCTGAGAAAACAAGGGTCTTGCATTTTTTAAAAAAAATATGACAAGGTCTCTGTAACCTTGGCAGGTCTCAAACTGAAGATTTTACTGCCTTGACCTCCCAAATGCTCAGTGTGCTACCATAATTAGCTGGTTGAGCAATAGTTAACTAGACTCTAAGACAATTGCAAGTACAGTGGGCATACACAGGTTTTAGGAAAGCTCAGCCAAAGTACCTGGTAATTTAGACTAGCTTGTCTACTAGTTGTAAGCCTTCAGAGAGCTCTTGGGACTCCTGAAAGAAATGGCCAACATCTTTGGTTTGTTTTGCAGTTTAGTTAACTTGGTAGTTATTTGCTCTTCAAATATATACTGTTAAAAGGCTAGTAACCAGACAGGACAATTTTTTTTGTGTGTGGCTGACTGCTACTCTTCGGGTCTACTGTATACTGAGGACCTATATACTTTGTGATAAGTACTTAGGAAACGCAAAGACACATTTTTTAGATTTATTTATTTATTTTATGTATACGAGTGCCCTATCTATATGTACATGCCTTTATGCTAGAAGAGGGTATCAGATCCCACTTTAGATGGTTGTGAGCCACCATGTCATTGCTTGGAATTAAACTCAGGGTCTCTGGAAGAGCAACCAATGTTCTTAACTGCTGAGCCATCTCTCCAGCCTGCAAAGACACATTTTTAAAGACACAGTTCACATTTAAGGCTATGCTGTTTGTGAATTGAATACATATTTAACCTCTTTCTTTCTAGGCATATAGTATTATAGACCTTAACTTCAAGTTTCTTGACTATAAAAAGGGATGGAGGGCAAATGATATATAATGGTTTCTATTTAATAGTGACCATGGTAGGCATCCAGCGTCTAAATGGAGATTACATTTTTCCCCCTAAAGACAAGTCCTTGCTCTATGTCCCAGGCTGGCCTTGAACTAATGGCAAGCCTCCTGACTCAGCCTCCTGAGTGCTAGGATTATAAGTGTGCACCACTGCTCCTGACTGAAATGGGTTATTTAAACAAAAGAAAGACAGCCCTTGTGGTGATGAATATGTTCGTCCCAATTCTCCCCACTGGCAAAGACAAAGACTACAGAGCTGTCAGGAAAAGAGCATCCTTGCCACTAGTTAATGAAGAGGTGCCCTGCTCTCACAGTCTGTTAATTAAGAAGGCAGTCAGTGGAACTCGGTGACTGGAAACTCAAAGGCAATGGAATCAGAACAGCACTCAGATTCCTTTTCTCGCAAAGACATGATAACAAGTTAGGGCCACCAAGCTAAAATAATCACATTTTGAATGATTTCTCCTGAGCATGCCTCTGATAACCTGCTCATGTTGGGTAAAAAGAACAAAGAAAGGCAAAGTTAGGTACTAAGAAAAAGCTTCATCAAAGAATTTCAGGCACCTTAACCCAGGGTCTCTCCTTGTTGTCGCTACAGAAAAGTGAGGCCAGGTAATTCTGTATTGCACGGAATGGCTGTGCATCAAAGGAGGCTTCAAAAGATCCCAGGCCTCAGATCATTAAAAACCAGTAGTATCCCTCTTCATTAAGTTGTATTAACTGTCCCTTGAAACTGTTAAATGTCCCTCCTAGGGCAAAATTGCCAATGCATCACCTATTGAAATAATTACTACCTCCCTTCTCATAGTGTTTGCTGTTCTGGAGGCTCAAAACAAAACATTTCATAACAGGGCCACCTAGACTTTCCATGGAACCATTTGAAAAGAACTGGACTGGGTCAAAAGCACATGAAAGGGTTCTTTGTATTTCTGCACTGGGGAGCACCAGACAGAAAGAACAAGTAGATCTAGTAAGGTGTTCACAGAAGGCACTTGGGTAAATACTCGGCCTCTTACTAATTGCCACAAGCCCCTCAGAGGCGTTGCCGACCTCATTTTATCTTGATGAAACTGAAGTTTACAGAGGTTAAGAGATATGCTCAAGAACAGATATTTTGGAACTTAGTAGAAGCCTGGCAGCAGCTCTTGTACATGTATACGTAGTGCCTGTATATATGCATTTAGAATGTCAGATACCTTGGCTTTATTAAAGCCAAGAGACCAGTATTTATCTTTTTTACAATTTGCTTTGATTTTATGTGTATGTGTGAGTGACTACATATACGAATATACACTATGGCCTGGTGCCTGCAGAGGACAGAAGAGGGCATTGGATCTCCTGGAACCCGAGTGTCATATGCAAATGTACACAGCCACGTGGGTGCTCGGAACCAAATCAGGGTCCTCTGGAAGAGCAGGCACTGCTTGTAACCACTGAGCCATTTCTCCCACCCGAAGTATTTATCTTTTCTTTAAATAAAAAAAAATTAAGAATATATTTTTGTTCAAGAAAAGTTTCAAACTTATGCACATTTAGAGAACGCTGTACGTTCCCATTTTTAATGCGCATGTGCTCCCTATCTTGCTTCAGTACGATCAACTCATAGCCCATCCTGCTCATTTAGAGGATTCTCAACCCCTATATTATTGATGTTCCAGGTGGGATACTTGTCATGCACATGCGCACCACAAAAGCTAGGCCAAGGTTTGGCTGACTTGACTGGTAAAAATGCAATAAGCAACTTTTAGATCCAGAGACTTTATCAGTGACATAGTCAGCAAAACAAAGAATGGCTGGTGTCACTAACTCCCCACAGCCCTTGTTTCCCACAGGAGAAAGGAAAATGCTGCAGCAAAATGGGCCAGATAATCTGACTCCCATTGCTGAGAAGCCCAGTGAAGACTGAAACTATGTCTTTTTGCTTTTGCAGCTCTATACTGAGAGAAGCAAAACAGAAAGCCCAGTGTCCAAAACAAGGGAAGAAGTGTTTAGAAACCCTGGTGACAGAAGATGGTCTAAAAAGAAACAAGGATCCCAGAGGGAGAGAGTGTGAAGGCAGTTCCTCACAGGTCTCCTAATCTCCTGGCTAGGAAGATTGCCAGGTCTTCTCCAATATTCTTATACATTGCACCTCAAGCCTCTGTGGGATCCAAGGTCTGCACCGTCTAGTGGAGGACAACTTCTCTGTACATTCTAGGACGTCCATCAGCATCTGTGCCTTCCCTCCATAAGTACTTGTAGCACTAAACTCCAAGTTGACAAAAAATTGTCTCTTGACATCACTAAAAGTTTTTTTAGTGGCAGAACTTCATCCAACTGAAAACCACGGATGTAGAGTTTAATCCACTTCTCACATCCAAACATTATACAAGCGCAAACACTTCAGTTTGTATTTCTGTTTCTTCAATGTATTTCTAAAATAGTTTTGAAAGCAAAAGCACAATGCCATTGTCACACCTAAAAAAGTAACAAAGCCTTCATACCATCCGGAAATTAGTACAATTTCTAGTGGAAACATAAGCATCATTTTTTAGGGTTTTGAATTTTAAATTCTAAGACTGTGCTCTACACTGGTTGCAGTTTTATGCACTCGATGTAATCAATGGATTTCTTGCCATTGTTTGGCTGAAGAAGCAAAGCTTGTTCTGCAGAGTTTCCTACAATCTGGACTTAGCTGACTGCGTCCCTGTGGTGTTAACATACTTGCTTATCCCCTCCGTGTTTCCTGTAAGTTGCACTGAGAACAAGAGGTGTGGTTCAAAGCCAGGTTGTGTTCCCTTGGAGGACTATTTTGTCGGTGGTTCCAAAGCACAGAGTAGCTGAGGTTGTCTCTCTGTCCTGTTATCCATAGTTAGTGCTCAATGCCTAGATTTAATCATTCATTGCAGGCGAGGAAGCAGAGCAAATTCACTACTTTCTTCAGCAGTCATTTAAAGCTGATTTCTATTTGATGACTCCTCCTCCCCATTTGATGACTCAGAGGAACAGTTAGGATAGAAAAGGTTCTTAACAAAAGATAAAACACTTGATTCTTTCTCTAGCTCCCAAGTTTCGAAATATCCAGCACTTCAGTTCAGACAAGTGAAAGGTGTGCTGGTTTTGTTTCATTTTTTGTTTCGGAGACAGGGTCTCACATAAGCCCAGGCTGGATGAAAACACAGTAGGTAGCTGAGGATGACTCTGAACTCATAATCCTTCTGTCTATCTCCCAAGTGATGGGGTCACCGGCCTGCACCATCACAGCAGGCAGATGTGGTGACAGACAAACCCCAGCTGTTCTGTGCCCCTCCTTTTCATGAGACATTAATATGAACTTGCAGACTTAAACTTATTTGGTAGGCTTCAATCCGTTGCAATGCTCATTCTTACTGTTGTTTGAATTTTCTATCTTGGCTAGCAGATGTCTCTTCAAGTTGGATCCTAAGTGCTTTTGCCATTTTCTATCATTTTCAAAAGGATTGATATATGATACTCATGAGCATCATTATCTGCAGGTTTACCTCCCGAGTCTCTGTACTTACTATATTTTCATAATTGTTTACAACGGTGTTGCTGAACACATGTGAACTTGGACAAGATTCAAATTGATGGGTCCACTGAATTAGAATCTCTGATTTTCATGAGTCACCTTGATGAGTTGCCATGATGGAAATTTCATTCCTAAAGTGTAGGTTTTTTTTCCTTGTGAGTTCCTATGGCTGCATGATAGTGAATTTATTCAATTTATTGTTTTGCAGGAATAAAAGATTACTCTTCTTTGACATTATGTTTATCCCATTCTCACTTATTTACTTACTCAAGAAAAAAATGCTTATAGCGGGGTGGGAGAAATGGCTCAGAGGTTAAGAGCACTGCCTGTTCTTCCAAAGGTCCTGAGTTCAATTCCCAGCAATCACATGGTGGCTCACAACCATCTGTAATGGGGTCTGGTGCCCTCTTCTGGCCTGCAGGCATACACACAGACAGAATATTGTATGTGTGTATAAATAAATAAATAAATAAATAATATGAAAAATGCTTATAGCAAGGATGGGCTTCTGCAGAAGACCACTGGCTTGCATGCAGTTACTCTACTCACGATTAGAGTTATTTTACATAGCTCCTCCTAATGCTTTAGTAGGCTATGTGTTTAAATTATTGCTTTGGTGCCTATTGAAACTTTTTATATAGAAAACTTTTGGAAACACAAATAATAATAGCTATTTTCTCATGAAGCAAACATAATGAGGATTCTTGAGGAAAAAATTTAACGGTTGGGATTAAGACTCAGAGGGTAACAGTACTTGCCATTAAGACTGCCAACCTGAGTAAAACCTGAATTCAGTTCCAGAAATCCCCCTGGTGGAAGGAGAGAACCAATTCCCACAAGCTGTCACATCCATGTATGCAGGGTGACACAAGCATATGTGAGTACACACACACACACACACACACACACACACACACAATAAGTATAAAAAGTGTTTAAATCCATGCTTGTTTTGTTTTGAAAAGGGTCTTGTTCTATAGCCCAAGCTGGCTTGGAAATCACAGCATAGGCCAGACTGGACCTGAACTTGCAGCAACCCTCTCTCCTTAGCTTCCCAAGTATGGAGCTACAGGTGTCTATTGCCCTGTCTGATTTCCAGATGTTATGCTCCAAGTATATTAGACCAGAATCTCTAGGGCATAATAACCAAGCCTCGGAACCGGGCGGTGGTGGCGCATGCCTTTAATCTCAGCACTTGGGAGGCAGAAGCAGGTGGATCTCTGTGAGTTCGAGGCCAGTCTGGTCTACAAGAGATAGTTCCAGGACAGGCTCCATAGCTACAGAGAAACCTGGTTTCAAAAATAAATAAATAAAAACAAGCCTCTGTGTTATTGAAAGCTCTCCAAGTAATTCTCTTTATAATCAAGATTGAGAACTGTATTAATCAGGGTTTTCTAGAGGAACATAACTTATATAATGAATATATATATATTCATTGTATATACATATGTATATATATATATACACATATGTTGTAATTTTTTCAAGTTCACAGGGGTTCAGCAACACCATTGTAGAGCAACATGAATATATATATATATATATATATATACATACATACATATATATACATACATACACACCCACACGCACACACACACACACACACACATATATATGGGGTATTTATTAGAATGGCTTATGGGTAATGGTCCAGCTACTCTAACAATAGCCATTGTCTAAAGAGAGATGGCCTAAGAATACAGCAGTTGTTCAATCCATGAGGCTAGATGTCTCAGCTGGTGTTTAGTATATGCCAGAATCCAGAAGTAAGCTCTGATGCCAATGAAGCTATGAACTTGCTAGAGAGAGCAAGAGCAAGCAGGCAAAGAGACAGCAAGCGTTCTTCTCACATGTTCTTTATATAGGCTGCCTGCAGAAGGTGTAGCCCAGATTAAAAATGGATTTTCCCAGTCATGGTGGCACATGCCTTTAATCCCAGCACTTGGGAGTCAGGGGCAGGCTGATCTCTGTGACTGCAAGGCCAGGCTGGTCTATAGATTGCGTTCTAGGACAGCCAAGAACAGCTAAGGTTCACAGAGAAACCCTATCTGAAAAAAAAAGAAAAAAAAAAGATCTTTCTACCTCAAAAGAGCTGGTGTCTTCCCACCTAAAAGATACATATTAGAAGTGGGTTTGCCCACTACAAACGATTTAATTAAGGGAAATTCCCTCACAGGTGTGCCCAGCCATTTGGGTTTTAGTGTGATTCCAGATGTAGTCAAGCTGACAACTAAGAATATCATAAGAACCTTAGGGAGTGAAACAGATGTAGTCAAGCTGACAACTAAGAATATCATAAGAACCTTAGGGAGTGAAACAGAGATGATGCAAAGCTTTATTTAGGAATGAACTTAAAACCTTGACGTGTTAGGCTCTTTTTTGTAAGAACAGGGCATTTGGTAGGCAATGGTGGCTCACGCCTTTATTCCAGCACTTGAATGGAAGACCCTGATATTGATCCACATATGTATGAACACCTGAGTTTTGACAAAGAAGCTAAAATTATATAATGAAAAAAAAAGAAAGCATCTTCAACAAATGGTGCTGGAATAACTGGAAGTCGAAATGTAAAAGAATGCAAATAGATCCATATCTATCCTCATGCATAGAACTTACGTCCAAATGGATCAAAGACCTCACCATAACTCCAGTAACACTGAACCTCACTGACGAGAAAGTAGGAAGTAGCATTGAATGCATGAAAAAAGGAGACCACTTCCTAAATATAACACCAGTATCACAGACACTGAGATAAACAATTAATAAATGGACTTCCTGAAACTTAGAAACCACTGTAAAGCAAAGGACATGGTCAGCAAGACAAAATGGCAGCCTACAAATGGGGAACAATCTTCACCAACCTCATATGGGATAGAGGGCTGATCTCCAAAATATATAAAGAACTCAAGAAACTAGACATCAAATTACCAAAAATACAATCAAAAATGGGGTACAGATGTAAATTCTCAAAAGAATAATTGCAAATGGCCAAAAGACACTTAAGGAATTGCTCAACATCCTTAGCCATCAGGGAAATGCAAATCAAAACGACTCTGAGATACCATCTTATACCAGTCAGAATGGCTAAGATCAAAAACACCAATGATAGCTTATTCTGGAGAGGATGTGGAGTAAGGGGAGCACTCCTCTATTGCTGGTGGGAGTGCAAACTTGTACAGCCACTTTGGATATCAGTATGGTGGTTTCTCAGAAAATTGAGAATCATTGTACCTCAGGACCCAGCAATATCACTTTGGTGATATACCCAAAGGATGCATACTCATACCACAAGAACATTTGCTCAACTGTGTTCATAGCAGCAATATTCGTAATAGCCAGAACCTGGAAACAACCTAGATGACCCATAACTGAAGAATGGATAAAGAAAGAGTGGTACATTTACACAATGGAATGCTACTCAGTAGTAAAAAACAATGACATCTTGAAATATGCATGCAAATAGATGGAACTAGAAAAAAAACATCCTGAGTGAGGTAACTCAGACCCAGATAGATAAACATGGTATGTACCACTCATAAGTGGATATTAGATGTAAAGCAAAGGGTAAGCAGCCTATAGTCCATGATCCCAGAGAAGCTAGGTAACAAGGAGAACCCTAAGAGAGACATACATGGATCCCCCTGGGAAAGGGAAACAGACAAAATCTCCTGAGAAAATTAGGCGGGGAGAGGGGGAGGGAGGAGGAGAACATGAGGGAATGGAATGCTCAAGAAGGGAGAAGGACAGTGAGGGAGAGAAAGGAAAGAGATACCTTGGTTGAAGGAGCCATTAAAGGGCTATTGAGAAATATAGCACTAGGGAAATTCCCAGCAACCCACAAGAATGATCCCAGCTAAGACTCTAAGCAACAGTGGAACACCTAAACTGGCCTTCCCTTGTAATCAGATTGATGACTGCCTTAATTGTCATCATAGAACCTTCAACCAGCAACTTATGGAAGCAAATACAGAGATCTACAGTGAAGCACCGGGCTGAGCTACCAGAGACCAGCCCAAGACAGGGAGGAACGATAATATGACCAAAGGGGTCAAGACCATGGTGGTAATATCCACAGAAACAGCTGACCTGAGCTAGTGAGAGCTCACTGACTTTGGACTGATAGCAGGGGAAACCTGCATAGGACTAAATAAGGCCCACTGAATGTGGGGGACAGTTGTGAGGCTTGAGCAGCCTGTGGGGCCACTGGCAGTAGTGGGATCAGGGTTTATCCCTAGTGCTTGAACTGGCATCTAGGAGCACATTCTTTTTGGGCTTGCTCAGCCTAGATATAGTAGGGAGGGCCTTGGTCATGCCTCAAAGTAAAGTGTCAGACTTTGTTGACTCTCCATGGGAAACCTTACCCTTTCTGAGGAGTGGGTGGGGGAGTGGGGGTAGGTAAGATGGGGGAAGCGGGAGGAGGGGAGAGAGTGGGAATGGGGAAAGCTATGTAAAATGAGAAAAGATTTATTAAAAGATTCTTAATAAAATAAAAAAGAACAGGGCATTTGGTAGGCAGTGGTGGCACACACCTTTAACCCCAGCACTCAGGCAGTCAGATCTCTGTGAGTTCGAGGCTAGCCTGGTCTACTGAGTGAGTTCCAGGACAGCTAGACACAGAACAACCTTATCTCGAAAAACCAAAACAATAACCAAAACCAAAACCAAACCAAACAAAAACAGGGCATTCAGTATACTGGTGGGGCTGGGGAAAGATAAGTTTTTGCTAGTATCAGTTATTTTTTGGAGATTTACACACCACTCATAGAGAAGAGGACCTAATGAATCCATTTCATCTCATAGTGCCGAGTAATTTGTGTTGTGGCAATGGCTTACAGGGGCTATGAAGGCAGTTTTCCTTTTCTGACTGTGGCTGGAGCGCAGAGGCTAGTACACACCACTGAGACTGAACTGCACCCCCTAGCCAGGGTATCATCTTCAATGTGTGCTTCCTAGTGATGTTCTACAATGATATCTTTTGATTGAGTAAAATAGGAGATATATGGGGCTTCCTAAAAACTCTTATCTGGCTAATTTGTATCATTAAATGTCATCTAAACCAAATGAAAAGCTTTCAGTACAAAGGCTAACCGAAGAGAGCAAACTGACGAGAACATTGCAAGCGCCGAGGCACTGAAGCCGTGTGCAGTGGACAGAGGCTTTGAAGTGCCACAGCCCTGAACTTCCAATCAGTTTTGCACAAGCTCTGAGACCCTGGGAAAATCATTTCATGTCTCCAAGAGTTGCTTGTTATCTACAAACTAGGCATAGTCCTGTGCCTGACACGGAGTACAGTCTCATAATTACTAGGTATTGAAACTACAAGCCATGTGTTCTTCTATCTCAATATGCGCTATCAGGTCAGGCTCTCACTAAGGAATGTGCAGCAGGCAGAACGAGAGGACAGCAGCCTCCTAAAGATGCCTGCTCTAGTCCTAAGAAGCTGGGACTACATTACCCTACACGCCAGAAGGGACTCTGCAGATGTCAGTTAAGATCTCAAGATGGGCAGAGTAGCTCTGGATTATCCAGACGTCCCTAGGAATCCCCAAAGTCCTTCTCAGTAAACGGAGGCGGTCGGAGATTTAGAAGATGAGATTATAGCCGGGCGGTGGTGGCGCACGCCATAAATCCCAGCACTCGGGAGGTAGAGGCAGGCGGATCTCTGTGAGTTCGAGACCAGCCTGGTCTACAAGAGCTAGTTCCAGGACAGGCTCCAAAGCCACAGAGAAACCCTGTCTCGAAAAACCAAAAAAAAAAAAAAAAAAAAAGATGAGATTATTGACACAGAGGCTTGAGTGATATGAAGGCTGGCTTTCCCATGGAAGAAAGCAGGCCAAGAAATGTGAGCACCATGTAGAAGACAGACAGGCGAGGAACCAGATGATTCCTTCGAGCTTCCAGAAACGCAGTCACGTGACCACATTGGTTTTTCATACGGGGAGGCCCACTTCAGTTTTTCTTACTTTGGTCCAGAACTTTGAGATAATAAATTTGTATATTTAAACCCATTAACTCTGTGATAAATTGTTATAGCAGTTATAGAAAACGAACAGAAGATTCAACACACTCTGTGTGGGCATTCAAAGATTTTGAGTCAGATTTTGCGAGACAGTCACATCGGAAACCAGGTCATTTAAAAATCTGTTAGTATAAATCCAAGGACCATAACAACAATCTACTTATAAATGAATGCATCTATGCTGGCATCTTGTCCTGATAGCTTAGTGCTTGTAAGACTCATTTGTGTCATACTTCCATGACTCCTGGGAAAAGCCTTGGGACTCTATAGTATATGCTGCAGCATTGGGAAACTGAGTCTGTAACACACATCTGTAACAGCAAATCTCAAGAAGTAGAGTCAGGTTATTTGTAAGATAGTAAATTCATACTTGAACTGCACAGTGTGACCCTGTCGTCGTCGTCGTCGTCGTCGTCGTCGTCGTCGTCGTCGTCGTCGTCGTCGTCGTCTTCTTCTTCTTCTTCTTCTTCTTCTTCTTCTTCTTCTTCTTCTTCTTCTTCTTCTTCTTCTTCTTCTTCTTCTTCTTCTTCTCCTTCTCCTTCTCCTCCTCCTCCTCCTCCTCCTCCTCCTCCTCCTCCTCCTCCTCCTCCTCCTCCTCCTCCTCCTCCTCCTCCTTCATTTTTTAAAGAAAGAACAGATGGCTGGAGGTGATGGTGCACACCTTTAATCCAGCACTTGGGAGGCAGAGGCAGGTGGATCTTTGGGTTTGCGGTCAGCCTGGTCTACACAATGAGTTCCCAAATGGCCAGGACTACACACAGAGAAACCATGTCTTGTAAAAACAAAAACAAAAATAATAATAAAACTGATTATGGCAGATTCTAAACAAGAAAGACAGCTGTTTAAGTGGATATAAGGAAATGAAATGTGATCAAATATTTGGGGGATAATTTGATAACAGTATCAAAAAGAACACAAGTCAAAACCCTTGAGAAGGCAAGCACTGTGACTTAACATTTCTACTGATGAAAAAAATCACTGGAATGGGAAACACTAGATTACTATCCATATCATTCATGTAGTCTAATCCTTTCATGCCTCCCATGATGGCATATAGAATAACTTGTGGCAATACTGAAGGGAGACAGGAGTACACCGTTTAAAGTAAATAATGAAGACTGGCAGGTGATCAAGCCAGTTGTCACTTTGTCCAGACCATAACCTGGTTGAATTACCTTCACCCACTCTTGGTAGATTTGATTCTCACTAAAATCACTGTGACTGTGACTAGTGGTTGCAATAACTTGCTCTCTGGCGTTGTACGATTATCGAAACTACCTGTGGTGGCATGTCAATTGTATTTTAACAAATAAAGCTTGCCTAGGGTTTGGGAGATTAAAATAGCCACACGGGTCAGCCTTACAGCCAGGCAGTGGTAACACACACCTTTAATCCCTGTAGCCACATTAGTTCCCATAGAAACCAGACGGTGCATCCCTTTATTCCCAATGGTGCATGCCTTTAACCCCAGCCCTAGAGAGGATTATTAAACGGGAGGAAACAGCTCCTAGTCATAGTTTCCTTCTGAGATTTCTGGAGGCAGAATCGCCATTTTCAGACTGAGGTCTAGTTAAGAACCAGTGGCTTGCTGCTTTGCTTTTGGGGTCTTCAGGTTGAATTCCATTATCAGTCTCTGAGCTTTTATTAATCATGCAACACCTACCATTCAATATCTTGGGTTAAGCAAACAAAAATTTCATAGATTCATGAAATTAAGTTATTATGTGTAGAAAACTAGAGTTTTACTTGTCTACTGTGGTGGTTTGAAAGAAAATGCCCCCCAAAGGGAGTGACACTATTAGGAAGTGTGGCCTTTTTGGAGTAGGTGTGACCTTGTTGGAGGAAGTGTACCATTGTGGTAGCGGGCTTTGAGGTCTCATACATGCTCAACATACTTCCTAATGTCTCAGACCATTTCCTATTGCCTGCAAAATATAGAACTCTCAGCTACTTTTCCAGCACCATGTCTGCCTGCATGCCACCATGTCCCACCATGATGATAATGGACTGAACCCTGAACTGAAAGCAAGCCACCCAATTAAAATGTTTTCCTTTATACGAGTTGCTGTGGTCATGGAGTCTCTTAACAGCAATAGAAACCCTAAGACATCTACTGACATCCAATCAGTGAATTTAGTATGCAAAAGCCTTACCTAGTTTTACCTTTAAAGTATACGCAAATCCAATTGGGGAATTTTTACCCATTTTTCTCTATAACATTAAGTGTTTCAGTCATGTTAGACTCAAATCCCATGAGGGAGGGACCAAAATTTACACAACATTCTGAGTGTGATGGCGGCAGCACTTGGAGTTTTGATTAAACTGCACTACATGTGTGATTATTACTTGTAAACAGATGATTAGATATTAATTAGACAATAAGTGATTGTAAAGCACTTAGAATATAAAAGTGTTTATAAATACCACCAAGTGATAGCAACAATAATTCTTTACTGACTACACAGCTGCTAATGTCAGTAAGAATGATTTTTTACAGCTAATGGCAACTCTAATTTCTGCCCCAAATCCCTGTTATATCTAGTTTACAATAGCAAAACAAAATATATCATAAGTCTATGGAGTTTAATCATCAGTATTTAGATAATTGCATTGTATTTTGAGAAAAAAATGTCTTTCTTTTCAAGACTTTCTCAAACACAGGTACAGCCATTATTCTCTGTCCCCTTTGGTGTCAAACATTTGGGCTTTTGAAAAGTTTTTTAATTACATTTATTTATGAGGTGTATGTGTATGTGTGTGTATGCGCACATGCTTCTCTGTCTGTCACTTACATGCCACTGCATGTGTGTGGAAGTCAGAGGACATGTGGGAGTTGTTCTTTCCTTATACCATGTGGGACGCACAGGTCAACTCGGGTTAGCAGGTTTGGCAGTTCCTTTACCTCTTAGCCAGCCTGTTTCCTTTAGAGACTAGATGTTCCATCAGAGTTAGTTAGCCACATTTTGATTATACAGTCGGTTTGAGGTTTTGGGTTTATGTAGTTGCTCCTTAGTACCACAAAACTGCACTCAGAATCAGTATATTTTGGTTAAATGAGTGAAAGCTAACTCTTTCTTGGTTACTATTGGAGTTGAAAAAAGTAGAAAATACATTTTAAGAATAAAACAAGCACTTTAATTCTACCTTCTTGAATTTTTTTCTTTTTAAAAAAGTTTTGAAGTTCTGTTACATCCCCACCCCACAGTGGCCTTTATGGATCATGGCCTTGTATGAACCTTTCTCTTAACAAAAATGCTTGATTTTTCTATCATGAGGAAACGTGAGCACCACAACAAGTTCAGATCCATGGTTGTACATATTTGAAATGAATGATATGAATCAAACTGAAGAGTGTTTCATGTCTCATGACTTCAATAGAAAATGAATAAAAGATATAATGGGTGAAGAGATATACCGGAATCACCCAATAATTTTGTTGACAAAGTAAATCAGGTTACACTGAACAGTGAACCAGTGTAGCTTAGTGGACAAGAATGTTAATCGGGACTTTTATCATTTCCTATGTAATTGCTGGGTAAGTCACCTAATCAGTCTGAATCATTTGAAACTTTTCAACAATAAATTTTGGGCTACAGCGATATCATCTAATGAGGGAAAACACTACAAAAGGCGCGAGATGCTCCCCATTATGGAACGTGTTTATTACCATAATTTTCCCGGAGTAGATGAAAAGAATTTGTGCATGAATTTCATTATTTAATATGGTTGGTTTTCTCTAGACTGTCATGGTTTAGCCCATAACCTTGAGCCACAGAGGGACACCTGGGGATGTGACTCAAATGAAATTCAACCAGAGAGGGAGAGGTTATAAAATCTAGATGTGCCTCAGGGGGAGGTTTCTAATAAGCTGCCCCAGTTTGTGTCCTCTGCCTCTGGTGATTACAGATAAAAAGCCACACTCTTGCCCCTTACTTTAGCTTTCTTATTTCTTTGCATTGAGATCCACATGTTTTTCTAGTTGCACATGTGCTAACCAATCCTGCCTCACTCATAGCTCTTGATGCCTTGTAGTATTGAGCTGCGGGCAGGCCTGCTTTTTGTCCCACTCGGCTCCCGCATGGTTAGCTTTACACCCGAAATAACAACACACAAACTGTATTCATTTAAACACTGCCTAGCCCATTAGTTTCAGCCTCTTACTGACATCTTGACTAACCCATATCTAATAATCTATGTAACACCACGAGTGGTGTCTTACTGGGAAAATTCTAGCGTACGTCCATCTTGGGCCGGAGCTACATCGCATCTTTCTCAGAAGAGAGGAAAGGCATCTGACTGAGCCATCTGCCTCAATTCGTTCTTCCTGTTCTGTCTACTCCACCCACCCAAATCCTGTCCTATCAAAAAGCCAAGGCAGTTTCCTCATTAACCAATGAGAGTCTTCCATCATTTCCCCTTTTTCTGTTTAAACAAAAAAGAAAGGCTTTAACTTTAACATAGCAAAACTACATATAACAAAACAGTTATCAAGTAAGAATTACAGTTACAATATTTATATCTATTTTATCCTTTATCATATCTAAGGAAAACCATAACTATCTATCTATTCTTCAACTCCATCAAAGACTCCAGAAGGATATAATATTACCTAATTAAATGAGAAGTAAGCAACTTACAAAACTCTAGAAATCACAGAGAAATCTTGCTGCCTGGACAGTCACCCAAAGTTCCTTTGTACTATTGGGGCATCCATCTTCAGCCTTCAGGCCCACAGTATCCAGCAGACTTTTCCATGAAGCAGGAAATTCCAAAAACAGTTCAGTCAGTATCTGCTATGTCCTGCAGAATGTCTCTCAGACTCTTTCATGAATCAGGAACCCTGAAAGATCATCTCACCTTTAGGCAAGTTCAGCAGTCCTCTCTCTGAGGGTTCTCTGTGTCCAGTTTATGCAATAGTCCAGGCAAGAGCAGTTTCTTGCCCAAATGGCTATCAAACTCCATAAGGAGCCTCTTTGATGCCCATCTTCCTCTTGAAGTAGATTGGTGCTGCCAGGAGAAAACATGTCTCATTGTCATGAAAAGCCCTAAGTTCTTAAAACATTTAAATGCCATATTCTGTCGTCTTTGAAAGATATTAGGAATGCCTATCTAACTGAAATATATCTCTATATATCTAGAAAGTCTAACTAACATGACTACAAGCTTGACAACTATCAATGATTATCCATTAACCTATATTTCCTAATTACACATTACATTTTTAAATGAACTACACAATCATAATACAATCATAATACACAATCATAAAACAATTCAAAGAGAGCATAATAGCATACAGTATCAAGATTCTCTGTGCATTTTCCATCTTTATGTGGCTTTACTTTAACCTCTATTTCTTTTATTTTTACTTTTACTTTTTGAGACAGGTTCTTTGTCCTGGAATAACTCTGTAGACCAGGCTGTCCTTGAACTCAGAGATCCTCCTGTCTCTGCCTCCCAGGCATTGGGATTAAAGATGTGTGCTACCACACCTTCAAGTCACAAAGGTCAATCTACCTCTATCTCCCAAGTGTTGGGATTAAAGGTGTGTACTACCACACACAACTACTTCCTTTTTTCTTTTTTACTTTTAAGAACTTTAACTTTTAGCCTGCATATATTTTTAACACACTGTAAACCATTTAGAGATTTTCTTCATCTTTGAATCTATCTTTACTGTATATCTCTCTCTTTTTCAAATCACATGAGCCTTTAATTTACCAAGCAATATTGGTAGGACTAAAGCTGTGGCTTTGGCAGCTGGATATAGCCCATTCCTTAGCTTTCTGCAATTCCAGCCTTGTGGCTGAGATACAGGCCAGAGACGTGTTCATTCCTACAACTCTACAGTGTTTCAAGGTCCCTGCCAGCAAGCAAGCTGCAGCAGTCTGCTCACAGACCACACTCATTTGGACTGCCTGCCTGAAAGAGAGTTTGTCCTGGCAGGATGGACCAGAACGCCAGCATTTTAAAACGGCGCAGTTTTTTTCCTGCTATGGCTGAAAACAAACAAGCATGCAGTCAGCTTTTATCAACGCCATTTAAATGTTTCGTGGCAGGACCTCTTAAAAGAGCTGCAGGGTTTTGCAGCAAAGCTGAGTCAGGAAGCCTCTCTTAGATGAGAGCACTTTCTTACCTTTAGCAAGCAGAGCCAAACCCGAGAAATTGCTGCTACCAAGAAAACATGCTTTACTCTTTTTTTTCCCAAACTTTCTCAAGCTTTCTGTGGATTCAATTATCCACATGGGCTCCATTCTGTAGTGTTGAGCTGCGGGCAGGCCTGCTTTTCATCCTGCCCGGCTCCTGCATGGTTAGCTTTACACCCGAAATAACAACACACAAACTGTATTCATTTAAACACTGCCTAGCCCATTAGTTTCAGCCTCTTACTGACATCTTGACTAACCCATATCTAATAATCTATGTAACACCACGAGTGGTGTCTTACTGGGAAAATTCTAGCATACGTCCATTTTCGGCGGGAACTTCATCGCATCTGTCTCAGAGGAGAGGCATGGCATCTGACTGAGCCATCTGCCTCACTTCCTTCTTCCTGTTTTGTCTACTCCACCCACCCAAATCCTGCCCTATCAAAAAGCCAAGGCAGTTTCCTCATTAACCAATGAGAGTCCTCCATCAATGCCTTTTAGCTCTTGATGTTACTTGTTCCAATTACAAGGGCAATGTGGCCGCTTATGGTGGCCCACGGCTGTGTGATATCAGCTTCAGGGAAAGGGTTTGGAAAAAGCCAAGAATAGGCTGGGATAGGACGAGTAGTCATGGCCATGGTTATACAGTTGACTCCCAGGGTAACTAGAAGCTTGAACTGCCAGGTTCAAGACCTAAGAATGGGTAAGAGTCTGACACTGGTTACTCAATGAAGATCAGCATCTTGTGGAGAGGCTGCCTTTGGTTTTCTGGGACAGGGAAAGTACAGGAGAGGGGAGGGTATCTGCCCATCTTGAGACAGAAAAGGCTGTGAGTACAAGGCTGTGGTCCAGGCTCTGGAACAAGAGAGCTTCAGGAACCAGCTAGACATCAGAACAAGCAAACTTCCTACCCTATGGTGAGCCTCCTACTCTAGAGAGGAAATTAAAGGACCAGTTAAGAACCAAATTGGCATCTCAGTGACCCAGAATGCCCTGGGAGTTCGGTGCTTTCCAGTGTGAACACATGACTGTAGCTCAAGTCTCACAAAATTTAGCGTTTGTTACAATACCTACTAAACCAAGGGTTTCTGGTAAAAACCCAGATTCCTGGCCTCCACTACCTCAGTTTCTCCGTCAGTCTGAGATGGGTGAGAGTGTCTGACAAGTAGCCGGTATTTTTGTGACTGCTCCTCAGGACACAGTACTTTGAGAATCACTTCCCTTAGGCAAAAAAAAAAAAAAATCCAGATGGCAAATATTATCAAGAGTAAGAATGACGATGACACTCTCACGTCATCCGCCATAGGTGGAAAGGGGCTTTTAATCAAAAGGAAAGCCTAAAAGCCTAACTGAAGCTCCAGGGTTTCAGATGACTATTCTAACCATATAGAAATTCACTGAGATGGACAGAGTTTGGGACCAGCTGTTTGAGTGGCTACTTTAATCTAGTTGTATGATGTTTTTATTTGTGAGTTCACTGCAATAAAACAATTTCTATTTTAAAATACAGTGCAGGGTTTGCTTCTTACACACTGATGACTTCAGTAGATTGAAACCTGTAGCTTGAGGAGTTTTGTGCTTCTAGAAGGGCAGGTAGAATCAAAAGGAAAAGACCCCTCTTGAGATGACTCAATAGTTGCTGGGCTTTTCACATCACTAGAGTGTTCTCTTTTCCTCGGGCTATTTTTAAATGTTTGTATATACGTATGTCTGAGGAGTGGGGAGGTGTATGTATGTGAAGGACGGTGCTTGTGGAAGCCAGAGGCATCGGATCTCCCTGGAGCCGGACTTACATATGGTTGTGAGGTGTCCAGTGTAGGTGCTGGCAACTGAACTCACGTCCTCTGCAAAAGCAGCAGTATGTCATCTTAACCCCTTAACCCCATCTTTCAGCCCCTAGAATTCTCTTAAGCATAGGTAATATGCTATCAAGTGATGTATTCCTGACTTACATGGCCAGGTTTTTGTTTTGTTTTGTTTGTTTTGTTTTTTTGAGACATGGTTTTTCTGTGTAGCTCTAGCTGTCCCGGAACTCACTTTGTAGACCAGACTGGCCTCAAATTCACCCACCTGCCTGTCTCAGCCTCCTGAGTGCTGGGATTGAAGGCGCACACCACCACACAGGCTTAGATTAACAGATTCTTAACAGTCAATTTAAGTAATACTCTCCTGTAGTATCCATTTTTCTTCTTTTAAGGCTAGCTCTTTGCTATTTGAGGAGTAATAAAAACAATGTCTCTTTACATTAGCAGGGCACGTTTGAATTCATGGAGGGTGATAATGTATCCACTTGATCCTTCTCAATTCTTGAAAAAGACTTTTGTTTGTTTGTTTGCTGTTGTTTGTTTTGTTTTGAGACAGGGTTTCTCTGTATAGCCCTGACTGTCCTGGAACTCACCCAGGACCATGCTGGCCTCAAACTCACAGAGATCCACCTGCTTCTGCCTCCAGAGCACTGGGTACTTTTATTCCACCCTTTGAAGTACTGTTTCTCAAATTATGGTCCCTATACCTGGTGTTGTCAGAATTACCAAGAAGTTCATTAAAAATGCAAGTGCAGGCCACATCTCAAACCTACAAAATTTGGTTTTGGATCTGCCATGGGACTAATAATTTTCATTTCTAAAACATTCCCTGGTGGTGACTGTGATGTTATATATACTGCTGGTCTGGGACCACACTTGGTTAAAAATCATGGTTAGAAACAAAAATGGGAGATTTAGAAGCATAAGATTTGTGTTAAGTGGAGTCTTCCTTAGTTCTCTTTCTGCTGTTCTTGCTGCATCTCTGCTCCCCACCCTGCATTCTTCAAATGTCAGCTTCATTGCTTATGAACTCTGAGACCTTAAGCAATTACTCTAAGTTGCAATTTCCTTACTTATAAAGTGGCTATAATAATAGGATCTGCTTTGGGTTCTTACGAAGATTAAGGAAGATCTAAGTTAAGTACTTGGCACTGCATCTGTGCTTAATAAAAACTAGTGATTTTATTTCTTACTAATATTAAAACATAGCCTTTCACTAGAACAAATCCCTTTGCAAGTTCTGTCCTTTGAACATATGTCTTCAGCATGCTCCTCTTCAACTGACGCTCTAGGACAATGTAAACACTAAGGCATATCATTCTGTGGTTTGTCTCGGATTGCCATAGGCACTTGGAGAAGAGCAGGGTGCCTAGGAAAAGGGGCTTAAAACTGATCAAATGAGAGCATAGGTAGGTCCTATCCTATAGGGATGCTGGGTAAGTTCACTGAAGAACGAAGGACAGTAAGACTAAGAGGCAAAGAGAGGCTGAGGGAGGAAGAAAGGGCAGTCAGACCTGGGAGGCAGGCTGTCAAAGACAAGCTACCTCCTTCAAAGTTCCTCTTGTAGCAGCCCCAGGTAGAGACTCCACCGTTACGACAGGCTTTAGGCGTCTGCCAGCGTTCCTGTTTAATACAGTCCAAAAGGTGAACACTCAGGTGCCCTCGGTGAATTCCCTGAGAAACTCTCAGAGGCAGCTGGCAATTGGCCCAGTGGTTTGGGGCTTGGGGCTTTAAAGGGGCTGTCTTCAGAGTGACTCCTGTTTAGCAAATATTCTGACTATAACTGCATCGTACACTCATGCCAGGGACACCGTCAGCTATGCTCTTTAGCGAGGCATTTGGGGGCCCCTCAGGAAACAGCTTTGTCTTATCTAGGAAGTGCAGGGACAGAGACCTTCACAAGTGAATTCAATACAAAAAACAAAAGCAGCAAGTTCAGGCCCCGTGGGTACAGCAGGCCAGCCAATGGGCCCCGGCCGCTCCCAGGTGGAGTGGTACTATGATGACAGTAACCAACCAGCGCGCTCCATGCAAATGAGGATACTGTATCCGCACCAGACGCTCCAGAGCTGTCTGGTTGTTATAGTGATAAACTGAGGCCCTGCCTCTGGGCTTCTCTGAGAAAGAAAGGGGTGGTGTGTGTGTGTGGAGGGGGGGGGGTAACCTTTTTTCTCCCCCCCAGGGAAGACAAAAAAGAAGGGAAGAAGAAGGGGGATGGGTAGGGAAGAGAAAAATACGTGACAAAGAAAACATTCTCTGCCTGGGAGGAGACTCCCAGAGGGTGTAGAGCTGGAGGGAGCATTCACTGGCCATGCCAGTACTTACCACTGATGCTGAGTCAGAAACAGGTATCCCAAAATCCCTTTCCAATGAGCCTCCCTCAGAAACCATGGAGGAAATAGAGCACACATGCCCACAGCCTCGACTGGTAAGTAAAGACAAAGGATGGAAATGAATGCGTGGCTATGGCACAAAAGAGTTCCTTCTGTGCCCGCAGCCAGCGAGGAAAAAAACGATGCTTACAGGATTTTCATGTAAATGAGAATGGAGCGGCAGCCTAATCCTTCTCAGCTGTTTATACTTAGCTCCTATACCGGACACAGTTCTCAGCTTACAAGGCATTATTGTATTGGCTGGGTAGGAAACGGGCTTCTCGGGATATGTTGTGTTTTGGGGGTTTGGGGAGGAGAAAGAATGATCTTTTCTCCCCCTTGTAGGTGCATTGTCATCTAGAGGCAAAAATTCTACAGTACAGTTTTTAAAATGGTTTTTTTCTTCACAAACCTTGGACTGCTTCCCTGGTGAAGTTCTAAATTCTAGCTTGGGAATGATCTGTCCTCCTCGACTGTTTTTTTCTTTCTTTCTTCTCTTTTCTTTTTCTTCTTTTTATATCTAATGTCTGTTTTGGAAAAAATTAAAACGACATGGACGCACAACTCCCTCATTCCTTTGATATTTTCAAAATAAATAGTCCATCGAGGATGCATATAGAAATAATTGGGATTTAAAATAAAGCATGAACGTTTTCGGAGGGTACTGGAGATTTCTAGTCAGGCACTGGCAACCTGGAGACACTACATTTATTTAGAATGGGGTTGTATGCCTTTAAGAATGAAAGTACGGAAACGGTACGAGCTTCCTTCTCAGCAACTGCGGCCCCATTGATCAGCTTCTTTGCCACTGGTTCTGATCCCTTAGATAAATGGGGAAGTTTCTTTTCCAACACTTTAGCAAAGTAGCCTCAAGGAATTAAAAACATGTCAAATGGGTAGTGGGTTTCCTGTGGCTTGGAGTCCTATAGCAGTTGGGGAAACTGCTCTTTGAACCCCCAAATCCAAGACACACACAGGAGTTATCCTTTCTTCATTGATTCCCCCAAGTTAAAATGTAAAATGTTTTGATTGGCTGTGGAGTCTAGAGACTAGAGAGATGGTTTTTTAAAAGGATTTTTTTTTGATGTAGAATTTTCTGTGAGCCCCTCCCCTCCATAATCTGGGCTTATAGATTCCAATGCTAGCCCATTATGAAAGTGTTATTTCTTTAAATAAGGGTTTGAAGGCAGGCTTGGATCAACTTTCTGAAATCAGAAAAACAGGGGACGCTATAGCAGAGCAGTTTTTGTGTTTTGAAGCACGTGTTCTGGTAGTTTAGTATTAGCAGCTTCTTATCTCTCTATCCAGTGCCTGGATGGCATGTCTCCTGTAGCATCTGCACACTTATGCCATGTCAATTGTTATGATAAGTCGCTTACTAAAGGATTCCTCTGAGCCACTAAACAATTTACGCATTAGCACTGGGAAAAAAAATTGACCACTAAAGATCTGTTACAAAATCTCCCAGAATATGTATATATTATATAGACATATAAATATGTATTTAAGTAAATGCAGTACACAAACTTGCAACCATATATGTTTGAACAGAGAGGGAAGTGGAGAGAAATGCATGATCCAGGATCAGTTCTGCTCCTTCTTTTCTTCCCCTTTCATCTCTAAACTACTCTGCTCCGGGGTTTGCTGGCCTGAGAGAGGTGGGCACAGAGAATCAGGTTCAGTTTGCTTTTCCACGTTCTCTTTCCACAGCTTCTCTCAGGCGCCACATCTTCACCTTCCACCCTCTTTCAGAAACAAGGAATTGAGAGAATTCCTTCAGAGAATATAAGTGACTTCTTTTGACACATTGAAGGATCTCCGCTAGGTACTAAGCCCAGAACAATCTACCTGAAGAGTATAAGCTCATTCCTGTAGGACATACTCTTCAAGGGAGATAGAGTCTCTTCTGTCTTTTTGGTGGTGGGGGTGTGTGATGCAAACACAGCAGAGGTATGAGAGGCAGGTACCAAAACTGAGCTCTTGAAATAATTGTTTTGATCTACTTTGATAAAAAGTTTCCATGGGCTGCTGAAATTGACTGTTTAAATTCCAGCTTAAACTAAATTTTATGAAAATTCTTTTTACTTAGGAACAAACTTTGATCACTGTAGAGTTCATGTGTTATGTTCTTGTTTGCTGTTTTTGTTTTTCGAGATGGGGTTTCTCTGTATAACAGCCCTAGCTGTCCTGGAACTAGCTCTTGTAGACCAGGCTGGCCTCGAACTCACAAAGATCCGCCTGCCTCTGCCTCCCGAGTGCTGGGATTAAAAGCATGCACCACCACCGCCTGGCTAGTTTGCTATGTTCTACATTTTTATTTCATTATCACAACTAGCTTCCTTCGCCTGGGATTTTATTTCAGTAACTAAGGCGCATGCTACTTGATGAAGATTTTTGATGAGGATAAGGAGGAGAAGCGCAGTAAAATGGGAAACATTTCGTGTTACCTAGTTCTTTCTGTTGATCATGAAGCACTGCTAATAACTTTGTTATCCAAATGCTATCAAGTCTGTGTTTCTCCATTTACTCCATTCATCCATGACCCCTGATCAGATGTGGGTCACTCATGATACATCTGTCAACAGGGTGTGGATACTGAGTTGCGTTAAGTATCTTTGGAAAGTTCATGAATGATTTGAGGGAGGTCTGCTTAGGAATGAAACTCCATACTCAAATTCCCCAGTCATCAAAAGGAAGACAGAAGCTGGCATCTCCTGAATAAACAAGGCTTTAAAGGGATCCATATTATTTTAGGTGCAAATCTATAATGGTATTGATGCTATTGAATCATAATTCAAGGTGATTTTTTCCCCTTTTTTAAGATATGATTTCTCTGTGTAGCTTTGAAGCCTGTCCTGGAATTCACCCTGTAGACCAGGCAGGCCTCAAACTCACAGAGATCCACCTGTCTCTGCCTCCCAAGTGCTGGGATTAAAGGAGTGCGCCACCACCACCTAACTCAAGGTGAAATTTTTATGAAGGGAGAAACGCATAGTCTTCCAAGCTGCTTTAGTCCACATTGCAGAAAAAATCAAAAGGAAAAGACTAAAGAGAATAAATTAGCATTGCAAAGAAATTATAAAAGTAATCACCTAGCCAGGCAAGGTGGCGCACGCCTTTAATCCCAGCACTCGGGAGGCAGAGGCAGGCGGATCTCTGTGAGATTGAGGCCAGCCTGGTCTACAGAGCTAGTTCCAGGACAGGCTACAAAACTACAGAGAAACCCTGTCTCAAAAAACAAAAAAAAGTAATCACTGAAATTTATTTCACTTTTGTGGTAGTTTATATTTCAGTAGTATAACCTTATTGCCCTTATTACCATAGTATACAGTTGGAGATGTTTCTAAGAATTTTTCATTATTATATTTATTCTTCACTGGTTTTCTGTTCTTTAATGTTTTCTGCTAAAATATGATGTAAGGTGACTCAGAAGTTTGGACCTGAAGAAGAAAAACTGAGTGGCCTTAGGTGATATGATGTAACAACCGTCCCTGGAAACCTAACTCCTGAGGGAGGAGCACTTCTTTCAGGCAAGGACTGTCCTCAAGTCTCCCCAGGCCTCTGACTACGCCTAGACAAATCCTCTGGGGCCGGCAGGGGCTCTAGAAACTCTTCCTAACAAGGACCAGCTGTCCTAAAAGCTGTCTGCTTGAGGATTTAGTTAATGACCTTGGTCAAGTTCTTCCAGGGGTACATTCTGATGGCAGAAGGAAGCTGTAATTCTAGCCTGTAATAGTCACTTCCATGAAGAGGGATGTGGCACTGATCAGCTTAGAAGGCTTTGGAAATAAAAAAAAATGGCTGGTTCAATATGCCACATTTGCAGGAGTTCATTTGGGGTTTTACTTCAAAGTGGAGTAGTGCCAAGAGACTGCTGTCTTGCAGAAGGTGCATTATGTCAGTTGGGATGTAGATACTCACCCACTGGTACTCAAAAAGATGACTGGTCTTCCAGCTACCAGCACATTTCCCTCACTAGCATCATCATCTATTTAGCAACTTAGAGTAGCATGCATTTAAGAGCAAGAGGCTTTCAATGTGCTGTATTGGTGGAAATAAATGACCATAAGCTTCCTTGGTTATTTACTCTGGCCAACTGGAATTCTGCCCAAGGTTATAGTTAGACATCTTCCTTCTGGATGCCTGTACAAATGCAACATCCATTTCTTACAGATAGATAATAGTCAGGTGTATTATCCATGAAATCAATGAATTTATTCCTCTCACTATTCTTCCAAGCACCCATTTGTCTAATGCTAAATCCCTTATGGGAAAAAAAAGCTTAAGTCAGATAAAAGATCAGTATTTTGCTTTATTTTGGCGTTTGGGCGTATAGAAATCGCAAGGATGCATAGGTCATCATTCAGACAGCTGGGAGTTAAGGTATCCAAATAATACAGGACTTTAGAAAGTAACTGGGAGAAACCTCAATCCCTTACCAAGCAGCTTCGCAGCCAGTCAAGGGCCGACAACTTCTAAATACAGCAATTTACCAGGTGATGTGGAGAGAAAAGTGACTCCAGGTCCCCACTTAATAGAAGACAGTAGTCTGGTATGGGAATGCATGCCAGGATGCTGAAATCCCTTAAAAGAACATGTTTTGTAAGTGTGACTTCAATATATTAAGCTCTCTTTTAAAAAAAATTTGAAGATGAATTTTATAGTGTTCTGCCTGCATGTGTCCTTACAGACCAGAAGGGGGCACCAAATCTCATTACAGGTGGTTGTGAGTCACCATGTGGGTGCTGGAAATTGAACTCAAGGCCTCTGGAAGAGCAGTCCCATGCTTTTATCCTCTGAGCCATGCCTGCAGCCCTTGGTTGGGCTTTCTTAAAAGCTATATTTTATCCATTGAGCAGTACTTCCTAGCAGGGAAGACTCTATTAACCTTATCCCCAAGTTAAGAAAAGTCCCACCATTGGAGGGAAAGATTTTATTTCCTGATTCTCTTTTATACAAGCCTTATATATTTTGGGACAAGAAAGGAAATAGTCTGGAACTAAGACAATGACTCAGTTGGTAAAGAGCTTGTTTTGCAAACATGAAGACCTGAGTTTGATACCTAGCACCCATGTAAAAGCTAGGCATGGTAGCACACATCTATAATCCCAGCACTGGGAAGGTGGAGGCAGGAGGATCTCCCAGACTTGCTGGCTAGCCAATTTTGCTGAATTGGTAATCTTCAGGTTTGGTAAGAGACTCTATCTCAAAATACAATGTGAAGGGCAATTGAGGAGGACACCCAATGTTAATATCTGGTGTACCATACCTACAAGTGTACCCTCACATGCGGCTCAGTCTATTTGTTAGGGTCTCATTGACCTGTTGTGAGTGGCACACACCAGCCTTTAGAGCAGTTCTATCCAATAGAGACACAAATCAAGTCACATATATAATTTAATCTAGCAGTCACAGTTTAAAAACTAAAATCAATTGTAAAACTATATCTTATTTAATGTCCTATATCATTACTATTATGTCAAAATGCCACCCATATAAAATTATTTGCATATATTTGTGTGCATATGATGTATGTGTGTGTGCATGAGCTGGCACATGTGATGGCAGAGATGTGCCACCACATCTAGCATTCACATGGGTTCTGGGGATCTGAACTCAGGCCACCAGGCTTGGGTAACATGCACTCTTACCCACTGAGGCATTTGCTACTGTTTATTCATGCAAGGTCTAAAATCCAGTACACTTAAGATACATCTCAATTCAGAATAGAGTTTCAGGGGCACAGTGGCTGCATATAGCTTTAGAGGAAATTCAAACACCTTTTTGCCTAGTCCAGTTCATGATGAGCTCTGAGAATTCACAATAATAAGTACTTTTTATAGTGTACAGTTCATGTAGGGCTGGGACTGTAGCTCGGTGATAGACCACTTGCCTAGCATCCATGAGGACCTAGGTCCAACCCCAGTACTACCAAAAAAGAGAAAGCTTTGGTGTTTAATACACACATACATACATATAGCCAGAAGAAAAGTTGAACACCACCTCCCATTTTGTACTCTTGTATTTTCTGTGTTAACATATTCTGTTTCAGTTAGTAGGCTATTGCAGTAATTTAGATGAGAGCTAAGGAGTTTGAGGTTATGGGGGTAAGTGGGGAAAGAGAACTGGACAGAATTGGGAGATATCAAAGAGACAAATGCATCAGGATTTGCTAATTTAGTCTGAGAGTCGGGCAGGGTCAAGGAAGACTAGTTTTCCTAGCTCCAGCAAGCAGGTACCATCACTGCAGGGGAGCATCAGAAAGGAGGAGTGTGTGGCTGATGGGAAAGACACCACGGGGATTCCCACTTACTATTATCTAGTGAGTGTTTGCGGAGCTCCAGGGAGACTTTTAAACTGAAGGCAGGGATTGTAGAAGCTGCATAGAAGAGATGGACATCTAATTGAGAACAGTGAAAGTGGGTCACCTTCTGGATTTCGAAGGAAGTGGATTGAAATAATTATCAGGAAAGATGCCTCAGGATAATACTAATGGTGGGTGACTCACTCCTGTAATACCAGCACTTGGAGGCTAAGGTGGTGTCCTGGCTAGATTTATGCCAACTTGACCGAAATAGAAGTCATTTGGGGAGAAGGACTCTCAGTTAAGAAATGCCTCCAAAAGATTTGCTTTGGACTAGGCTTGATGGTGCATGCCTTTAAATCCCAACACTTGGGAGGTAGAGGAACTCTGTGAGTTCAAGGCCAACCTGTTCTACAGAGCAAGTTCCAGGACAGCTAGGTCTGTTACACAGAGAAACCCTGTCTTTTTGACAACAAAAACAAAAACAAAAAAACCAGAAACCAGCCAACTAACCAAACAATAACACAAAATCCAAATCTAACCAAACCCAATCATTGGTCACCCTAGATAGCCCTGTGACAAGGCTAACTCTAGGGGTTTGTCTTAGTCAGGGTTACTATTGCTGGGGTGAAACACCCTGACCACAAGCAACTTGGGGAGGAAAGGGTTGATTTGGCTCCCATATCCCAGGTCACAGTGTGTTGCGGGAAGCCAAAGCAGGACTCTGGAGGCAGGTGTTAAGGCAAAAGTCATGGAGGAGAGCTGCTTCCTGGCTTGTTCAGCCTGGTTTTTTATAGAACCCAGGCCCACCAGTCAAGGAGTGTCCCAATTGACAATGGGATGAACCCTCCCTCATAAATCACTAACTAAGAAAACAAACTAGGCCCCTCTACATCAGTCAATCAAGAAAATACACCACAGAGTTGCACACAGCCCAGTCTTCTGGAGGCATTTTCTCAATTGAGGTTTCTTCTTCTCAGATGACTAGCTTGTGTCAGTCAGGCTGACAGAAAACCAGCCAGCATAGAATCAATGCACACTAAAACATCCTTGTCTGTTCTTGGGAAGAACAGAAGAGCTGCAATTAAATCTACTAGAATATTCCTAATTCTTGCCTGTGTGTACATGAAATATGGCTAAATTTAATCTAATTTTACCCTCAAATCTTTCCATGCCAGAAGCCCAAGGAAGACATTTAAAGAGCCAACAGAGAAAGGATTATGGAAAGGAAAGAGAAATATATTGCTTAAATGACTGAGAGATCAGGGTATCAAGGGGAGGGTAAGTTCCCAGAGAGAACATCCCAAGTCAGCAGAGAGATCAAATGAGGTGAAAAGACAGAGGGAAGAATTTCACATCGGATTCAGGAAACGGTCAGTGGTTATGTTTTGGTAAAGCCCTGTGAGTAGAGGGCAGACAGCAGGCATTAGGCTAAGGACACTTTAGAGGAAGGGGATGCTTAACTGAGAGCGAAAGCAAATAGAATCCGTAGTGTCCAGAGGAGGGAAAACGAGAGTTTAGAATCAACAGAGACTATTTTCCTTTCTTCTTTCTTTCACTCCTTCCATCTATCTTTCCTTTCTTCTGGTTTTCTTTCCTTCCATTCACCCAAGATGCCAAAGGTTTTGATTGGGTCATTCTTTTAAGATGACAGAACTTGTACTTAAATGTAAATCGGGAAGGGGCAGTGGGAGAGGGAGAAGGTGAAGGTGGCAGAGACAACAATGGATGTTATTCCCCTGAGCCTCAAGAGGTCAGGCACCCACGCAATATAGAAAATTTGGCTTCAGGTAGGAAAAGAATGTTTGGGCTCAATTAAGTTATGAGAAAGAATAGAGAAAATTGTAGGTCCCTCTTATCTGATAGCATCTCTAAAGGGAGAGGGAACGTAATAGTGGCTTGGTTCTGGCAGGTGCAAAAGTATCATTCTGTAGTATTCTGGGATGTGGGGTCCTGTCACAGAGTGTTTCAGAGGTTGTCGGACAGGTAGACATGGCTGGAGAGACAGGTCATTTGGTAAAATACTTACCACACAGGCATGAAGATCTGCATTTGATCCAGAAATTGGGCACAGCGGCACAAGCCTATGATCCCAGCTCTGTGGAGGGAGAAGCTCTCTGGGACTGTCCTTCCAATCTAGCCAATTAAACAAGCTCTAAGAGCAGAGTGAGACTCTGTCTCAAAACCAAACCAACGAACCAACAAACCAGCCAACTAAGCAAACAAACAAACAAACAAAACCAAGTGGAGAATGATTAAGTAGGACGCCTGAAATCAACCTTTGATTTTCATACATGTGTGTGCGCGCACACACACACACACACACACACACACAGAGACGGGAAAGGGTATGTTGGTTTTTGATAAGGCAGAATGATGAGAGCAAGCCTGGTCCTTCATGGCCTCCGGAGCTCCGTGAGCTGCCAACAAGATGAACCTAGGATTAGCCAGAGGGAGCTGGACTGGCCCACAGTGAAAGAGCTGCGGGCTGGTGAAGCTAAAACCTAGTCTCCACTCACTGAAGCCTGCTGTGTCATTAGGTCACAGTTTTGTCCTGCAATTATTGTGTGGATCCAAGCAAATCACTTTTCTTCTAGCAGCCCAGAGGAGGGAAATAGGCAACTGTTTGCTGTGGAGTGGGAGCCACTGTGGTAGGTGTGTTTGACTTGATGCTCCATTTGGGGCCAAGATAGGATGAATAATCTCATGGTAAGACACACTGGCTAAATAAGTGTAAGAAATATTCACAAAGTACTTTGAAATTGTACATTAATCTTGCACAAACCACTTCTGATTTCTGCTTTTTGTCTCAGGTGCCTCCTCAAAAGATTGAATGTATTCCAAATTGTATTTGTTATATTCTATTCATTGTTTAAAGAAAGCTATGTTGAATCTTCTCTTCATGTGAACAATAACCTCCTAATTTACCTGTTTCATAATACTGAAGTTTGAAACATTGGCTTTCTTCGAGGCTTGGCAGTATCACATTGAATTGGAGGAGCTTTCTTAACAGAGGCTGTCCATCTAAGTTCAGTGCTTGGGGTTAAAATCCAGCAACAGGAAAAGCAATAGTCTAAGTTCCTGTGTCTTTAGCTAAAGCCCGAGCAAAGCTTCTCAGTGACTCATAGGGAAATATGCATAGAAAAAGAATTATTTCCTCTGATCACAGGGGGCATGATGAAAAGGAGAAAAGGAGGAAGGAAGGAACCAGCTAAGGCATTGCAAGCCGGGCCTATTTTCTTCCAATAATCTCCCAGGTAACAGCGTCTACCTTGCTAGGGTCTGATTACCCGTTGCTGGCCTCAGAGCATAGTATTATTGTTTTAACATTCCTACCTTCCTCTTTAGCCCAGCATGAACTGGGTTATAAGGGAGGCTGGAGAAGCTGACCCTGCTTGGGGAAAGACAGTTTAGCACTCAATGATCTTGAAGGCGGACTTGAAAACACAGTGATTAGAAAATAAAGCAGTGAGCCCTGGTAGTGTAAGCCTGTGTAATAATGTGCAGGGCCACACAGGGTTAGCCTATTGAGCGGGATTCATTTTCATATAATCTTCTCCCTCCAGCCAAAGTCTTTGACTTGGTGTTTTTGTTTTCCACTCCGTAATTCATGCGTGCTGAACCTGACATCAGTGTAAAAGGACGCTGAGGGTTATTTAAATGGGCATTTAAGAAAAATAACAACAGCAATAATAGGTTAATAGAAACATCATGAATGATGTGTAGAGCTTATTGCCAAATGAATGATGTTGAAAGCACATTCCTAGGACACACAGGTTTCTATGCTTCATCTCTAGCATGCCTAATAGTGACTGTAGGCACAGTCACATAATAAAGTGTATTGTAGCACCAAATTGTTTAGTTATAAGGTAATTGTTCTATACTGGTTCCAGGCTGGCGGTCTTACTCATTTTTCTCTGTAGGTGATGGAGAAATGGCCATTCATAGTCACACATAGTCACAACTATATTGGGCACTGTGTTGAATGCCCTATATGTGTTCAACACATTTAAACAGGCCACAGACTCATAGAATAAGAACTACCATTCCCCACATTATAAGAAAATCAAGGAAAAAAATCCCAAACACTAGATACTAACAGATTAAGCAAGGATTTCAAATTAGATCTGCCTGACTTCTAAGCTACATATACGTCTCAAACCAGTGCGTGGTGAGTTACCTGCTCGAGCCCCCAAGGCTTCAGAAACAACGTGTTTGGCTGTAGTTGGAAGAATGCTGTATTTAACCCTTCCATGACACATTTTTAATTTTCAGGACTGGGGGTGGAAAACAAATCTGATATCTAGACTTTGCAGTACAATTAGAAATTCAAAGTGAGTACTAGTTTTTTGCAATGCTGGAGAATGAGCTCGGGCCTTTTCATTTGAAACATGTGGTCTATCACTGAGCTACATCCCAGTACCAAAGGAAAGACTTTGACCCAGTAATTCCTCTCCAAAGAAACTTGTACAGATGACCACACCCCCACCACACACACAACTCCCTAGTATGTTTTACCCAAATGCTCAGTAGAAACGGTCTGGTAAATATGTTCTAGTATATCTGTATGATAATGAGAAAGAAGCACAGACAATCACCAGCCAGAATGCAGCTAAATCTCACAAGTCAGACATGATGTAATATGTAGCACATAGTCTCCTTTCCATAAAATACAAAGGACGATGGACAGACAGCTCACCAGTGATGTTAGAAGTCAGTATAGTAGGAGCGGCATGGGATAGATTGACAGTAAAGGCTTAGAGGGGAAAACCAAAGAGCACTCATTTGTTAAGGCTGTCTAATCCTCCCCACATCCACCTGTCTCTACAGGAATTCTGCTTAAATCTGTCTCCTTCCCTCCCACAGTCTCCCAGGACGGAACCCTGGGGGCAACATTTTGAGGGCTAATAGAGGAAGATTTCCATAAGGAAGACAGAATGATATTTCTCATATAGATGAGTGATCAGGAGCCAAGGACAACACCATCACCTCATTGATAATTCCATTGTTTCCCCATAAAATCATAAATTAGCTTTGGCTAATTTATTTTAATTTTTGCACAGTCTGTCTTCTTTGGAGCATATTTGTCCACTGCTTAGAAAAACACTTTTATTATTAAAATTCAATCTTGCACATACTTCAAGCTGAGACACGTTAGAAATAGCTGTGCTCAGTCTGAGTGCATAGCACAACTCCCACACTACATAATTTGTTCTAATGCTTGTTTCTTCCAATCCTCAGCAATGTTTTCTATAAGTCTTCTAAACATATTTTCTGACAAAAGAGTGCATTTTAGTTTGACATCGGGGTTTTTTTCCCCCTCCTACATGTTAGAGTTACTTGTTTTACTGTGGCAGGAAGAAGACTTTTTTCTCTTTTAAATTACAGGAAACTGAAAAAATACTTCTAAATATTTATCATTACATATGACAGTATGTTTAAAGTGTTGGGTTGAGTATCCCATGACTTGAAACATGAAACTTAAAAGAATCATTTGTCTTCATATTCTGAATGCTTCATTTTAGAGTACTGTCATAATTACAATAGCTTTATATTGCCTCCATTAGCTAATATCTTGAAGTATGATATATGCTCAGACTGGAGCATCTTGGCATTTCTAATAATCTTCTGTATAATAATTTTCATTTCAGCTGTCTTCTTGTCAGATGGTGTTAAGTTATCATTGGTTGTACCTAATCATGTGGTTGATGCAGAACTCATACAGGGAGTAAGAGTAGCCTCTGTCTTTCTTCTTCCTTTTCTTCTTCTTCCTCCTCTGTGGCTCACTGATTTTTGTTTGCCTCATTTTATTTTGTTTTAAGACAGGGTCTAATGTATCCCACACTGACCTCCAACTTTCTGTATAGGCAGAGATGACCTTGGACTTTGGATCCTCCTGCTTGTACCTCCCCCGTCCTGAGATGATAGGCATGTGACATCAAGCCTGGTTTTGTGTGGTGCTGGGGATCGAATTCATGGCTTTGTATATGCTAGGCAAGTCCTCTGAAAATTGAGCTATATCCCCAATCTAAGGTCTACCATTTTCTTGTTTTTCACCTGTGCTGCTATTATTCTTGCTTCTCTATTTTGTTGTAAGACATGTTTTTGAAAGATTCATTATTTTAAATCATGTATATGTGGGGGATAGGCACCTGGGTGGGGATTCCCTCAGAGGTTAGAAGCATGGGATCCTCCTGGAGCTGGAGATCTAGGCATCTGTGAGCTGCCTGGATGTGGGAGCTGGGAAACAAGTTCAGGTCCTCTGTAAGAGCAGTATGGGCTCTTGACCATGGAGCCATCTCTCCAGGCCTTCACTGCAGGAAATGTTTTAAGCTGCTCTTGTGAGTATCTGCTACAAAGGTGTTGATCAAAGCCTAGGTGAACTACAAGCCTACAAGCCAGGCCACCCAATTTGAACTCTCCCCTTAGGACAGTGACTTAGGGGTTTTTTTTTTTTTGCTGTGAAGAGACACCATGACAACTCTTATAAAGGAAAACATTTAGTTGGGGTGGCTTGCAGTTCAGAGGCTTAGTCCATTATTGTCATGGTGGGAAGCAAGGCAGTATGTAAGCAGACATGGTGCTGGAGAAGGAGCTGAGAGAGTTCTTACATCTTGGCCTGCGGGTAACAGGAAATGGGTGTCACACTGAGCAAAGCTTGAACAAGGGAAACCTCCAAGCCCACCCCCACAGTGACACACTTCCTCCAACAAGGCTGCCCCTACTCCAACAAAGTCACCCTTCCTAATAATGCCACTCCCTATGAGCCATAGGGGGCCAATTACATTCAAACTGCCACAGACACTATATATAGACTTTATCAAGACAGGGATGGAATGTCAGTATAAATTCCTATGTTAGAATTAGGTATTAGGGATGCTGCCTTTCTTGACTACTGAGATGAAAAGGAAATATATGTATGTATGTATGTATGTATGTATGTATGTATGTATGTATATGCACAAGAGTCACTCACTGTCCACCGCATTGTGTTCTGCTTTTTGCACAAGGAACCAATAGTCTACATGTTCCAAATCTTACCCCTGGGTGGTGCTGTAATGGGGAGAACTGCGTTTATAGACTGTGTGTTGTGTCCATTATAGAACTGCTCTTCTCAGCTGTTTTGTTGTTTTGGTTTTTGTTTTTTTTGGGGGGGGGGGGTTGTTTTTGTTTTTGTTCTGGGGTTCTTCCTTGTGTGGAGAAGAGTGCTATGAAGGCGAACCTTCAAAACAAAACTGTCTTCACCTAGGAGCTGTTATTGAACTTGTAGGGGCTGCAAAAACATCATGCAACATACCGTTTAAGGCAGCAAGGTGCAGAGGATTTCTTCCAGAACTTGCCACCAGGAATGCTGGCCTTTTTTCAATAGCTTTTCTTTTTCTTAAACAGAAGAACAATGGTACTACCTGGTACCTTTATTCTCCTCGTTGCTGGGACTGCTTAGAGTTAAAGCCTTCTTTGTAGTCTACCTCTAAAATGCTGACGACTACAGCAGGCGCTCCCGCACTCCCGCGGGCGTCCTTCCCTCCCACCTGATCTTATCTTCTGATGTTTAGCTAGCACCCGCAGACTGGCACATGCCAGGTAAGCATTCTATTGCTGAGCTTCACTTCCGGCCCTTACTCAGAGTCTATTAAAAAAAATAAAAAAACTCATCTATATTTCCTTCTTTGCCCCCAAATAAAGCAAGCTTTAAGCTGCCAATTTTTACTCTTTTTAAGCCACCTGAGGATTTGGATGGGGGTGGAAAGGGAATAGGAATCCAATCTGTGCCTGCTCCTTGAAGCTCGACTGCCTGAGGAAACAGAACTTCGAGTAAGGAATTTCTTACCTCCAAGGAAGGCTTCTTTTCTTAGTACCAGTGCCTATTAATGCCACAAATCTGAGATCTGTTAACTAGAAATCGCATTTCCATCAGAGGTGTCACACATGAAACACCAGCCAACACTGATTATACAGCAAGATTTATTGGGAGACACCTCCTAATCTTGAACCCATTAAAATGTGAGGGAAGAAGACAGACATTTCATAATCAGGGAAATTATGTGCGTTCAGGTTTAGTTCTAGGATTCTTCATGCTATTTGAAAGCCACTAGTGTGTGTTCTGAAGGTAGCCACATGGGAGCCTTGCAGTTTATGGGTGGCCAGTGTTTTTAGAAAGCCCACACTCCCGGGCAATATAGTATCTCACCCCAGATCTGCAGAGGACTGTGATTACTAGTCTGACTTAGATGCATGTGCCTAGACACTCACTTTATTTTGTTTTGTTTTATAATTTGTGGTTTTGTTTTGTTTTTGAGATGAGGTCTCACTCTGTATCCTCGGCTATTCAGGATGGTCTCAAACTCACAGAATACACCAGTTTCTGCCTCTCAAGCTGGGATTAAAGTCATGCACCACCACACACAATTGGCCTAATTTTTATGCTTTTAAAAACCAAACTATCGAACTCACCCCCACCCCCCATTCCCTCTTCTCCAATGCTTCCCGCATCCCCTTCAGCATGTTTCCCTCTTAACTTCATGAGCTTTTTTATTTTTAAGCTCACTGAGTTCACTTAGTACTTACTGCCTGTGTGGACATGGGCGTGGGACCATTTACTGGAGCATAAATAGGCTCTTAGGTGCTGCATCCCTGAAGAAAACCAATTCCCCATCTCCCAGCAGCCATTAACTGTCAATAGCTCCTCAGGTAGTGGTGGTACTTTGGGGCTCCCTCCCTGATCCAGTTCGTGCCAGGTCTTTATCTGCCTTGATTTTGCACAACTCTGTGAATGAGCGCATAGTCACAGTGTGTTCATAACTACAACCCTCATATGTCCAGATGACTGCAATGAAGCAGTTGTGTGGGTTTTTTCCTTAATGGAGTTCTTACAAGGCAAATCTAAATAAAGTTGCAAATGCATTTTTAAAAGATATTTCAGGTAACTTTTTAACTGTGTTATGTTGTTTTGCTTTTAAACAGTTTCAACCTACTTATTCCCAACAATGGAAAAGTGGGCAAAGGATAGGTTATTCTCAGAAGAAAATACAAATGGCTAATAAACATTTGAAAGATGTTCAATCTTTCTTCTAATCAAAATAATGCAAATCGAAACAGCATGATGCTGTTTTTGGTCTATAAAATTGAAAAAGATAATACTTCATGCCAGTGAGATGGCATTTTTTCATACATTGTAATGTGAGTGTAAATAATTCAGCTCTTGTAGAAGGTAATTTACCAATATATGTTAAAACATTTTACAAATGTTTATCTTCAAAATGTTTACACCCTTGATCTGAGTAATTTAGCTCCTAGGCATCTATCCAAATAAAATAATCAGAGATTCACAATTATGTTTAGAATGTTACTTTAATTAAGAAAGAAAAATTAAAATTAACCCTCAACAATGAGGAACTATTTATGGGTTTGTGGCTTTTTCTTTTCTTTCATCATCGTCTTTTGTTTTTGTTTTTGTTTTTGTTTTTCCAGACAGGGTTTCTCTGTGTAACAGCCCTACCTGTCCTGGAACTCGCTCTGTAGACCAGACTGGCCTCAAACTCACAGAGATCCACCTGCCTCTGCCTTCTGAGTGCTGGGATCAATGGTGTGTGCCACGACTGCCCGGCTTGACTTTTCTTTTTTAAAGATTTACTTTATTTTTACTTATGTGTATGTGTGCATGTCTGTGTATGGGTGTGTGCATGTATACACACAAGTGTCCATGAAATCCAGAAGACACTATCCATTCCCTGCATCTGGAGCTACAGGCTGCTGTGAATTGCCTGTTGTGGGTGCTAGGAACTGAACTTGGGTCCTCTGCCAAGAACAGTCTGCAGTTTTAAACACTGAGCCATCTCTCTGGCTCTATTTATGATTTTCCTATTCGGTGTAATATTTTATTGCCTTCCAAATTAGTGAGGTTGTAAATCATTGAAATGATATGGTAAAATGATGATTTTGCTGGGTGGTGAAAGGGGCTTATGCAGTGAAATTCTGAAATTGTTACAATGTAACATGGCATATCAGAAAGACTGAGACGAAACCTAAAAAAATATTAGCAGCAGTTGACTCCAGAAAACAGAATTATTGGAGACTTGTTTTCTTCTGTTAGCTTTCCCTAGTTTTCTAAAATGTATACGATGATGATAAGAGATTCGTATAGCACTGTTAATATGTGTGCTTCCTTCCTGAGTTTCCTGCCTATTTCTGTCTTTATTGTCATCACTTTTTCCCAGTTATCATTCAACAAGTGTTTGTTAAGGACCTACTTCATCAGGTTCTGCACTGGGGAAATCCTACTTCATCAGGTTCTGCACTGGGGAAATCCTACTTCATCAGGTTCTGCACTGGGGAAATCCTACTTCATCAGGTTCTGCACTGGGGAAATCCTACTTCATCAGGTTCTGCACTGGGGAAATGGCAGACCAAGTCCTTGCTTTCTTGGAGTTTCAATAATGGTGGGGAAAGACTGGCTACAAATTTAGTGTCTCCTCATTTGCCAACTCGGACCCCTCTTCTACCTGCACTCATGGTTCTAAGTGTTATAATTTGAAATTCTTCCAATTGCTCTTACTACCACTTATATTTAGTCATTTTCCTATTCATAAACTTCAGACTTGCACATACAGGTCTGACATCCCGACCTGGAGATCTAACAGGAATATCAAAGTGAGGGAGAATAGAACCCCAAATCTTCAAATCCATCCTCCCACAGAATTCCTGTTCTAGTGTCTTTCCTATCCAGAGAATGGTAATCCAGGTGCTCCAGTTCTTCTGCCCAGTTACTTTGGAATCATCCTAGCTCCCCACTCTTCCATACTTTGGTCCAACTTTTATTTATCCAAAATCTGTGTAAACTCTGACTTCTTATTACCTCTACTGCACTAGGTTTGTTTCTCTCTTAGATCTCTTAACAGTTTATTCTCAACTTGGCTGCTAAAGTGTGGTGCTGCATGCCTGTAATTTCAGCATAGGAGAAGCTAAGGAAATCTGCAATCTCAGCATAGGAAAGAGAATCAAGAATTCAGGCCCTCACCAAATAAATAGTGAGTTCAAGACCAGCCTGAAGTACATAGACTTTGTCTCAAAAAGAGAACAATGACCAGAGACTAAACAGATGACTCATTGGGAAAGAGCGCTTGCTGCACAAGCATGAGAGCTTGGGTTTTGATTCCAGCACCCGTGTTAAAACAAGCAAACAAACAAAAGCAGATGTTGTTACACACACACGTATAATCCAGTAGTAGGGAGAAATAGGAGGATTACTAGGGCTTATTAGCTGCCAGCTTAGCTTCAGTTTCAGTGAGAGACCCCGGGCTAAAAGAAAACAGGCAGTGAGTGCTAGAGGACCTCTAGATACACATCATAGGTATGCACACACACTCACACCTACACCACACTCACACAAGTACATAAACAAAAAGATCAGGTCATGTTTGTTCGCTTGCTTGCTTGCTTCTTCTTTCTCCTCCTTTTCTACCGAGAATTGAACCTAAACTCTTGTCCTCCCTAGACAAACGCTACAATTAAGGTGCATCCTAAGCCTTTTCTTACTTTTGTTTGGAGACAAGGTCCCACTAAATGGCCCAGGCTAGCTTTGAACTCACTTTAGCCCAGGCAGATCTTGAACTTCAGCCTCCCAAGTAACCGAGATTACAGGCCTGCCATTTTTCTATCTCACTTGCTCCTGAGCTCCCTATTGCCTTTCCTCACCTTATTTTTTACATAACATAAAATCACCACTTAACACACTATATATTTTATGCTATTTTTGTTGTTTATCATTACTGTTTAGTGTTATGAGGACAGAACTTTATTTTTGGCTCTTATGGCCTCTGATGTGATCTCAGAATCTCCAGCAGTACTTATACACAAGTATTACTCAAGCGGGATAAAATGTTGGACAAATAAATAATGGATAGATATTATGACAGTGATTTAAATCCTTCAAAAGCACAAATGAGTTCTAAAACTTCCCTATACATAGGAATTATATCATCTAGTTTATAGATAATAGGTTAATAGTTCTCCTTTCCTGTAAGACCTGCTCTCCAGCCGGGCGGTGGTGGCGCACGCCTTTAATCCCAGCACTCGGGAGGCAGAGGCAGGCGGATCTCTGTGAGTTCGAGGCTAGCCTGGTCTACAAGAGCTAGTTCCAGGACAGGCTCTAGAAACTACAGGGAAACCCTGTCTCGAAAAAAAAAAAGACCTGCTCTCCATATTCAGGATAACTGACCCTTGATTAAATTATCTGCAACTCTGAAATCACAGAGGAGGAAATACTTTAAATTTATTTTATATCTTGTAAATTGCATGAATATGTTCTGGTCATAAGAACAAAGCAAAATAGCAGCATGTATTTTCTCTCTAAAGAGGTAATTAAGTGTCTGAGGTTTTTTCTAGGCTAAGTAGTACTTTCTATGATGACAAGAATGTTCTCTATCTACACTGTCTAATATCACTATTGGCCATATGTGATTACTGAATACTTCAAATGTGGCTAGCATGACTAAGATTCTGTTTTAAATTTTGTTTCATTTTAAGTATCATGTTAGTTTAAATAGCCATATGTGAACAATGGCATAATCATGCCAGTATAATTTTTATATATTTATATAGTACTCTTTCCCTGCTTTTTATCATAAAATAATATTATACAGTATTAACATGCATTTATTCTGTGTATGGATTTTTATTTTGCATTCAGTGAATATGAATCTTAGGGATGATTCCTTGGTGACACACACACACACACACACACATACATATATATATATATATATCTGTCCCACTCTTTGTAATGATGCCTGTTACTTCTTAATATGTATACACTATACTTAACAGAATGAGAAAATGTACACTTCTCGGTGTTGAGCCATATTCTGGGCCTCATTAGCCTCCACTCCATGGAGTTCTACTGGTAAGGCTTTCAGATCAGCTGCCTGACATAGGATTCTCCATAATCAATGATCCAATTCAAAAATCTAGTGACTTGTGTATGTCAGACCTCTGGTCAACTGTTAGGTGTTTTGTTTTCTTTCTTTTCTATCGTCAAAAAGACTTCAAACTGTTGTGATTAATTAAATATGGGTTTAAAATTATGTTCAGAAATGAGAAAATAGAATTTTTATGAAGTTTTCTTTTAATTCTCAATTTGCAGTTCTCAATCTGCTGTCAGTCAATGATGCACAATGCATAAGTACAGGCACTTTGTGTCATTGTCTACACTCGAGTAATAGATATATTGTACACCTGATGTAGTACTTAATAGCTCTCCCTACGTACACATACATGCATATGTATATGTGTGTGCATGTATGTGTGTGTTCATGTGCAAGAGCATGTGTGTCTGTGTGTGTGTGCATGTGCACACAAGTGCATATACACACACCTACACCTGAACTTGCGGAAGTCTTGATGTGTAGCCCTACCTACCCTTGAATTCCTATTTGACCTAGTGTGGCTCAGTCTCTTGAGTACTCTCTTTCATACAAGTCTCAGTCAAAGAGATTCTACACAAGCAATGTCCACTATACAATATCCTTCCCTTAGAAAGCCTTTTGGGAGTATGGCTTTTTATGACACTGTGGCATAGTTTACATAACTGGAACACGCGACACAAGGGAAGCATTTTCACAAGCAATGACTGGGTGTTCTGAAATCTTTTAACTGAGCAGGAAGACCTTTGACTATGGCCTAGCACCAAGTCTATGGTCTCACAAGGCCCTTGTACATGTGAGGTTCAGCGCACTGGGCCAGGGCTCCTCTCCTTATTCCTTGAAAGTCCTCATTTTTACCCTGAACAGCAGTCTCCTGTGTTTCTCCAGCTTTCAGCTTGGCCCACAGTTCTCCAGGGAGGCATGAGCTATGGTTCCAATGGCCCCCACTATTCTAGTCACTTGATTTCTGAGATTTCTATGTTGACAAGAATGGGACTTTGGTTCCAGCTATGAAATGACTGAAAGTTGGCGTTTCTCTTGAGCTACACTCTTCGGCTCTTCTGAAAGGGCCGCTCTTCACTTTGGTGGATTGCTGCCCGGAGTCACTTCTCTTTCCTGCCTTAATTTGTGCTTTCTTTTAAATCTACCTTCCAGACATCATGCATCTCTTCCTGTGTAGCTTGTGCTAATAAACACTAGAAAATGGGATATGGGTGCCTTAGAGTTGGTCCAAGATGAGGCTCACAAAGGCTACATGCGAGACATCTGCCATACTTCTTTAAGTTGGGGTAAAAACATCGGCCACATGCTTTTACTCCTTCAGTTAATTGCTTAGGCTTGCCCTTCCTGGTTATCAGGAGCTTCAGTATCTTCTCTGTGAGGTCTCCTTGTCCTGTCTAAGAATCTTTAGCATTTCCTTAGTTCAGAGAGAGCCAGAAAGGTAGCTGAGTCACAAGGATCTACCACTGCTGTTGTGAAGACAGGTCCTGTATAGTTCACTGGAAACTGTACAAATCTTACAGAGCTATTGTACAAACTATTGAGCAAATTTGACAAATTTGACATTTTATATGAATCACTATGTATACAATCAAAGACTTAGTTGTTTTACTGTGTTATGGGGTCCCACTTTTATGTCTTACCTATGTCAGGCCTATATCTGGAATACATCCGAGTACACTAGTAAGTTTTTGGGCTTTGGTAAATGCTGAGGAATAAATAGGGATGTTGGTCCCTTGTAGACACCTATATAGTTCAAGGGCCAGCTTGTCCCCATCCTCCCTCCTCCTAGGAGACTGCACACATCTTATTCCCAATTGTTCTGAGGTTGGTCCATTGCTTATATGTGGAGAAAACAAAACCTAATGAGCATTCCTTAGTAGTCAAATGATTTATTCTGCTCCTGAAAAGGGATTTTTTTTTAAAAAAAAATGTAGTCTGAAATGTTCAGACTGAACAAATATTACTTCAGGTCACAGAAGGTAGCTGGTATTTGCCAGGCCCTCACTAAGTCTTGGTGAATATAGAGTTTAATTACTTTTAATTTAAAATTTGCAATTATCATGATTAATTCGTGGGTGTAGAGGTCATACTTGTAGAAAATGACTTTGTGGACTCAGTTCTGTCCGTCTCCCTTTCCGTGGGTTCTGGGAACTGTGAGCTTAGGTTACCAGACTTGCATGGAAGGTACGTTTACCCACTGAGCCACCTCACTGTTCCAGTAGAGTGTTTAATGCTCAACCCAAGGGTTCTTCTGCATCACTTTGAAAAGCAATCTTCCGGGAAGCAGGGCTGCCACTTGTTTAGTTTTACATTGTCCCTGTTCCAAGCGTAGTTGTCTTGTATATTACAGAACATAGGCCCTTTCCTTGGCAGCTGCTGTTGCAGGTGCTCCCCTGTGTGCATGCTGCACACACAAGTACACCCTTACACCGCACCTAGGATTCTGTCTGTCTTCCATTGCTTCAGGTCTCCCACTTCCCTGCTTCCAAGTCACAAGAATCAACAGCAAACTGCACAGTACACATAAACTCTATCTTCGTCTTTCAGTAAAGGTTATTTCAAAATTTTCTCTCTGTTTAAATGCCACACCTTCTTAATACACCTTCCTTATGCCATGACAACGCTGTGTCTAATAAGATTTGTGACCAGTACATAAAATATTTCTAAAGTCGTTTATTTTAGATCATTTGATAAAGATTCACTGTTTGTATAAACACATATGAAATGACTATGTATGGTGGCACACACATATAATCCAGACATTTGAAGACTGCAGCAGGAGGATTATGAGTTCCAGGTTAGCTTAGGCTATCTAGCAAGTTACAGCTAAGCTGGCCTAGCATAATAGTAAGACTTTACCTTTAAAAATCCCCACAATAGCAAGAGCAAACCAGAAACAAGTAATGAATCATTAATAGAAGATATTCCCATTTGGGTCTGGAGAGATGGCTCAGCGGTTAAGAGCACTTGCTGCTCTCCCAGGAGACCTAGGTTTGGTTTGCAGTACCTTTGTCAGGAGGTTCACGATTGCCTGTAACTCCAGTGCAGGAGATTGACTGCCCTCTCCTGGCTTCCGCGGGCACCCACAAGCATGTGGCTTATTCCCCCACAGACATGTGCATGATGAGCACACACACACACACACACACACACACACACACACACGCACGCACGCACGCACGCACGCACGCACATAAAGACACTCATTTGCAACCGACTTACTAATTTGGGTTGTGTTGTCAAAAGGTACTCATTAGCCGGGCGGTGGTGGCGCCTTTAATCCCAGCACTCGGAAGGCAGAGGCAGGCGGCTCTCTGAGTTGGAGGCCAGCCTGGTCTACAAGAGCTAGTTCCAGGACAGGCTCTAGAAACTACAGGGAAACCCTGTCTCGAAAAACCAAAAAAAAAAAGGGTACTCATTAGTTGTTTTTCTTGGTTGTATGGAGAACTACATTATCTATCATTGTCTAGAGACACGTAGTGTTGTGTGTGGTTTACTGAGTAAGGACAGCAACTGCAGGCACAATAGAGTGGTAGTGTGTGCCTATGATCTCCGCTTCTCACAACCGTCATGCAAGATAGTGACCCTTTCACAGATGAGACTGAAGTCAGATAAGTTAAAGAACTTGCTTTTAGAGACACACAAAGTCAAATAACTTTCTCACCACACGTTTGGCTAGTTCCTTCTAATAGGGCAATGTTGGGTTAGCCCCGACTTTCTGTGCCACAAATATTGGACCCAAGAGTACACCTGCCACAGCTCCAAACAATTCTGGTTGTGTCCTGATTTGAAAATATGAGCTTACCCACTAACCAGGAAATGTAATACTTGATTGATTTTGTGCCTTCTTGTGCCAGGCGATTATGATAATTTGTTCTTTGTAACTGCTTTACTGAAAACATCTTTTAAGAATTGTAATACCTGTTCTACTTGTATAAAAACCCTCGTTTGAGAGCTGCAAAATACACTCAGATTCAAACTGCAAAAAAAAAAAAAAAGAAAATATGAGCTTAGCCAGACAGATTCTACTTTACAATTTTTTTTGATGGTACCAGGGATGGTACCCAGGGCTTTGTTAGGCCACCTACCACTCTACCACCGAGGAAGATTATAAATTCAAGGTCAGCCTGGGCTACCTGGCAAGCCCTTGCCCAAATACAAACGAACAAGCAAATAAATGAAACAGTCTTAGGGGGAACTTGTGAAGGGAGCCATGTGTAAGCTGAAGTTCTGGGGAATGGAAAGCAAGCAGAGACTTGACAGTGGTAGAAGGTTGCAGAGGGGTGGAAATGGAGCGGAAAGAAGCCCATGCTCAAACAGCCAGGTTGGTGCAGAATTCTTGGCACGCTAAGGCCACATTCTGCCTACTTCCTCTTTCCACTTCTGTGCCTTAAAATAAGGCCCCATCTCTTGTGCTACCTTTAGTGAGTGTTTTTAGCCGGAAGAGTCTAATTAGTGTGTGCACTCAGTAGGGGCTACGAAGGGTATTTGAACACGAGTGTTACAAACACAGATGGAACTCCTGTGCCACATTCCACCTTTCTCTGGTCCTTTAGAGCCCACAAAGTCGCCCCAATGTATCTGAGGACAAAAGAGATGGAATCACATTTCTCAATTATTTTTCCCAAGTCTTGGTTTGCTTCCAGAGTCCTGAAGGACAGGTGGGAGGTTCAGAAGTCTCAGGCAGCTAACTGGGAGATCTCCAGACAAAACTGCAGCAGGATTCCTACTTCAGAGCAGAAGGTGGTGTCAATGGGGCTGTAGGATAGGGGCCAGGGCAGGGTTCTGTTCTTGTCAGTGTAGAGAACTTGTGTCTTGGAGAACACGGTCTCATCAAGAGCAAGGACTAACTTCCAGGCATGAAGGTACATGCCTGCTAGCCCTGCACTCGGGAAGACCGGGCATGAGGATTCTGAGTTCAAGGTCAGCTCCGGATATATAACAAGCCCCTATCTTTAAAAACAATGTTTTAAGGGCAAGGATAGGCTAGTCTTATCTGTACATCTAACCTCAGATTTTAGTATAGCACCTGACATTTATTTGGGTGAATGAATGAGTGATTCAAGAAATATGAATAAGTGAATGGCAGAAATAAAGCCACATCCCCTGTTCGAATGTCTAGATCCGTCCTCAGTCAAATCTTCCCGAGTTAAGGACTAGCACCGGTCTCCAGCTCTAATACGCAATTCATGCAGCGCTGTGCGCAGTGTTTACAGTGACTAGTGAACCTTGGCTTGGAAAACAAAACAAAACCACCGAGGAAGATTTTAGTGGTGACTGTGGTAATGATATAGCGCGACGACTGCAAATGGACAACTCTGGATTGCCCTGTTTACAAAACCACCACCCGCTTTGTCTTCCTCTGTCTGGAGAGAGTGAGGTTTTCATTTTAAGAGGCTGACTAAAAAAATGCAGGGCCACTTCCTGGGCAAGCTTCCAAGTGACTACATCTTTCTCACAGCGTTCCCCAGAGCGTCAGCCCAGGCTGCCTGGGGCGGGGCCTCTAGCCATTGGTAGCTGGGGAAGCTACCACAGGAGCAGTTATCTGCAGCCCGCCAGAATTGCTGTGCTTTTTAGCTCTCTCCGGTTGCAGATATCAGCCTTGGCCTTTGCATTGAAGAGACATCAGCATTTGTGATTGGCCAGGCTGGGGTGTGTGTGTGTGCGTGTACGTGTGTGTGTGTGTGTGTGTGTGTGTGTGTGAATTACAGGAGATGTCGTGCCACGCTTCCGAATATGAGGTTCCTTTCAGCCGAGTGTCCCGGGTGTGGGTGAGTCTAAATATCTGAAGACTGCCCTTGTCGCTTGGAAGATGCTCAAAGCCGGGCATTATGATTCTCCAAGGGCATGACTTAGCATATTTCTTAATCCTACTGAACCTCGGTTGCCTTTTCTGTAAAATAGGCACAGGATGATGGTATCCTATGGAAGGATAGGACTGTGTATGCAGCATAGTGTGTTGGGAGGCCAGAAAGAGTTGATGGCTCCAGGTCCAGCCCCTGGCATATGGTAGGCACTGCGCAGCTCTGGGACTTCTTTTGATTTTATTTGTTCTTATTTCTTAAGACAGGGTCTTAGTCAGGTTGGCCTTGAACTCTCCATCCTCCTGCCTTAGCCTCCTGAGTGTTGGGATTACATGTGTGAGCCATTATGCCGGACTTGCTCTAAATATTCCTGATGCATCAGTTAAAGAGGAGGGGGAAGGGACTGTGCCCACGCTTGGTTTCTAGGAGCGCAATGTTGCTCTGGCAGGCCCGTCAGATGTATTCCACTACTTCCCCTAGCCCCTTGGGTCTCACTCCTTGAAGCCTGACCCATTGAGGAATATTGAGGAACTCACTGTGATCCCCCTGTCTTGGCCTCTTGAGCCACTTGAACGACAGGTGTGAGCCATCCTGGCCTGCTATGTTATTCTTGGTTGTACCTATCTACCAAACAGCATGCTTCAAGGGAGGTTGATGATGCCGAAGAATTATTTCTCAGACAAGAGTCATTCCCCTTCTCTCTTTTCTCTTCTAGACCTTGACTGCACCGGCCCCTTTCGCAGATGAATCCAGCTGCCAGTGTCAAGCGCCTCATGAGAAACTAACCATTGCCCAGGCCCGCTTAGGAACACCAGGTGAGGCAGTTCTCATTTTGCAAATGGGCTTCGTCTTGACATTCGGAGTATCACAAAGCATTATGTGAGCAGTGCTCACTTTCCGAGTGGAGTTTTGTGATTCTAGCCCAGTGCAAGGACTGTGCACGTTAATTAATGCTGAGGACCAGTTGGGTATGGTCCCTTGCGACTGGTATCTCAGCACTGGGGTGACTGAAGCAGGAGAGCCACTGTGAGTTTGAGGCCACCATGGGTTATGTAGCGAGTATTCCAGAACATCCTGGGGTGCAGAGTGAGATCCTATTTTTAAAAATTCAAAACAAAAATCAAAACAACAATAGTTTGCATATAAATCAAAGTAGCCCAGGCAAAAATGGGGGCAAATATAGAGGCTTAAACCCTGGCTCTGTCATTTATGAATTCTACAGACTCTGGCAATTCGTGAAAAAGATCTGGATTTATCTTCTCATTTGCAAAACAGGGACAATGTCTTGCTCCATTGGTTTTTGGTGACAGGTAGATTCTTTTAAAAGTACCACTTTTCAAGGTTTTGAAGAACTAAGCCAGTATAATTGTAACTCTTCTGAAATGTCTTCATTTTATGTTTTAAGTGAGCCCTTAAAAAAAAAGACAGTTCTGTCCTAGAAGTATATAGCTCCACTCATCCCTTTAGCCAGTGTCAGAAGGCCAGTGGGGGGAAGAGATGTAAAAGGAACCATAAATTACCATTTCTGCTTCCCAAAGGCTTTCGTGTTAATTAAAGAGCTGAGCCAATTAGACAGGAAGGAAAAGCCACAGGCACGTGTATGAATGGACAGCCCTGATGGTAAGCGACAGTACAGAGACCAGCAGAGTCATGTGGCCTGGAGAGGTCAGGCAAGATCTCAGGGGGGGAGCAGAACCTAGCTGGTTCTTCTGGGAGATGTTTTGGGCCCAAACAGAAAGTTATTCTGGGATGGGAGAATAGGAACAGTGTAGGAAAGCCCAAGAGACAGAGTTGTCTAGAAGTAAAGGTGGATCATCCCAATTGGTTAGGGTGGAGTGAAAAAGAGGACTAGGCAAGTGGGTTAGGCTTTGAGACATACGATGGCATGACAGAGTGAGCTCCTACCGCCACTGCAAAACCCACCAGCCTAAACTTAAAGAAATCAATGGGACAAGGGGCAGTTGATTATCTAATAGTGATTGCCATTTATTAAATATGTACAAGTGCGAAGGTCTTCATGTGTCTCCTGCCATTTTCCTCTCCCAACTCAACATGGCCAGTGCTTTCAGTATTTCACACTTAAGGAAACGAAGGCTTAGCAAGTTTGTGCACTGCGTGAGGTATTTCCGCTGGTAAGTGCCAGGGCTTCTGAACATTGGAGCTGGCAGCAGAATCACCAGGAGCGCTTGTGAACGTACACAGGGCTGCGACTCCCCACTGGAATATCTGACTCTGTTCACGTGAGGTGGGACCCAAGGAGCTGCAGCCCTAACAACTTCCCAGCTAATGATGCTACACAGGGAACACCTGTTGAGTAGTAGCACCCTGGGTTTGGCTCCAGAACGCTGTAGAGTTTGACCCTCTGAGCCACGACACTCTGCCTCCTCTCTAAGGGCTGCCTCCTCAAAAGTGCTGAGGTCACTCATCCATTTTTATACTTAAGTGTGTAAAGAATCCCACCAAGGGGCTGGAGAGATGGCTCAGCAATAAGAGCATTGCCGCTCTTCCAGGGGACCCAGGTTCAACTCCTAGCACCCACATGGTAGCTCCGAACTGTCTATAACACCAATCCCAGCAGATCTGATGTTCTCTTCTGACCTTCATGGGCACCTGCGTGCACATGGTACACATACAGACAGGCAGGTGCACACATAGAAATCCTACAATAAAAATAAACCTTGAAGAAGTTTCCCTCGTCTCCCCCATTCCTCTGACCTCACACCAGGAGTAGGGGGTGTCCACCTGCATCTTTAACAAACATCCTGGAGAATACTTAAGTTGGTGCTTAGAGAGCACATACTGAGAAATACTGGCCCGACAAAAAATGTCAAATGAGTTTCAAAAGAAAATTCAGGTGTGTAGGCTTTATATCACTCTGATAAAATACCCGAGGAGGAGTTAGGAAGAAGCAAGATTTAGTTCGGCCTCACCTCCTTGTTTCCACTACCTCCCAAGAGAATTGTGCTCTGGGAACCAAGCTTTCAACAAATGAGCTATGTGGGCCATGAGGGTGGGGGCAGGAGAGGTGAAAAAAGATTCAAATGGAAACAACGTGGAAAACGGAATTGTCCTGAAGTTAAAGGATAAGCTTTAAATGTGGGCAGAAAAGGACCTTAAGTTTCTGTAGAAGTTAATGCCCTTCTACTTGATAGACTGTCCTGTCCCCTGTCTCCTCTAATCTTTGAAAAATCCCAGAAGACTAGAGAATTGGTGTATGTCATAACTGAGGAGACCTAGGACTTCCAATCCTCTTCTCCTCAAACCACTACTTTAGCCAGTGGAAGGGCCTTCCAGGTGAAGTGCTGACCTCAGCTAGCCTTGGGGCTGAATGAAAACAGACTCAGGCCTGGAGCTGGAGGCCTCAGGCCTGGCGCTGGAGGCCAAAGGTGTAGGCCTAAATGTGTGTGGATACTGCAGAAAAACAATGCTTTCATTGTAACCGTTTGCTCTGCATTTTCAACTTCTCTCCTCTCTCTCTCTCTCTCTCTCTCTCTCTCTCTCTCTCTCTCTCTCTCTCTCTCTCTCTCTCTCTCCCTCCCCCCTCCCTCTTTGCCACTGCCTTCCTTTCTCTTTCTCCCCCCACCCCCCTGAAGAGACCAGGAAACCAGGTTCCTCTCTTCGCCTTAGGAGTTTCTCAGTCTGGAAGTTGCTGACACATTGCAATTTTAAAAAGTGATCTTACTGCAAAATCAACTCTGCAGATAGTCTTCAAATTTACCAAATGGCCTTTTCCCCAGTAATTATCATCTTTCTTCACTTTTCTTCCTCTCTGCTTCCTGAATTCATTTATCCTGATCACCTCTGAATCATTAACAAAAAACTTCCACAAAACTGCCATCTGCTTTCTTGTGGCATTTAGATCTTAAAACAAATTTTCCTCAATTGAATCGCAATTGAATAAGAGCATTGAAATCTGAGATCCCTCATTAGACAGTTTGTTATTTCAGAGCATTTCTGTTTACTGCGACTTATTTAGAATACAGTAGAATCCTGCGAAAGCAATTCTGTTTGTTCAAAATAGTATATAATTGAAAATAGTTGCAGTTCTCAATTTGACATAAAAATCTCCATATTTTTTATTGAAGAAATTTAATTTATTAGCAACATTGTACCATCTGAATCTATTAATGTAATATTTCTTTATGTTCTAAATTAATGAGGTTGGGTTATATCAATAACTAATCACAATTATAAATCTAAATCCTAAATCATTTAATAGAACTTTGCAATGTTTTTTTTTTTCGATTCCCCATTTTTTTGGTGTGTGGTGCTGAAGTTTGAACTCGGGCCCTTGTGCATGCAAAGCAGGCACTCTATCTACAATGAGGCCATACTTCATCCCTTAAATATTTCATTTTATAGCATTAATAAAATAAATGCTTATATTTTTAAAAGCCAGTAGAATTCTTAGGTTTATACAGAAAATCAGCAGGCTGGTGAGATGATTCATTTGGTAAAAATATTTGCTGCATTGTCATGCTGACTGACTTTGAGCCCTAAAACCCAGTAGAAGTGAACTGATCTCTGACATTATCCTCTGACTTCCACATGCACACTGTGATGTGCATACATGTACTCTCTCCTTTTCCTCCTTCTCCTTCCTCTTCCTCACTCCTCCTCCTTGGCCATCAGAATGATGATACCAAAGAACAACAACACTCTTCCCCATTTCGTGCCCACTTTATACACTATGTTGGTGAAACCCAACCACTCAGCATTCCCTTCTGACTAGAAGTAAATATGGGTCTCTGGTCTGGCTCAGCAATAGCATCCTACAGGACTAAAGAGGACTAGAGTACTGATTGGTTGTTTCTAACCCAGAGCACCAACCCTGTATACAGCCTATATACAAAATTGATACATTGACTGCCTTCTCTTTTGGGCCACATGCCCCTTTTCTCTCTCCCTCTCTTTTTAAATTATAAACTGGTTGACCTTTTAGCTCAGGCTTCTTATTAACTCTTATATCTTACATTAACACATAATTCTTGTCTGTGTTAGCCATATAGCTTGGTTCCTTTTCTAAGTAGGGCATTCTCATCTTGCTTCCTCTGTGTCTGGGTGATGACTCCCCTTTTCTCTTATACCACAAAATGCTAAGACACATTTTGCTTTCTGAGGTGAAATGAGCCTTGCTTTGTAGCATTTGCCTATTTCTGGCATGAAAACATCCCTACCACAGTTCACTTCAGCCACCAATGGAAAGAAAACCGAGCAACAATCTGAGCACTGAGTAGACACACAACCATCACTGTCTTTGAGACCAGGACTCGGGTCTTTCTTCAAGTTCTTCCATTCCTGAGGCCTTGATTTCCCAACAAATATGTGAGAAAGTGTAGGAACTTTAAAAGCTATATCCAAATAAACATGGTTGCATGTGGTGGCGCTTGCCTTTATCCCAGGACTCAGGAGGCAAAGAGAGACACATCTCTGTGAGTTCCAAGCCAGTCTGGTCTGCACAGTGAATTCCAAGCCAACCAAGCTTCCATAGAAAGAGCCCATCTAAAAAATTAACATGAAAAACAGAGTTTGAAGAGGAAAATTAGAAGCCTGTTCTTACCCCACCACTGCCATTGTTCAAGGGACAGAGCCTGTATGAAATAAAGCCTCAGATACAAATGAGAGGGGAGGGAACTTCAAAAAGACCATGTGCTACATGGTTGGATGCTTTGGGGTCTCTATTCAGTGCATTAGTTCACTTCCATTCTTTTTTAAAAAATATTTTATTTATTATGTATACAATATTCTCCTACACACTAGAAGGGGCACCAGATCTCATTATAGGTGGTTGTAAGTCACCATGTGGTTACTGAGACTTGACTCAGGACCCCTGGAAGAGCAGTCAGTGCTCTTAACCTCTGAGCCATCTCTCCACCCCTTCACTTCCATTCTTGAGGGTGATTTTTTTCCTTTCTTAATAATCATCTATTTCTATCCCACTCTCCTCTTAAAATGCATGACTACTTCTTCATCTGTCTTCCTGGTGGCTGACAGGATTTCCCCCTAAACTCTACATTGTCCTCAGGTCTCTTTCTGAGTTATTTCTAAAATCTTTAATTAACAAGATAAAGAACTCTAAAAGGGAACCTCAGCTTTCCCAGTAACAGGTTCAGACATTGGTGTGGGCTAATGTTCTTGTACACTGTAAAACTTTGTCACTTGTATTAGTTTAATAAAATGCTGATTGACCAGTAGCCAGGTAGGAAGTATAGGCAGGGAAACCAGACTAGGAGAATTCTGGGAAGAAGAAAGGCAGAGAGTCAGTCACCAGCCAGATGCAGAGGAAGCAAGATGAGAATGCTTTACTGAGAAAAGGTACCAAGCCACATGACTGAACATAGATAAAAATTATGGCTTAATTTAAGTTATAAGAGCTAGTTAATAATAAGCCTGAGCTAATTGGCCAAACAATTTATAATTAATATAAGCCTCTGTATGATTCTTTGGGACTGAATGGCTACAGGATTGGGCAGGACAGAAATATTGTCTACAAGACATCTAGAGTCTATCTGAGGTGAAAAGAACCGCCAGTGCTTTGTTTGTCTTCCTTGGAAGATAACACTGTGTGTTGGGTTCTTAATTTTTTGTTGTATTTTGACACCTTTAGAAAAGTCTATTTTTAAAAAGTCAATTTCATGCACTCATGTTAAACTGATAACGTGTGGCTATTGTGTCTTCTGTAGGCAAACTTATGGTACTGTAGTGATGGAAGGTTTGGGACTTCCTTATCCTGCGTTTGTGTTAACCTTGTCTCTTTCTTCCACAGTTGACAGGCCTGTTAGAGTGTATGCAGATGGCATATTTGACCTCTTCCACTCAGGTCATGCAAGGGCACTTATGCAAGCAAAAACACTGTTTCCCAACAGCTACTTGTTGGTAGGAGGTAAGAAGTGCATTTTCTTTGTCCAGACCCTCCCTTATAATAAATCTGACATTGTTAATGTTTCAAGTTCAGCCTATACCTCCTTACTTGTTCACTACTTGAAATTTAAAATGACATTTATAACTATAGGAGAAATTACATCATAAGATTGTGTACCATTGTAAGAGAGATAGAGATAGAGATAGAGAGAGAGAGAGAGAGAGAGAGAGAGAGAGATATTAATGATACTGCCAAGGGTAGCCACCTCATATTTTCCATTACTCCTGGTATTTGTGACATGATCCAATTTATGTTTCCAAAGTTTTCTAGAGGATAAAGGAAAAAGCAGTATTATTCTGATTTCAAATCTTGGAGAACTAGAGGGATTTAGGATGATTGGTGGGGCACAAGTTGTTATCTATTTTACTTGTGTGTGACCTGTAGCACTTAGGACAGTGTCATGCTAATAAGAGAGGCCTAACTGTACAACTAAGTACAGTGTAATAAGGAAATGGAGCTTTATACATCCAGAGCATCACAATGAAGGAGCTGACATACTTCCGGAGAGTACAGAAAGAGAAACATGGCTTGATGTGGACTGACATTTCATCCTCCAGAAGGCTTACCTATTCCAATTTTGGTGAAAATGTAGCACTTGACTGTGGAGACTTGCAGGTCACTTCTGTAGCTCTTGAAGCAGTACATCCATTCATTGTGTTTAGTTTCATCACCATCTACTGGGATCAGTTTCTGTGGTGCTGCATTGGACTAGGCACTATAAACCTTGAGATCTCCAAGAGGGAAAAACACGTACAGCCAGGACAATCTAGCGTCTAATATCATGTTATGTTATGCAAGTATTAAACTATTTTCTAGCGATTTCAGAGAGAAAACTTGCAGATTTTGATAAGGGTGCTAACCATGTGACTATTGGATGGAATTCTTTGACACATTGGTAAAAGCAATGGCTAATAGGCAAGTCATATGAAGGGACCCAAAGGAGAAACTATTTTGTTCCCACTTACCTTTGTCCTGTCTCCAGAGAGAATATTGCCACTTGGAATCTTCTGGGCTACTGGAGCCCTGGGAAGATGTCTGCAGCATGTGGGCTCAAGTCATTTAGATGATCTGAGTTCAGATGTGGTTTGGTATGGGTAGGTCACATTTTACTATGTGACCCATGGGTTCACATGAGTACATATATACATATACACTTTTAACAATGCTGTGATGACATTTTTAAAAGATTTATTTATTTATTTATTATGTATACAACATTCTGCCTCCATTTATGCCCACATGCCAGAGGAGGGCTCGAGATCTCATTACAGATGGTTGTGAGCCACTATGTAGTTGCTGGGAATTGAACTCAGGACCTCTGGAAGAGCAGCCAGTGCTCTTAACCACTGAGCCATCTCTCCAGCCCCCTGTGATGACATTTAAACTCTTTAACATTCACACAGAGCCAGATATGCTGGTATATAACTGTAATCCCAGAACTGGGGAGGTTAAGGTAGGAGAATCATGAGCTTTAGGCTAGCTTGGGCTATGTAGCAAGTTGCATGCCAGTTTGAGCTACTCAATAAAACCTGCCTATCTAAAAACAATTAAATGAATTTGGTTAAATAAAGTTGTTTCTCAATCACTTAAATGCCTCCAGTGGAATCTAAAAACTTTGAAATGTGCCATTATACATTTACAGAATACAAAAAAAATTAATTTTTGAATACTTTATAAATTTCCCCTTTTCTCCTCAAGTTTGTTCTTGCCTATAATTTTCCTAGTGTGATACTTCAGTTCTTGCAAATCTTTTAGTTGCCTCTGTCATAGTCTCTAGAAGAGGAATATGTGTGTAACTCAGAACACAACCAAGTACCACAGAATGCATTTTGATAAGTGATCATTAAGCATAAAGATAAATTTGATCAGCAATTTTCTCTTAAAATGAATAGGATATTCTTATTTATCGATGTACCTATGGGTGAACATAATTTATTGCCAGATTGAGGCAAAGTATAACAAGAATTTTGTTTATGTTTCCATTACTGTACTAAGTACTGAAATATTTGTTCCCACAAATGTCCAGGTAGGAGTGCAAGGAGTTGTTTAAAGGGATATCACTCAGCTCCTTGAATTATTTGCCCTAACTCACAAAAACAATTTTATTATTATCATCACGAAAGCAGTCTATTTGTTTGTCGCAAAGAATGGGCTGAAAATGGCTCTGACCTGCAAAGAGATTTGTTATAAGCTTTTAGAATCATTTATTCTTTCCCTTTCTGGGAATTTATAACAATATGTTTTATCAAGACTTATCAAATGGCTCTTAATTATCACCCTTGCGTCTCTACTTGAAAGCAACTTATTCAAGCAGATACATGCAAAATGAGAGAGAAATGGAAGTATGGGTAACTGTGTTACACCATTGCTGATCTAACAATTGCTGAAAGAATGGTTTTTTTTTGTATTTACTTTTATAACATTTGTTTTTAAAAAAATCAAAGTGTTGGGGTTGGGATTTTGGCCTACTGAATTTGCCTTCAAATTAGAACATACCTTCTAATCTAATTGGCAAAATAAGTCCCATAGACAGATTTTTCTTTGGGCCACCAGCTCACAAATGGCATGGAGAAATTATTAATTATGAAATTATTAATTATGAAATTTTTAATTATGAAAGCTTAGCCTTAGCTTAGGACTTTCCTCAACTAGCTCTTATAATTTCACTAGCCCATATTTTAATCTATGTTTACCTCGTGGCTTGGTTACTTCTGATCCGTACTATATATTTAACTTCTTTAGAGTTGGCATCTCTCTACCTCTCTTCTTCCCAGAGTCCTTTCTGTCCCCAGAACTCCCACCTAACCTCTTCCTGCCTTGCTGTTGGCCATTCAGCTTTTTACTAAACCAATCACAGCAGTACGTCTTCACAGAATATACAAATATCCCACAACAGAGCCCTTGCTATCAGATTTACTAAAACTTGGAAACCAACATAATGACTTTTAATTCAACTCTATTAATACATTCCAGGAAGCCTTATGAAAAATACTGAGAAATGGTCATAACATATATTATATAAAATAGAATCATTCAAGATAAAATAATAAAGATGCAACAAATGTTATAAACAAGGCAATGAGCCAGCATCCTTAATTTTTTGCAGTGTGATACAATGCACAGATAAGATTATAGGGTATTTATACAAAGAGAAATATGGATATTCTTTTTTAAGAATTATTTTCCTATTTTAAAGATGTGTACATATATGGGGGGAAGGTATGTGCACCTGAGAGCAGGCACCTGTGGAAGCCAAAGGTGCTGCATGTCCCTAGAGCAGAAGTTACAGGTGTTTGCAAGCCCGGTTGTAAGCCACGTGATGAGGATGCTGGGAATCAGGAGCAGTACTTGGTCCTAACTGCTAAGCCATCTCTCCATCCTGCTTGCCCCCCCTCCCCCACACACACACCTTGGAGACAGAGTCTCACATGAAATTTTTTTTCAGTTTTGGTTTTTGGAAACAGGGTTTCTCTGTGTAGTCCTGGCTATCCTGGAACTCGCTTTGTAGAAAAGCGTGACCTCGAACTCCACCTGCCTCTCTGGCTTTCTAGTGCAGAGATCAAAGGTGTGTGCCACCACCACCACCCAGTGAGAAATATGTTTTTTTAAGGCATGTTATTCTGAGCTAGGCATAGTGGTTCACACCTTTAATCCCAGAACTTGGGAGACAGAGGCAGGTGGATCTTTGAGTTTGAGGCTAACCTGGTCTACAGAATGAGTTCTAAGACAGCCAGATATTCACAGAGAAACCGTATCTCAAATAAATAAATAAACAAAACAAAGTAAAATAAAAGGCATGTTAGTCATTCTTTAAACAGTGTGTGTGCGTGTGTCTTATTGTAATGTTTGGCTTTCATGAATAATTCCATAAAATCAAATATAAAAATCAGAAATAATTATCTTTATTAGGTACCATGATTAAAAGTTTACTACGTATTTAAAGAGAGAAAGAGGCATATTACTAAAAACCAATTGTAGGTAACTTTATTTTTTATCATGATGAGATAGAAAAGAAACATTTTAGGAGGTAAAATTCAGTAAAGTCTATCTCTAAATGAAATATTTTATGATGGGAATTAATAAAATAGGTTTTTATCTTCCTTTAAAATAATGCATGTAAAATATAATGTAATGCATATAAAGATAATGTAAATGTTTTACCCAAGACTTTATTCCAGTGTATCTTAAAATTTTTATAATTCTGGAAAATATTCCAGATATATTTTTGAGATGCAGCAGTACCAGCCCATACAGCTCTGGCTTATTAAAGTGATTTTGAAGTGAATAGCTGGAAAAAATGCTTACTCTTAACTACAAGAGAATAGCCATTTTTAGGATTCAATATGAGTGTTGAGAATAGCCAGAAAAATGCTTACCGTTAACTACATGAAAAAGCTATTTTTCACATTCAATATTTCCTTCCAGTGCTCCTTTTGCTTTTTGAATTCCTGGACTTTGCCCCTCAAGATCCATGTGTTCTTTGGTAATACATGAGAGAAGCAGAAGCAAAATTGTTAGGCCAAAATTTGCATCATTCCCATTCTACTCTGTTTGCTTCCCAACAGCAGCTTTCACCTGTAATAGAAATGCGTGCGGGAGGGAAAGACAAGGAGGCGCTAGAGCAGTGCTTCTCAACCTGTGGGTCGCCACCCCTTCGCCAGCTGAAGGACCCTTTCACAGGGAGCGCATAGCAGATAGCCTGTACATCAGATATTTACATTGTGATTTGTAAGAGCAGCAAAGTTATGAGTTAGCAAAAAAAAAATAATTGTATGGTTGGGGTCAGCACAACATGAGGAACTGTTTTAAAGGGTCACAGCATTAGCAAGGTTGGGAAGCATGGCTCTGTAGGTTCTTGGCGTTCTCCATGGTCTTTAAGGTTTGTGCTACTGTGTTGCTCCTCCCCCTTTGCAAGGCTCCATAGTGAGGTTTGCATATGCCTCTTTCCTAGCTGCGATGACGGCAGTTTCAGATCTAAAGACTTTCCCTGGCATATTCATTTTAAAAAATTATACTGCTAGAAGTTGATGTTCTGGACATTGGCTCCTTTAAAGCTCCCTGTTCTCAAGTACCCGGTCACCTCTGCAGGCCCTTGAGGCTATGTGTACCCGGTACAAAGAGTCCTTTGTCTTTGATTGTCTTTTCAGAGTGCCACAAGCTAACTTAACAGCAGACAGCTCTAGCCCCAGGAAAGTTAGGACACACTGAAAGAAAAGCTATTCTGTCTCATTGGTTGAATGGGTGACTCTCAAGTTTATGTGTGAACAAATAAAGATGCTTGTGGCGAACCGAAAGGGTGGGTCATATGAATTACATCTGCCATTTCCTCTGGGTGATGCTAAGCTAAGGCTTCATTCACAAAACCACTGTGTTTGTCCAAGTACACGGACAGGTTCTTGGTGGAAGTCTTTGGTGTTCAGCAGAAATTATTTATTTATTTTGTGTGTGTCTGTGCGTGCATACCCATGTGGACATGTGTGCGCCATGGCACATGTGCGGAGGTCAGAGGATTACTTGCAGCAGATGGTTCTACCATAGAGGTCTCAGAAACTGAACTCAGATGGTCAGGCGTGGCCTCAAGTGCTTTTACCTGCTGAGCCACTTCACTGGCCTCCAGAAATAATGCATCAAAGGACCAGAAGCTACAAGTGCTGAGGTTTACTTTTCAACTTGAGTAACAGACACTTCCATATTTTCATTACAATTACAATACTTGCATGTATAATTTTAAGCACACAATCAGTAATGATTGAAATTTTTTTCTGTACAATCTTACCATGTTGGCAACATTTTAATAAACTGAGAATATCTACTTACAAAGTACTTTTTTATCCATTTTAATATTAAGGTGTAGCTCAATAACTTAAAATTTTGCAGCAGATAGGATTTTTTTAGGCCTAAACATTTTTCTTTTTCTTTTTTATTTATTTATTTTTATTTTATATGCATTGGTGTTTTGCTTGCATGTGTATCTGTGTGAGGGTGTCAGATCCCCTGGAACTAGAGTTGCAGACGGTTGTGAGCTGCCATGTGGCTGCTGGGAATTGAACCTGGGTCCTCTGGTAGAACAACCAGTGCTCTCTTATCCACAGAGTCAAGTTTCCAACCTCAAGCCTGAACTTTTTTTTTAAAGGTTAAGTCTCACCAAACACCAGCCTCAAACAAAGGAAGAACCTGAAGCCTGCACCCAAATGTGAACACCAATTACAAGAGACATTCATCCCACGTCTCTCTTAAGGTTTTGCCACTAGCCCTGCTTCTTGTGCTTTCCATAGACATTTGACCTTTTTCTCACTGCCTGAAGGAATTTTCTCTTCTGTTACCTTCTCCCTATACAAGTCCGCCAAGGAGCTCTAGCCAGGAAGCCAATGTCTGCCAGCATCCCGATCATTAGCACTTGTCCACAGACTTTGTAGCCAGAACCCGGACAAGCAATTGGAGTTAGGGTAAGGGAAAGACAGCACAAAGCCGAAAGGAATAGTTCTAATGACCCTATATTACTACTATTATTAATAAATGGCTAATATTTTAAAGCATCACTCTTCATTCATATGGATCATCAAACTGAGTTCTTAAAATTTCACCCTATTCCAAAGACCGGACTATTAGAAGAACTTTCCCTGTAGGAGAGGAGCAGAGCTGGTATTAGAATCCGAGTCTTTGGGGGTTCCAGATCCAAGTCCTATGCTATTTTCCTCTCCTGCAGGTGCTTCACTGGGAGCACAGTGAGCTGCCAGGCTAGGTTAGTGGCAGCCGAGCTTCCAGAGATCGAGCATCCATGGGATCCCACTGCTTGGAGTTCTCCATCTGGTTGTCAGAGTGCATTTGCCAAGACTCAAGGACAACAATGCTGCTTTGGGCGTAATTAATGTTTAGACAATACGGGGGTTGGCACACTCAGCTGCTTCTTGAGGTCACTCCCAAGTGTGAGAGAAGCTGTGTATTACCACAAACAGGATGCTTGTTTTCTTTGTGCTCTATCAGGAGGCCATTATCTTGGGCATGTAAAAGTCATATGAAACTGCTCAGGTGCGGTTCAGAAAGGAGGGGGATCTGTGCCAGACCTAGTTTTGTGCTACACACACACACACACACACACACACAGAGAGAGAGAGAGAGAGAGAGAGAGAGAGAGAGAGAGAGAGAGAGAATCTTTAAAAAATACTCATTAGATTTATTTAACCATGCAAAGAAGTGCTGCCTCTAGGTTACGCTGGCCAGCTAAAGAACATTCCATGATACATATGACACATGCAGCTATGACAATATGCTACAACAGACACAGCCATTATAAACTGGTCTTCACTCCAGGGTAACTTTTCTTTTAACTAAAACACTGATAATATGCAAATTGTTTTCCCATTTGATTGAAAGGACTATAGAGTCCCACACACTGACAAAGGGAGCAATGTTGGCCCATAGGCAACACCCCTGCTAACGACTTCTACTTTACTTCCTCTGCTGCACACTCAGTTAGATAGTCTTATAGACTGCACCATGGCTTTGATGTTGGCCCTCTGTAAGTGACCGAAACAAAGTGGTTTTGGTCAGCTGACATTGACTCCTCTGAGATCTTCAAAACAGAGAGAAATGGATTTTGGAGTCAAAGGATCATTGTGAATTAATGGGAGATAAATAAGTGATCACACAGGTATTTTTACCTTTTGAGACAGGGTCTCAGGATGTAGCCCAAGCTGGACTAGAGCTCACTATGTAGACCAGGCTGGCCTGGAACTCATAGAGATCCTCCTGCCTCTGCCTCCAGAATGCTGACTCAGACATCCTTCTATTTAATAAGCTCTACAGTGATTCAGCCATGCAGTGATGTTTTGATCATTTAAACTGCTACAACAGACAGCATCTCAGGAAGTATTTACAGAGGACATAAACATATAGAAGCTATGTAGCTTTTTTGTGTGTATACCTACAGATTCATTAGTCTCATGTGCATATGTGTTGTTAAAGTGTACCTGCTGATAAAAATTCATTTATTGAGCATCTTTATGCATCAGATACCATGAATTTACTCAAGAAATCTTTGTTAAGAACCTACTTTGGCCAGGCACTATTCATCAGAACCTGAAGCAGCCACACGGGCCATGGTGATGTGCACCTATAATCCCAAAACTTGGAAGATTGAGGCAAGAGGACCTCAAGGTAAAAGTCAGCCTGGGCTACACATTGAGTTCCCACCTAAAAAAAATAAAGTCTATACACTGTATAAAACAACTATTTGTGTTCGAGACAGGGTTTTGTTCTGTATCCCAGGCTGGCCTTAAATTCATGATCCTCCTGCCTCAGCCTCCCTGGTCCTGGAATTGTAGGTATGTACCGCCAAACCCTGGTTATACTCTATTTTCTATTGTTAATTTAGAGTATAGCTACTTGTTTAAATAGCTTACTGTAAATCATTATTCAGTCTTACACGGGAAGCCCTGTGCATCTTGTATTTACTGTGTCTTTTGGTTGCATCAAAAGGCAGAATCTAGTTATTGATCTGTACCATCTAAGTTTGTATAAATGCATGCATCAGTGTTTGTCCAGCCGTGAAATCAACTAGCAATGCACTTCTCAGAACTTGCCCTTGTTATTAAGAGACATGACTGTTATTGACATAATAATTGTGTATATTTATTAGGTACAATTTGATGTTTTGATCTATATGTACATGATAGAAATCAAGGTAATTATATAGTAATTATATCCATATGATAACATATCCATCACCTTACCTGTCTCACTTTTTTGTTGATGTTGTGAGAGCATCTAGAATCTGTTTTAGAAATCTTAAAGTAGGGGGCTGGAGAGATGGCTCAGAGGTTAAGAGCATTGCCTGCTCTTCCAAAGGTCCTGAGTTCAATTCCCAGCAACCACATGGTGGCTCACAGCCATCTGTAATGAGGTCTGGTGCCCTCTTCTGGCCAGCAGGCATTCACACAGACAGAATATTGTATACATAATAAATAAATATTTTAAAAAAAGAAATCTTAAAGTAGACCAAACTTTATTATTAAGTGGTCACCGTGCAATGCACGAGATCACTAAAATGTGTTCCTCCAATCTAACTGCAACTTTGCATTCTTTAATCAAGAGCACCAAGGTCAGAAGAATATTTCCATAAATGATAACTTGGACATTAGATATGTGAAGGAGCTATAAAGGCAAGTTTTCTGGATGCCGAGCACGGCAGTTGGCTACACTTACTCTGTGGCCAGATTTGATTCAGGGGACAGAACATGATTTAGCTCCAGAAAAAAAGGGTACTTTTATCTTTAAATGTCACCTTAACCCTTAAGATCAGAGAGTTTACTATGTGTACATAATACTTCAAAGGGTGGGAAAATCTCATTACAAGAAGCAGTGAGGGCAGCTCTGACCAATTTCAGCAAGATGCTCAGCAGGACCTGTACGCGTTGTGACCTTTCTTCCTGGTACACAGGGAACATTAGGAAAACTGCTTTATCTAACCAAAATGTAAGCGAATAAGTATGAGTTTTGCTTAGTTCATTTTAAAATAATTTTTTGAGACATAGTTTCTCTGTGTGTAGCTCTGGCTGTTCCCTCCTCTCTCTCTCTCTCTCTCTCTCTCTCTCTCTCTCTCTCTCTCTCTCTCTCTCTCTCTCTCTCTCTCTCCCTATGTGTGTGTCCGTGTGTGTGTCCATGTGTGTGTGTGTGTGTGTGTGTGTCCGTCCGTCCGTCCTAACTGGGTTACTAAGTACAACAATTTTGTTAAAGTATGGAATTGAAATTGATTGGTCCAGCCGTGGTGCAGGCCTCTTGGCTCCTCTTCTCTCTTTCTGTTGTCTCTTCATCTGGTTTCATATGGCCATTTCATTTCTGAACAATAACATTCACCAAAGGGTGAGCTAGGAGGAGGAAAAGATAGGAAAGTCACATTAGATAGCATGCAGAATAATTTTGATAAAAGCCTCAGAAGAGAATGCAGCTATAATTAACAGTAAAATGAAACTCTGAATTCCTAGTGGATTTAGGTTTGCTTTCCTCTTATAATCCTTTGTTCCTGTAAAAACAAAACTAAAACAACCCAAGTTCACTGATGTCAGATACCTAGTGAAAGCACACTCCTTTTGTTTTGCCAAAGAAACCAGGTCTACCACAGGTTGGGTAGCAACAGCATTTAATACCTTTGCCTCTTTCAGTCTGCAGTGATGACCTTACTCACAAGTTCAAAGGTTTTACTGTGATGAACGAGGCAGAGAGATACGAAGCCCTGAGACACTGCCGCTATGTGGATGAAGTCATCAGAGATGCACCGTGGACTCTCACGCCAGAGTTCCTGGAAAAACACAAGGTACCGCTCTTCCTTCCACATTCTTCCAGGGACCAGATTAGGGGCCCTGGCTCTGTAACTGAGCCTGCAGGAAACCTGGAGACTCTCCCAATTTCTGAAAGGGGAAGCTTTAGGAGCTGACATGTGGCATCACTTGATGTAACACTTCTCTTTTGTCCAGAGCTAAGGATTGCTATCTTCTCCTTGCCTTGGGTGCAGGTTTTAGAGCCAGGCTAGCCAGGTCCAAAAGCTGCCTCCCTCTTCCTCTAAAGAACCATGAGCAAGATTCTTAACCACTCTGGACTCCGTTACTTCATCTACAGAACTGCATGAGACTGCTGTCCCCCTTGTGGTACCATTTTAAGGAGCTAATGAAAAAAATCCAAGTAAAACACTTGGAAAGCTGGCTGTCCATGGCAGGCGCTCCAAGGATGCCATTGTTACTACCATCAACAGCATCTTTGTTGGTACTCTCAGGCATCCTTAGGCGTGGAACGAATGTACACACATCTTACCTGGGAGGTCAGGGGTGAGGCTTTAAGGAAAGAACTTTATAGCTATGATTTTGTGACTCTGAGGTTCCTACTGACATAAGAATTTTATTAGTTGAAAACATGAGACATTCTTTTGATCTGCATCAAATTATGTTCTTTGTATCTCCCTCCCAGCCCCACACTAGGAGCTATTCTTTCCTTTTATAAGCAGTACAAAAAAATAAGATTAAGCTGTTCTAAGAATTTTCTTTTCTATTTTTAAATTTGCAATGCAGAAGAGAATAGAGAACACTGATAAATGTGCATGGGTAATAGCAGAGGAGACAATTTCCTGGTGAGAATGAAAAGAAAGGAGGAAAAACTACAATATGATTTACTACCAGCAATCATACTTTTTTTTACTTAGCATATATTGTATATTCAGTATATGACAGGCAATTTAGAGGATACTAATAATGACCATGCTGAATGTCATTTATTATTTACCATATGCCCAACACTATGCAAAGGACTTTGCTATTATAAAAGTGGGTTCAGTGTCATGGCTACCCTGAGTTGTTATTATTATGCACTGAAGAGGGGGAACTAAGCTTGAGTATGGAGGAGACAATTAGTAACAACAACGGTAATAAAATAGATATTGAGTGCTTGCCATGTATCGGTTTCTATTTTTAAGCACCATTACATATCATTTAATACAGAAATTCTTTGAATTTGCACCCCAAAGGGGACTGTCTGGAAGTATTTCGGTTGTCATTGCTAGGAGGTACCACTGACATCTAGTGGGTGGAGGTATGAGATGCTGCTCAGCGTCTTCCAATGCATAGGACACCTGTACCCCACCCCCCCAGATTACCTAACCCCTGCCGGTATCGAGACTGAGGAATCCTAATTAACTTCCTCCTTCCCATTTATGGGTTTTATAACTTGTAAGTGCTAGATAGGAATGATACCTTGGAAAATTAAACTATTAACCAAAACTGCTTCTTGAGGTGGACTAAAGGCCCACTGTTAACAGCTTTAAAAGTTGTGCAGAAAATGTTTACTTGGTGAGGTTGGAAACGGGGGTGAAAATTAGCAGGCATGAGGACCAGAGGAAAATTGTTCAAGAAGGCATATTAGTTACTTGTCCCATCGTTGTCACAAAGTATCTCAGCAAAGCAAAGAAGAAAGGGAGGGAGGGAGGCAGGGAGAGAGAAAGGAAGGATTTATTTTGTAAATTCCAGGGGATGCAGTTCCTCATGACAATGGATGGATGTGTGGAAGCGGAAGCAGGAAGCAGGAAGCAGCTGGCCACACTGCATCCAGAGTCAGGAAGCAGAGAGCAGTGAAAGCTTGGGCTCAGCTCACTCTCTCCTTTTCCTTTGGTTCGGGAGCCAAGCCCAGAGAATGGTGCCGCCCACGCTCAGGGTTGGTCTTGCCCCTCAGTCAACCTAACCAAGAATCCCCCCCACAGACATGCTCAGAGATGTTTCCAGGGTGAGTCTAGATCTTGTTGAATTGATAAGAAAGATTAGTCACCCCAGGAGGACAGCCCACCTGACAACAGGACAGCTTGGAGAGGAAGTCCAGATGGAAGTTGGGGTCAACTCAGATGACAGGGACTGCCTCTGTGAGGCTGATCTTGAGGGGCTCTTGGTGTTGAGGGGCTGTTGGCATCACAGCAGCTCTGATGAAGATGGTCATGGTTTGTTATGCCCAGAGGACAGCGTTCTGGGACCCCATTGAGGTAGAGAGGGGAGGAGTCACCAGCCCCTTCCAAATCTCTAAACCTACCCCTCCGTGCCAGTGGTAATGTCCTGTTGGTCTTCCTTCAACAGATTGACTTTGTGGCTCATGATGACATCCCATACTCCTCTGCTGGCTCTGACGATGTTTATAAGCATATAAAGGAAGCAGGTGAGGCATTTTCCTGTCCACTACAGCACGCAGGCAAGCCTAAGACGACAGCTGCTCTAGGCCTACAACGTGTATATCCAGAGTGTTGGGACAGCCGCTGTCACTGGAGCAGCCAGGTCTGTACCTTCCTCTTTGCAAGGACTCCCTCAGAACTCAGGAGAACTTGGTAAGAACTGGGGGCCTGCCACCTTTCGGTCTCAACTTTGCTAGCAAGGAGTTCAAAGAGAAGAGATCTCATGCATTTCCAACTTGGAAAGCTGCAAAGAAGCAGAGAAAGAACAGCAGAGGGGAGGGAGAGAAAACCTGCTTGGTGCATGAGTCCCATCATGATGGGTCAGGGCATGGGAGACAAATACCTTCTTAAGGTCTGAGCTGCAAGCCAACTCTTCCTTCCTTAAAAATAGCAGCAGACACATAGACCAGGGATTGGGATCAGCTAAGAGACCCCCAAGGTTAACTGTATTGCTGCTCAAGAACTCAGTATCTGGTAGTAGTTTCCTTCCCGCGTGAGTGGTCTCAGTAAAGGAGGAATAACAACAAAATGACTCCCAAGGTAGTGATTTTAATATAGATAGATAGATGATAGATAGATAGAAAGATAGATAGATAGATAGATAGATAGATAGATGATAGATAGATAGATAGATAGATACATAGATACATAGATACATAGGTAGATAGAAAGATAGATAGATAGATAGATAGATAGATAGATAGATAGATAGATGATAGATAGATAGATATAGATATAGATAGATAGATGATAGAGATAGATAGATAGATAGATGATAGATAGATAGATACATAGATACATAGATAGATAGATACATAGATAGATAGAAAGATAGATAGATAGATAGATAGATGATAGATAGATAGATGATAGATAGATAGATAGATAGATATAGATAGATAAATGATAGAGATAGATAGATAGATATAGATATAGATAGATGATAGAGATAGATAGATAGATGATTGATAGATAGATAGATAGATAGATAGATAGATAGATAGATAGATAGATAGATAGATAGAGATATTGTTTTTTTGAGACAGGTTTTGTCTATGTAATAGCCCTGGCTGTCCTGGAACTTGCTCTGTAGACCAGGCTGGTCTCGAACTCACAGAGATCCCCCTGCCTCTGCCTCCTGAGTTCTGGGATTAAAGTTGTGCGTCACCACATCTGGCGATAGTGATTTTAGAATGCTGGTTTTGTTCATGACTCTTGTGGGGCAGGGTCTTAACAGGAGCCTTGGCTGCATGCTTCTTTTATCTTTATCTTTATCTCTTTTTTTGAACAGACTTACTCTGTAGCTCTGGCTGGCCTAGAAACCACTATGTACATTTGGCTGGCCTAGAACTCCCAGAGCTGGCCTGTTCCTGCCTCCCAAGAGCTGAGATTAAAGGCATGGGCCACCATGCTTGTTGTGTCTGGTTTTTATAAAATGTAGTACAGGAGATTAAGCCTAGAGCTTCCCATACACTGGGTAAACCCCCTACCACCTCTACCATAGGCTGACAGCTTTTTGCTTGACTCTTTCAAGCTAGATGCTGAAAGAAGCAGCTTTCACCTAACTGTAAGCCAGGAGCTCAGCTCTGGTTGTCACTGGGACACAAACACATTGTCTCCATGTTACTTGAGCTTCATGAAGGCTGGGAGCGACTGTCTAGAGAGCAAGCCAATTTAACGTTTCTATAAGGCTTCCGGTGGCCATCATCTATATAACTTTTAAGTATAAGCAAGTCGCTGAGGCTAACCTAAATTCAAGGGCAAAGGAGTGTGGGCCTCTTTTAAGAGTTATTTTTCTATATTCTTCTTTTGTGTATGTGTGTATCTCTTTCTAAAACATTTGCTTTCTTAAATTTATTCCTTGAGAGTTTCATACATGTATACTATGTATCTTGATCATGGCCAAGCCAAATACTCTCCACAGCCTTCCAAGGCCCCCAATACTCTCATCTTCTACCTTCATGTCCTCTTCCTGTTTAAAAACTATAATCCACTGAGTCCAAATGGTGCTGCTCATGGGGTCACGCAATGGAACATGGGCAGCTTGCCATTGTGACCCTTCATCACAGTTCACTTTCTGAAATGAAGAGTTAGGTGGCATTTTGTTTCCTTGGAAGTGCGTGCCTAAGACTGAGTAAGGGTATGTGACTTCGTTTGCACAGAGCTCCTTCCTTGTGGTCCCGGAATCTCCTCTAGTGGCTCCTCACTGGGAGGAAGGTCTAGTGGGGATATACATAGAGAAGGCCATAGAGTGGCCACTGCAGAAGAGAGCGTCTCAGAAATTATTATCTGAGCACCCATGTACAGCTTTTTCTACTCTGCAGGCTATTTGGAAAGTCAAAAATCACTTTAAAAGAAGCCAGAGACATCATGGGTATAAATTAAGCAGCACAACACTGGGCTCTGTTTGTCAGAGCCAAGCGTCAGAATCCTCTAGCAAGGACAGGAAGATGGTGCCGAGACGAAATAGACTGTGAGGCCCACGTTACTCATTGTCATTCCGATAGTGCCTACGACTGTTGAAAGTTGCTTTATTAACATGTGCTTTGCTGCTTCTTAAAATAGCCTCCATAACCAAACGCTGCAGTTCTGAAAAGCATGATAAAAACGGTTCTCTGATCATGCTCATTACTGAATATTTTTAGCAGAGCAATAATTAGGATTTGGAGGAAGCTGGGTGCCTCATTATGTCAACAGAGGGCTTGGCTTCTTTCAGAGCCCTACCTCTCAAGCAGCCAAAGCAAATCCCCCCAGCTCCAAATCTGCTCTCGTTACTCTGTCGTAAAGACCCAAGTCTCTGACTTCAGACAGGGCAAGATCGTATCCCCGGTGTGTAAGTGACTTGCTAAAATCAATTATTAGCTTAAGAACCTTCACACTTAATCAATCCTGAAGAAAGACAGGATAGGTTTTCCACAGACAGTCTCCAAATGTCCAAGTTAAGGTGAGGATGTTGTTTGTCCCAGACCTGCTGACTCAGGGGTCACACAGGGAGCCACCACCTGCCAAAGCCCTGCTCCCATACTTGGTCGAGTTGGAGTTCTCTTTGCCTCCCTGTGGTTATATGTTTGTGTTTTCTACCTTTCATTTCATGCGTTTGGTTTCACCCTTCTAGAAAATGATCAGAGAAGTTTCAGACCTAGTGGCCAACTCCAACTCTGTCCTCCTAGCCCTGGGCCAGAGTTCGATGCTCTGTCTCCAAGAGCAGCAGTATCATCCTGCTGTCGACGCTGTGAGTGTGCAGATGACATGTTTTTAAAGGTCCCGAAGGGACCCTGTGGGGCAGCCAGACAGACGCACTCAGAGAGGATTTGCTTTGGAAGGATGCTCAGCGTCAGTCTTCATCCTGCCACTCATTCAGCAAAATAGTCTAATAGTGCCTGCCAGTCACCTGGTACGAGACTACCGAGGAAAGCAAGAAGAGTGTGGTTCGTCCCTCATACAGATCAGAGGCAAGAAAGACAGTTGCACAGGGAGGTGTTTTCTCAAAGCCCTTGCAATATTTGAAGGAAAAGAGCAGTGGGGCTGACAAACAGGAAGATCTGCTTTGGGAGTTGAGACTTAATTTCCTCGACACTAAACCTGAAACCCAGTGGGTGACTAAGTTAAGCAGACAGAGACTGTGACAGACAGAGAAGAGGAGAGCTGATAGTTTTAGGACACTGAAGAAGTTTGGGGTCGCTAGGAACCGGCCCAGCTTCATAAACTTTTCATAGTTAGAGTTTCTATTGCTGCGAAGGAACACCACGACCATGGCCACTCTTAAAAGGGAAAACATTTAATTGAGGTGGCTGACATTTTCAGAGGTTTTAGTCCATTATCATCGTGGAAGAAGACATGGTGGCATGCAGACAGACATGGTGCTGAAGAAGACAGAGTTCTACATCTTGATCTGCAGGCAACAGGAAGTGAACTTGTTCCCCACAGAGTAGAGCTTGAGCAAAGGAGATCTCAAAATGAGATCCCACTGTGACACATTTCCTCTGAGAAGGCCACACCTACTCCACACCTAGGCATCTATCCTAATAGTGCCACTCCCTATGAGCTTACTGGGGCCAATTACATTCCAACTACCACAGCCTACAAGCAAAACAATCCCAGTCCCCAGTGGAGTGCAGGAGCCTTGACTGGGGAGTAAAGAGGAGAGGGGCTGGGAGATGAGACTAAGACGAGAAGGAAGTACAGGAAAGGACTGTGTAAGCTGTGGCAGAACCAAGTTAAAGGCTTTATTCTAAACACCGTAGCCAGCCAAGGAAAAGGAATGGGCAGGCATGCAACACGCATTTAGAAGGATGACTCTGTGGATCTTGGCTGTGTGTGTTTAAGTGGACAAAAACATCATCCCACGAGCTGGAGAGATGGCTCAGTGGTTAAGAGTGCATATCGCTCTTGCAAAGGACCTGGGTTCAGTTCCTACCATCCATGCCAGTCAGCTCACAACTGCTTATAATGACAGATCCAGGAATCATTTAGCCTCCCTGGGTACCTGCATTCATTCATGGCTTGCATGCATGTACACATACACATGCACGCGTATACATACACACACACACACAGAGACACACACACACACAGAGACACACACACGCAGAGAGAGAGAGGGAGAGAGAGAGAGAGAGAGAGAGAGAGAGAGAGAGAGAGAGAGAGAGAGAGAGGCATGGCTAAGGATTCTTTTTGAGGCTCTTGATGTAATCTTTGAGGAAGGTGGTTTGACTAAAGATGGAGAAAAGTGGTTGAATTAGGGAAGCATTTGAGGAAGAAAAGTGGCCCAGATGAGCCCAGATCACCCTGTGTAACTAACTTCTTAGGTGAGGGAAACTAAAGCCAAGTAGCTTGCCTTCAGAAGTTTAAGTGACTTGCTGTAAACTGAGAACCCTTGTCCTCGGCTTTACCTTGCTGCTGATACAGGACAGATCTAAGTGACTGGAATGATATGGACTAGAAAGATCTCAATTGCCAACACATGATTTTGGTTGACAACAGAATTTTGAGCATGAATCCAGTTCTTACTATGTTTGTAGCCATTAGAACTTGGCACCCTTGGGCTTGTTTATTTCTACGCTTTTCCACATATTCCAGATGAAAGGGTGAAACCACCATGCAGAGTAGGCTATTATTTTTTCATTTATTTATTTATTTATTTGTTTGTTTGTCTGTTTGTTTGTTTTTTGGACAGGGTTTCTCTGTGGCTTTGGAGCCTGTCCTGGAACTAGCTCTTGTAGACCAGGCTGGTCTCGAACTTACAAAGATTTGCCTGCCTCAGCCTCCCAAGTGCTGGGATTAAAGGCATGCGCCACCACCACCTGCGAGTAGGCTATTCTTAAAGGAGATAAAATCATCTAGCGCCTCACACACATATCCTTAGGCAGAGACAACAAAGACTCCTTCTTTTCCTGCGGAGATAAAGTGAGGCAGACTTCCAGAGAGAAGAAGCGTTGCTGGGATCTGACTCATTCATTGACTCAGTTGTTACTACTCCTTCGCTTTGCATTTGCTGAGCATCTTCCTGTGGACTGCTCTGGGCACTGGCCATGCGAAGGACATTAAGGCATTACTGCATTCAAAATGTCCATTGTTGTTTTGATTTAAAGAAGCAAAAAAATTTTTAAAAAAAACTACAAAGAACACACAAGCAAATGTCTGTACAGAGACAGGTATTAGACATTCGGTTTTGGTCACTGAAGATACCATTGTGTTCCAAATTCTGGGAGTTCTCTTGTTGATTTCAGCAAAGACATCACGGACGTACAGCTTTGAAGGTGAACCGCCGAGGGTGAGGAAGAACTCTTGTGGACGGTGGGGGTGGGAAATGGGTGCCAAGGATAGAAAGGAAGAGCTGAGCAAGAGCAAATGTCAGTTGCCGGGTGAGTGGATAGTGTCTCCTAGACCAAGCCTGGGATGATGACTGCGCAGTGCCATGGTAAAGGAAGTATGCGGTATTGAGACTGAAGATTCAGCTGGGGCCAGAAAAGAAGGCTGCCCTGGCTACCCAGAAGCTCCAATTGTATCCAGCAAAAAAGGATCATTAGAGGAACGAGGCTGAATGAGGTGATCTTCCCTTTATCTTTTTATTCTTACTTGGACAGGCATGTTTGTTCCAACACAAAGAACAGAAGGCATCTCAACATCAGACATCATCACCAGAATTGTCCGTGACTATGATGTGTATGCCCGGCGCAATCTTCAGAGAGGATACACGGCCAAGGAACTCAACGTCAGCTTTATAAATGTAAGTGCGCCTCCCCGTGCACTCTGAGGGCCACTGTATTATACTATGGTGACTGCTGTCTACTGTGCGCTGGGTAGTGCTCGTAATGTCATTATTGTCACATTTAATCCACATCAAAAACCCAATGGTGTGTTTTAGCTTTTGAGAAAGAGTCTCACTGTATTGCCCAGGCTGGCCCCCAAATCATGACCAGACGGCTTCAGCTTCCCAAGTGCTAGATACACAGGCCTGCGCCACCACACCTGCCTGGCTCAGTAATGATGTATCTATTTACAATGAAGGAAATCAGGGCGGTGGTGGCGCACACCTTTAATCCCAGTACTCGGGAGGCAGAGGCAGGCGGATCTCTGAGTTTGAGGCTAGCCTGGTCTACAAGAGCTAGTTCCAGGACAGGCTCTAGAAACTACAGGGAAACCGTCTCGAAAAACCAAAAAAAAAAAAAAAAAAAGCAGGCAGCCACAATGAAGGAAATCAGTGTCCTCAGAGGGACCATTCATCAACCAAGGGGCATAGGCAGCTTCACATTTTATAATGGAGCTTCCTTGCTTCCCTCTCCTGCCCCCCAAACCCCTCTTTAGTTTTCAGATGTGGCAAAGGGTTTCTGGAACATCTGCCCCTTGGGAAAGGCAAGTGTTGTCTTCTCAAAGGAAAGGGAGGCGGGCGGAAGCGATGAGATGTTAAGCCGGGAGAAAATGCTTTCTTGTTTTAACGTTTTACAATTTTCATTTTATTAAGGCCTTACAGATGCTCATTAGAAACCTTAACAGCCGTTTTTTTATTGTCCGGAGAAATTACAGCTGCTTAAATAAAGCCTGAAGCCTTTGGCTTCCTTTTGTATTTCTACCTTATTGTTCCCACAGAGCTGCTGTTAGTTTAATAATAGAGCGCTGTTAAAACAATCTTTAAAACAAGCAAAACAAGCTGTTACAAGGCAAAGAGAGGAACTGCATGGTTGGGGGTGATGTTAGTGAGTCTGGACAACTGAGGTTACCAGGCTTCCAAGGAGCCCATGATTTTGATCCAAACAAACGCTCTCCGTGCATACCGAATTCCAGCCCCCAAATAGATACTGTATTCTCAAAGAGTGATTTGTCTGCAAAAGGAGGCATTTATAATTATGTGCAGCTCTAATTATCCAGCATCTTACACAACTGATCATTGGTACCTTCAAAATAGGAGGGGCTCATTAATTGTAAGTCGGTGATTATTCATTGTCCCGATAAAGCAGGGAGTGTTGGACTTCAGGCCCCTCTAACTTCATACAAGCCAGGCAACAAAATGGAAAATGCTGGGTTCGAGTGGCACCCAAACACGTGGCTGAAAAGAACTCAGCTAACGTGATGATTTGGTATCTTAGAGAGAATAAAGCCCTGGTTATTTCAATAAATTAAACTGTCTGTTCTTTTAAATTGAATTCAGTCAACCATCCAAGCATAGCAAGCCATTTCCAAAAGTTATTGCTCACTCTCTTAAATGGTCTTTAGATAAGCCACTTAGCTCAGGGAACCGTGAGGACAGTGGGGGTGTGCTTACTGCCTTTCTATGACAACAAGCCTGGCTGCAGCTCAGAGAGGAAATTGAATGTGGTGGATGGGCGTGTAAATGAATCACAGAACCTCAGAAGTGGCAGAGACCTGATGAGGACCAGTCATCCAATCCATGTCCCTTGACTTTGAGATAAGGCAAACAGAGCCCAGAGAGTAGACAAGGCCAAGGGAGGGTAAGGGGGAGGTGGAGCGGCGGTACCCCTCCAAATCTCGTGCCTCACAGCCCGGTGCTCACTCTATTGTTATGTGCTGTCATTGAGCACTAAACAAAACAGCCATTTGCAGTGCTGAACAAAACATGGAAGAGCACGATATGAAGACAATAGCTAACACTTATCAAGAGCCCATCAGATGCCCATCTGAGTGTCTTGCCTGCGTTATCTCATGAAATACTGGCGATAAGCCCGCTGGGAGCGTGTAATGATGCTATCCAACTTAGAGGTGAGAAAGGAGAAGTCTAGAAGGTTAAACAGCTCGCCTCAGACCACACTGCAAATGACAGAAGACAGAGTACCTTCCTATAGCGCATAGGTGTGCTGTATAGCTCAGTAGCAACACACACCGCTCATAGCCAATCCTACCCTGAGGTTGCAATGCAGTTTTGGAAGGTCTAAATTGGGGAATTCTGACCTAGTTTCATAATATTTGAAGTATTTTTACAAAATTCTAAAGTACAAAAAGAAAAAAATATCCTATGACTCCTTTAGAGACAATATATTGAGATTTCAAAAGGGAAGACCCTTTGTGTGATATTATATTTGTCACTGAGATAAAATGTAGGTAATGCAGATAAATGTCCATGGTGCTTTATGACAACAACGGAGCCAACACACGTGAAACAAATGCCAGGCTTTGAGCCATACATCTGCATGCGTGACCTTACCTGACTGTCACAACAACCCTGCGAGGCAGGGATGTTATCACCCCCATTTACTGATGAGAAAACTGAAGCTTAGAGGTGACTACTGTTTTGCTCAACACAATATGGTTTCCTGGAACATAGGTAGACAACATCCTTGTATAAAGTCTCTAAGCACAAAATCCAGAGAAGCGATCAAAATGAAAGCTTTCTTTATATCCAAGGAAACCAATGCAGTTTAATTGGCCTCATAAAAAATATGATAACGACAATTTTAGCATGAGACATAGGTCCTAAGACCAGTCAGTGGACAACTTAATATTAACAGTATTGGTTTTAGCACTACCCCAGTAAAACAGAATTCTCAGGCAGACCTTGATCTTTATACAACGCATCATTTTATCTATGTTCCAAAAGAACTGAGTATGGGTATTTGCTCAATGAAGGGTAGTTCTGTGGTCTTGTATTCTGTTCTCATACGATTTCAACTCATAGGTGTTGAGCACAGTACAACGTTTGTACTTCCCTTTATAGATCCAAATAGACTGATTGCAAGACGTGCCTGGGAAAGTCTAGCCCTTGGGGAAAATGACATCTACCCTTTATATTAGGAGCAAACCCAACTTGTTATAAAACGTAACCAATAGAGATGGACTTCCCTGCTGTCCTCTTGAACCAATCTATCCCATCAATTTTTACCAGGAGAAGAAGTACCGTTTCCAGAACCAGGTGGACAAGATGAAGGAGAAGGTCAAGAATGTGGAGGAAAGATCAAAGGAATTTGTTAACAGAGTAGAGGAGAAGAGTCACGACCTAATTCAAAAGTGGGAAGAAAAATCAAGAGAGTTCATTGGCAACTTCCTGGAACTGTTTGGGCCAGACGGCGCATGGGTATGTAGCTATTTTAATTGGCATTGATATGGCGGGTATTTTCAGCTTATCTTCCTTGAATGGAACTACTCAAGGATGTCCCATATCCAGTGGCCTCTGCTCAGACCCCATCTCAAGTCACTCCAAGGCCATGTCCGTATTCAGTTACTGATTTATCCCTCAGAATGGTGCCAAATAGCACACAAAGTGGGGTCTTCTCTGTTTCTGTTTTCAGAATCTGGAAGGCATTCACTTGCCTTTGAGTGTCTTGTGTTACAGATATTGGTTTTGTTTATCCCAGTCTTCCAGCTGGAGGTGATGCAAAGCTTAGGGCTAAAGGTAACGTGAGTCGCTGCAACATGGAGCTTGTGTTGGAAGTCAAGTCCAAGGGCTCTTAGATCAACTATAGGCATTCGTGTCGAGGGAGGTGTTGCATAAAATTTTTCGGGAGAGACATGAATAAACATGTACTCACCCCAGATAGAGTACCAATGACAGACCAAAGTAACAACTCGGCTCAATTCTGGCTTGCTGAAACAGTGAGTTTATCAGGTTTAACGAGAATAAGTGAGGGCTTACTAACAGGTGTGTGAATGACTTCAAGACATGTACATCAGCCAAAGTCCCAGCTCAGATTGGGTGACAAATTTCCTATAGCTGAGTAGGTACAGTTCCCTTTCAGGTGGCCTTCCACACTTTACAGATCCTAGCGGTTCTCAAGACCACAGGTAGCCGGGGCAGAATGACAATTGGCAGGGAGGTGCAGGGAGGGATGGTCAGAATCTTGGATGAGGGTCTAATGACCATCCTCCTGGTCTCTTTCTATGTGTCAACAGTCTGGGCCATCGAAAGTCTCCTGGGGGTATTCAGCATCTGCTCTAATTAAGTACATAGAGGTTACTATGCCTGGGGCACAATGCTCCCAGGTAGAAGGCTTATCAAGATCTCTGTCACTAGAGAGAAAGAGAAGCAGCAGAATCTCCCCTTGTAACTGTGCTGATAAAACCTTGATTTTCTATTTTCCCCCTTGTTATATAGTTGTTCGTATAGGTCCCAAAAGTCTTAAGGGACTGAGGCCATGATTCAAGAAAGGAAAGGCATTTTTATTCTTTAGGCAATTGTGATTCCTAACTGTAGAAAAGAAAAAGAAAATTCTGGAAACTACAATGGTATTTCTCTTGGTAATGCTCTCCATGAGTTAAATAATCAGTACTATTAGCAGAGCTGATGAGGGTTTTGACAAATAGATACCTTTAAATTTACTTCCTTTTTAGAAAGAAATACTATGTATATGTTCATATGTGTACACGTGTACATGCGTGGGATATGGATGTCTGTGTGCAGAGGCAGGTAGAAAATGTCAGGTGTCCTCCCCTCCTCCCCCTCACTTATTCCTTTAAATCAGAGTTCCTCCCTGAACACAACACTCCTGTTTTCTTGGCTAAGATGGAAGCCAGAAAACACCAGCAACCCTCCCGTCTCAGCAAATAGAAGTGCTTGCTATGCAATCACGAGGACCTGGGTTTGGACCTCAGCATCTGTGTAACGAGCCAGCCATCCCGTACACGGCTGTGAGCCCACATTCTAGTGTGGAGAGACAAGACACATTGCTGGGACTCTCTAGCCTCAAGCCAACTTTCTTTTGAAAATGCAAAGAAGTGATTCCATTTGCTTTCCTTAATCTTAAATAGCCAAGATTTCTTGCTATGATATGAGGAGTCTCTAAGGAAATCCATGTCTATTTAATTGTTTTATTTGATGGATTGTTACTAGTGTCTTTGCTTATTTGAGCTCATTCATTATAGGGTTATCTAAAAGTAAAACACTCAATTAGTATGGGAAAAGAACAACGTTCTGAGAGTTGGAAGAGATGCTTAAAGTCTAGTGGACTGGACCATGTTAGAGAAGTTGTTATAAGCCACCAATATTCTATCTGCAGGCTGAGTTTGAAAGGGACGGGCTAACTGAGCCATTAAGACCTCCCAGTGAGGACTGGCAAGAGAGCAGAAACCACGCACTGGGTTCCTCACTTTTTTGGTTCATTTTCAGTTCAGATGATTAGATTTATTAGTGCTCTTGTCTGTGCACAGCACTATGGAAGAGCACAAAGACAGACCAAGTGAACGCCCTGCTCTCTGATCATTAGTATATGAATTCTGAACTCGCCCTTTTGATCCAGCGTATGCCTTCGTACTTGGCTTTTTCACAGTTTTCTGACTCTGAAGACCCAGTGAGTGGTTTTTAATGACGCCACATAGCAGCTCATTTGCTCACCGCGCTTCAGAAAAGGAACTCTGCCAGAAGCCCTCGTCTTGTGACTCACTGGGTGGATGCTTTCTCCACCTGGGGTGAGCAAAGGCAAGGCAAGGATATCATTTCATGGGAACTTTCTACCCCCAGGCTTTTCAGGCTCCTGGCAAAGGCAAAAACGTAGCTGGAATTGTTCTTAGGAAGTCTGGTGACAGCGAGCGGAGGTGATTTTTAAGAAATAGAACCCAGCTTAGAGACTGGAGGTTTTTTCTTTGAAAAACTTGCTATTAGTGTCAAAACTGTTATTAACATTAATTTACTGTATCAGCCAAACTTAGACATTAGTTTTTTTTCTGTTGACAGGAATAGTTACAAGGATGTTAAACGCCAAGATAAGTAATTTGCTTTTCATGAATATGCTATTATTATAATAATTCTTTATTTGTGGATTTGTGACTGGAACTCATTTCTTAAAACAGGGGATCTGCATTACCTGCAAGTACAGTACTGATCCAAAGCAGCCCGACTTAGAAAGGCACAACATAGGAAGATTTAAGGTCCAACATTTGGTAGAGCAGGATTGATATGCGGCTTCGCATGCAGCTCACGGTGGGCACTCCACACAGGCCTTTCTTCATTGAGTGCCTGCATGAGGGAACGGACTGTGAAAAGTGCCTAGTCACAGACCTTCCTCACATCTGCAAAGGATGCAGTGAGGCCCAAACTCTCCACACACAGTCTTCCTTCGCTTATGGCACTGGACACAGCTTACTGTTTAGTAGATCAAATCCAATAGGCAGAACTTTACAATAAACTCCAAGCCAGCCTGTGCTATGTGACGTCCAGGCCAGGCTAGGCTACCATGTGAGGACCTGTCTCAAAGACCAACCAAAACAAAACCAGACGGACTTGGTTGTCTTGGTGTTTCTATTTCTTTTTGGAAGAGTCGGACTTGCTAGCTCTTCATGACCTTATTTCCCCTGCTTCCTCTGCCTCCCCCAACCTGACTCATAGATTTACACTGCAGAGGTGGGTCAAAGGAATATTTGAATTTGTTCCTTAGCTGTTGTCACGGGAGGGCACTACACAAAGATGCAAATAGCAGGAATGGGACCCTAGGAGGCATTGTCAGAGGCTGTCTGCCACAAAGACAATTTTAACAATTTAAAACCAGCAACCTATTAACTGCAATAATAGATTCTCCCATTCCCGCTTACTCAGCCTGACTGGTGGGCGATTAGGGCCCAAATCGTTATTTTGTTTTTTGTACTTACATCACTTTATTTATTTAACTACTATTAATTGATTTTTCTAAGTTTTATCAAGTCATACTCAGAAGGTGGTCTATAATCCATTCCCAATGACAAGAGAAGCCTTCTGTGTTACTGTGTTTTACACTACTGTAACGAAACACCTAAGACTACTGAAGATAAGTTGATTTCATGCACACTACTGAAGTGAGTTTAATTTATCATACATGAACTTTTTAGGACTAATACCAAACTATACAGAAGTTTTAAACTTAGTTTTCACACATGGTAGCCGTTGTCTTTAACATGTGCACATGTGTAATACATTCCTAGGATGTATATAGTAAATAAAGCCATTTTATGGGAAAGAGAACAAGAAAAAAGAGAGGGAGGAAAACATGAGAGAAATTCTCTGAGCTCACTGTTTGGGAGGCTTTGGGGCTTTTTTGGTAGGGCAGCGCTTCATGGTGGAAGCGTGTGGGATGAAGCCACTTACCTTGTGACACCTAAGAGAAGGGGGCAAAAGGGAAGAAGAGGGAGGAGGGTTCAGCCACAATGATGAGAAGACTTCTCATCTGGCCTCTTTTTGGAAGGTTCCTGGACAGCCTCCCAGTCTGCAAGGACAAACCCTTAATACATGGACAGCTGGGAAGATGGTCCAGATCCAGGCAGTAGCACCTTTCAGACGAAAGACTCAGGATTGCCTCTCCTTGTGAGGACTGTCTTTTAATGACTGATTGTCTCAAAAGAAGAGCTCTAAATGAACTTAACTTGGAAACTTGCTTGCTTATGTTGGGGCTGATGCTGCTTGTCTCTAAAATGGCAGTTAGTACAGGATGCTGGGATAAGAGATGTTGGCCCAGCATGCAGGCTTTGCTTTGGGTATTGGTCTTCTTAAAGCAGTTCCACTACTTTTGTTTGAAGCATCTCAATTCACAGAGCAGAAACATTGATTGAAATATTAGCGCCTCAATCATGGGCTGGTGTCCGCCACTATATTACTTCATTGACTTCGAAAAGAAAATTCTTCCCTGTTGCTTTACAGTGATATGAATCCTTTAATAACCAAAGACAAAGGTCTCAAGTCCAATGGCAACTTTTAGTTTATCTTAGACCAGGAGCTTATCCTCTGGCCCAGACTAGTCTAGTAGATCCCATGCCAACCAGACTGTGCCATCTGTTACATGCAATTATTTGTTGTTTTTTAAAAAGACTATGGAGGTGATTTGGGAGTGGGGAATTTATATAATGCATGATCCACTGCTATTTTTTAAATTATGGCATATGTATTTATAAAATTTGCCATTTTAACTTTTTTTTTCTCAAGATAGGGTTTCTCTGTGTAGACTTTGGAGACTGTCTTGGAACTCACTCTGTAGCCCAGGCTGGCCTTGAACTCACAGAGATTCACCTGCCTCTGCCTCCCTCTGCTGGAATTAAATTTATGCGCCACCATCACCCAGTTTAACTTTTTATTTACACGCTTGAATATCAAAATCAGGACCCCATGCATTCTATATAAGTGCTCTACCACTGAGCTACATGACCAGTCCCATTTTAACCATGTTCAAGCCAACAGTGGCATTAAGTACATTCATACCAGCATGTAAGCATCATCCCCACCTATCTCCAGAATGTTTCTACAGTGTCAAAAAGATGCTGCACCTTATAAGCACAAACATCCTACACAAAAGCTGCTTGAAAATATCCTCCTACTCTCTCTCTCTCTGAATTTGATGGATTACTCTAGGTAGTCGAATCATACAGTATTTATTATACTTAAAGTATACAAGGTTCACCTGTGTTGTAGCATGGATCAATGTTGTAGAAGCTTTTAAAAGCTGAGTAATATCCCCCCCCCACCGTGTACATACCATATCTACTTTGTCCATCCCGCTGGTGGTGGATACTTGGGTTGTGCCATTTTGGGTAGTTATGAATAATGCTGCAACGAACCCTTCGGTGTTTGGCACATAGCCTTTTGAGTCCCCATTTTCAGGTCTCTTGGGTACAAACATAGACACCAAACTGCTGGGTCACATGGTGATCATCATCATTTCAGGCACACTGCTAATTTTTAGGGTCATTTTGATTTTGATAAAAGAGATAACATGAAGTGTGTGTGTGTGTGTGAACTAGATCTCTCATTAGGAACATTTTCCTCTTTCTACGCTGGGGACTGAGCCCAGAACCCGGCAAGTGCTTTACTGGTGAGCCACATTCCCAGCCTTTCCACGCAAGACTTGATAGTCCTAACAAATGTATTTTTAAGCAAATATACAAGTAAAGACTGCGCAAACATGAAAGCCTTTAGCCCTGAAAGAGCCTAATCACAGGAGAGGTGCTCACGAGCATGGACTCACTTCTTAGCTGTGCGGCCTTGGGCAAGTTCTTTTGTGGTTGTTGTTGTTTTATGAATGGTTTCTTTTTGTGAGTTCCTTCTCTAAAGTATATTTGGTGCTACACACGCTACTCCAGTGTTCCATGACGAACATTAGTCCCAGCCCCAGCCCCGACCCCAGCCCATATCCGCACCTCAGTCACAGCAACTGTAAGGGGAAAGTCAACTTTACCCCTCCTAGGTGAGTCGAGAGGATTAAGCCAGTTCATAACAATTTCTTCATAACAGAGCCTGACACCAAGACCACATCAGCCACGGCGAAGGCTTGGTCACTGTAGATGATGGTGTTATCCATCTGGCCAGAGTGGAAACACCAACTGTTCCGTCTTCTTGGCTTTATCTTCCTTACCAGCAGTCCAAGCGAGATTATACTAGGTTTTTTTTTTTTTTTACTTCATTTTGACTCACATGTCAGGATGTATAGGAGACACAAAAGCCTTTAAAGGCATTCAGCAAGAATTCCCCGCCACACTAGATGCTAAATACTTCTTAAAGGGAAAACTTTGTAGGAGGCAAACAGAAAATTACTTTCACATGGACAGGACTATAAATGGGATTATTTTCTTGGGGAAAACTTTCTAAATGGAAACCCGTTAATACAATAAAAGATTGAATTGAAATACCTTTTCTCTTTGAAAATGTCATGCCATGGTCTTCATTATTTGTTATATTTCTAAAGTGCTTTTCTTCCCAGGAAGCTCATTATGAACTGTCTCCTGATTGGATTCAATTCAGCTCCTTTGTAGGGGAACCACCCTGGAAAGTCCAGCAGAAACAGATCGGAGAACCTGCAAGTCCAGGCCCGGCTGCTTCTGCATGGGTAGCACATTTTGTGAAGGCTGACACCACTGTTTATCATTAAAGATTCAAATTCTTTCATCCCTTTAGGCGGAATAGTCTCAAGTTATGAGCTTGATTCAAACTACAGTAGACAAGATGTAGATTTCTTAGAAAGTGGGCTTCTAATGGAAATGCTGACAATCCATTAACAGCAGGAGGGCTAATGGCTGCCACTAAAAATATGCTGAAAGATTATAGTAATAAAAACACATATTTTAAAGTGCCTGCTAGAAGTTCAAGGATTTTTTTTAATGTTACTGTTAATAATAGGCTACCCAATCCTTTTGGCATTTGATTTTGTCTCACAAATGGGCTTAATCTCAGGTAATGCTGTTGTGCGGCACTATTTTTTTTCCTGTTTGATTTCACGGGGGTTGGCTGTCTTTTGGCAGAATTATCAGTGCTCTTAATGGAAGGTAAATAATTGCTGTATTTGTAGACAGGTGGAATTTTCAATCTGGGAAGAATCTCAGTGATCAGCACGGCTTCTCTATTATATTTTCCAGGGGAAACTTTAGGCTCTAAAAAGTGCCAGACTATGGCTTAGGAAGGAAAATGAGTGCAGGGGGGAGGAGTTAATGGCGCACTTCAAGTCTTAATGTCTTCCCGGCTATACCACTAGTGAAATGCCCACCCGACCTCCCTAGCCAGGCTAGTTGAATTTCGTTCTTCCTATCACAATACGTTTTATGAAGGCAAAAGCAACATGCAGAACCTACTGCTTTGTATTTCTTGGGGATCAGTCCAGGGCTTCCTTCAGATACCTAAACCTGGGGATGCTCAAACCCCTTAGGTAAAATGGCATAGTGTTGGCACAAAAAAACTACACACATCCCCCCGTATACTTTAAATGATCTTGATGACCTATAATAGCTAATATGATGTAAATGCATTAGGCACTGTGCTATATTGTTCAAGGAACAATTGCTAGAGAAAGTCTGTACATGGTCATTGTACATGCCATGTTTGATCTGTAGACAGTTGAAGCCACAGATGTGGAACTAGCACACATGAGAGACTGAGTTTATTCATTACAGAACTACTCTGAAGGTAATGACTTGACAGGCCTGGAGACACAGTATTATAATCCCAGCTATGTGAGAGAGCAAGGCAGGAGGATCACAAGTTCAAGGGCAGCCTGGGCAAATTAGAGCTACCCTGTCTCAAAAAGTAAAAATAAAAAGCCAGGTGTGTTGGCACACACCTTTAATCCCAGCACTTTGGAAACAGAGACAAATGGATCTCTGTGACTTTGAGGCAAGCCTGGTGTACATATTGAATTCCAGGACAGGGCACCACAGAAAGATCCTGTCTAAAAATATAAGGGGAGATGGGGCTATAGATTAGTGGCAGAGCACCTGTCTCACTTGTGTGAGGCTCTGGGTTCAGTTCTGAGCACCCAAACACATACACATAGACTAAGAGACAAAAAGCTCCCTTGCGGTCTGTGCTGTTGCACAAATCTTCTCCAGCATTTCTTCTATAGCACTGAAGGAATGCAGGCCATGTGATCCAAAACCATCTTGTTTTCTAGAGCATTTTCAGAGCACTTTTCACATTAGTAAGGATTCTGTTAGAACCTGACTTTCTTGCCCGGAAAGACATCTCAAAAGTTAAAAGCACTTGGTGCTTTTGTGGAGTGCCCACGCTTGATTCCCAGCACCCACATGGCAGCTCACAACCGTCCCCATCTGTAACCCCAGTTCTAGGGCATCCGAAGCCCTCTTCTGACCTCTGAGGGCACCAGGCAGTCACGTGGTGCACACACACATGCAGAGAAACACACATTAAATAAAATGAATAAATTGGTTTTTTTTTTCAAAAAAAAAAAGAACCTGTTTTTGGTCAGCTGTTTAGTATATCATGTTGAAGTTAAATATTCTTTGTCCAATGTGTTTCATGAGTTTAAAATTTTATCTGTTATACTACTACAATATCTATACTCATAAATATTTACTTATATCTCCAATCCCTTGGGGAAAACGAAGCTTTTGCTGTTGCCTCCCGGGAAGATGCTGTGTGTGTTAGCGTCCGCCCAGCGGCAGCAGCGTGGCTCCTTCCTGTGCGCCCATTCACACTCACCATTACAAATTAAGGAAACGTTAGCAATCTGACACAGTAAAAAGTGTCTCTTCCCTGGCTGATTAGCTCAGTTATTAGAGCATGGCACTGAGACAGTGGCTCCTTCTGATCCTCTGATTACTATAGTGAGGCTGGCCATTTTTAGTTCATTTTATAATACCCTCTGCCTTTTTTATCTTCCTTTCTCCTACCCTTTCCACCCAGTTCCAGCAGCAGAAACTAGAGTCACTTTGAGACGTCTTCCTCCTATGTGCCGCATCCCACCTATTAGACCGCATGCTTATACTGTAGGGCTCCATTTAAAATGCCATTCTGGTAAATGTCAAAACTTGTGGGACAGAAAATAAGTCTGTGTTGAGAGTGGGACAGGCGGTGATGGGTGACAAAGGGCCCTGAGAGTCCCCTATGCCTAGAGTGTAGTGGTAGTCACACAACTGTGACGACGTGTCAGAGTTCCCACAAATGCACACAAAACAGGAGGGTTTCGCAGACCTCCACTTCAGTGTGCGGAGAAATGCTGGCCATTTCCTCATTATCTTCCCAGCCACCAGGCCGAGCCAGGGGCCATCATGGTCTTAGACTCTTACTGCGACGGGTTCCTCATTAATCTCCATGTCAGCACAGTCTTCACAGCAGTCTCTTCCGGGCGCAGTAGCTAGGGAGGTCACTGGAAGAGACTGAAGCAAATGTACTCCTCTTTTGCTTGCAAGGCTCCAGAAGTTTCTCTTTCCCTCAGAGAAGGTCCTGAGGGAATCAGTACCCCTCCCCACCACTTCCCCTAGGCCACCCACTCGCCCCTCCCCACTAGCTCTCTCCGTTGCTGGAAGGACAATCTTGCTCCTCCCTCTGTCCCTTTAAACACTCCTGAGTGGTTCTCCACAGCGGGCTTGATGCAGACATCCCATAATGGTTGCCAGAGCCTCCATGACAGCCCCCCACTACTTCTCCAGTATCTCCACCTAACTCTTTTCCTCATGCTCTCTCCAGGAAGCAGACCCCGCCAGTCCTGCGGTCAGCTTCCTCTTCCTGGCTCTGTGGCTTTCTGTCTTCTTGGGACTATCTGTCTGGAACTGGCTTCCCGCTAATTTCTGCTGCTGGAGAGCTTCGTCCTTCTTCCCTCCTCTCCTGCAGGTCTTTGCCCAGAGAGCATTTTCTCAGCCAGCCCCTCCACGGGAAGCTCATTAGCAATTGCAGCCCAGCGCCCCAGTGTGGTAACCTTGCTCTTTGAGATAGTCTCTTGTAGCCCTAGGCTTGTCTCAAACTCCACCTGCCTCAGACTCCCAAGCAATCTGCATGTAGGTGTCAGCCACCAGGTCTGGCGTGGTACCTTCTCTTGCCTTATTTTCTCATGGATCACATTTTCATCTGCTATACCACATGCTTTGTTCATTGTGTGATTTCTCCTAATATTCATGAAGGCAAAGGTTTTTGTTTTATAAGACCCTACCACTAACTAGGACATTGCTACTTTGCCTGGCAGTTAAATTGTACAGATAAAAGAGGAGCAAAGTCTCATCCATCAGCAGGAAATGTAACCTTAGGTTACTTCTTACTGGCCCCAGATTCCACTCATTTCTCCCTATTTATAGCCTTTGCTAACGTGGAATGTCGTATGAGTCTGTGGGTGCCGGTGTTTTGGCGAAGCGGCTCGCCATCCTGCCCTTCCTTTCTGCATAACTGCACTTGAAATCCTTGTGTTAACAGAGACCGTCTCTCAATCTTTTCTCTAGAAGCAGATGTTCCAGGAGAGAAGCAGCCGGATGCTACAGGCCTTATCTCCGAAGCAGAGCCCCGTGAGCAGCCCAACCCGGAGCCGGTCCCCTTCCCGCTCACCATCTCCCACCTTCTCATGGCTCCCGAACAAGACCTCTCCCCCCTCCTCACCCAAAGCAGCCTCAGCCTCCATCAGCAGCATGAGTGAGGGGGATGAGGATGAGAAGTAAAGGTGCCTGGCCAAGAAGAGCCACAGCACACAGGATGGGAAGGGGTCCTGGGCTGCCTGGGTGGCGTTGAGAGCTGCCGCTCAGCAGGGAGATGGGAGTTCAGCCATGGGAAGGAACTGGGGCCAGCTCCTCTTCCTTCTCCGTACAGCCTGGCCTGGGCTCAGCATGGAGGTTCCCAACCTGAAAACCCGTACAAACCTTCTTAGCATCATAGAATCACCCCTACTTTAGCCCTGCCATGGAAAGGTGCAGAGCACTCCATGAAGTGGGGTGACTTCTGCTTTGGTCCACACATTCATCCGTATCAAATAAGCCACCTGCAGAAGCCATGCTGCCTCACCCTGCTAGCTCCGGCCCTCTGAGAGCCTTGCACGCAGCCTCCTATCTCCCAAACTCTCCCAGAATGAATTCCCTTCCAGATGAGGTGGCTGAGTGCTTCTAAAATGGGCACATGAACGACACTGCAGCCTTCTTAGTGCAGCCACTAAGAGCGGATGAAGCAACTGTCAACTCTTTCCCACTCCAGGGCCATGACTCTCACCCAGCTTCGCTTTGGCTAGATAAAAAATTGTGAACCTCAACTTCTCGTTCGAAGGACAGTTGTGTCAAGGTGAATGCCACCTAAGGCCTGCCATGCTTCTGGCTGTACTGTCCATCACTGGCATGATAACACTGTTTTCCAGAAATTCTCCGAACTGACGGAATCACAGAAGGAAACCTGTCTTGTCTAAAAAGAAATCACCAAACCAACCAGGGGCTGCTTTGCTTTGGCTCCATGAATGGAAGAGAAACTATCTCCTGGAGCTTCTTAAAGGATGGCTCTCTCCATTCTGACCACTTCACAGTTCATAGTCCTTGAGTAACATTTCGATGTAACAAACTCTTAGTATACAGATAGGGGGTGCTACCTGCACGTGTCTGTTCTATGTATCCTCCAACTATGCCAGCCCAGGGTGTAGACCTTACGCAATATGAATATATGGTGGTGGTGTTTTGCTATCTACTCCCCTCCCGCTCTCTCCCTGACCCCCTGCTGAAATGCTTTATCTAAAGAACCAACCGGTCCCCTCATGACTTGGGCGCCTCGTCAAAAGCTCAATCAAATGTTAGATTCCTGTAGAAATGTTTTGTCCCAGAAAATTCCTGTTCTTCTTCACCCATGCCACTTTGGGTAAAGGGAAGCTCTGAAGAGTCTTGCAAAGAATTGGAGGCTCAATCCTTTGAACGGTCTAAGGAACGCTGGTTATGTCTGGCCCTAGCTTCTCTGGATGGGATGGAGACTCTCCGAATACTGGAGAACGTTTGGGGCTAGTGTTCCCCAATCATGTGTAGGGAATGTGCAGATCCAGCTAAAGTTTAGAGTCAATCTCTTAGGTACAAATAAGAGTTCCTGATTTTCCTGGTAAAGTCAGACAGCGCTGAGACTTGACAGAATGAAGGCCATAATCTATGACTTGTGGGCAAAGCCCATCACCTCTTGTGGCGGAAGCATCCCTTTGTTCAGAGGCTTTGGAGTACACCTTCTGGACGGCAACCAGTGGAGAAAGCACCCTGTCTTTTCCCTTTGTGTTGGGGTTGAGCCACCTCCCCGCTCACCTGCGAGATCAGTGGTGATTCTCGCAAAGCCAAGCTCTGAGGCTAAACCAGCTGGGAGCCTCCTTGTTCTGGGCAGTTCTTCCAGAACTGGGTAAAGTGCATGGAAGATGTGGGGGTGGGGAACACGGCCTAGGAGAAAGAAAGTTCCTTTCATAGTCAAGGCCCTCTCAGAGCATCACTGTCCAGAGGCAAGGGCTTCTGTCCATTCTCCCATCATATCTGTTTGATCTCAGCCCTTCCACCAGGACAAGTCGTGCACGGATCCTTCCATTTCAGCTAACCGACACTTGTGCCCGTGAAAGGACACATAGAGGAACCAAGCAAATAAAGATAGGGAGGACAAGAGAAGGGAAGAGAGGATCTCAGAGAGAGGAAAGAAAGATAAAAGGAAATCTGCTGTCTTAAGACACTTCAGGCTGCATGGGGGAGGGGGAGCTGTCTTTGATGAGGCCTTTTTAACAAGCTGACTTCATGACCCAGGAAGGAGAGATCCACTTTTACCTAAGTTTTGCTCTGAGGCAGAGAGTGTAGGGTGGATATATCAGGTGACTATAATTTTGCAGGCCCTATATACCATCCTGACTCATCAAAGACTACCACGGTAGCTATGAATGATGGGAAATGACCAACACTGGACTCATTCCAGGTAGAGGCCCAAACAATCCATAAGTGGGTTTAAATCTCCTCCTCATTTCCATCAGCACCTCCTCGCCTTCCTAAAGCCTTCCACAAAGAAATGGGGGAGTCTGCTATCCAACCTTCAGCCCTTCTTGGCCATCTCTCTGTCTTTGCCAGTCTTTATCCTACCTTACCTCTCTCATACCCAGCAGGAGCTGGGATTGAGTCAATCGGTCAGTTCTCAGGACCAAAAGTGAGTTAAGAATGCAATGAGAGCATAAACTCTGCTCCAAGCTCCGGGAAGTAAGCAGAAATGTCAAAAAAAAAAAAAAAAAAGGCAAGGAAAACGCTTTTTTTTTTTGCTCCAGAAAGTGATGGAAGTAACTTAGGGAATGGAGTAGGTTGGGAAAGGGAAGATGGGAAAAATGAGACTAAGTTGGTGAGTATGGGAGGATTCGGATTTTTTACTTTCCCAGACATCATTGGGGCCCTAACAGGTGAAGGAGAAAGGCTTCCTATCAAATATTTCCGTGGATAGTGGCTCCCCATGCAGCAGGTGGGGTCCCAGCCTCTCCAGCTTCTTCGGCGTATTAGCAACCCCCATGCGCCCCCTGAAACCAAGTGCCGACTCCCTTCGTGCAAGCAACAGGGGTGGAGTTGTAATGTGATAATCACACCGAATGGTCCAGTTCCATCGAGAACCTTCCCTGTCAGGATCTACAGGGAAGAGACAAAGGTGAAGCAGCCCTGTGACAGATGGAGCGTGATCTGACCTGCTGTGGGTTCAGGAGCCCCGAGCATGCTACAACCTAGGCTACAAGATACTGCAGCTACCCTGGTGGGTTGCGGGCACAGGAAGAACACAGTGAATTTTTCCTCCATCTTCAGGACTTACTTTAATGCCCAGTCCTACCCGACAGATGAGCTTGTTTTTCAGACATCTGTTTAGCACCAGTCCTGTTCCGACCATCTGATTAGAAAGGAGGAAGGACGGAAGGGAGAAAGAAAGGAAAAGCAGAAAGTGATGAGTGAGCTTATCGGGCATTTTCTACTCCGCCTCTTCTCTAGTTTTCTGTTGTGTCACTGCAGTGTGTCCGGGGACAAAGCCATAAGAACAGCTTATCTACTTCTACTGTACATATATCTAAGACGATGACTCGTCTGGATTCAAGAATGACCTTATGCCCAAGCATTTGCTCTGGTGCTGAATAGTGAAAACTACTGGAATCACTCCACCCCCACCGCCGAAACTCCTAAACCCTCTTCCCCTGCTCCCAAATGGATCACAGTATTCCCAACTTGTTTCTAAATAAAGGGACACAGAGTCACACTTTCATTGCCCTGTTTTCCATGTGTTGCTGTGTTCCTATCTAGGAGCTCAAACTCAGTGTGAGAAATACACACATTGTAGCAGCTGTCCTGGGCCACTGCCTGGCCAGCTGTGGCTTCAGCACCTGGAAGGCTCCCACCTTGCTTTCTGCTAAAGGGAGCCAAGTCTTGGAGTCACCAAGTGACCCGCATCTTTACTTACAACATAGGAACAGAGCCACCAGAAGGGTGGTCAGGACTGAATTACAGATCTTCCCACTCGCTTGCTTCATGGCCTTGGTCAAACCACTTCACTTCTCCAGCCTCGGTGTGGATTCTCATAAAATGAGGCGACGGGTTGAGGTATTACCTTCTGAGGTCTCCTTTGCTGATGCGGCACTATGGCTTACGAGGTAGCCTCCATTGTCCCCAAGTTTTTCCAAGCTACCACACTGACCAAGAAAAAGCGCTTACTCCCCACAAAGTAGAACGCCTCCTGGGACCCCACAGCCAGCAGCACTGGTGATCTTGTTCCCACACTGGTAGCCTCAAGATAAAAGGCTCTCAGGTTCCATCTACTTTATTATCTTGCTATTTTTTCCTTTAACTTGTAAAATTAGCATGCAATGAACTTCATTATAGCATTTCTTACTCTGTGTGTATGTGTGTGAATGTTCATTTGTATGTGGGTGCCCATGCACGTGTGTGTATGCGTGTGTGTGTGTGTGTGTGTGTGTGTGTGTGTGTGTGTGTATGCATGCTTGTGGATGCCTGAGATTAGCCTAGTTCGTGTTCCTCAGACTCCGTCCACATTGGTTTTCGAGGCAGGGACTCTCACTGCTCTGGATCCCACCAGTAAACTAGACTAGCTGTCTTCGCCTCTCCAGTGCTGGCAGTACATGTGCGCACCACATCTGGTTTTGCTGTTGTTTAACACGGATTCTGGGGCTCAAAGTCTACTGCGCTGTCTCCCCAGCTCCTCACGATGGCAATTCTACACATATGCAATTCTATGCATATAATCATATGTTGTCCCTATTTGTTCCCCCTCCCCTACTCTCCTGGCTCCCCTCCCACTCTTATTAGTTTCTTCTTTCCAACCATTCTGCTTTTCTCTTTTCCTGGCACATGTATTCCATTCCTCTCTCTTATTTCTCCTCCCCCTTTTAAGTCTCTTTCCCCCTATATGAGCTCCATGTTCAATGAGAGACCCTGTCTCAAAAAATAAGGTGGAGAAGAATTAATGAAGACACCCAATGTCAATCTCTGGGCTACACACACACACACACACACACACACACACACACACACACACACACACACAAATACATATGTAAACTTACATATAGATTATATAAGCCCCTCAAGGCACACAAGTGGCCAGGCCTCTCCCCTGAGGACCTCCAACTGCCAGGTTCCACCTACTGAACACTCCAACTGCCCTAATAGCCGGATCCAGCCCCTACCCCACAGAGTAAAAAGCCCAAGCTCAGAACTTGAAGTCCCACCAATCCTTAACTTGAAAAGCTCCCTCCTAGACAAGAAATGCTATATAATTCCTATCTTCTTTGTGGTCAGTTCTCTGCTGCTTTTCAGCCTGAGCAGAGGTAGCCACTCTCCTGGGGTTTGCCCTCCCAATAAATCTCTTGAGTGAGGTCTGCTGTGTGGTGTGACTTTATGGTAATCATTGGCTCCCAACTGCCAGGATACCTTTCCCTCACAGCTGTAATGCTGAACAGATTCTCCATATGAAAAAAGAACATGTAATGTTGTCTTTTTGAGAGAGAACTTAAAAAAAAAGGCAAACACCCAAACCCTAATAATTCAATCAATTAATGGGCTAATGAATTAACTCAACTGTTCTCAAAATAGATATAAATTGCCATTAAATATCTGAAAAAAGTGTCCAATATCTTTAGCCACAGAGAAATGCAAATTAATCCTTTTTGACATACTACCATCTCACGTCAGTAAGAATGGCTACCATTAAGACAACCAATAACAAATGCTGGAGGGGATGAGACCCGAGACCCTTTCTCCACTGTTGGTGGGAATATAAGCTAGAAACTGGCACAACCACTCTGGAAATCAGTATGTCAACGCCTCAAACACTGAAAATAGAATGCCTTTCAAGTAGAGCTAAGCTTTGGCAAGTGGCCCATTCAAGCACTTTTCCATTTTTAATCAATTGGAAGCACACAGATGGAGGCAGATACACTAAATCATGATTCCAAGTGTCAACACTGAAGAGAGATGTGGCTGTTCTAAGAGTTTTCTGCCATTGCCCCAACCGGTTCAGGAGCTTTGATTAAGTCCATTTGGAGCCGGGCAGCTCTGTGAAGTGAGTGCAGTCAACACTAGCGTATGCTCTCAAATAAGTAAAGCCACACAGGCAGCGAGGGAAGGAATTTAAAAATAGGCCATATTACTTGATTTACAACACAGATCAGGCACGTACTTATTTTTTTTTAAATCTGTCTTAGAAATATACAGATATAGATTTTTAAAAAGATTTATTTATTTATTATGTATATACAGTGTTCTGCCTGTATGCCAGAAGATGGCACCGGATTCCATTATAGACGGTTGTGAGCCACCACGATGTTGCTGGGAATCAAACTCAGGACCTCTGGAAGAGCAGCCAGTGCTCTTAACCTCTCCAGCCCCAATCAGATACACTCTTGACAGGCAGTATTTAAGTAAGTTCTTGGTTTCTACAATATGTCAGGTAAGTTCTTAAGGGAGAAACAATACATTCTATCCTATCATAAAACTCATGTACACCATCAAAACTATTTATGTACTATTTATATACACACACCTTTTGCACTGGAGTCCTCATTGGCTATTTAAGTTGAATGTTTAAGAGGCAACTCCAAGTATTTAGACAGTCATAGTGACACGGGCTTTTTTTGAAAGGAACTTATTTTTTCAATGTGTCTTTCACACAATGCATCTTGATCCCATTCCTTTCCTGTCTCTTTGTATCTGCCCTCTGCCTCCGCAACCCTCACCTCAAATAAAATAAAATGTAAGAGAAAAGAAAAAAGAAAAGAAAAATCTCATCGTGGAGACTGTATTGTGACACAGTGAGTCACACAAGTGTTCATTGCAAAGAGTCATTGATGTGGTTTGAGGCCTCTGGTTTCTGCTACACTATTGGTGCTGGGCCCTCACTGGGACTCCTCTTGGATATCCTGTTGTGCCCTGTGTCATGGAGGTCCTGCAGCTTTGGATCTGCAAGATCTGTTTCTTCACATACCCCAGCAGATAATAGATGTGGGTAGATGTTGGTCTGGGCCAACCCATAGCCCTGGTTCTGGGCCTGGTTGGTTGCTGTATTGGTCAGCCCTCCAACTATCCCCCATCCTCATCACCAAGGTGGGCTCTCCAGCATTGGCCTGGCTGGTTCACCCCATGAAGCAAGGAGCAAGGAGCGGGGTAGGTTCTCCTGCTCTCATGGCCCCAGGGTCATCTCACACACAGCTCTACTGTGCTGCTCAGGGGAGGTGCAGGACCTGCTCTCCTGAGTGCTACAGCTAATGAGGGGCTGGGCCAGCCCCCCACTTGCTGCAGGTGGCGAGGGGTGGGGGGAAGGGCATCTTTTCCTCACCCTTGCCACCCCATGGCAGACGAGGGGAGCGGGAGCATCTTGCCCATGCCCCCTGGAACAGGGTCAACTCCTTTGTGCTGCCCAGGCATGGTCCCTAATGCTGCAGCCAAGGAAGGGGTGGGACCAACTCTGTGCAGCCCTATCCTCTAGGTCTTCAGTGGTAAAAGGAGCCACAGACAATGACACAGACCATGGCTGCATCAGGACCATGGACCCAGAGAGCAGCCCAGGCCTGGGCATCACCATGGCCCTGGGTGGTGAGCAGACCACCAACCTCAGCCCACTCCTCACCACCTTCACCTCTTCAGATCTGCCTCTCTCCACAGGACAGAAACCCTTTCTCCTCTCTCCTCCCTACTCCCCTCTTGTCCCCCATACCCCACCATATATTTGCTCATTATAATAGTGTCCGACCACCCACCCGGCACCACAAGGTACCAGGAGAACCTGTGTTTTCTCCCAGGTAGGTCACCTGGGGCAGGCCTGTGGGTCTCCTTCTGCTCAATCATAATGGCGCTGGATAGGGTTGTGTGTTATCCTTGACACCTGGAGCAGGCCCTCTTTCTTTCTTTTCTCTTCTCTTCTCTTCTCTTCTCTCTCTCTCTCTCTCTCTCTCTCTCTCTCTCTCTCTCTCTTCTTTTTTTTTTGTTTTTTGAGACAGGATTTCTCTGTGTAGTCCTGGCTGTCCTGGAACTCACTCTGTAAACCAGGCTGACCTCAAACTCAAATATCTGCCTACCTCTGTTTCCCAAGTGCTGGGATAAAGGCATTCGATGCCACCACTCAGTGACACCTTTAAAACTATCTGACAATTCACATACATCAAAGTCTACCCAGGGAACAAATTCATTAAGAAACAACCAAATGTCCAGAAGTGGTGGCCTTGAACTTGCAATCTTCCCACGGCTGTCAGGAGTTGGTATTACAAACATACATCACTATGCCTGCTAACTCCTAAATCTTTTTGTTCTGGTTAGAAGCAATAAGCAGAGATTTTGAACACTCTTTGAATTTAACAGCTACCAGTGATGACCTCGCTTAAGTGTTTCTTGAATCTTGATGTCCACAGAGAAGATTGAAAGGGACAGGCACAATGGGAGCTGTCTTAGCCAAGGAAGAAGTTGTCAGTAAACATTTGAGGGGGTCACTAGGTGCTGGGGACACAAAAGTGCAAAGGCATATAATCTTCGCTTGTGGTTTGTCCACTTAAGTTCTGTCTCTCCTATCCGTCCTTACCTTTAATTCTTAATGAGCTCTTAAGGAAAAGTCCATGTTTGGAGTCACACAAGCTTCTGACTGATGCACTCCTGTAATCCCAACACTTAAGGGGCTGGCCGAAGGAGTGCCACAATCTGAGGCCGGGCTGGGCTCTAAAGCAAGTACCAGGCCCGCCTGAGCTGCCTGGCCAGAACCTGTCCGAAAACAAACATGAAGAGCTAATCTGATCCTATTGAGTAAAATTTTAGAATTACCTTACAAACTCACCAATTCTCCTAATCTCTTTGGGATAGAGTACTCTAAATGTAGAATGCGAAGATTTCCAATTCTCAACCAGAGTGGAGGAAAATAGAAAAACTAAAATCTGAAAACCCTTTCTATTGGAAATCATTCTCTGAGTGTGATGAAGAGACTGGCAACATCATCTCCCATCTAGACCATAAATAGCAGAGAGGATACAGAGATAAGCAGAAAGGCAGAGATGAGCTCCCGAAGTTACTGTTGACAAGTCTTTTTTGAGGGCCTTGGCAAGTAAGCCCAGGCACCTCCAAGAATAGACCAAAGTCTCTTCTTGGATAAAATGCCCGCCCTAGGTCTCACTCAATTTTTTTTTTAAAATCACAGACTGTCTGAAAGAATCCCTCAAGTGAAGAACAGGGCATTCATTTACCTTTACAATGATTGCATTACCAGTTTTAGGAAGAACAGTTTTCATATAGGAAGCTCCATTCCAATTACTGTGCTAAGGTAGCAATAATCAGAAAACTTTAGGAAACATGACACTAGCTTATCAAGCCATTAAAAGAATCGTTGAGGAGCTGGAGAGAGGGCTCACTACTTCGCTGCACTTGGTGCTCGTCCAAAGGACTGAAGCTTGGTTCCCAGCAATCGCATTAAGCGCTCACAGCTGCTTTAACTGCAGCTGAAGGGGATCCGATGCCCTCTTCTGGTCTCCATCGGAGCCTGCATATGTGTGGCATACGTTCATCGAGACACATAGTTTAAAAAGCAAATCTTAAAAACACACCGAAAGCTTTAACATCGAGTACAGTTGTTGAAATCACAAGTTTATTTTTCTTGAGGACCAACAGATTCTGCTTGGGCAAGATGCCAGGAAACAGGAAGTGAGTAATGCTAGCCTACCTTAGGGCTGTACACACAGAAGAAAGCAGCGAGGCCTGTAGTCCCAAACCCAACCTAACAAGGCCTTTTCTCCTTCTTAGTTGTCAATCACTTGTTAAACAGAGTACCAGTAACGCTGCTGTGCCAGAGAGGCGGGTGTCACCAACACTGTAGCCACACTGAAAGGCCACTCTCTGCCAGGCACTGCCAGCACTCTGTGACACTCGTCACCTAAGGGCCCCTGCAGTGAGTCTGGAGTGAAGGCCAGGCCTCAGGTCAAGAGCCCCTGGGCTGTAGGGGAAGCATGTGTGCCTGGGAGGGGCTAGTTTGCAGAGGTGCCTGATTTGTGGGTAGCAAAGATGAGGCTTGTTCTTGCTGCAGGGTGGCAGCAGGAAAAATTGACATATCATTTTGTTATTTTCTTATTCAAAAAGAGACTGTTATGCTGGTGGTGTCATCAGTGCTCAGGGAGGCCAAGGACAGAGCAACATTTGGAAATGATACCTGCCATCAAGTGCCTAGGCCGGTGAGTGGCGAAAATAGGGTGCTTAATGTTGCTTCTGAAAAATCCAACAGGGGAAATGGCAGTAGATGGATATTTATTACCACCAGCCACAGGTGGCTACATCTCCAAAATAATTCAAAGTCATTTTAAAATGCTTGCCACATTTTAACTGTTGAGGTGGCCAGTGTCAGCCGTCGCCGACAGCAGACACAGAACGAGAACATCAAGGCAGAATTTGAGTGGTAGAGGGTAGTCTCCAGGAACGGCTCCCGGAGGGCAATCTCTTCTACACAAAGCCTGATGATTTATTCATGTGATCAAAGTGTTAATCTCTGTGTTGTTGTGAAGTGAGCACTGGAAAACATCAGCAGATAATCACTTGCGAGCATGCATTATGAAGTCATTTGGGAAGGATTTGGAAGCGAAGGACAAGGAAATAAAAACACAACACACGGCAGCATAAATCTCTGCAGCAACTTCATGGAAGGACACGGTCTCGAGGGGAAGACTCTCTCGGTCAGTCTAAACTATGTGAATTCAAAACCAAGACAGGAGCAGTTGCCACAAGAATGTGGTTCCCAAGTCGTGAGCGACGCCTAGTATAATGGCTGACTATTGGTAAAACACAGATGTAAAAATTCTCAAACCAAAACTCACTTCTGCATTCTTAAGGCAAAATGGTAATCATGAAAGTAGCTGATTTTTATTTGGTGTTTTGAGATAGGATCCCACATAGATCAGGCTGCCCTTGAATTCACTATGTAGCTGAGGATGACCTTGAACTTTTGATCCTTTTGCCTTTACCCACCAAGTGTTGGGGTTACAGATGCGTGCTGCTATGTCTGGCCTAAGTAGCTGATTACTAATCACTTGGGGTTTTCTTTAAAGTACCCTAAAACATCAAACTTGGATAAGGGTCTAAGAAACCACGTAGTCCAACTTGGTAATTTTATAGAGGAAACAAAAGCTCATGTAATAGAACTAACTAGTAACAGATCATAACTTCCTGACATTAACCCCCTTAATAATCAATTGTAATTGATTTCTACTGATTAGTACATAATAGAGCAGCTGTGGCTTCCATATTAAATTTGAAACAACACCTCTTCACTACTGAGTCCTTAGCATGAATGACACACTGCTAAATATATGAAGAATCCATCTTTTTTTCTAGGAAGCACGTAATTGCACCTAAATATATTCGGGGGCAGTGGTATTGCTGCTGCCCCTTTCCCGAAAGACAGCACGAAAGAAATGGTCCTTTAACTGAAATCCTCATGATATCTTCAGAACGCTATTGCAGAAACTCCCAGATTTGCACTTCTAAAATCATTCTCCTGAAGCATTTATTAATATTTCTGAGTCACAACCCCAGAGAATCTGAGTTGCAAGAGTAAAGAGAAAATCTAGGCCTTCGCATTTAGTCATTTCAGATAATTCTGGTGTGGGTGGTTTGCTCAGAGCAAGCCAGTTTATACCTGTTTACAGTCTACAGCATAGTGTCCTCTCACGTAAGTGTACTGACTGGACATCACATGGTCCCCTCTCCCCCCACATGTGAACCATATTTAGGAAGACGCCACAGGGACATTTACCGCTTCACATTTCCTGTGTTTTATGCATAAGGTGGGTATCCCGTAAAAATGTGATTTCAGTGTCCTTTGCTGCAGAGAACACAAATGATTGATTTTTCACTCTGATCAATCAAAAGAACTTGTCAGTGTCCTTGTGCATCCCAGGCAACTTGCAAAGGAGCCTGCTGCTGCTTAGGTGTTACATTTCAGAAACAGAAGGCAAAGTTTATCTGCGCGAGAGTGATGGGAACACAGACCACAGAGAGCTCAGAAAACACACACTAATGAGCTGTGAAAAACAACTGCCATTTTATTGTTCTGGTTACCAGGGTACGGAATTGCCCGCGTGAGGCAGGACAGGTTTGGTTATGACAAACAACAGATTGCTCAGCAACTCACGAGGAGCACGGCCCAAGCCACACAGGTCTCTGGTTGTGTTTTTCCAGCAGTCACAACACACTTCTCTCTGTGTACCACAGAGTGACAAATGACCCCATCTAGTCATTCCTCATTCATGACAGCATAACTTATGGGGCTGAGCTTCATTCTACAAACCACAAGGTTGCTCGGGAACTGTGGACATGTGTGTACATTCATCACTAAGTCAACAGAGGCACAGAGTGAATCAGGGCAGACTTGAACTTATGGGTACAGACTGCAATGGACATTTATTACATGTGTAAGTTAATATTTGTCTCTTATCAAACCCACAATTACTCCATTTAGACAACACTAATAAGTCAAGGAGTTACAAAGAGAACCTGGCAAAGCACTGAACTTTCCCCTTACACCTCTTTTGCCTAGTTCCAGCATCTCCTAGGCATTCCAAAGTTGTGTTCTAAGGAAACAGATTCATTTCAAGCACTTGGGTGGGGACTTGGAACAGCAAATGCTCTGTTTATAAAACTTAAGCAGCAATTATGATTTCAAATAACATCAAAGCACGAACTCAGCAGAGAGTAGGGCTAGCTACCTCTTTCTTAAAGTGTCACTGTCCACGACTGCTCAAGTACAACGTGCGCTCCAGTCCTGAGCACAGTGCTTAGAGAGAAGCGTCTGGAGCGACTAACAAAAGGGAAACTGTGGGGACAACAGGACACAATTCCTGCAACATGCAGCATGATTCCTAGTAATTTGTTTCCTGTTTTCAAGGCTACGGGTGGAAGCCAGGCCTCCACACATGCCGTCGCTGCACTACACCCCCAGCCCAGCTCCTTTCAAATTTGAAATCACTTAAAGCTTCATACACTGTAGGTAAACTTGGCTTTTGCTGTCCACCTGAGTCAATATATTTAGTAGTCTCAAAAACATTTATTGGTCTACATCACGTGTCAGCTGTTAGATGTGGAAAGAAACCAAATGACGCTGCAAGGTTCCCCCGGGAAGTTACATAAACACTCAACAAGAAAGGGAGCAGATACAGGGCCTTCTACGCTGTACCTGCCATTTTCCTTTCCATGCTGGTTAAACAGCTGGGAAAATTCTCCCTCCTGAAAGGACTTGCCAAGTGAGGCCGCAAGATCCGGTACGGTCCCTCTTTAGTGGCAGGCAGTCTCACGTCTCCTCAGATCCCTACAGCTACCGGCTTCAGTTGTCAATAAACTCACATATCCTAAACGAACATGTGGGACCGTAAGTTCAGCATTGAAGTTAAAGGCATAAGCCAGTTCTTCCTAAAAATATTCAATGATTTTTAATTAAAAAATAAAGATTGAGGTTTTTAAAAATAGCTTCAATGACAAAAAGGAAATGGGAATGACGTGAAAGGGATGTCACGATGTAAACAGTATCACATTTGATGCTAGCCCTGAGTTCACAAGCTCTCCTGGACGGGACATTCGGCATGGTTGAATGACTGCCACTGACTTACTGCAGTTACCTTTCAGTTTGAGACTAGCCCGCATCAATATCCAAAACACAGTCCTAACTGAACATTAATTTTGTATTTTTTCTCTTCCAAGCATCTGAAGGGAAGATCATTTTAGACATGAAGCAGTTCTGTTCTGAGCATGCATTCTGTTGCAACTGTGCTATTTTCCATCAATTCGTGATGTCAGGTTGAGCTGCGGAGCAGTTAGACCAGTACCACCTGCCAGACTTTGGTATCTTTTTACTGAGCAAACTACAGGGCCAGCATTGCATAGTTACCACATATATGAGATCTCTGATGTTTGCAAAAGTTATCCAGAGCATTTAAATTAATAGGCCACTTTTAAAGGAAGTCAGAAATACTTAATGGGACTCTCTTTGAAGTGTAAGCTTATTATCTGCAAAAGAGCCAGTTCCAAAGGAAGATGGCACCTTCACAGAAAGCCGCTGAACAAATGGCCAAACAGAACCAACTGCAGGGGGTTTCTATGAAGATCTCAAAGGGTGTTAGACCCAGCTCTGTCCTACACAAAGGAAATCTGGGTGTCACTTCTTGTGAAAAGGACAACTTCAGGTTTCCTGGGTAAGCTCATATTGCTGAGCTGACAATACTTCTGAACCTCACTATGAAATTTAGACAAGTATCAAATGTGAACAGATCTTATCAGAGCCTGTTCCCTGACACAGGCAAGATGAGAGAAAAGCCTTTACTCAAAAAAGAAAGCATCTAAAACCAATCTGAGCCAGGTTTTATCGTTTAAGTGAGCACTTGCCATAAAGGCACGCCTGGGTTGAATGCTTTCATACACTCTCCCCTGATACTTCAGTTAAAGCCACCATTTGGTAAAGAAATAAAAACAGTTCTCATCATTTACACAAACGAGATGGAATCCTAAGAGAATTTGCTGGAAGGAAACTGTTATTCTTCATTTTTGCAAACTTTAATAGGAAAAAGAGCAAGACTAATGGAAGCCTGGAGTGATTAGAACTTTTAAAGAATGCCAAGTATAATTTGGTACTTTTGAAAAATAGACTGTGAAAAACAAATCCAAAATACCTCTCTATGTAAATTAAAGCTCAAGCCATGGTATTCAAAATTAAGATGATTTACATAATCTACTATCCTCTGTGTTTTTTAGTAATTAACCTTCCTGAGGCTGATTTTGTTCTCCTTACTGTTTGCTTAACTAAAATGCTTAATAAAATTTCTACAGAATATATTACCCTCTCCATAGATGAATATTATTTTGAACTACAATCTGACAAAAACCTAACTACATTTAATTATGCTTGATTAATCTAAATGTCACAGAGATTTCTAGAAGAGAGACATTTTTCAGGTTGAGTTCATACTCCTTTCCAGTGCAGACGTCCCGGGAACTCTTTCCACCTCAACTCTAGTGTTTCTAATGTCTCCCTCCGGAAAAATTCAATAGTCCTCACTTGGCCATGAGACTCCACACATCAAGCTTTATTTTTTTTTTTTTCATTTCCAAGGGACTTGGAAATCGAAGGCTGATGTCATCACTTTGAACTGATGGGTACTGAGCCTGTAGTCACCTACACTTAAGGAGCAAGCATGCTGATAACTAAGGTCAGCTCTGAAGTTTGGGTAAAGCTCTGCACAGCAGAGTGTGCATATGGGATATCTGGACTTAGTTAAACACTCAAACGCTACTGTGAGGTGAGGTGTGCTTTCCTTAAGACAGGTCCAGAGCTACCAAATGTTCGGAGACTTTCGGTCCTGATGCTCCAAGGTGATTCTGTCGATGGAAAATCAGGCAGTTTAAAGGGTGAGAAACTGGATCTACCAATGGACACTATTAAACACAACTCCATCGCCTTCTCCAATAGTTAAAGCTCTCACTGCCGGGTCACTCAGATCTGTCCCAAGGAGTCAGAAGGGTGGGCACGGAGAACAAATCCCCACGGTGGCTCTAGCAGTCCCTCTGAGGGAAAGGGAATTTTCTGCCAGGAGGCTGTGGTGCACACCAACTGACAGCCCATGTGCCGGCCACTTTAAACTCTACCACAGAGATAAGTAGACTTGTGTCCCTACTTCAGAGACAGAAATAAGCAAGTAGAGGCTTCTCCAGATTTCTGTGCCCGGAATACTGCCTTGATTTTGGCAAGTGGACACAGCTGATATCACCTGGTAGACTTCAGAGGGAAGCCTTCTTAGCCACCCTTCCTCCCACTCTGAGATGAGGTGAAGTGCTAAACAGAGTCCCCTCCTGACCAGCAGCAATTTTACCTCTAGCCTCATTATCCAGATACTTCTCAACTTTTGACTACAACATCACTACACTGGTTTAGTGGGTGGGCCTGCATGTGCCACCAGCACATGTGCAGAGGTCAGGGGACAACTTGCAGCAGCTGGCTCTTCCCTTCTACCACGTGGGACCTGGAGCTTGAACTCAGGTTGTCCGTTGCGATGACAAGCGCCTTTACTAGCTCAGCCATCTCACTGGTCCTTAAGTGATCATTTGTGAAACCCTAAAGAGAGCTAGCCATCCAAACCCATGGTGAGTTGTTGCTACAGAGAATCAAACGGCAGCCCTTCTTACTCCATGAGAACTGATTGTGAGAGCTGACCAGGGAGACAATGGCTGCAATGGGTGCAATCCCCTGCAATCTACTGAAGCTGTACTACACGGACCTCAGCAGGGACCCCGCAGGGGAGAGTGAAGAAGACCCAAGCATGGGAGACAGACTCACACTTCAGACTGATAGATTAAAAGGAGAAACTCACTTGGGAAATCAGGAATACTTCTTTCTCTGAAGAATACACCTGTCCTTTATGAAATTGAAGTCTTTCATCTTCCCCACGGTACTTGTATCCCAAGTGAACCAGGAAATTACTCTATCTTGTCCTTACTGGAACAGGAGTTCACTCTGCTTTGATCACTGGCACAGGCCCAGCACTGATAGTTTCTAGCATGTGATAGACACAATATATCACTGAAATCAATGACTAAACCTTCTCGCCCTCCCCATGCCTCCTGTCTGCTCCCTTCACTTCAGTCTCCCTTAGCTGAGGACACCTATGTTCAATCATCTGTTCCCCAGCAGCACGGCCCGAGGCCGACTGTCCTCAGGGGAATGTCTTGCCTCATGCACAGCTCGGTGGATACTGCGAGGCTATCATTTGTGGACCTTCACTGTTGCACGGGAGCTCTGAAGGAGATAAAGTTTGCTGTTGGCTGTCTACTACAATGTCTGGCTACTAAGGCAAGGAAGTTTCCGTCTTACAAGCATTCCAAACAAGCCCCATGATCTACCTGCAAATACACTTTCAAAACATTATCCCGTGTTCTTCAACAGTAAGCCCTAAACCTACAAACCATTTGAGTGTGTATTCACAAAGAACAAGAAGAAGCCATAACAAAGCCTTCATGCCTTTCCTTACACCTCCCCCCCTTTTCCTTCCTTGCCTCTTCTCTCCCACAGGTTCTCACGATGCAGCCAGGCTGGCCTTATACTTGTTCCTGCCTTCATCTCCTCCATGCTGGGATTCCAGGGGTACATCCGCAGGACCAACAGAGTTTCCTATTTCTAAAGGATCTACTTTTTAAGATGGCTGACTGGAAAGACAGAAAACATGTCATAGTGAAGCTCTTAGAATGGCCAACACCCTCAGTGAGGCTAATAGAACAAGTTTATACTTCTCTGGATAGCTCTGATTATGCCCTAGTTTGAAGTATTCAACCATATTTAATTAACAAATTAATCACTGTTGATGGCTGATAACATCTCAAGTTCATTAAAATTTCATATGTCCCCTCTATTTTCAAACCAGAAGGCACTGCTATCTCTAACCAGTGTGACAGGAACTGGAGTTAAAAGTTAGCTTTTCACCCAGAACAGCAAACAAAAATCCTTTATTGATTAAATCATTAATGGTGCTCTCCTGCTGGCCATATTGGTTCCTTCTGTTTCCTAACATATAGATTATGAAGGACATTATCTGTAAAGTCAATGTTTAAGCATCTGGACCACTGACAAAGACGACAGAATCAATACATGTTTGTGTAAGTGTCCTATCCCCCCTGGCCAGCACACACGTCCAAAAACTGAGCAAAAAATGATCTATGATGAAATTAATAAAGCCACAATCCCACAGCATGGTCTCCAGGAGACTGCCTGAGAGACTAAGCAAAAGATACACAAATACATTCTGGAAAAAGAATGATTTCAGAAATCCTGAAAAATTTAGACCAAAAGGTTTCATGCTCAAAGAAATAAGGCATGAAAGAGGAATAAAATAATGAGTTAAGAGAAGCAAATTAAAAAAAAAACATATGAGAATGATATACGTGAAAGCAAGTCACGAGGCTTACAGAAACAGTAGAGAAAACCGTGAAATGGAGGATAGGATTCAAGGGTGGAAAATCACACATGAAGAAAGACAAGAGATAAAAGCCATACAAAAGATATTTGTGAAAGATGGGTAACACAAAGCTGACAGAGAAACAAAGTTCTGAAGAACAGAACAGTACAAAATGATACAAAATATAATAAGGCCCAATATGTGACCTAGGTCACTGTGTAGCAGGCAAAGTCACCAGACAACTACCAACCCTGAGCTACACTGAAATGAAAGAACAAAATATCAAGGGCAAACATGCAACCATGCCAAACAAGCAGGCTGCCTACAAACCTGCGAGAAAAATCTATCTGGACTCACGAATCAGCGCACCAGCAGATAGAGACAATGAAGTAAGTCTCTAAAGAATGTGTTCCAAGGTTCTGATAGCCAGTCGAGCTATTACTCTAAGTACCGGTAATAGAAAGACTGGGCAAGAGCATCTAATTGAAGCTGTAATTGAGTCTATTAAAACACAAAACCATCAACTTCCAAATGTAAAATCTTTGTACAAAAAGGCTGGCAGCAAACGCTGCTCTCATTCAAACAGAAACTCTAGTCATGACCTATATTAGTCTAAAGTTGTCTGTTTTACAAGGCAAAAGCTGCCTAATCCACTTGTCTCCTCTAACTGTGCCAGAATGGAAACACACCAAAGAAACCTTTTCCTGAGTGGAGCTGCCTTGCATTACAGAAAACTGTTGACTTCCAAATCATCCTCAAGGATTAATATGCCTAGGGACAGGAACCCCCAAGCACTGACTTTGGTTCTGCTTCTCATTTTTCATGTCTCCTTGGCAAGCCACTTCACTGCTTTGGAATTCACACTAAAACTAAAAGCTACTTAGTCTACCTCCTGGCATTCTAAGGATCACTTGGGGTGCTGAATGTTAAATTCTTTGGAATCTCTAAGAAAGACTATAAAACCATGTCGCTAGACAGAAAGAAGCCCTTGTGCTATGAATCCACAACCAAATATTCAGAGACAAAGAATCAGATGGCTCACGTAGATCCATTTTTTAATCCCTGTCACTTCTCCGCATTTTCAAGCCATCTCTTAGCACTATAAAACGCCATTCAGCACAATGTCACAGTTCTTGACCTGAAATCATTACCAATTTGAAGTTAGATCTGAAGAACTTAGGAAGATGTTTCTACAGCCACCACCGCAAATGTCTATCAGTTTTCCTCTTTTGCTCAACAAAATAGACATTAAGTACCTACTGTGTGCCAGGTACAGTTTCAAACAGGATACATGGCTCCCAAATACTTAAAATAAGAATGTAAATTGGAGGGTATTACAGAGAAATGGGGAAGAATTCAGCTGCAAATGGGTCAATATCAATCTGTACTATATAAATTCATAGAGCCAGAGAGGCATGCTTAAGCTCAGAGGGTCAAGCACTAGCAGCAGAAAGGATACATCAATGCTCCAGAAACTCTTCTTCCGGCCGGCACAGAGCTGAGGGGAACTCACTGATGACACAGGACAGGAGCAGCTGGAGCGCACTAGGCTTAGATGGACAAGCGGGGAGTCTAAGAGTGTTAGGGGAGGACTGTGCATTAAATCCTCAAGACATTTCAACAAAACTGGAATTGCAGAAAAGAGTTTAAGAGAAAATGATACAGTTCTTCTATGCCATAACCAAGCCTGATGTGTTATTTGGTGTGGGAGTATGGCAAACAATGGGCAGCCTCCAACAATGAAAACAGTGCTGAAGCAAGGCAATCAATGCCACAATGACACTGTCACCTCCATTCGCCGACAGTCAAACTCGCAAGTATAAAGGAAGATGGCTGGAAACCGAGACTCAGTAAGATAGAGACATAGAGCTGGTGTTTCTAAGGCAGCCAGGATCTTGAAATATAAAAGACCATTATTTTCAGTCTTTCCTCACAAGAAAACAGTCATTTTGCTCAACCCCTCCCCAAGATACTGACTTAGCTCTGTGTGCAATAAGTCTCTCTCACCCGTCTCTTTGATATTTACCAACATTCTTTTTGCTTGACTATGTCAGCTCTGTAATGAGGTCTTTATAAAGACAAAAAGGAACTCACCAGAAACTCAGATAATACAAGGAATCGAAAGAAACAGATGCTGTGTGCCTCAAAGTTACAACTGAGCCAACTTCATCTAAGTCAGAGCAAATCTCTGAGGCAAAAGCCTTCAGTGTGGTAGCAGTGGGCACAACTACACTGCTACATCAGTAATGATACAGCAGGAGTCATACAAGTCAAAACTTTGAGAGGGACTCTTGGCACATAGCCCAGGCTATGATCATGATGCTCCTGCCTCGACATCTGGAGTACTGAGGTTTCAGGTATGGACCACCAAGCCTGGTTACAAACTAAAACTTCTACATCTGGATTCAGTACTGAGAAACTGGAAACATTTATATATACAGTAAATGAAAGCAGCAGTCATAGTGGATGACATACACATGAAAAAATATAATGAACAGAGAAACACCTAACAGGGACCTGTATAAGCTAGGTACCGGTTTGAGTCCAGACTCTCAAATAGCCTTATTACTAAGAACAAATATCACATCACTTGTCTTTCCTTACCACAGGTCCTCTGCTAATTCCTACTTCTAACTTTTAGCAAAAGGGATTACAAAATCAGATTGAAGACCAGGCGGTAGTGGCACAAGCCTTTTAGTCCCAGCACTCGGGAGGCAGGGACAGGCAGATCTCTGTGAGTCTGAGGCCAGTGTGGTCTACAGAGTGAGTTCCAGGACAGCCAGAGCTGTTACACAGGGAAACAAAAGTCAGATTGAGTGCAGTTCTAAAACTGGTAAAAAGTAATGACAATGAAATGATCCACTCTATAACATTTCTCAAAATAAGCTACTATACTCGCCTCTGACAATCTGTGTTATGGTGAGGCGAGTGCATCCTGAAGGCGCTTCTAGTTCCTAAGAGGACTACGAGAAGAATTTCATACGGCAAAGAAACAGGAATAGGGCAGGGCAGCTTTCAGAGAAACACACAACTGCACTTCCTACTCTTTACAGTCTGATGTTGGCTAGATGGTAGGTTTTCATTTAAGATCTTTCAAACCAAGGTGTTAAGTGAGAAATTCCAAAAACAACTTTTAGAGTACTTTAATCAATGGAAGAGAAGTATGCAAACGAACTTTAAAGTAAAAATAATACAGATGAGTAGGTTTTAATCCGAAAGTACCACACCTCACGATGAGAATACAGTCAGATGGAAGTCGGCACAACACTGATTCAGAGAGTGAAGGCGGTGCATATATGGAACAGGAAGAACCGTGGGGTTGAATTTGCAAGATGTACTCTACTGACACCTTCCCCTTCCAGACTCCCCAGGCCCTAGCTGGAGGTCACGAAGTCAACAGTAGGATCTGCTGTACCTGGAAAGAGGAAGGTGCTCAGAATCTTGGGAAGACTTAGATGCTAAATCCATGATAAGATACAGAGTACAGGGTACAAGAGTGCTAAGGAGGCTCCGTGCTCTACTGTGACGGAGGCAAGTGATGCCACAGAAAAACACCATGACAAACTGTTCAGGTTACAACTTTAGTGGAAGGTACGAGTGGATTCACTAGAGGAAGCGCTCTATGGGAAACACTGAGTCAATATAAAGGAAGCAACATAATAAAGCATTCAGAATAACAATAGTGCCATGATTAAGAGTTGGTAGAATAAGGTGTCTGGTTAACTTGCAGAAGATAATCCATCTTCAGAGATGACCACAGCACTCGGTTTTCTACAATGTTCTATTAGTCTTGATCTTGTCCCTTTAAAGAAAAGAATCCATAGAGAGCTCATGAGTACAACCTCCTCTATTTTAACAAAAACTTACTCAGAACATTTATAGTGATAATTCCAAAACCTTTGCCCTAACTCAGAATTATTTTCTATAGTTACTATAGAAAAAGTGGCATTTCATTACTTACATAAACTTTGCAACAGTTCTTTACTCACGACTGAAAGTCTGATCAGAAGCTGGACATGGAGGCACTGCCTTTAATCCCAGCAATCAGAAGGCAGAGGCAGGTAGATCTCTGTGAGTAGGAGGGGCAGCCTGGTCCAAATAGTGAGCTCTAGAACAGTCAGGGTTCTATAGAGAGACCCTGTCCCAGAAAACAAAACAAACAAAAACAAAATAAAACAACAAACAATTTGATTAGAACTATAAAATGACTGCTGCTAATGCATGTGAGGTTTCTTTTTGGCCTGAGGAAGCCTGAATTTAGAACAGTGGTGAAGGCTGTCAATTTTGAATCTACCCCAAACAACTCAACTGTACATGTCAAAAGAGCAAACTGTACGGTATGCAAATTATATCTCAATAAAACTGCTAGGGTTCGGGTTAGGGCTAGAGTTCTCAGGGTTAGGGTTAGAGTTGGGGTTACTCAGGGTTAGAATACAGTTTTAGACCTCTTTCTGTATAAGAACTGACTTTCCATTACCACTCCTCTCCTGAGAGCCTTCCCCATGCTTAACCATTATTCTATTTGTAGTACTTAACGATGTTTTGTTTTGTTTTGTTTTGTTTTTGAGACAGGGTTTCCCTGTAGCTTTGGAGCCTGTCCTGGAACTAGCTCTTGTAGATCAGGCTAGCCTTGAACTCACAGAGATCTACCTGCCTCTGCCTCCCTAGTGCCGGGATTAAAGGCGTGAGCCACCACCACCCGGCGAATTTAATTTTAAATTGCCAAGTTAACTACTTTAGTATTTCACTTTTGCTAAAATTTGTTTGAAAACAACATGTTGGAAATTAGGTCTGATCCTTAATTAGCATATAATGTTATTTACTGTGGGTCTCTATATGTAACTCTACTTGGCCTGGAATTTGCTCTGTAGACCAAGCTGGCCTCAAAGTCACAGAGATCCATCTGCCTCTGCCTCTCACATGCTGGGATTAAAGGCGTGCGCCACCACGCCCCGCTAAAGTATGGCCTCGAAAACAGCTTTCAGTCAAAACCACCAGTCCTCACTGCAAATGACTCTTATGAAAGATGGCTCTGGTACTACCCAAATTGCTCCATGTTGCTAAGTGCTAGTTTGAATTACCTGGCCACACTGATGCCCAACAAGGTTTCCATAGACTGAAAATGGGATGGATGGCACTAAACTGATCTGATAGACAAAGAGACACAGTCACAATGTAGCTGGTCAGGGCACAGCTCTTCCCTGGGAAAAAACACCCACTGTGGGGGCAGCAGGGATAACTTTCTGCTACTATCATATGATGGATGATGAATGACTTAATCCTTTTTAAATTTCCTGTTTTGAGATGAGCTGCATGGAGACCCACCACACATTTCTGCAGGAAAGATTGAAGAGCAGCACAGATGTGTTTCAGCCTTTACACTACTCATTAGAAAACACCAGCATAGCTCTTCACAGTTGATGGTTTCTGGTGGGGTTGGAGGATGAAAAAAACTCATCTTTAATGGGCTGGCCACTGGGAGTTTGGCCATGCTCCAATGACTATAGAGGCAACACAAACTGGACTTGATGTATTTTTTTTCTTTTAGGGGGTGGCCTCAAGGGTGGAGGGTAAACCTGGGAGGAATGGGATGTGAATGTGATCAAGGTACACAGTGTGAAATGCACAAATAATCAATAGGATATTTAGTATGTTGGGGAAAAGTAAAGAAAAAAGAAAATACCAGAATTTACTACATGGTACAATAGTGCAAAGCTATATAAATTATATTTGCCCACAAATGTTTCTGTTCTATTATGTTAAAGATGTTAAGAATCAAGGTTTGTATGGTAAGAAGTATATATAAGAAAAACACATTAGGGAGAAATAATGTTAAAAGAGATGAAACTATCAATAAGAACTTACGTGTGTGTGTGTGTCTGTGTGTGTGTTGAGAACCTCTGTCCAGAAAAAGAGCTTAGAAGAGGTATAATGAGCACCCTATCCTTCAAGATTAGACTCCAATATCTGTTAAAAAGAACTATAAAATGGTTGATTCCAGAAGAGGGGCATAGAGGGTAAAAGTTGAGATTTTAGGATATCACATTAGACAAGGAAGTAGGACAATGTTCAAAAATTAATGCTCTTTAGTCAACAGAAGACAAAAAAAATCAAGCTCAGAATAACTGCCATTATTCAAAAGTGTGCCAAGTGAAGCAGCAGAAATGACAATGACTGCGACATGCAATATCATGAATAGATTTCACAGGAAGCAAAGATGACAAGGGTGTATGCTTACATGTTTTTGTTTTATGTTTTAAAAATCCACCCTCAGTGATGGTCAGAAAGCATCTTCTATGGTAAAGAGAGAATAGTCTGGCTAGAAAGGAGTCTTACAGGGTGTTGAAAAGGGAGATGTAAATGTGTCAAGCCACAGACTTCACATTTGTAGACTTTTTTACTATATGTTATATGTCAATAAAAATAAGTGTTGGGTATAAAACAATAAAACACTATTAATCTACAATGCTAAAAAAGACAAGGCAAAAGCTGGGCAGTAGTGGCACACACCTTTAATCCCATTATTCACAAGGCAGAGGCAGGAGGATCTTCGAGTTCAAGGCCAGCCTGGTCTACAGGGTAAGTTCCAGCCAGGGCTGAATAGAGAAATACTGTCTTTTTTTTAAAGACAAAAAAAAAAGCCCAAAACAAAAAGACAGGCCAAAAAACTCATCATGTCGCAACCTTCAAGGCAGTGGTTCTCAACCTGTGGGTTGCAATTCATGGGTGGCAAACCAGCCTTTCATAGGAGTCACATAGCAGATAGTCTGCATATGAGATATTTGCATCACAATTCACAACATTAGCAAAATTAGTTACGAAGTAGCAATGAAAACAATTGTATGGCTGGGGTCACACACCATGAGGAACTGTATTAAAGGGTCCCAGCATTAGGACGGCTGAGAAGCACTGCTTTAGGATGACTTAATTCAACTGCTTACCTTAAAAAGAGGTAAGAGAGAATTGAATTTCCCTTTAAGTATAAAGGAAAAAGTTCAACACATACTAGAAGAACTGTATTTCATGGTATGGCCTTTGTTATTGAGAATGAGCTGTACTTTACAGAGGAACATCAGTCAATCGTTACCAAAGAATGATTTTTTTAAGACTATATCATTTTACAAAGACTAATAAAATATTGACTTAGGAACAATTCAACTTCTTTCCTTCCTTTCCAATTTGGGGGTCTTTTATTTATTTCCTTGCCTAAATGCTCTGGGTAGGACTTGCTATACTGTAAGAGTGGGTGTTCTTATCAGGCCCAAATGGTTAACTAGGATAAAAACCATTAGATAAATGGCTGATGGGTAAGTATACTTTTGTAACGTACTTCCTTCCAAAAACAAACAGCACCACAACAAAAAGACTCCATATGGATTACGTTCTAGTGGGAAAAAAGCTGAATTATATTACAGGGCAGTGGTTCTCAACCTATGGATTGCGACCCCTTTGAAAAACTTCTACCTTCAAAAAAAATCAACATTAGGACTCATAACAGTAGCAAAATTACTGCTATAGAATAGCAACAAAAATAATTTTATGGTTGGGGGTCACCACAATGTGAAAAGCCATATTAAAGGGTCACAGCATTAGGAAGGTTGAGAACCAACCACTGCCATAGATAGATCCGATAGCCATCACCTAAATTATGGTGTACCCTTAGCATCACCGATAATGGATCAACTGGAAATCATGCGTGTAAACATATAATTCTGTAGCAGTACTGATGGAGTATTCCAGCAGGAAAAAAATGAAAAAAGAACCTTTATAACACCTTTGATTTCCATCAAATATGGGAATAAGGAACAAATTAAATGATACCGCAGAGAAGAACTAAACACATCAAGGTAGGGATGTTTTGCTAACCTGGTCTTTCATCAACAGTACTTTCTAGATTAAAAACAACTGGAGACTATCCAGATATGCCATGTAGTTCTGGAATGGATCCCAGTTTGGAAAATTCAGGAAATGACTAATGAGATGAAAGCTACTGACATGGAAAAGTAGACATAGTTAAATGAAACAAATGCATATTGCCCAACGGTATGAAAAATGATCTCACTTGGAGAAAATACATACACATACAAATAGCAGATTATCTAAAATAATATACACAAAATTGTACCCATAGCAATGTCTGAGTTGTGGAAATACAATGATTTTCTTTCCTTTTTTCACTTAATATTGCCTAGATTTTTTTGTTGTTTTGTTTTTTATAACACACAATTTAATAAAAGAGTATTTTAAATTGAAAAATTGGAAGCCAAAGACTAGACTGTTTTATATACATAAACTAGCAACAGTTTATTAACATAAAGCAATGACAGCTGTTCTATGAGCAACAACTTTTCAGTTTTGATCATTTACAGTGATAAACTACACATAATATAGAACGAGCTGCCAGCTACTTTTAAGTGAACAGCTAGTTGCTTGGGCATATTCACACCACTGCACAACCATCACTACTCCCTACGCCGAGTGTTGTTCACCATCACACACAGAAAATCTGTACTCAGTAACAATTCCTCATTCCACTTCCCCGAAGTCGTGGCGTCCACACTTCTACCTTCAGACTCTCTGAAATGACTGCTCTAGGCATCTCATAAAAGTGGAATAGTACTATTTATGCTTTTGAGTATAGCCTGTTGCACAGCAAATAATGACTTTAAAATTCATCTATGTTGAAGCATGTATCAGAATTCCCGTCTTTTCAAGGACTAAAATAATGCTTCACTGTCTGGATAGAGTCCATTTTGATTCATTTCAGCTTCATTTTTTTTTTTCAGTTAAACCCACAACAATTCTGTAAACATCTTTCTGTCAATCTATAAGACTCACAACAAACTGAAAAGTTAATTGTTTGAAAACAACATCCACAGTAGAATAAGCCCCTGCTCACTGTCAATACCTCCAAAGTGCAAGGATTCCCAGGCTGGTGGGAATTTTCATTTAAATGATGACTCTAGCTACCCAATTCTTGTTTGTTCTCCTCAGCATAAAAGTTTTTCTCCAATCTTTTTTCTCTAAGGATCGCTTTGCTTTTCCAGTGATAAAACCACACAGAATGTACGGCATAAAATATTGTTCAACTGTCTGCTTGGTACTTTCTGAAGACAAATCAGTTACTTTCTAATGGGAATCAAAGTGGTTTCTTACAGTTTAGCCTTGTATTTTGATGCGTCCCTTGGTTCGCTGCTGGGATTGCTCCAGTCATCAGCTTCAGGAGTAGTCTTGTAATGGCGCCACGCGGACTTATTGAAAACTGGTAGTCTCTCAAAGGACTCACTTGAAAGGGCCTATTAGAAAAAGGACATACACCAAAGGTCTAGGATACTATTTTTCTCCCATGAAATTCACAGATTTTACTCTTTTTTTTACAACAAGTTTTTTTTTTAAATAAGAAATGGGCAAAGCCAGCTTTCTTTTCAGAATCAAAATGCAGAACAAATGGAAAATTTTATGGTATTTAATCTTCACAAGTTTGAGCCAGATTTTACTCTTTCAAACACAAGTAACCATTCTTGTTTTAGAAATATTAAAATTTATTTTACAGATGTACTTAGACTGGCTAGGAGGAAGATCCTGAGCCCTCTCTAAATCATTTGCTCACTCACTCGCTAAAAATCAGTACTGAAACACATATGACAGGAACAAAGTACATTGTAATTCAGTCAATACTGCTTTGCGAAACTCAATAGTACTGACAGTACAGCTTAGATCAAGCATTTTTATTTAATAGGCAACTGCTTCCCTAAAACGGCCCCAGAAGAAATAAAGTCTCATAAACATTTGCCAACAAGCGATATTAAACATCACATCATTTAGGGGCTGGGAATGTAGCTTAGCAATAGAAAGCATGGAGTGGCATGGTAGGAGGCTCTGGGCTCCATTCCTAGCATCAGAGCAAGCAGACAAAGCCCATGTTGAGATCCACTGACATCCAAATAATGAGTGAGACTGTGATAACTTGTCCAGTAATATACTAGGGCATGGCTAAAAAGAATGAGTCAGTTCTGCACAAACATGTGCAAAGTTCTGCAAGATACATTCCAAAGTTATGAGATAACACCAAGCTGCTGAAATGTCTTTAAGATTCATTTCTTAAATCTATTTCTAAATGCAGAACCAAGTCTATTATAGCTTCTTGATGTTGCTATTTTTTGAGCCAGGGTCTCACTGTGTACCCCTGGTTGGCCTGGAAGTTTTTACATAGACCAGGCTAGCCTGTCTCTGCCTTCCACATGCTGGGCTTAAAGTTGTGTGCTACCACACCCAGCTCCTCTATCAGATTTTTGTTTTACTTCTGTGATAATGGAATGAAACCCAGAGCCTTGTACATTCTAGGAAGGATCTACACCACTGAGCTACATCCCCCATCCCTAAAAATCCAAAAATCAACTCTAGGAGGATCCGTAAGAAACAAAAACACAGTACCTCTTGAGGACAAGTAGTGTGGCTTGTGCCAGCAGTGACACATTTCATTGCCCTCTTTGAAGCTTTTAAATGTTACTATATGCCTCTACCGCCTATTGAAATAATATACCAAAATTCTAGAATTCAGAAATAGAAGTCTAACGCCACCAATAAATGAGAAAAACTGTCTTATAGAGAACTTAGTTCATAGATAAACATTTTAAATGACCATTATTATGATTTTGTTAATTTAAAACACAATGTACAATGTAAAAGTTCCATTAGGGAATTTCTGTATGTAATTTGTTTTTGCTGAGTCTCTTGCCATCTCCCTTCTCTCTTCCAGCTCTAGTAATTTTCTGCTTTCATGTGCTGTTCTACTATCTTCCCAGCCATCCTCAAAATCTCTTTTCTCTCGTGGACCTCTTATAGTTTTGTGACCATACTGATGCTCATTTCCACAAATGTACAGATATACACATATACACAAAATAAAAGCTAAGACCTGCATGATAGCATACATTCACTATTTGTGTTTCTGAGTTACTTCGCTTGATATAAAGATCTACAGATCTTTTTATATAAACATATTATCATTACTGAATTCTTTTAGTTTGCTTTTGTGAAACAGGGCTCCACTATATAGTCCTGGCCGTCCTGGAACTTGTTCTGCAGACAAGGACGGCCTTGAACTCAGGAGATCTGTCTGCTTTATCTCTGATTCCCACGTTAGGATTAAAGGCATGCACCACTACCACCCGGCTTCATTATTGAATTCTTACAACTTGAGAAATTAAAGCAAAAGACTAGAAGACTTCAGATTACTGGAAATTAGTTTTCTTTTAAACTAGGTTTTTCAATGAACATATACTTTTGAAAAATTCTAATTTAGATCCATGGTTGTAAAAAAATCAAAAAAATTAAGGTTTATACCTCTACGATTCTCATTTTGTTGTATTTGGGCATAATATCAGCATGAGGCATAGCATGGTTTCATAAATCTGATCTCAAGGTAAGATATGATACAGTGCTCTTCTCAACTAGTTACTGGTACTTGCACCTTTAAAAAGTCAAGAGGCCTTTACACTAACAGAAACAAAACACAGTACCTTCAGATAAATGACAGCATCAGTACCCACTCCTTCCATGGAATACAGTTTTAGATCGCCCTGGAAATATCTGGCATACAGACGAGAGATTGGCAAGCCATAACCAAATCCAGCCTATTAAGAAAAGAAAATTAATAGAATGAGACTGTTACAAATGTTTCATAGGGGACCATTTACAGAAGATTAAAACGAATCCCTGATCTGAAGCCAAATCAAATGAATTAGTAACTCCATCTTTATAAATAACACTGTGTCTATAATCTGTGACCAAAAAATTCCCCATTTTATTAAAAAAATTGTCAAGTTTGGGTAACAGAAAAAAATTCATTTTTGATTGTTTTTTAAAAGCATTTTAAAGTAAATTTTAACCTATGTCTGAGCATAAGGTCAAGGTAACTTTTTCTGAAATAGGGCTTCACATATCCTAGGCTGGCCTTAAACTCGTTATGTATCTGAGGCTGACCCTGAGCTCATGTTCCTCTTACCTCTAACTCCTATGTACTAGGATTTTAGGCCCTGAACCACCATGCCTGGTTTCTGCAGTGCTGGGGATGGAAGCCAGAGCTCCATGCATGCTAGGCAAGGACTCTACCAACTGAACAACCCTGAGCTCCAAGGGTTACTTTTAAAAAGTGTACACTTACATCCACAGATTAGTGTAGCTCTCACCTCTCAACAAAGGAGCTTCTGTTTGCAGGAGACAGACACCATTATGGAAAGCTACAACTGGTAAAAATGCTGAGAGCTACTGACCATAGGGTGCTTGTCCAACATGACAAACCTATAACACAATTCCTATACTTAGGGCTCAGAGAGCATCTTGGAAAGGTGGCCAGAGGATTGTTATGATGACCAGGATATCTGCTGCACAATAATGCCTTCTTTAAAAAAAAAAGGTACAGGTGTGAAGTGGAGGGAGTAGGGATAGAAGGTAGACGTCGGCGGAGGGGTGCGAAGTGAATGTGATAAAAATACAAAATTCTTAAATAAAAAGTGAATGCCCAATCAAGTAGAATTTGTTCTGATGATAACACAAAACCACATTTACTTCCAAGTTTCTTTATCAGATTTCTCTGCTGTCTGAGAAGAGAACTAATAACACAAGAGTTGAATTTTTTTTCTCTCCTTTTTTGTGGTTTTTTAAGACAGACTCTCCTTTATAGCCCTGGCTGTCCTAGAACTCGCTCTGTACCCTAGGCTGGTTTCAAACTCAGAAATCCTCCTGCCTCTGCCACCCAGAGTGCTGGGATTAAAGGCATTCACTTCCAATGCCTGACAAGAGTTGAAATTTGCTAATAACAAGACTAAGCCACTGAAAAAATTCCTTAGAGGTTCCTTCTTAAGGATCTGGAAAAGCTACAGCATGTTAACACAGTGAATGTGTTTTTTAGAAATAAAAAAATTAGTGCCTTCCTATATTTTAAAGTCATCAAACTGACAGTCAATATATTTTTTAAACTAAAGGTCACAGATGTTGGCAAGAATAAAAACAATACTAAAGTCAGTGACTTTGTAGTGGGCCACAGGTGGGTATGGGGAGATGCTATTATGTAAGCTTTAACTCTGGAGTAAATCTGGATCAGGAACAGCACCTTAAGGAAATAGGGCTAGGGTCACACATGCTTCTGACTCTGACAGATCTAAGCTGAAATCTCTGTTTCTGTGTGACTGAGCAGTTCGTTCAACTTCTTTAAGACTTTTTTCACCTGAGATGAAAAGCTTGCCTCCGAGCGTGTAAAGATTCCATGGCATAATAAAGGCTACCTCTCTGTAGTATCTATCACACAGTAAAACTCAGTTTTGCTGACAAACCTGAGGACCTGAGTTCAACACCTGGGATCCACATAAAGATAGAAGCAGTGAATTGACTCCACAGAGTTGTCCTCTGACCTCCCGGAGTATCAAAGAATTAACAGGCAGAGTAGATATTCCCCAAACAGGAAATTTTGGACATGTGGGGGATCACGCTGTGTCATGGTCTAAGTTGTTTCATGCTGTGCCAAACAGCTTTCAGGCTGTGCCTTGTCAGGGACAAATCTGCTTCCCAAAGTATCATTTGGCTCCATTGCATAAATAGAGGCAGGACGGTTCAATACTTACAGCATACATAGGCATCACCCGCCCAGCACTATCAACAGGACACAGACTAGTACCATTCTAGTAATAAAAAGGTACCATCTATAAATTTATCTAAATAAGCAGGGAACCTATGAATACATTGGTGTTATTAAAATCATTTCAGTCCTGGGGCTGGAGCTCAGTGGGTAGAGTGCCAGCCTAGCACACCAAAGGCCCTGGATTCAATTTCCCAGCACCTCCTAAATGAGGTGGCACACAGGTCTGTCCTCCAAGCAGGAAGATCAAGAACTCAGGGTCATCCTAGCTTCAGCTAGATCTCAGCCCACCTGGATGACATCAGACTCCGCCTCAAAGCCACCATCACATAAAAAGACAGCTCTGTGCTGGGAAGGTGCAGTGGGTCAAAGCTGTGCAAACCTGACAGCCTGAGTTCAAACCCTGGAGTCAGCAAATAGGTAAGGGGAGGGAATTCCACTCAAGTAAACTGTGCCTTCCACACACATACAATAAATCAAATTTGAAAAGTCTGTATTCAGGGCTCCAGGGATGGCTCAGCAGTGATGTGCACTTGCTGCTCTTGCAGAAGACCCTTCCCAGCACCCTCGTGGTTGATCACAAGCATCCATAACTTCAGTCAGAGGATCCGATGCTCTCTGGTACTAGGCATGCATGAGGTACACATACATACAAATATGCAGCAAACACTTATACATGAAAACAGTTTAAAATTTGTTCAATTAAAAAACAGTGTATGAAGGAAGATACAGATGGGTAAAACTAAGCCATCTGGAAAGGAAACTCTTTTCTAGTACGACACAGTCATGTACCCACTTCAAAGGTGAGGACAGTTTATTAACTGGGAGAGATGCTGATGGAAGCACCTCTTCAAGAGCAGCCACAACAGTATGCTAGAAGTCCACAGACAGCCAGTACCAGCTCTAGCATTAATTTGCTTTGATCCTTTCCCACATTTACGTAATGGGAAGGTGGATTGGATAAATAATGGTCTGAGAGTCCTCTGTTTCCCAGAACAAACAAACAACTGTGGCATAAAGCTATCTACAGGATGCTATTTTAAAAACTGGGATAATCCGTATTATTTTTAAACAACTGGCAAAAATGCAAAATTTGTACCAGACCCTGGTCAAGGTAATACTATTTCAAATTGATCTTTTATGAATTTTCTTGAATTCTGTATAAATGACTTCCTCAGTTTTCCACATGCTGAGTTAACAAACTCTGCCTCAAATAACAATGCATAGTGTTTGATTTTATTCATACAAATAAAATATAATCTTATGTGCTTATCACTCAGGTAGGACTTTAAAATGAAACTTAATTTATACCCTGAGCCATTTTGCAGACTGATAGATACATTGCTGTGTTTAATGACAAAGGGTTCAATTGTTGTTTGTCAATTAGAAACACTCAGCAGGGGAAGAGAGTATGGCCCTACCAGGAATAAATGCTACCATGGTAACCAGAGGCTTTTCTCACTGACTGAATAAGGCTGAAGGTTATTTCTAGAGTGCTACACAGAGACCTCTGAAAATACATACATCACCTATATGTTTTATGCTTAGATTATGAAACTTTAATGTTATATAAATATTTTAATTATATAAACAAATTTGACAGTGGTGACCCAAAGGCTCTGGGTGACTTGGGCCTGTAAGGTATGCAGCACTAAAGTATCTTCTACTAAACTGCTACACTCTACCCAGTCGTCTCTGCTCACCCATGGGTAATGGCCACCTCCCCGAGGGTGGTGCATGATGACAAGCTGCCCTCCTGCAGCAATCTTATCACAGGGAAAAGCTTTTACACACTGTATTTGGAAGTGAAACACTCAGCTTGGAGTGTTTCTTTTTTTAACATTTATTTATTGTATATATAGTATTCTGCCTGCATGCAAGCCTACAGGCCAGAAGGGAGCACCAGATCTCATTATGGATGGTTGTAAGCCACCATGTAGTTGCTGGGAATTGAACTCAGGACCTTTAGGAAAGCAAGCAGCGCTCTTAACCACTGAGCCATCTCTCCAGCCTGGAGTGTTTCTTAGACAAATTAGAAAAGCACTTTGTCCAAAGAACTTACAAACTAAACAGTAAGGCAAAAAGGTGCCTCTGTTCCCACCCATACCAGAAACAGCCTCTTTTAAGTAAGGCTAGTACAACCACCTAAGGAGATGGGAAAGTCTCTATCCCTGTGTTAAAGACCTTTCTTTCTGCAGCAGTTTGTCATGCTTACCAAGGGAGCAGCTCTTGTAGGCTCCAGGCTGGGTCGAGGGGCAGTTGAATACATGTAGTTGAAAAGACGGTCTATTTTCCGAAGAGGGACTCCACCACCTAGGTCACTTATCTGCAGTGCACAAAATGTTAAAAATAAAAGGGGAGTCAAATCTGTGCTTAAGGAGGTGAGGAGAGTTCATTAGATAAAGCACACGTTATAAGGTTCTAAAGTGAGAAAGGGTTGTGAGCTGCCATTGAAAAGTAGCTCCTTTGGGGACAGTGTAAACAAAGGAGACAGAATAACGCAGCAAATCTGATAGGCTCGGGACTGAGGTCCTGCTCATGTACAGTCAGCGAGGTAACCAAAGTCAAGAATCCAGCACTAAATAGTCACATTTCCATAAATGACAGGGACACATTGAGAAATGTGCCATTAGTCAATGCCATCAGGCAAATATCTTAGAAGGCTTATACAGAATTACTACAATGTCACTAAACAATAGCAACTTATGGGACTACCACTATGTATGTGTTCAGTTCATTGATAAGAAAGCACTGATACATGACTTTACTCACAAATAGCACACTCAAGAAATGTCAATTTTCCTTCCTTCACTCTCATAATATTAAATACATACTATTAAATCAACTGATGATTAAAGTAAAACGGAAACAAAAGCTTACCTTAATGGACAAGTCTTCTTTACCCAGAGTGACAAGAGTTTTAACAGGTGGGTAGCCCTCTTTTCTGTTTTCATGTAGTTCAACTGTTGCTCTCATGGAGTTCTGAAACAATAAGCTCTTCTTGAAAAACCATGCTTCTGACTCACGAAGTATAATTAAGTTAAATGTATTCATTATTTTTGGTGCTGAGTAGAACCCAGAGCCATGCACAGGCTAAGCATGTACTCTACCACTGAGCTAGCCCTAGTCATGAAAAACCACAACTTCAAAAAAGAAATAAGCACACGATTATTTGTATGTGATGATTATTTTGTGGAGCTATTATTAATAAGATTTACATGGATTTTTTTCTATCAGAAAATTTTCCTGATGTTCCATTTTGCATTTAATTGTTAAACGTTCTTCTTGCCTTCTGTTTGGCTCTACAGATTTTTTGGGGGGAGGGGAGCAGCTGAGACTGGATCTCACTATGTAGACTAGCCTGGCCTTGAATTCATAGAGATACACCTGTCTTTATCTGTCCAGTAATGGAAGTAAAGGGACATGCTTCCAAGCCTGGTGGCTTTAGGGTTTTAAAATTATTCAGCTCAACCACAAAGCATGTTTGTATGACTGACATGTACTGAGGCTGCACTTGAAACCCTACCTATCACTTAGAAAGTGAAGAGAGTCATACTTCCCACAAAAATTAACCATTGGATTGAAAAAAAGGATAAAATATCCATTAAAAAGAAATTCTGAAAGGTCACAAATGAAGAGAACGCTCACAATCGAATGAGTACATTAGTGACGCACCAGCAGCAGTCTGGCTCTTGGGAAGACAACAGCACAACTGATCCTTTAGGTGTGCAGTTTAGTGTTTTATACATTAAAGGGGATGAAATGTTAGCTCAAATATCCTGTACACATAACACTACTACCACAAATAGCACTGGATACTTTGTAACCAAAAGCAACAGCTTAGGCCATAGAGTCTAAAAAATAAAAAAGGTTTTCTTTCCTTTTTTAGCCCAGGCTCCACACTCTTCCTCTCCTGTCTCTATCAGGTCTTCTGAACTTATTCAAATTATAAAACAGTTACAGGATCTCTCAGAACTGAAACAACTATGTATTAACACGGTTAATGCTTCAGAATCATAGATATATAGAAATGTGTTTTTATCTGGGTATGGTAATAAACAATAAAACCTTTGCCAGACCTGAAAACCCAAAAAGCATCTCTAATCTTTTAACTGAAAGAAAAACAGTATGGATTTGATGTGAAGTTACCAAAGTGCAATTAAGCTTCAAAATCAATATGAACTAATATTCACAAAACCATACTGTACACAGCAATTTTTATCTCACAGTTTACAGAGTATAAAGCCCACAGGATATCAGAAATAGACTTTTAAAATGGTTATGCAAAATCTTTTTCTTATGCTAATCTAATGAATCCATTATGCCCAGAATCAAAGCCATTTAAAACGAAGACTTCTTCCCATGCTTTAAAATCCCACTTACCTTGAACAACTCAAATAGCATGTGAAACAGATGTGAGGGCACATAAACTACCTGAATAGGTTTGTTTGGTGCTTTGGCTGAAACAGAGACAAACCATCAATGAATAAGGACCCAAGGTGAGAGAAAATAAAAAATGATGCTTATATTCTATTTTTCAAGTTCATAAAACAAACCTTCATTAAAAAGACTAATAATACAGAGTTCCATATTTAGTGACATAACTGAGCAAAAACACAGTCAACTTCATTCACTGTGGCTTAGTGACCTTGGAGCAAATCAGTCAAATTCTTTCCAACTTTGTTCAGCAAAATGGGAATACTATCATTTGTGTCATGGTATTCTGAAAATTACACATGAACATACAAACATTACTTGAAATTTTTCAAATTGGGGGGAAAAATCCACCATCAATTCCAGGAGGCATTTCTAAGAATATGAAGCAACTGAGAAGGGGTGGTAAACTAGACTCAACAGCACTGCCATGCTTTTAATCTCAACTATTCACTCAGACTCAGAGAAAGGCTTGACTAGCTGCCAGGTGAGAGGCTTTAGGGAAGAGAATGGATTTATCAAGAAGGCTCTGACGCAATGAATGCTTAATCCACTGACAGGTTCGTAATTTGATGACAGTACTGGAAGATGGTGGGAAACAGGAGGTGGGAGCTAGCTGGAAGTAGGCTCCTGGGGCATGCCCTGATAACCCTGCCTCAGTTGAAGGTTTACCTAGACATAGAATTTGGGGTTTAAAATAATTCTTTCTCAGAATTTGGTAAAGAGGGACATATTCTGGCAGTAAAAGTACATCAGAGAAACTCAACACTAGTCTGACATACCATGACATACCATGGTTGTGATTTTGTTTAGTTAAACTGAATTCATCACTTGAGGTAGCTAGTGTTACTTTCCCTTTGGAGATTGTCCATAGCGAGAAGTCTGACTTGGAGTTTTTAAAACCTAATCAAGATTTCACTGGTTTTAGAATAAGCTGTTAGTAAGGTATCCTATGACCAGGGAGGCCTTCAAATGCTAAAATGAAGGCTTTACTTTGGAGCAATATTATTCACATAACCTGACCTGTAAGTTGTTCTTAAACAGCATCCACTCATTTTGCTGTTGGTAGCAGAGCCTAGACAGAGTAAGCTATTTCTGTCACCTCTCCAGACTTCTCTTAGACCAGCTTTCAGCTAACTACTCTCTAGCCTTCGGCTTCCTTTCTGTTCTAGTTGTTTGCATCACTCAGCTCTGCTCCCACAGTCCCTCTTTGGGGTAACTGGAAAAACTGGTTGCCATCTGGGCAGCAGTCTACTGCTCTCTGGTTGGTCCTGCCCTGTCCTATCAGCTGGATTCTCCCAGGAGTTAACACTATGGGTTTCCGGGACTCAGTGTCTCTATCTCTCTCCATTCACAAATGAAAACTTAGTTCCTAAAGTGATGGTACTTAGAGGTGGGCCCTTTGGGAGTGGAATATTCATGAGTGGAACCTCACGAATGAGATTAGTGTTCTTCCAAAAAAGACCCCAGGGAGCTCTTTGCCCCTTCCTACATGTAAAGACCCAGCAAGAAATCATCTGCAAGTCAGAAAATAGGCCTTTGCCATATACCAAATCTGTTTGCACCACAATCTTGTACTTCCCAGGTTCTAGACCCATGGGAAACAAATGTGTTATTTAATCCACCCAGTCTCTGATGGTTTTGTTTAGTAGTCTGAAGGGACTAATACAGAGGTCCACTTATAAGCCTCCTTGGCTTCTTTTGCTGTTTTTATGAGATCCTTTTATTGTGGCTATAATGGGGCCTGAGAAGCAAGCTGAGTGCTTAGTCTATCTTGTGGCAACTGCATCATTAGTTATATAAACAGCCTCAGAATTCAATTCAACCTTTTCAGTCCAAGTCTCAAGGAAATGAAAAACATTTTACAGTTTGTTTTCTTTTAAGTTTAAACAACATTCTCTAGGAGTCATCTAAAGGCTTGCTCAATTATGTGTACTTTTCTTTGGGATTATTACAGCTGACATTTCTTTTCTCCCTTTTAAAACCACGTTAAATGTTTTGGCTATGAGTCTTCCCTTATCCTGGGCCTAGTGGCTGTAGTGGATGGTAATAGAGGTCTGTCGGCTTTCTAAAATAAGATGAACGGAATATGAGTACTCCCTCTAATAGTACACTTTTAAAAGTCACAGAAAAATGTGGTCTGAGGTTTTTATGCTTGAGACTCAAGAAATAAAGTCTGTTTTGCAGTCGTTGCCTGAAACACCATTAGTTGAAGCAGCACTTAATAAATGTCAACAGAACTCTATATGGACATCAAGAATTTTCCTTTGAGATAGCTTTCCTATAATAATGAAAAGCGGGAACTGGAGGCTAAGCGGAAAAAATTGAATATAAAAGGAGAGGTGGCAGCACAAGATTAAGCCCCAAAGTGAACGGAAAAGGCTTCTGAACACAAGCCATGCTGCACATTCCTATCCAAAGTGACTTACAGTAATATCCCAGCTGACTGAAGGGACATGAAGATGGAAACACACACCATTTTAGGATCTCTTGGAAAAACAGCTTGTATAAGATCAGCATTTAAGTCACCTTCTTTGTACTTAACATTAAAATACTTTTCTTGTCTATGCCATACCATCCTGACCCCGTCCGATCTCATCTAAAATGTTTTGTCTTTTACCATTGAATTCTTCTACTTCCAGCTCTGGGGCAACCAGGTAATACTGTTCACAGAGCAGCTTTGCTGTTTCATATGCATCTGGAAGAAAGAGCAATTTAATTGTTGAATTACATAGATATAAGCATGTGGGTGTATATACAGAAATAAGGTCAATTTGTCTAAACTGACTTTAAATGGGTCAAATACCAACTTTTAAAGCAGTCTTTTGGCTTCAACACATTACTACGACTAAAACATTTATCTTTACTAAGATTTAACAACCACAGCCATATCAAAATCATAGATTAGTAATAATAAAGCTAGGTTTACGCTAAACACACAAGTATTTAACTTTTAAACAGACTGCTAAAAGATTTCTCATGAAAATTTATAAACCTAGGACTATTCTTCTGAACATCACAGAATCTGAGTAAGTTGTAGTAAAATAATACTTTCTGTAATTTAAAAAACTGGCAACGGTCAGACCTGGAGAGACCCGTGAGCTGCTGCTGACCTGGCTCCACAGTTTAGAGCACTTTCTGCTCTTATGGAGGGCCCCAGTTCACTTTCTACCCACATGGTTGCTCATAGCCATCCATAACTCAAGTGCCAGGGGATCTGATGCCCTCTAAGGCCTCTGTAGGCACCAGGTATGTGTATGATACACATACATACATAAATGGAGGCAAAACATTCATACATATAAAATAAATCTTAAAAAATGCCAACAGCCATGATTTTCCAGTTATTGGCAAATGAAACATCAATAAGAAGTTATTGAGTGAACAGATTTTCATGAAACACAGAATTTCAGTTATCAGAACCACCTGCTGTCTTTAAAATGTTCCTTAATTGGTTAAGGATAATAGCTTAGAGCTGATATAAACCCTAAGGTGCAAGAGTTTGCTTTCCAAGAGGGGCAAAAATAGCTAGAAGATGGGCTGTAGAAAGTTTAAAAGGTAAGGAATAAATTAAAAAAGTAAAAGTGCCTTATGACATATTTATTAACCTCTCTTGAACTGTAAACCATTTTAAAAAACAAAAACCAATCTGAGAAGAAGATTTGGGTCTTCACTTCTTTACACTGTTACACAAAACTTAATCTAGTGCCTGTTTAGATGATCAATTTCTTTTTCTTGGCTCGGTACCACATCCTTTTGTTAACTCCCTTTCCTTAACTGACACATAATTCTCATACAATTCACCCATTTATAGTGAACATGCAGTTCAGTGGTATTTAGGGCTTTTTGTGAGTTATTACAGTGTTTATTCATTGTGGGTATTGTATTTGGGTCAAAATACACATTTTATTTTCTCTATTAGTTATTTTAAATTATTCAGAACCTAGGGAATGACATATTTTTTTCTCATTTTTTTATTAAAAATTTCCATCTCCTCCCCTCCTCCTCCTCCTTCCCTCCCCCTCCCTTCCACCCATACCCCCACTCCGCCCCTCTCCAAGCCAAAGAGCCATCAGGGTTCCCTTCACTATGTTAAGTCCAAGGTCCTCCCAGCTCCCCCTAAGTCCAGGAATGTGAGCAACCAAACTGACAAGGCTCACAGTGAGCCCGTCCATGCTGTAGAGTTCATGCTCATCGCTTGGGCAGCTGAGGAGAGGGTGCCAGAAATGTCCAGATCCTATTGCCATACTCATGAATATCTTGCATATCACCACAGAACCTTCACCTGGCATTGGACGGAGAAAATGACAGAGCCCCACATAGAAGCACCGGATTGAGCTACCAAGGTCCTGATGAGGAGCAAAAGGAGGGAGATCATGAGCAAGGAAGTCAGGACCGTGAGGAGTGTGTTTACCCATTGAGACGGTGGGACAGATCTAACGGGAGACCACCAAGTCCAGTTGGAATGGGACTGATGGAACAGGGGACCAAACCGGACTCTCTGAATGTGGCTGACGGTGGAGGAGGACTGAGAAACCAAGTGGTATTTAGTTTTATCGGACAAGTTGAGCACTCCTTATCACAATTAACATTTTTATCACTGCAAAAGATGCCCCACGCTGTCAGCGGTCATTCCTCTCTGCCCAGCCCTTAGCAACCACCTTCCTACTTCATCTGATTTACCATTCTGGACAGATCAAGTAACTGAATCCTGTGATATGGGTCTTTGGTGACTGGTTTCTCTCAGCATAGTGTTTGTGATGTTAGTTCTGTAAACTTGACATAATCTAGGATCCCCTGGAAAAAAGAGTCTCAATGAGGGACACTGGTCTATAGGAATGGCTTGGGGGGATCATCTTGATTATATTAACTAAGGCAGGAAGACCTGCCCAATGTGAGTAGCCCCATAGCCTAGGAGTAGAGAAAACAAGCTAAACATTAGCATGCAAGCATTAGTTCATTGTTCTTTGATGCTGATTGTGGATGTAATGTGACTAAGTTCTACTAAGCTCCTTTCACTATGAATCCCTTGTCATGATGGAATGTAACCTGAAATTTAGAGCCAAATAAACCCTTTCTCCCTTAAGTTGCTCTTGTAGCAAAAAGAAAAAGAAACTAAGACAATGTATTCAAGGGTCATCTATGCTATAACATGAACCAGTAGCACATTCCATGTATTTAAACTTCACAGCATAAAAATATTTTCAGTAATAGGCATTGTACAAATAAATCACATTTTCTTCATCCATTTGTCAGCCGACAGACAATTGAGTTGTTTACACTGTTTTGCTATTATGAATAAATACTGCTAGGAATATTCATGTTTATGCTTTTGGTTCTCATGTGCCTAGGAACAGGAAAGTGATGAACTCTATGACAACTCATTATAAACACGTGGGAACTGTCTGTCAGGCTAGCAGAACAAGACTTTTAGTTTTCCTCTACAATTTCCAAAAGTCAGATTGGTGCATTTACAATGTTCTCAGCTACATACCAACTTCTTGGAGACAAACCAACATTGTGCATAGAGAATATACTTGCTTTAGATTCAAGAGGTAAGAGAAAAAAAGAAAGAAAAGGAAGGGAGAGAAATAGGCTCTAGAGAATTTCAATGTTAAAATTTGACATTACCATCTTAAAATGATACAAAGATAAGAACAGGGTATGTTCAGACTATAAGTTCATTTACCTTGTGTTGCTACCAAATTAGAATTTTGTATTCTAATTATCTAATTTTATTTGTAGCCACATTAAAAATTCATATCTCATTAAACTTTTAGAATTAAGCACCAAAGACAGAGACATCAGATCAATTATGACAATATACAATTAAACAGAAAACAAAAATAGCAATAAGAACAGAAAATTTTTTTAAGAGAATTTGAAGTGTGAAAATAGATATTCAAGTGGGGTTGAATTTTTACCCTGAAAAAGGTTAGAATTTTAAACTACACTAAATTTGCAATTTTTCCCTAGGACATAACAAACCTCATCAATTACATGTAAAACGTTTCTGTTTTAAAAGGGGGGAACAGAGAGGGAGAACGGGAGGGAGGGAGAGAAATCAAGAAGCAGCTCTTTTGCTTTGGCTAGTCTACTAAACAATGCTACATCTCCACCTAGTGACGTGATAGCACAAAAGCTGACCATGAACTTTTAAGACCTCAAATACAGAAATTTACAATGCTTCACTATCTACAAAATCAATTCACCTCAACTCCTCTGGGCATATAATAATTTTAATACTGAACGACCTTTCACTATAAAATAGTAACAGAACCCAAACCTACTAAATGTTCTAATTATCCATGGCATTAGCTTTGCCATTACTATGAATATGATAACATTGGAAACATGCTAGGCATATACAATGTCTGGAAGACAGTGGAATCCAAATAAAAACAGCCAACTTCAAACTCAGTATGGTTCCTAAAACCACATGTAAATAAAAATATTTTTAGTTTCATTATACATTGTAGTGGATCAATGATAAACAATTAAGAATTACTTCATTATTCTTGAAAAATCTCAAAACATTACAATGTAGATTTTCACACACCAGCCAGTCAATAGAATGCTGAGAGTATTATTAACAAAAATTTACACTAATATTCTCATAGGATAATAAAATTCTTTGGATAAAACATAATAAGCATCTGATTAAGGGTTGGGGGTGTAGCTCTGTAGTAAGTACTAGCCTAGTTTATGAAAGGTTGGGTTTAATCCCAAACACTATAAAAGCAGAAAATAAAGCATTTGCTAAATAACTATCCTTTGGCCAATGATAAAGTTTTCACTATTCAATTACACTAACAAGTGTTCCTTTTAGTTAGATTGGAGGTGAGAGTCCCAGAGTAGTAACAAAAAAGTAGCAAATTTAAAGAGCGCAGATTATTACTTACTAATTAGCCTTTGGGGTAAAGGCGAGTGTAAAGAGTTCAGATTAGGAAATGGAATTTCTGAGGCACTATCTCTGTTTTGAAGCCTAAGGACTGATATTTTTAAAACAAAATCAGCAAGTAGGCAGAAGCAGGTAGAAATCTGAATTTGAGGCCAGTTTAGTCTACATAGAGAGTTCCAGGCTAGCCAAGTAGTTCTGGAGAGAATCTAGATTAAGTGACCACTTGCTTGAAAAGTCAAGGCAATGTCACACATTTTTGCATTGTCTCTCCCATGACATAAATGGTCACATGGATACTGGGTGTTCAGCAGCACTAAAACAACTAAAACAGGACATTCTTTTTTTTTTTTTTTTTGGTTTTTTGAGACAGGGTTTCTCTGTAGTTTTGGAGCCTGTCCTGGAACTAGCTCTTGTAGACCAGGCTGGCCTTGAACTCACAGAGATCCGCCTGCCTCTGCCTCCCAAGTGCTGGGATTAAAGGCGTGCGCCACCACCGCCTGGCCAGGGTATTTTTTACTTAAGTAATTTAACATAAAAATTAAAACCATTTTAAAAAATCTCAAGAACTAAAATTCAGCTACTGGTATGGAATTTTCCTTTATACCTACAGTTTTTATAAACTATCCTTACAATAAATTCTCTAAATAAAAATTACTATTTTAAAATTAGAACTCGAATTTTTTGAGAAAATATTGCCAAACTATTTTTACCTGTACTATATTTCAGCCAGAATTTACTACTAATCTTGAAAAGGAAACATGGGAAATTTTTATTATTGTCAGTAAATGTAAGCACCAGTCATTGCACTAATAATGCTTGCAGTGGTAGTATTTCCAGCAGATCCATCTTTAGCCATAAATCATTTTCAGAAATATCACATGGGAAACTTTAACAGATTATGAAGCTTATTTGATCATAATTCTACTCCAAATCTACCACCTACTATATGACTCTTCCATCAACTATGATATCTTATACTTAATCCACTGGATCACTTGTTTATGACATAAGGAGTGAGACTTTGAGTACTGAAAATTTTTAAATAAACATGTCATAGACAATAATTTTAAATCTAACAGAATAAAGAAAAATCTTATAAACTCAAGTTTAAAATTCCTGTCAGAACAAAGCATACATAAATAGCCATAAAATATTTCAAAGACACAACATCATTTTTATTTATCTTGAGAGTGCAAGCACACGCATACCTCGGCACACAGGCAAGTGTAAGGACAAGGACAGTCCTTGCCTTCTAGCTTGTCTGAGACAGAAGCTTTATGTAGGTTCTGGGAACCTGTACTCATGTCTTAATACTTGCATGGAAAGCACTTTCATCCACTGAGCAATCTCTCCAGCTCTGAGAATTTATTTTTTATTCTATGTGAATGGTGTTTTGCATATATGTCTTGCATCCTGTGTGCATGCAGTTCCCCCACAGACCAGAAGGGGGCACCAGATCCTCCTAGAGTTGGTAGCCCATGTGAGTACTGGGAATTGAACTCAGGTCCTCTGGAAGAGCAGTCAGTGCTTTAAACTGCTGAGCCATCTCTCCAGTCTCAAAATTCTTATATTTTTTATTATTTTTAATAAAACAGCACCACACCATTATTTTCATGTGGTAATAACATAAGGCTAAGCAAAACAACATAAACAGGTGCTTTCAAACTACCTTGCCAAATCAAGACACCTAAAACCTCCAATTCTTGCCTTCTTTAAACGCTCTGTTTTATCAGTTGTTTCCAGCTGGATATACTTGGTAGCAGAGCAATATTATCTCCTGTTAGCATAATGCAAATAGCTGTTTCCTTAACTGTTTTAAAATTAATCTTGGACTGGTAAGATGGCTTAGCAGTAGGCACCCTGGCTGTTCCTCCAGAGGATCCAGGTTCAATTTCCAGCACCCACATAGCAGCTCATCACCAACAGTACTTCCAGTTCCAGGACAAATCCCTTTTCTGGACTCTGCAGGCACCAGAGCAGTGCACAAGAATATATACAGACAAACACCCATGCACATAAAATGAAATAATAGTAATGTTACAGATTCAAAATGAATTTGTTCTGCATCATTCCATTTGAGCCTAACAGTCAGAGCTGGGAGTGGTAGAACACACCTGGAGTACTTCAAAAACGAAGGGAATCCCGAGTTCAATATTATCCCTGGCTATACCACGTTTGTGGCCAGTCTGGGCCACATGAGGACCTGTCTTGACAAACCTAAATAAAGAACAAACAAGAACACCTCCCCCCACCCACTGCATATGTACTTGCTCACTAAGCCACACCTGAGTTGAGTAACTATTTTCCAAGTATCTGAGGACAAGACTGATGGGTTATCCATACCTTCACCTTCTGCACTTTTTTGACCCTAGACACTTAAGGTGAATGTTTAACAAAGATCACACTGACCCATGTGCTCCCTTAGAGAGAAATTTCCAGAACCAATATGCCACTTTTTAGAAACCCCTTTAAGTTACAAAGAAATATAATGCAATATATATTATTAGCCTCCCTACCCAAAATCCATCCCAAGTGGAATCCACCAGTTTTCCAACCTCATAAAACATAGCCAACTGGGGAAGTGCACACAAAACATCTAACATAAAAACGAAGAATCTCCAGGCTAGGCACAGCCAGACTATTAAAATTTATAGTCACAGGTAAAAAGAAAAAGGAAATGAAGTGATACAATCTACCTCTTAGAAACTCAAGATAGACATTCAAGATGACCATGAATCAAAAAGAGTGCTGAGGAGTACCATGATGTAGCAAGGCCTGCAGTGCTTGGCATTGTCTTAAATGGGCATCAGTCAAGTTAACCAGAGAATACCAAAAAAGAAAAAAAAGGCAAGTAGAGAGGCCGTTACTTGGCAATTCCAGTTGCAAGACACCCAGAACACAAGCTGGTATTTTTGTTTGCCAACTCCAGTATCCATAGCTCTGACTGTAAACTGTTTCATGACTTAGGACCTACACAGTTATTTTAATAAATCTATTTCTGGAGCTAGAGTGAGTCTGTTACTTGCAACTTGATGAGACCAAATTGAAAGCATAAGATATTATTTCTGAGCACTCAGGAGGCCATTTGTATGCTATCATGCTAAGCAATAATAACATAAAAATGGCATGGAGAAGTTAGCATGGCTGAGGAAGTCAACTTTTGTAACAAAGCAAAGATTTAAGTTTGTATCTTTGAAACACTCTCATCACAGAATTTTCCATTTGATTGTCTGACTCCTTTTACAAAGAAAGGAGTGAAAGGGTCACCATGGAAGGCTCCTCCCAAGGATAATAGGACTCACTCTACAACACTAATTCTAGCATTCACTCCGGAGTCTATAATTCACAGATGTATAAAGGTAAAAACTAATGTGCAGAATAAGCCACAAGGAGGTGTGCTTAAGAGAGTTCTATATTCAGTTACTGCTATGCTGGATACACCCTATTTGTACACCTTTATACAGCTATCTAGTCAAAAATAAAAACAGCACTCTTACCCTCTATGTAAGTTTTCTGTAGTCTGTCTCTAAAAGCCTAAATATGCAATCAGTTTTAGTTCATTAAAACTTGTGAGGGCTATAAAACACATGTGTGCACACACCAGCACAGGAAAGCACATTACATACATATATGGTCATCTGGAGTAGACACTTAATTATGCTTAAACCATGTAAGCTCTTCACAGCTAAGGAAACAAAAAAAAAGTAGTTCCGGAGGTGCAGAACTATAGTAGCAGTGCTCTGGGGGATCATGTATAAGGACAAGTTCAAGGCCTGCCTGGGCTACAGAGTTGAGTTCAGAGAAAGCATGGCAACTTAATAAAATCCTGTCTCAAAATAAAAAAGGGGGGGTCAAAATACACTTCAGTTGCGCAGTGTTTCCTCAGCACGTGAGAGACCCTAGGTTTGAACACCAGTGTTAAAAAGGAAAGCTTTATAAACATAGCTACTTGTAAAGCACCTGGACATGAGAGAAGGTCGCCACAAAGTGGATCATGAGGATGTGGCTTTACAGCAGTGCATATCTGAAAGCACCCTCCAATTCTCCTGAACTTAAGGAAAGAGGCTACTGAGAGATGGAAACTACGAAAAGATTCACAGAGGAACAGAGAGTGATCAGTTCTCCCTCCTCACCTCATCAGGATGCTGGCAGGATGTGGACGTGTGCGTGTGTGTGTGTGTGTGTGTGTGTGTGTGTGTGTGTTGGGAGAAGTCAAATGGAGTATGGGGAGTGACAGTCATTGCTTCATTGCTTAGAGCTTCACCAAGAATCTAGGCTTTAGTTGTGTTCCCCCAAAATCACACAATAGAATATAGTAAACTATTTGCAACACACTAGGCAGAAGATTAAAAATGGCAAAAGACTAAAGATAAATCTGTGAGTGGGCCATGTCTGGTGATATAGGCCTATAATCCTAGCTACTAAGGCCACGACAGAAGGATCACAAGTTCAAAGCCTACATGGGCTACATAAAGCGAATTCAAGACCGGCCTGATAGACATGGCAAAAGCCTGTTTCATGATGTAGGAGAGTCTTCTGTTTGTGTTGATTTCATTCGTTAATAAAGAAACTGCCTTGGCCCATTTAATAGGCCAGCCCTTAGGTGGGTGGAGTAGACAGAACAGGAAGAAGGAAGTGAGGTAGATGGCTCAAACAGTCGCCATGCCTCTCCTCTCTGAGATGGATGCAGGTTAAGATCTCTCCTGGTAAGCGACCACCTTGTGGTGCTACACGGATTACTAAATGTGGGTTAATTAGCCAATAAGAGGCTGAAACTAATGGGCCAGGCAGTGTTTAAAAGAATACAGTTTCCGTGTAATTATTTCGGGTGTAAAGCTAGCCGGGTGGTGGGACACAGCCCCGCTGTTCCATCTACAGTCTCAAAATAAAAAGAGAAGGCTAGGAATCAAGCCCAATGGTAAAGTGCTTGCCCACCATGTCTAAAGACCAAGGTTCTGTCCCAGCACAGCAACAATAAGCTGTGAGTATTGGAAGCATGAGGAGAAAGGACGAGACTGGAACTGTGAGTAAAATGAACAAAGAAACTGATGCTTTATGCTTTGTGCTTAAGTCCCTTAAAGGCCATGTGCTGAATGGCCTCCAGCTTGTGGTGTTACTGCAAGATGACAGAGCCTTGGGGGATGGGGTATAAGGGTGAGGAAGTCAGATCACTGATCTTGAAGGGGATTCTGGGACTCTGGCTCCTTTCTCTTTTTGTCATCAAATGAGTAGCTTTCTCTTTTTGTCGTCAAATGAGTAGCTTTGCTCTGGCACACACTCACTGCCACAATATTCTACATTGTCACAGGCCCACAATGATGGGCCAGTGACAGTGCACTGTACCAACATACATATTTTCTCATCTAAGTTGATTTCCTCAGGTATCCTGTCACAACAATAGAGAGCTGACTGACACTTTCTGGCTTATTTTCTTTCAAATATGTGTTGAACTATTCTAAATAATCTGCACTTAGCTTTTGGCATAAAATTCACCACAAAAACAATGCAAGTTTCTGGCAAACCTTGAAATTTTTATGCACAGGTTAGAGACCAACATAACAACAATATCAGTAGTTAATACAGACTAAATAACAGAATAATGCTGGCAGTACCTGTCATAAAACTTAAATTCTTTCAACCTTAAGAGCCAAGTCACTGGGGAATTCCTCCTTGAATTCAAAGGATGTACTGTAGCATTCCCTAACCTCTTTGTACTATAAAAGCTGTTAACTTTCATCAAATTCCACAGATTCTTAGCTATAACCTCCCTAAAAATTAGTCAGACTTGATTTTGTAAAGAAACAGTGAGCTAATAAAAATGAATGTTTTCCCAACTTTACCACAAAGAATTTCAAACATGTGCCAAAGTGTAAAGCACAGTATTATGAAACCCATGTACTCACCAAAGCCTCAACTATTCTGCACAGAGGCCTAGTCGTTTTTCATTCCCCATTATCTCTCTAATTTTGAAGCAAATCCCTTATTTCAAACCACGTACAGACATTTACTATCTCCTGAAGCTTTAGCTCTAAAGCTACGATTAAAAACATCCCCACCATATCAGCATCACACCTAAAAACTAGACTTTGGGACTAGTTAATTCCAGTGTGTGCTATTTATTTATTTGTAGTTTCTTAAAAATTGTTATTTTATGTGTATGAGTGTTTTGCAAGTATGTATGCTTATGTACCTGGTGCCCCCCGAGGTCAGAAGAGGATGCTGAAGCTGGAGTTACGGACAGCTGTGAGCCACACAGCTCTGGGACGCTGTGTGAGTGCTGGGAAGAGAATGTGGGACCTCTTCAAACAACTTAAGTCAGTGCTCTTAACAGCTGAGCCATCTTTCCAGAGCACATTTTTTAGTAATAAAATTTATTTAACAATTTTAAGTGCCTAAAATTTATCAAACCACAGAATATTTATAGAGCATCTATCTCTATAGGCACTCTAAGGTTCTCTATAACTTATCGAACAAGTACAGAAGCATTCCTTGGCCTTTCATCAAGTACAGTTCAAGAGAATAGGCAGAAGTGTCTTGTGCTGGCTGGAGCTAGTCAATTTAGAACTGAAATAATGTGAGCAAATGTCTTCTGACCCAAGAGTGACCTAGGTGACCCCAGGAAAACATACTGTACAGGGCGTCCTCAGCAGTGGCTGCTGAAGAGCATCCAGAGCCCTTGATGGAAACCAGGAAGAGGTGGAGTCATGTAAACTTATCAGCTGAATGTTCCCAGTGAGATGAGAAGCAGAACAGGAAATGCAATCTGGGGAAGGAGACGGGTTGGGAACATGAATCTGCCCAAAGTAAAAACTGGAACCTGGTGGGTTACAGCCAGTTGAGCTTTCCTGATAAAGCATTTATTTTAAATGAATAATGGGGAACCTGTTGCTCAAACTCAAAGTCCTCAGTTCATCGGGATTTATGAGTACCTGGCCTGTTCTACGCTGAGCAATAAAGTAGAAACTGGTATTTGAGCATTGGAAATTATTTGTCCTTTTCTGATCTAGAAATATTTCATGTTTGGACTAAGTGATTTAGATCTAACATGGCCTGATGAATCACAGACTTCACAGCAACATAACCCTACAACTGAGCTGCCTCAGATAAACCACAGTGCTATTTCTGCCGTGGCCAGTGACACTGGGTTGGTATCCTTACCTTTCACCACATCAGCGACATTACAGGTGGGATCAATACTTCCTATGTGTTTAGGATGAGCAGGATTAGTGTCACCACCAAACAGAAGTGCTAAATGAACACAAAAGAGAAGTAAGGGGATTGAAGCACAGCAAGCTGGGGTGCTCAGGCACAGAAAGAAATTCCAATTCTCTAAAAGGATCTTTAATTTTAAGAATCATTTTAGCATCCACAATGACTTAGAGCAATGCAAAACAGCTGATGGGTGAGCAAATACATCAGCCAAAAAGGGGGAAGGAAGTGCTTCAAGTCCCATCAGTCGCAGTCAGTAGACCGACCCTAAAGCAGCAGCACATGTCCGGTGCCTAGTCCTTTCTCCGTCAGCTGAGGGAAACTAGATCAAGACACTTCTATGCTCGGCAGGTAATCTCCCTGCTCAAGACTACTGCAGCCATTTATCCAAATCATTAAATATTCACAACATGCAGTCTGGGCCATTTGTGAAGAACCTTCACTGGCAACACTGCAAATGCCACCATCCTGGAGGTTCTTTTTCAATTCTGTGTACACAAACAACATTTTTAGAAAAATACTTTATTTTACTCTACACAATAGTTGCAAACTTTTATTCCTAAATAAAAACCTAAAGAACCTGAAAACAAAAAAAGGAACTCAAGCCAAATTTTTATAGGTATACTTTATATTAAATCATTCAACACTTGGAAAATTGCTACTGACTCAGTACATTAGCTGGCTAGTATTTAGGTTCCTTTTTTTCTATAAATTGTCATACAGTTTGTTTCTAAAAATGCATACATACTTAAGAGTTCCATTAAATTTGTCTATCTAAATAAATCAAATGAGTTTTAAAAACCAAAGAAAAAATGAGTAAAACAAACAAAACATGCTTTGTCCATGCTCTGATTCAGCGAGGATGCTTTTTCCTTAGAATTAAAAAAAAATGAACCAAGGTGACAACACTAGAAATCAGTCAACAATTTCTTTGTGTTGAGAAGAATTATAGATTATAGCCCTGTCTATTAGCATGGGGAACAGACTAAAGCTCTTAATGTGGCATCACGGACTGATAATCATGCTTCCTCGGATTTTTCCTACCACTGCAGAAAAAAAGGGAGTTGTTTATATAATCAACATGCCATTCAACAGTCACAGTTTTGATGGTTTTAAAACTAAAAAAAGAAAAGACATGTATGGATTAAGAAAAAATACTAACTTTGTTAATAATTTTTTAATAATCTTTGGTGTATGGTAAATATTCTTTAGTATTTATTCTAACTATTCAGTGCCTAGCAATAAAGAGCAACTTTAAAAATTCAAATAAAAGAAAAAATACTAGCAGGTACATCAAATTATGGAGAAATGAACATGGCTGTCATTAAAACCAGTCCTTTGCCTCCACAGCAAAGCAGCAGCAGAGCCCAAGAGAGAGGCAGTGCTCCTGCCTCTAATGTAAGCATCACAGATGTCTTCCAAGGACAGCTTTGAATTAAGAACATTGATTAACATATTTTTACAATAGGAAGGATTCACTTATGAAATACTGAACTAGAAATGAGATTTCTACAGTCAAAAGTCTAAGTCAGTAGATTAAAAGTGAAGCAAAACCCAGACTTTTCAGAAAAATCAATTTGGTTACCTTCGTAAAACTGGACCCAACATAACCCAACTTACTGTGTTGGTTAATAAGCATGCGGAAAGAAATGCGGTTGGTATAAAAACGATCCAGGAAATATTGGATGTTACTGCTAATAAATGGATCAAATCCAAACTTTTCCTTGTACTCAATCACGCCTTGAGCCATTGTAGGAACAACATCGTTGTGTCTGTTTCTGATGTTAATCAGAACATGGAGAAAGCTGTGTGGGAAGAAAACAAAATGTGATAAGTCTGGATTTCCCAGGCCGGAACACACTTCCCATCTCTGTCTAGTTACCTTCTGGTATTCCTTGTAACTATAAACATTACATTTACTATATAGTAAAGGAAGTTGTCAAAATATTAAAACCTAACCTAAGCTTTGGTTTGAAACTTACTACCAAAATTCCTTCAGAGCTACACAAAGTAGTCTAGTCAAGTTTTAAAATAAGTTGAAATAATTTCTTAGGAATGCACTTACATTTTAGAGTTCTATAAATATTTTTTGACTAAAGAATTACAGAACATATCAATGTTTCTTCTGACAACATAAGAATAATCCTGCCAAAGTCTCTAAGGACTTAGAAATGGAGTCTTAAAGCAAGAGTTTCTTCTCTGAATAAAGAATGCCAAACATTTTATGAGCAAAAATTTGAAATAATCTCCTTCCAGTAGTAAAACATGTTAAAATGTAGATATAAAAACTCAATGATAATAAACTTATTTGCTGGAAGCAGTAGCACATACCCCTCATTCCAGATACTCAGGAGGCGGAAGCAAGAGGGTTTAAAACTAGCCTGGACAACATAGGAAGACACCCATCTCAAAAATCAAATACACCAATCATTTTCAAGTATTCTGGCACATTATTGTCAAGATGTATAGGGAAGGGGCTGAAGAGATGGCTCGGTAGTCAAGAGCACTGGCTGCTTTTCCAGAGGAACTGGTTTACATATTGTGGTGGCTTGAATAAAAATGGCCCCCAAAGACTCATATTTCAATGCTTAGGGAGTAGCACTATTAGAAGATGTGGCCTTGCTGGAGAAGTATGTCACTGGGGGTTTTAGGGTTTCAGATGCTCATGTCAGGCCCAGTGTCTCTCTTTTCCTGCTGCTGCCTGTAGACCCAGATGAAGAACTTTCAGTTCCTTCTCCAGCACCATGTCTGCCTGCATGCAGTCATGCTTCCTCCTGTGATAATAATGGACTAGACCTCTGAAACTCTAAGCAAATGACAACTAAATATTTTCCTCTCGAAGAGTTGCTGCGGTAACGGTGCCTATTCACAGCAGACACACATTGGCTCACAACCATTTTTAAGTCCAGTCCCAGGGGAGTGACACCCTGTTCTGGACTCCATGGGCACCAGACACTCATGTGGTACACGTTTCATAAACAAAATACCCATACACATAAAATAAAAACTTTAAAAACATGTATAAAATATGAAATACCATGACTTTAAGGACAGGAAAATAAGTCAAGCAATGACATCAGGCTCTAAGGCTGAGTGAGTAGCTGTGCACCAAAATTTAGCTTATTAAGAATATAACGATGTGGGGTCTAGAGAGATAGCTCAGCAGTTAAAGAGTATTGATGGCTCTTCCAGAGGATCCAAGTTCGATTCCCAGCACCCACATGGCAGCTCACAACTGTGTGTGGTTCCAGCTCCAGGGGATCTGACACCCTCACACAGATATGCATGCAGAGAAAAACATCAATGCACAAGGAATAAGAATAATTTTTTAAAAAGAATGTAACAATGTAACTCAGTAAGAAAATGACTAAACTGATTAGGTCAGAGGGCTACTCATATACCAATTTCAAGTCATAAACTTAAGAGTTAGACTGGGGAGATGGCTTAGGAACAATGTGATGAGGACCTGTACCCACATGAAAGCCAGGTATGGCAGCACATCTCAGTAACCCAACAGCCAGAGGAGTAGAGAAAGGTGGATTCCAGGGGATTGCTGGCCAGCTAGTCTAGTCAAAACATCAAATTCCTGTTCAGTGAGAGAGTCTGTCTGGAAAAATTAGGTAAGCATGATCAAGAAAGACACTTGATGCCAGCCTCTGATCGCCACATGAAAATGCACACATACACATGTATATGCATAAACCATACACAAAAATTAATTTTTTAAAAGATAAAAATGTTGAGTGAAATCACAAACAATAAAGAACATCCGCTGAATCAGGTATGCAGCTGAAATGAAGAGGGCTGTTCTAAGCTTATTAGCAACAGGAGAAACACATGACACCAAGAAAAGAAATGACTGAATGTCAGAAGCACATGGATGAATGAAAGAACCACAAGAGTCCTTAGACTTGGTGAAGATGAACATCTTACTGAGAAACTAGGAAAAGGATCTGTATTAGTGGGGAAATCTAGGAAAAAGCAAGCACAAATGCCAATCAATTTACCAGCACAAAAGCAAAGTAAAATAACACAATGTGAAACTGTTCTTTATTAGGATGGCAAATAATAAGCAGTGTAGGTTGCGTGTGGGTGCTAAATGGAACTTTTTCTAAGGGCAACTTAACCAAATATAGCTGAAGTCCAAAGATGCTAATTCCACTTCCGGGATCAAGGCTGGAGAAACAGCTGAACAACGTGAATAGTTGTTTTCAAAAACTGCTTTCACACACACACATGCATACTCATACATAAGAGAACAGGAGTGGGGGAGACATGAGAGAAAGAAAACAAAAGCTGTTTGGAGAGATGCTGTTCGAGCCAGCAAGATGACTCAGGGGATAATTGCACTTGCTGTGTAAGCCTAGTGACCTGAGTTTGGATCCCTAGAACCCATAGAAAAGAAAGGCAAAGACTAACAACACCCAAGCCTATCCTCTGATCTATACACATAAGATGACAAACACCTATGCACATGTATGATATACTCATACATACAAACAAATAATTTTTTAAAACTACAAACCAGTCTAAAATTCAATACTAGTGGGGCAAATTACATGACCTATCAGTAGAAGAATAATATATGCTGGGCAGTGGTGGCGCATGCCTTTAATCCCAGCACTCAGGAGGCAGAGGCAGGTGGATCTCTGAGTTCTGAGACCAGTCTGGTGTGAGTTCCAGGATAGCCAGGGCTGCTACACAGAAAAAAAAACCTGTCTCAAAATGCCAAGTGTGTGTGTATAAGTGACAACTAACTGTTACACCATAACAATGACAGACTCTGTACACAGCAGTGTCCCCAAAAGATTATGTCCCCTGGTAAGACTGTAGTCATCTTAAGTTTGTACAAGGATACTCCACAGTGCTCACACAAATTTCTCATGATGCATTTCTCTAAAGGTATCGGTCATTAAGAGATGCATGATTATATTGTGAAACTATTAATAATGGCCAAGAACTATTACAGATACTTATTTTTATAAAACTTGTCAAGTGGTGGTGGCACATGATTTTATCCCAGCACTCAGGAGACAGAGGCAGGTATAACTCTGTGAGTTGGAGGCCAGCCTGGTCTACAGAGTGAATTCCAGGACAGCTAGGGCTACACAGAGAAATCTCATCTTCAAAAACCAAAACAAATAAACAAACAAACAAAAACAAAAAACCCTACACTCATGCAATATTAATATTTAGGGTAAATAAGGGTATAAGAAAATGTTAGCTGTGGTTGTCCACTAGTAATGGAAATTTGGGATAAGTTTTTTACTTAAGTCTTACTTTTATCTCAATGAAATATTTCTGTAACAAATATATACATACAATGACAGCAAAGATGAAAAACTCTAAAATTAAAAGTTCACAATTAGCCAGGCTTGGTGGCACACATCTTTTGTCCCAGAACTCAGGGGGCATAAAAAAGGCAAATCTCTGAGTGCAAAACCAACCTGATCACTGCAACAGTGAGACCCTGTCTCAAAAACAAAACAAAAAAGCCCAAGTTCACAATTATTCACAAGAAATTTTACAATGGATAATTTTTTCTTAGGTACCTCCTTCCAATGTATTTATAAGTATCTGTAAAATGAAATAATGCTTTAGAGTGCAGAAACGTCTTTACTTGCAGAGGCTTACTTTAGCGGATTCTCAGAATACCTCCCTACCCACCTCATGCTGATCAATGTGATTTACATAGATGACCCCCCAGCTGAACAGAAAGGCTGTTACCAGGACACTAGCTCACTGTTCACCTCTTCCTTTACTAACGCACGGGGCTTCTCAAGTCTCAACTTTCCAAACTAGTTGCATAAAGCTGTAAGTTCTCAAAACTCACTGAGTGAAAACTACTGCCATGAAGATCTAGCACATGCTGGATTCAGTATAATCCATTTCCATAAATTGTCACTGACGGGAATTTTGTTACAGAGACAGGACTCCAGAAAAACCATAGCAATGAATTGTGTACTTCTCCAAATCTGTATCTTCAAATATAGAGCTAAAGGCCAGCTTCACTTTGAGGATTTCAAAATCTCCCCAACTAATGATTTAAGGAAACAAAGCTCCTGGATTCAATCCATTTAATGTCAATGCCTTCAGAGACAATAGTGACTAGTATCAAGAAAGCAACTGTGGCTCTCACCCAATGCTTGCACTTTTCATATCTCCCAGATCCACTAGAGAAAATACAACTGAACCTGAGCTCCTCCTGGCTGGAAGCAGCCACTTTGGCAGTATGGTACAATGCAAAGAACCAGCACACTAACGAAAAGGAACCATGCCTCACAGGTGCTCTGCTATGCAGTGTCACAACCTTGACAACATTCTTCCCGCTTCTGACCTCCATAGTTCCTCGTTTGTGAATTCACGTCTGGTTGGGAAAATGCTCCAAGGTTGTTTGTGTAGTATCATACTTCCCTAATTCTTTCATGGAACATTCTGAGTCAAGTGTTTATCTCACAATTATATGGATTAAGTCTATACTTACAATTAAAGAAAGTTCTCAGTACAACAGACTACCATGAGCGGTCTTTTTTTTTATATCCAAAACAGGGAGAAATTAGGGTGGAGAGAATTTTCTTGGGGAAACACCCCCACTCACAGCTATGTTTTGCTGGAGAACAAAAATGGAAAACAGAAATACTTTCCAGTAACATGAGAATTCAGTAGTCTTTCTGCATTTTGGCAGCAAATAATTTGAGTTTTGTATAAACACCACACACACACACACACACACACACACACACACACACACACACACACACATACATTTATGCTTCTCTAAAAGAAAATCACTATGGTTTTCTAAGATCAACTGTAATACTCCATTGGAAAGTATGCTTTAAGTCGATGCACTAGGTAGATAATTCATGTATATTTATTTCATGTATATATGGAGGCTACTGCATTCTTAAAACTACCACTAGATGGAACATTCACTACAATGCTTATATTAAGCTGGTGTCCAGTTCAACCTGACTAAATATATTAAGAATTATGTCATGCAGAATTAAATGAAGTTTCATTATTCTTTGTGTACTGTACTAAATTCTTAAATTAAAAAAATTCAATAATGTCACTGTCCACAAAAAAAATTAAAACTTTGGTCTGAATTCTAGTTTTTTTGTGTTCTTGTGGTGTAGGAAGTCCTTCTGTCTATCTGTTGCTTTTATTGGTTAATGAAGAAAGATGCTACTTTCGGCCAGTGGTTTAACAGAACATAGCCAGGCTGGAAGAGATATATAGAGAGGAGTAGGTGGAGTCAGAGAGAAGCCTTGTAGCCACCAGAAGGAAAGACACAAGCTGCCAGTTGGAACCTTGCTGGTAGGCCACGAGCCTCGTGGAAAATATAAAATAATGGAAATGGGTTAATTCTAGATGTAAGAGCTAGCCAGCAACACCATTAAGTGATTGGCCAAGAATGATTTAAATAATACGACTTCTGAGTAATTATTTCTAGTCAGGGAGGTCGGGAAATGAACGAATGGCCTCCTACAACATTCTCAGATGTGTGTGTAGTATGTGTGCATGTTACATGAGTACATAATTCTCATGCACATACATATGGAGGCCAGGTTGTCTTCCTTATTCGCTCTCTTCCCTTATTTGTCAAAACAGGGTCTCTCTGAACCTAGAACTCGCTTATTTGGGTAGTTTAGCTAGGCAGCTAAACTTAAGAGCTCACATTTTGTGGCAGTTTAGCTCCCAGCTTCCCCGGGAATTCCCGAGTACTAGGATTATAGGCAGGTTGCCATACCTGCCCAATGTCCATTTGACTACTGCAGATCCAAATTCAGGTCCTCACTTATGCAGGTTATATTAAGCAGTTTAACAAATGAGCCATCTCCCCAGCTGTGAGTTACAACTCTTGAGACCCAATAGCATGGGTTCCATTTATGAAAATATTCTTTTGCCTAGATATTTTTACTTTCACGTAAATTGTATCATACTTACCTATCTAAAATCCGTGGGTCTTCTGGGCTCTTGTTTTCATATTCTAAAAGTTCAAGGAAGCTCTGCATGTACCTAAAAAAGGAAAAGCACCACATTAGCTGCCTGCCTAACATCCTTTCCCTTTTATAAGAGTATCCCAAGTTTTCATTCAGGTTTTACCCATTCCCTTACACAGCTCAAGTACTTCAGGCTAACTTGAGTCCCCCCAAAGCACGCAGGTAGCTCCATCTTTCTCTGGGAGTTCCGTTTTCTCTTGTCAGGAATTAATCAGTCCCATGGTCCTATGAATTGGGTGCATCCCTGAACACATGGACTGAGTTAGGAATAGACCTAAAGCTTCCAGTCAGGCTGAAAGAAGTACACAGAAGGCTTGCTGGAGGTCTCTGAGAAAGAAACTGACTTCTCTGCTCCTGTACAGTATGCTGTATGAACAGGAAATCTGCAACTGCTGAAGGCAGTATGCCACCTAGAAGGAAGCTCATCTGAAAACAAAAGCCAACACTATAAAAACAGATTTCATGGCTTCATGGTTTCTAATTCAACTAACAAGAAAAGCTCATCCTCTGACTGGCCCTTGTAGCTGTACAAGCCAGGTTCAGCAGTATTATCTGCTATTATAAATGCATCCTAACTAGTACTCCAAGTGTACAGTTTGGTTACTCAAAAAGTACATACAGTTTTCAAAATTTACTTATTTTTATTTTATGAGAATTGGTGTTTTGCCTGCATGGATATCTGTGTGAGGGTGTCAGATCTTGGAGTTACAGACAGTTGTGAGCTGCCATGTGGGTGCTGGAAATTGAATTCAGTCCTTTGGAAGAGCAGTCAGTGTTCTTAACTGCTGAGCCATCTCTCTAGGGCCTCGAAAATTTTTTTTTAAGACAGGGTCTCACTATGTAGCCTTGGCTGACCTAGAACTTGATATTTAGACAAGATTGACCTTGACCTCATAGAAATACACCTGCTAACTGCCTCCTGGATTCAGGAATTAAAGGCATGCACCACCACACCTGGCAAAAAGAACATGAAATTTTAGTAAGTGCCTCAGTCTGATCCTGAAGTGTAGACCAAGAATAAAGAAGGCTCCTTCTCTGAGTAAAATTAACTTCATCAATATGTATTAGAGAAATGCATGTTAGGCCCTCAGGAAAAGATTCTGGATTGATCTTGGTATTTCTCAATAAGAGCCAATACAAAAAAGTGTACAACGTTATAATTCTTGAGTCTTAATAACATGTGCCACACATGAGCAAAGCTAGGCAAGCTCTAGTCCTTTCCAAAGGGAACAATCCTTCAGAGAGGAAAGTTAAAAATGCAAAAGGAGCCAAGATTCCAGTAAAAGTTACAGCATGAAAGGAAGTGGGAAGACTACAGGGTAGCCGAGGGGACAGTGGCAGACTCGCAGCTCCACATAAAGCCAATGCCAGAAACACACAAATACATGATCCTAAACTGGATTCTTAAATCAAGACTGGATTTAAAAAACAGGAGCATTATTAAGATAACTACTAAAATAATTACAAGTGTTACCTATTAGGAAATATTGCTATATCAATGATAAACTTCTAAATGCGACAATTATATCACGGTTTTCTATGAGTTACGACCAGAGATACATGTTTAAGTATTTGGGGGCAAAGGAACATAATGGCAATGTCAATCCAAATGTTCCAGGAACAGTAATGAATGTTTGTGTGATGTCAATCTAAAAATGGGACAATCTGAAAGAATTTCACAAAAACACTGATATTTGGGAAGAGCATTACAATGAGAAATGACACACTACAGGAGTCATGGGTATGTTCAAATGGCACCTCCTTGGAGACTCCTTCCTTGACTATACTTCTAAAATCCCTCCTATGTTGACCTGCTTCTTTTTCCACTCTCTTTCCCAGCTTTCACTTTCTTCTATAATGGCACACTGTTAAACACGGATGTTATTTTATTCATCTTGCTTCCTCTTTAATACCTAAGACACAGTAATACATAATAGAAGAAAGAAAAATTGTCCAGACAAGGGGACTTTTAAAGAAAAAACGATCACATCAGATATTTGGAAACAGTAACTGCTAGTTCTAATGATTAATAAGAAGGACTGAATGTACTGGAAGCTGAACAGTTGCTGCCCAGATGGCCTTCAGAAGAACTTTCTTTATAAGGCTGCAGGGGCCTCTGTACAAGAGTGTAGAGCCAGACTCTTGTGCTAGTTGTGCAGGCAACCATGCAAAAGAAATCTTCCTTAGTAACTCTCTAGTTCTAGCAACTGCATTTTCATCCTCACAACTTTCACATTTCTTTCATGCATGTGTGTGTCATATAATACACACATACACATGCACAAATATAATCATATCTCTCTTCCCATTCAAGGTAGGAAAGAGAACATAAACATGAATTATGAAAGAGAAAATATAACCAAATGTTATCAGTGTAGCTGGATAAAGGTATATGGCAATTCTTTCTACTATTCTTGCAATTCTTAAGTAGGAAATTATTTTTCAAAAAAGAATATGTAAAAACAAAAAGAAATGGCATGCAAATAGTCTTAAGTAGACATGGCAATAGGGTACTAAGATTTAACATAGAAATCTGAGTCCTATTTCACTTTGCCAGTATGTGTGTGTATCTATGTATGTATCCTTTTGATATAAATATCAAATATATATATAAAATATATAACATATATGATATTATATATATGATATTTATATCAAAAGGAAATTTGGTATTTACTCCTGGCTCTTGATACAGTTCCTAAACCTTCAAACTTACAGAATGACAGGAGTATCTTTTGTTACTCATAAGAAGCATCTATTGCTCACATTTGAGTTATTCTAATGATTTTGCTTAGGGTGGGGTCTTTAGACAGTGTCAACACAATCTGAGCAATGCTGCAAGTGACTGGGGAGATGTAACTTTTGCTCTAATCCCCAAACTCTGTGGAGGTATGAGGTCTGGAAATGAAACGCTATAAAAACTCCTAAATTAGGAGATTCTGAGAGCTTTGTGTTGAACACGTGGAGGCGCCAACAGAGCACACTCAAAGAGGGCATGGATGCTATATAGCTACAGCAGCATTTTGTCTGATATATTTCTACCATAGTTGCTGTTTCTGAATTGTATCTTTAAAAATCTACCTTTAAATATAAACAAAGTGACTTCCTGAGTTCTGTAATCCACTTGAGCAAATTATGAACTTCAGAAGAGGGGCGTGGAAACTTAATGTCCAGCCAGTGAGTCTAAAGCATAGACAGGGCATCTGAGGTGTAGTATCAGTCTTGGGGAACATAGCCCTTAAACTTCGGGCTCTGTGCTGACTTCACTTACCTAGTATTGGGATTGAACAGAGTTGCTGGTGTCTGGAAAATTGGTTAATGTTGGAAAACAACTTAGAGACAATAATTCACTTGAAAGTTCCTGAAGTAACTGCTATATAAGCAATGGAAATTATTTAATTGCTATCACTTACTGGACTTACTGGATCAAAGGACTCGACCCTGCCTACCTAGAATCCTCAAATAGAATCTTCAACACCTTGCCTACCTAGAATCCTCAACATTGCCCCTGACAATGACTTATACTTTCTACAGCAATATTTCCAATGATGGTCTTGAAGCAGTAAAAAAATCTCACACAAACAAGTATTTGTTGCTCCTTCCTTCTAAAACAAGCCATGAGTTCAGAGCACAATGTAACTATGGTATCAAATGCATAGTCGTTGTTTCTCTAATCTTTCCCACAACCTAAGGACTATGCACCTCATAGGAGTTTCTGCTTTTCTGGAAAGGAGGCTAGACAGTGAACCTGAAAGATCATCTAAAATTGTGGGTAGTGGAGGAAGTTCCCAGTGAACATATAAGTATCAGATGAAGTCCTGAGTGAATGCATGGTGTTGACATGAGCACAGCCATGTCGAGGACACCAATGCCTCAGACTCATGGGAATGGCAGAGCCATCCCCTGGTCCATGTATGGATGTTGACAGTGTGTACAGAAAATGTCCACTGAAGTTTCTTCCTCCCAGATATTTACACCTCAAGACTGCTCCCCTACAGAGATCCCCTACCTAGAACAGCTAAACTTGAGCTAAACTCCTTATTTGGCTCTATACAAGAACTCCACCTCTTCAATTCAGGGATGATGTTGATGCAACTCCATCAGAATGTGTGACTCAACTCTGGCTTTTCTGTATGTGTCTATCATTTTCTTCATTCCCCATCACCTGAGTTAGGTTGATCCCTAGACCATGCATGGTCATAGCATAAAATAGTGCTTCTCAGAAGAACTTCACATTCTTGGGAATGCTGTTGAATGTCCATTCTCTATCAGAAGCCAGGCCACCACAAACTCTCTGAATTCAAGCTACTTTTCCAGCTCACGGTGTTTTCTTATGATGTTCTCCTGCTCCTCTGTACCAGTCAGTTCCACCCACCCATCAAGGAACAGTACAAGACCAAAGCCAGCATTTTTTGCCCCTTTTGTTATTACAACACTGTTCCTGATTAGCAATGTGTATGCCACCTAGTCCCTACTGTCCTCCTGCTTTCTCCAGACGCTCCCATAATGCTTCTAGCAGAGTAGAGCAAACATGCAAACCTGTCTAAAAACACACCACCTTTTCTTAAAGCCTCCCACTCAGTGATCTCACCTAGGGAGGAAAGTCATCACAAACTCCATTCCCTCTGTGAGGGAATGCATGCTTTACAATCAGCAGTACAACTGACTTAAGTTGGTTTGAAAATTTTTCGTATGTGCAGATACAGCATGGCATGGAACCGATACTATTTCCATGTGAGGTTCCCCTGCAATGATTTGACTGTCCAATCATTTCCTTCACGGAAGATGTGTAAAATAAAAACAAAAGAGGCAAGGCTGAAACTTACTAAAAGTAAAAAACGTCTCCCTATCCAAAGGAGAGCAAATGGGTTAGGCATGTAGCTCAACTGATGGAGGACTTGCCTAGAGCTCTAATTTGTCAAAGCTGTGCTTCAATCCCTAGTAACTGGGCATGGTAGCACATGTGTGTAATCCCAGTACTCAGGAGGGAAGAGGATCAGAAATGCAAGGTCACCTAAGCAACATATTGAATTCAAGGCCAGTCTGGGATACACAAGACATTGCCTCACTTTTTAAAATGAAAATAGGTCCACTGATGCCTGGCCACTGCACTGCCATTCCTTTATATTATTCTCTATTTTTTTGGTTTTTAAAACAGCGTTTCTCTATGTAACCACCCTGGCTGGCCTTAAACTCACAGAGATCCACCTGCCCATGCCTCCCGAGTGCTGGGATTAAAGGTGTGCATCACCACCACCTGGCTATTCTTTATTTTTTTTTCAATGAAGCAACCATGTGTATAACAAGAGAAAAAAATGAAAAGTTAAGAAATTATCTTTTTTTCAAAGATACTTTATTAAACAGTTTTAAGATGAAACTTTTTTATTTATTTATTTATTTTAAAACAGAGCTTCTCTGTGTAACAGCTCTGGCTTTCCTGGAACTTGTTTTGTAGCCCAGGCTGGCCTCTGCCTCCCAAGTATGAGATTGTAGGTATGCGCCACCACAGCCCAGCCAGTAAATGCAAGGAAAACCCAGCTATCCTGAATGACTCTCTCCCAGAAAGACAGCATGTACACTTCTGTGGAAAATGGTGCCAATGCCAAACTGTTTCAAGCATTGTAGGGTGATCAGAACATTTACTTACCAACTCTGAACTAATCCCACTGAAGGGCGGTTCAACAAGTTATCCGGCAAAAGATTAACCTCTCTCATTGTGTTAGCCAGTCGAACAGGAAGCTCCTTACGCAGAAACATATATGAAGTTTTTTCACATGCATTATCTCTACCTATTAAGAGATGAAAACAATTCCATAAAATTAACATCCAGAGACATAAAATGCTCTCATGTTAGCAGAATTATTACTGGTCAGGAAAAGAAAGTTAAGTAATATAACAATGTCTAGCTAAAATTTTCTTCTCTGAAATAGCAAGTTTAAGGAAACCACTTAATTAGAAGAGAAAAAGAACATTTATTCCAAGAGGCAACTTGGAAAGCGATTTTTTCTTAACACAAATATGTATCTAGCACAAAATCCCACAGCTCAGCCTGTTTGGGCTCTGGGGACCTGGAATTGAGTGCACCCAGGCCGGTGGGAGGTCCCCTCCTTCATTTGACTGCCCGGAGCAAGGTAGGCCTTTGTCTGAGAGCTGCTTGGCCTGCAAGGGGACCTGAAAATCTGCAGGAGGATCCATCGTTCTTTGGGGTGAGTGAGGAGTGAGTGCCCGAACCTCGGCAGCTGCCCGGAGAGGGACCACCGACTCTCCACAACCCCCCCTGCCACCAGCACACTTCCTGCTCTTCCTGCAGGGGATACTCTCCCCGGATACCGCCTCTCTCTCCCTGTCCCTTCCCAGCTTGCACCCAGAATCCTCCCCCCCCTCCCCCTTCCTCATCCTCCCGTCTTTGGGGCCACAAAATCCCACAGCTCAGCCTGTTTGGGCTCTGGGGACCTGGAATTGAGTGCACCCAGGCCGGTGGGAGGTCCCCTCCTTCATTTGACTGCCCGGAGCAAGGTAGGCCTTTGTCTGAGAGCTGCTTGGCCTGCAAGGGGACCTGAAAGTCTGCAGGAGGATCCATCGTTCTTTGGGGTGAGTGAGGAGTGAGTGCCCGAACCACGGCAGCTGCCCGGTGAGGGACCACCGACTCTCCACAACTCCCCCTGCCACCAGCACACTTCCTGCTCTTCCTGCAGGGGTTATTCTCCCCGGATACTGCCTCTCTCTTCCTGTCCCTTCCCAGCTCGCACCCAGAATCCTCCCCCCCTCCCCCTGCCTCATCCTCCCGTCTTTGGGGCCACAAAATCCCACAGCTCAGCCTGTTTGGGCTCTGGGGACCTGGAATTGAGTGCACCCAGGCCGGTGGGAGGTCCCCTCCTTCATTTGACTGCCCGGAGCAAGGTAGGCCTTTGTCCGAGAGCTGCTTGGCCTGCAAGGGGACCTGAAAATCTGCAGGAGGATCCATCGTTCTTTGGGGTGAGTGAGGAGTGAGTGCCCGAACCGCGGCAGCTGCCCGGAGAGGGACCACCGACTCTCCACAACCCCCCCTGCCACCAGCACACTTCCTGCTCTTCCTGCAGGGGTTATTCTCCCCGGATACTGCCTCTCTCTCCCTGTCCCTTCCCAGCTTGCACCCAGAATCCTCCCCCCCTCCCCCTTCCTCATCCTCCCGTCTTTGGGGCCACAAAATCCCACAGCTCAGCCTGTTTGGGCTCTGGGGACCTGGAATTGAGTGCACCCAGGCCGGTGGGAGGTCCCCTCCTTCATTTGACTGCCCGGAGCAAGGTAGGCCTTTGTCTGAGAGCTGCTTGGCCTGCAAGGGGACCTGAAAGTCTGCAGGAGGATCCATCGTTCTTTGGGGTGAGTGAGGAGTGAGTGCCCGAACCTCGGCAGCTGCCCGGTGAGGGACCACCGACTCTCCACAACTCCCCCTGCCACCAGCACACTTCCTGCTCTTCCTGCAGGGGTTATTCTCCCCGGATACTGCCTCTCTCTCCCTGTCCCTTCCCAGCTTGCACCCAGAATCCTCCCCCCCTCCCCCTGCTTCATCCTCCCGTCTTTGGGGCCACAAAATCCCACAGCTCAGCCTGTTTGGGCTCTGGGGACCTGGAATTGAGTGCACCCAGGCCGGTGGGAGGTCCCCTCCTGCATTTGACTGCCCGGAGCAAGGTAGGCCTTTGTCTGAGAGCTGCTTGGCCTGCAAGGGGACCTGACAGTCTGCAGGAGGATCCATCATTCTTTGGGGAGGATCCATCATTCTTTGGGGACACCAAACACCTCCGCGCTCCTTTTGAAGGAAGAGATGGGCAGGCGCCAATGCAGGAGCTCCTCCAACAACATGAAAGGCAACATGACATCACCACAAGCCAGACATCCCGAAACAACAAGAATTGAACACCCTACCCCAGAAGATATAGAAGAAACCGACCTTAAACAGTACTTTATAAAAATAATAGAGGACCTTAAACAGGAGGTAAAAAACTGCCATAAAGAAATGGAGATGACAAACAAAAAGGTAGACGAAATAAATAAATCTCTCAAAGATACCCAAGAAAAACAAGAAAAACAAGAAAAAGCAATCAAACAGGTAAGGGAAACAGTACAAGACCTGATAAATGAAATGGAGGTATTGAAGAAAACACAATCTGAGGGACGACTGGAAATGGAAACTCTGAGTAAACGAACAGAAACTTCAGAGACAAGTATTTCCAACCGAATACAAGAGATGGAAGAAAGAATCTCGGACTCTGAAGATACTATAGAAGAAATAAACTCACAGATTAAAGAACTAAACAAATCTAACAAATTCTTAACACAAAACATTCAGGAAATCTGGGACACCATGAAAAGACCAAACCTAAGAATAATTGGGGTAGAAGAAGGAGAAGAATTACAACTCAAAGGCCCAGAAAACATATTCAACAAAATTATAGAAGAAAACTTCCCCAACCTAAAGAAGGATGTTCCTATGAAGGTACAAGAAGCCTACAGAACACCAAATAGACTGGATCAAAAGAAAGCATCCCCACGCCATATAATAATCAAAACACAAAACATACAGAATAAAGAACAGATATTAAGAGCTGCAAAGGAAAAAGGTCAAGTAACATATAAAGGGAAACCTATCAGAATTACACCTGATTTCTCAATGGAAACCATGAAAGCCAGAAGAGCTTGGATAGATGTGCTACAGACACTTAGGGAACATGGATGCAAGCCTAGACTATTATACCCAGCAAAGCTTGCATTCACCATTGATGGAGAAAACAAGATATTCCAGGACAAAAACAGATTTAAACAATACGCAGCCACAAATCCAGCCTTGCAGAAAGTAATAGAAGGAAAATCACAAACCAAGGAGTCCAACAACGCCGACAATAACTCAGGCATCTAGCGACCCTTCACCAGCACAACTAGAAGAAGGGAAACACACAAACTCTACTACTAAAAATGACTGAAGTTAACAACCACTGGTCATTAATATCACTTAATATCAATGGACTCAATTCACCTATAAAAAGGCACAGGCTAAGAGACTGGATACGAAAACAGAATCCAACATTTTGCTGTTTACAAGAAACACACCTCAACCACAAAGACAGGCACCTACTCAGAGTAAAGGGTTGGGAAAAGGTTTATCAAGCAAATGGCCCTAAGAAACAAGCGGGTGTGGCCATACTAATTTCCAACAAAGTTGACTTCAAACTAAAATCAATCAGAAGAGATGGAAAGGGACACTTTATACTCATAACAGGAAAAATCCTTCAGAATGAAGTCTCAATCCTGAATATCTATGCCCCTAATATAAAAGCTCCCACTTATGTAAAAGAAACACTTCTAGAACTCAAGGCAGCCATCAAACCACACACACTAATAGTTGGAGACTTCAACACTCCTCTCTCACCAATGGACAGGTCAATCAGACAGAAACCTAACAGAGAATTGAAAGACTTAATGGAGGTAATGAACCAAATGGACTTAACAGACATCTATAGAACATTCCACCCAAATAGGAAAGAATATACCTTCTTCTCTGCGGCTCATGGAACCTTTTCGAAAATTGACCATATACTTGGTAACAAAGCAAACTTCCACAGTTACAAAAAAATATTAGTAACCACCTGTGTCTTATCAGATCACCATGGATTAAAATTAGAATTCAACAACAATGCTACCCCCAGAAGGCCCACAAACTCATGGAAACTGAACAGTCAACTACTGACCCACACCTGGGTCAAGGAAGAAATAAAGAAAGAAATTAAAGTCTTTCTTGAATTTAATGAAAACAAAGACACAACATACTCAAACCTATGGGACACAATGAAAGCAGTGCTAAGAGGAAAGTTCATAGCACTAAGTGCCCACTTAAAGAAAACGGAGAAAGCACTCATTGGTGACTTAACAGCACACCTGAAAGCTCTGGAAAAAAAAGAAGCAGACTCACCTAGGAGAAGTAGAAGACTGGAAATAATCAAACTGAGGGCAGAAATCAACAAAATAGAAACACAGAAAACAATCCAAAGAATCAATGAAACAAGAAGCTGGTTCTTGGAGAAAATCAACAAGATTGACAAACCCTTAGCCAATCTAATCAAACGGCAGAGGGAGAACACGCAAATTAACAAGATCAGAAATGAAAAGGGGGACATAACCACAGACACAGAGGAAATTCAGAAAATCATTAGATCTTACTACAAAAGCCTGTATGCCACAAAATTGGAAAATGTAAAAGAAATGGACAGTTTTTTAGATAAATACCATATACCAAAGTTAAACCAGGACCAGGTAAATGCTCTAAATCGTCCTGTTAGTCGCGAAGAATTAGAAACTGTTATCAGAAACCTCCCTACCAAAAAGAGCCCAGGACCAGATGGTTTCAATGCGGAATTCTACCAGAACTTCCAAGAAGACCTAATACCTATACTCCTTAAGGTATTTCATAATATAGAAACACAAGAGTCACTGCCAAATTCCTTCTATGAAGCTACAGTTACCCTGATACCTAAACCACACAAAGACTCAACCAAGAAAGAGAATTACAGGCCAATCTCACTCATGAACATGGACGCAAAAATTCTCAATAAAATACTGGCAAACCGAATCCAAGAACACATTAGAAAAATTATCCATTACGATCAAGTAGGCTTCATCCCAGAGATGCAGGGCTGGTTCAACATACGAAAATCTATTAATGTAATCCATCATATAAACAAACTGAAGGAAAAAAACCATATGGTCATCTCATTAGATGCTGAAAAAGCATTTGACAAAATTCAGCACCCTTTTATGATAAAGGTCTTGGAGAGATTAGGGATACAAGGGTCATTCCTAAATATAATAAAAGCTATTTACAGCAAACCGACAGCTAACATCAAATTAAACGGAGAGAAACTCAAGGCTATCCCACTAAATTCAGGAACACGACAAGGCTGTCCACTCTCTCCTTATCTCTTCAATATAGTGCTTGAAGTTCTAGCAATAGCAATAAGACAACATAAGGGAATCAAGGGGATCCAATTTGGAAAGGAAGAAGTTAAACTTTCATTATTTGCAGATGATATGATAGTATACATAAGCGACCCCAAAAACTCCACCAAAGAACTCCTACAGCTGATAAACTCCTTCAGTAACGTGGCAGGATACAAGATCAACTCCAAAAAATCAGTCGCCCTCCTATACACAAAGGATAAGGAAGCAGAGAGGGAAATCAGAGAAGTATCACCTTTCACAATAGCCACAAATAGCATAAGATATCTGGGAGTATCGCTAACCAAGGAAGTGAAGGATTTATATGACAAGAACTTTAAGTCTTTGAAGAAAGAAATTGAAGAGGATACCAGAAAATGGAAGGATCTCCCCTGCTCGTGGATTGGGAGGATCAACATAGTAAAAATGGCAATTCTACCAAAAGCAATCTATAGATTCAATGCAATCCCAATCAAGGTCCCATTAAAATTCTTCACAGAGATTGAGAAGACAATAATCAACTTTATATGGAAAAACAAGAAACCCAGGATAGCCAAAAAAATCTTATACAATAAAGGTACTTCTGGAGGCATTACCATCCCTGACTTCAAACTCTATTACAGAGCTACAGTATTGAAAACGGCTTGGTATTGGCATAAGAACAGAGAAGTTGACCAATGGAATCGTATAGAAGACCCGGATCTTAAACCACAAACCTATGAACACCTGATTTTTGATAAAGGAGCCAAAAGTACACAATGGAAGAAAGAGGGCATCTTCAACAAATGGTGCTGGCATAACTGGATGTCAACCTGTAGAAGAATGAAAGTAGATCCATATCTATCACCATGCACAAAACTCAAGTCCAAATGGATTAAAGACCTCAATATTAATTTGAACACATTGAGATTGATAGAGGAGAAAGTGGGAAGTACTCTACAACAAATGGGCACAGGGAACCGTTTCCTATGCATAACCCCAGCTGCACAGACTTTAAGGGCAACATTGAATAAATGGGACCTCCTGAAGTTGAGCAGCTTCTGTAAAGCAAAGGACATTGTCACTAAGACACAAAGGCAGCCTACTGACTGGGAAAAGATCTTCACCAACCCTGCAACTGACAAAGGTCTGATCTCTAAAATATATAAGGAACTCAAGAGACTAGACGGTAAAATGCCAATTAACCCAATTAAAAAATGGGGCGATGAACTGAACAGAGAATTCTCAACAGAAGAAGTTCGAATGGCCAAAAGACACTTAAGGTCATGCTCAACCTCCCTAGCTATCAGGGAAATGCAAATCAAAACAACTTTGAGATATCATCTCACACCTGTCAGATTGGCTAAAATCCAAAACACCAATAATAACCTTTGCTGGAGAGGTTGTGGGGTAAGGGGCACACTCATCCATTGCTGGTGGGAATGCAAACTTGTGCAACCACTTTGGAAAGCAGTGTGGCGGTTTCTCAGGAAATTCGGGATCAACCTACCCCAGGACCCAGCAATTCCACTATTGGGAATCTACCCAAGAGATGCCCAATCATACAACAAAAGCATATGCTCATCTATGTTCATAGCAGCATTATTTGTAATAGCCAGATCCTGGAGACAGCCTAGATGCCCTTCAGTGGAAGAATGGATGAAGAAACTGTGGAATATATACATGCTAGAATACTACTCAGCGGTAAAAAACAATGACATCTTGAATTTTGCAGGCAAATGGATGGAAATAGAAAACACTATTCTGAGTGAGGTAACCCAGACCCATAAAGATGAACATGGGATGTACTCACTCATATTCGGTTTCTAGCCATGATTATAGGACATCGAGCCTATAAGTTTGGGATCCTTGAGAAGATAATAAGAAGGTGAACTCCCAAAAAAGATATAGTAATCCTCCTGGATATTGGAAGTAGACACGATCGCCAGGCAAAATTGGGAACTTGAGGGTTGGGCAAGACTGGGCCAAGGGAAGATGGGGAGAGAAAAATGTGAAGGGGAGAGCGGGGGGAGCTCGGAGGAATGGGGTGCTTGGGATATAGGAAGGGTGGATATGAGAGCAGTGAAGCATATATCTGAATTTAAGGAGCTACCTGAGGGTTGTCAAGAGACTTGACCCTAGAGGGGTTCCCAGGTTTCCAGGGAGACGCCCCCAGTTAGTTCCTTGGGCAGCTGAGGAGAGGGAGCCTGAAAAGGCCAGTTCCTATAGCCATACTGATGAATTTCTTGCATATCACCATAGAACCTCCACCTGACGATAGATGAAGAAAATGACAGAGCCCCACCTTGGAGCACCGGACTGAGCTCCCAAGGTCCTGATGAGGAGCAGAAGGAGAGAGAACATGAGAAAGAAAGTCAGGACCGTGAGGGAACCTCCAGCTGGCGACAGATGGGGAAGGTGACTGAGCCCCACATTGGAGCACTGGACTGAGCTCCCAAGGTCCCGATGAGGAGCAGAAGGAGCGAGAACATGAGGGAGAAAGTCAGGAACGAGAGGGGTGCGTTCACTCATGGAGACGGTGGGACAGAACTAATGGGAGATCACCAACTCCAGTTGGAATGGGACTGATGGATCATGCGACCAAACCCGTCTCTCTGAGTGTGGCCAACAGCGGGGGCTGACTGAGAAGCAAAGGACAATGGCTCTGGGCTCTGATTGTTCTTCATGGACGGGCTCTGTGGGAGCCTTCTCAGCTTGGTCGATCACCTTCCTGGACCTGGGGGGAGTTGGGAGGACCTTGGTCTTAGCATAGAGTGGGGAACCCTGATGGCTCCTTGGCCTTGAGAGGGAGGGAGGGGAGGTATGGGTGGAGGGGAGGGGAGGGAAGGGGGAGAAGGAGGGGAGAGAAAGGGGAGAAGGAGGGGAGGGAGGGGGGAGGAGGAGGGAAGGAGATGGAAATTTTTAAATATAAAAAAAAAATAAACCATGAGAAAAAAAAAAAAAAAAAACAAATATGTATCTAGTGTTACCAGCCACAATATAAAAGTGACCTGGGATATAATTTGAGTTTGTTTTCAAATAAACACTGTGGGGAAATTGCCAAGTACGGAAACAGTACAACATGTATATCCACTCCTGCTCATAGTGGTTTGCTGGGCGGCAACATGATCTGTTCATTCTGCAAAAATTCCTAATGTATGCCAACTATTTGTTAAGATTTTTCTTCCAATGTTTCTTTAGGAAACACTCCTCTACCGCCCTGGAAGCAGACACTCTGTGATCTCAAGTAAAGGCTCTATGCCACAGGACTATTATGTCCCAAAGAAATAGTTTACAATGTACTCCCAGGTCAATGATCCACTATGACAAGTTCAAGAAGGCAAAACACATCATACAGAAGGTCAGTGAGGCAAGGCAGGCATGGCAGTCAAGTAACATGTGACTCCTCCCATGTAGAATAGCAGAGATTGAGACTAGAACGAGGGCTCCTAGAGGTTGGGGATAGCAGGGATGGAGTGGGATTCCATCAATAGCTACTAAGCTCATGTTAGAAGAAGTAAGTTCTGGTGTAACGCCACACAATATGGCTAACAATTATGCACCACACATTTAAAAAAACTAGAAGGATTTTGAAAGTTTGTCAGGAGAAAAGACCAGATGTTTAAGGAGACAAATACATTTAAGCTGATGTTAACAATATGCACACTGAACATTATATGCTACTCCATTAATATGATCAATATAAACAGATTATTACATATCAAATAAAAATAAAAAAGTAACAGGAAAGACATGGTCAGGGAATCTTCAGGAGCTGGTTGTGCATTCACATAAACAGGGTAGGGTGAAAGAAAAGGCGTTTGGCCACCTAAAAGAGGAAACCTGTCTTTTCCCTACTGTCTTGTGGCCAGAGCAGTCCCCTAAAGCTGTTACAAACTTATGGCTGGGGGACAGGTGTGAAATAAAGATTATGAGTTTGGGGGACACAAATACCCTCTGGCCCTAAGTCAGCCATCTTGTGGTTGTGAAACATTTGCTAAGCTTTACCATGCTGCTGAACATCAGCTGTCCTAATCTGTAAAGCAGGGGTCAGACTTTGTAAAGGGGCAACATATAATAACACATAACCCTGGTCTTTCACTCCGTGATACGAGTCTATCCCATATCCCTGGCACTGCTGGGCCTCCTCGATGCTCTGCACTCCGTGAAAGCTGTTCTGGAATGAAACAGGTTGATTTTCCCTATATAAAAAGGCAGCATCCGAGGGGCTCCACAAACAATATTTTCTTTTCTTTTTTGTGGTTTTTTTGAAACAGGGCTTCTCTGTGTAACAGTCCTGGCTGTCCTGGAATATGCTCTGTAGACCAGACTGGCCTCGAACTTAGAGGTCCACCTGCCTCTGCCTCCCAAGTGCTGAGTGTGAATCACAACTGCCCGGCCACAAAATATTTTCTAATCCTTTCCCTCACTTTCTAGTTTCTCCCTTTCCTTTCTACAAAATAAAGCTTGAAACAAACATACCCAACTCTTGAAAGTCATCTGTGGATCTTTTCTTCCTCACCAATCTGAATCCCACTTCCATATTTAAACAGGTTAGAATGAAGATTGGTCTTAAATCATTATTTCCTTCCTTCTAAGTGCCAATATTGAAGGTCCTTGGTAGGTAAATCTTTAATTCTGTCACTTTCTCCTTAGTGCTCTGATGCATATGTTAGTCCTAAATACCACCCCCACCCCCAAATAAGAGGGGAAGGGGTATAATACTCCAGAAATGAGCATCCAAACAACTATTTTCTAGAGGTGAATCTGGCAGTTTTGCTTCAAATATATATTTATAATTATATATATATATATATATAATTCCTATTGATCCATATAATTTTAAATGTACTAAAATGCTGATATTTCCATAGTTAATCTCATTGGAGCTATTATCTAAGTTAAAATATAAATCTGGATCTTTACAGCCCAAAAGAAATTAAGTCTAGATTCTGGTGAAAAATACATTGAGAAAAGCACTTGTTAAAGCACACAGAAAATGTGACTGTGGGCTGACAAAGACCAGCTTCAATCAAGCTTCTTCTGAAACCTATTTCTCAACAGCCCAGACTCTACACTTTATGCTGACCTGCTTAGAACAGTTGAAACAAGAACCTTGCTATGCCATTTTAGCAAAAAGTCCTCTGACCTTGGTATCTGGCCTTCCTTGGTAATGACCAGATTCCTCACTCCCATTTTAGGTATCTAAATATTCCAGACAGTTCTGCACATGATTCTAGTTGACCTAGTAAGAATCTCCCAAAACACTGATCCCTGTAGTGATATTTCGATATTTCATTTGGATTTTAATAAATAAAGCTTGCCTGAAGATCAGAGAATAAAACAGCTGCCCTGGTCAGCCTTACAGACCAGGCAGTGGTCACACACACCTTTAATCCCAGTAGCCATGCTAGTTTGCCACAGAAACCAGACAGTAGTGGTGCACGCCTTTAATCCCAGCACTAGAGAGGAATATAGAACAGGAGGTGGCAGGTCACACACAGTCTCCTTCTGAGATTCCTAGGGACAGGATCGCCATTTCGGAGTGAGGTAGAGTGTTGGCTGGCTGTTTTGCTTTTCTCACTTTCCGGTTGAACTTCAATTTCTGTCTCTGGGTTTTTATTAATTGTGCTACAAATCACTCTTAGTGATTTTCTGACCCTTTGCCCACACATACATCCATACATTGTTCCTGAGCTAGAACTCTCCACTTGTCCATGGTGCCGAGAGCTGAGCCCTATCTTCCCCCTCTACTATAAAACCACTACAATGAAGACTCTTGACTAATGTTTCCCCTACCATATCTTACTTTTCTACCGCTGTGATAATAAATGCCATGACCAAGACAACTTGTTAAAGAAAGTATTTTATGTGGGGCTTATGGTGTAAAGGGGTTAGAGTCCATGACAGTGAGTATGACAGCAGGCGGGTAGGCAGATGTGCTCTGGGGCAATAGCTGAGAGCTCACATCTTGATCCATAAACCTGAAGCAGTATGAGAGAGCCACTGGGACTAGCATGGGCTTTTAAAACGTCAAAGCCCGCCCCCAGTAACACACCACCTCCAACAAAAGTCATTCTTATTCAAACCACCACACCATCTTTAACAAAGATTACTAAGGATTTCTTAACAGGGAAAAGAAAGTTCTGGAATGGAGAAGCAAAAGACCCCAATAAGCTGGAACTGGGCGTATCAGTATGAAATAAAAACTTCAAAAACCTAAGGGTTTTGGCGGGGGTAGCTAATAAAAGTTTACAAGCATAAACTTCCCAGTCTATAACTGGTTAGAAGCAAGAGATCAGAAGTACGGGGTTAGGATGAGGAAATGGCTATAATAATCAAGAGCTAACCAGTAAGTCCATGTCTCTCCTCTGAAACCCATTGGACTAGATGGTTCCAGAATCAAAAGTTCTCCCCATTTTTCAAAAGAGCATATGCTATACTTACGCAATAGACATCAAATACTATACAGATACAATACAGCTACAGTGAAATATATGAACATTTACATTAAGTAGAATAAAGTCTATTGTTTCAAGTCAGCTCAAACCATATTCTGCCAAATAAGCTGGGTGCCAAAACTTAAATCTACTTTCAGAAGTTTTGAACCTCGTGATTCAGATAAAAGTATATGACTCGACAGGACAGCAGTAAGAAGATCTGGTGCTGCAGCCAGATTTGGGTCTGGATCTTTAAGCACTCACCGACTTTTTCACCCTTCTATATCTTATTTTAACCATCCATAAAATAATAGCACCTCCTTCACAGAGGTTTACTGGAGACTAGTGTTCAACACTGAGCATAGATATAGTCTTAATCTTAGAAGTACGCTTCATTAAATAGCATTCAGTAATGCTGGGTGATGATCAAGCAGAACATTTTAAAGCCATGGCCAGCAACATTAAATTGTCTGTTATTTGTACCATCAGTTCTCAGAGCACGACTGTATTCTAGGCTGCTGTGAGCCTCAGTCCATCAGACAACTCCACATCACTTTCAAAACCATAAGGATGTGCTCAGTATTCCTACCATTTAAAAGTTTAAATTCAAAGTCCTAAATGCTTTACCAGTCAAATCTGTACTATATAGAAGATTTGACCTTTAGGCACGATCTAAGAGAATCAGTTTCAGCAAGTGTTTGACTCTGGTGGAACTGGGCTATCAGACTGTTACAAACCCGTAGAGAGACTTGTCTTGACATCCCCCATAGCACCTAGCACAGCACCCATTATAGCTTCTCAATGACGCTTTAGAAGATGTAATCATGCTTTGAGAAGTTTATATTTTTAATGCAGAATAGCTTAAAAATTCCAAGTTTTCCCTCCTACATTCTAATTTAGCTTCAAGAACAAATTCTTTGTACTTAGCTACCTTAATTATATATCAGCTTAAATAGGAGCACAAGTCTTTTTCGTTAGTTCACTAATTAGTGAACCTAAAAATAAATGTCTGATTTTTACAACTTTTCTGTGGCTTTCCTCATATACGTTAAAGGTATCTTATCCTAGATGTTGAATACTTAGCTTAAATCAAGGGTTCTAGCAACCATTTTTGTAATAAATGTATCAAAACCCTTAGTTTTTAATAAGTCTTCTCAAAAGTGTTGTTTTTACATATATTTTCCAGCTATTCTTTCCAATTATTTGACTCCATACCTCCCTCTCCTACTTCCTTGACTTCTCTACATTCCTTAATTCTTATTTTCTATTTTATTCTGCTTTTATCTATATGCTTCCTCTTGTTTGATATTACCAGTTAAAATTTTTCCTAACATCTATTTAGAAGACAACAAAGAGGAAACAGTGAGGAGGCTTGGAAAATTCTAACTCCACAAACACAAGTGAGTCACTAGCTAGAATACATTCACAGGGCTTGTTTTCCTCCCTGGCTTCAGGATCCTTTGATTCTCTTGTTTCTGTCTGCTTTCAGTGCTGGGGATTTAAATGTAGGCTTCTGCATGCACTCTCCCACTCAGTTCTTCCCTGTCTCTTTGCTTTTTATACTCTGTTCTTTCACTGAAAGTTGGAGATAACTATTCATGTCCAGAGCCCCACGGTTTGCCTGGTTCTACACAGCTTTATATTCACCAAGACATGTGAAGACTAGGCAGAGAAATTACAATGACTTTCAATTTAATTTGGGGAGTCCTCCTCGTGGAGGAATCAAGAGGCAACCAGAAGTATTTGTCTAGTCACCTGAGAGCAAGAGTTCACACACATGATTTTTCCATAGTAGCTGTTATCTTGAACCCTCTTTTCAATTGATTTATAGGAGATAGAAAAATAACTATTGCTGGGCGGTGGTGGCGCACGCCTTTAATCCCAGCACTCGGGAGGCAGAGGCAGGCTGATCTCTGTGAGTTCGAGACCAGCCTGGTCTACAAGAGCTAGTTCCAAGACAGGCTCCAAAGCCACAGAGAAACCCTGTCTTGAAAAAACAAAAAAAAAAGAGAGAAAAAAGAAAAGAAAAATAATAATTGTGTCTGTTAATGAAGTGGCCTAGTAATGTTTTATAATAAAAACAGTTGAGGACATCTTCCATGATCTGTCTCGTTGTGAATAGAGTTCACTGTGTGGATTACGTGATGGTTGTCTTCATCCCCACTGTCAGCCATAACACTTGGTGTGGTTGATTAGAAACTAGCAGTGGGAGGGAGTGGTGGAAAAGGAGAACAATGAAGGGGAAAAACACTTACAAGGAACGAAATTGTCAACAAAATGGTCCTGCTCATGCAGATGCTGCTTTTTAAAAACACTGGCAAGTAATGTTGGAGTTTGGAATGTATATTTTCCATTAATCATGTTAAATTGAATAAAGTTTAACAGAACATAATTTAGAGTAGCTCTTTGACTTTTCTCTAGCTGTATTTATAAGACTTTAAATCAAACATAGTAACACATACTTTCAATCTAAGCAATAGAGAGGCAGGGGCATCAAAAGGTGTCTTCTGGCTTTCTGGCCTCCACATCCATGGACACATATGCACAAACACAAAATTATCACATGACCTAGTAACCCCACTTCTGAATAACACGGTAGAAATAAGGCAACATGGTGCATCAGATCAGAGAGTAGGAAGAAATACAGATGTATACAGACCTTAACAGAGCTGTGATCACCTAGACTCTAGTGGTTCTCAACCTTCCTAACACTGTGACCTTTAATACAGTTCCTCATGTTGTGATAACTCCAACCATAAAATTATTTTTGTTGCTACTTCATACCTGTAATTTTGTTACTGCTATAAATCATCATGTAAATATCTACTTTTCAATGATCTTAGGTGGACCCCTGTAAAAGGGTCATTCAACCCTCCCAAGGCGTAGTGACCCACAACAGGTTGAGAACCATTGTGCTAGAGTCATGTAACAATCATTAGGTAGCCAATGTCACCACATACACACATAAATCTAATTCTAATAGATCTATAATCTAATAAATCTAATAGATCTATAGTCCTAAGAGCAAATTGGTGAGTATTGTTGTCATGGAAGCAGGAATAGTTAGGTAAAAGCTACATGATACCCATTTCTGAGGTTCACTGAGGAAAAATGTTTAGTGAATGACCATAGTGAATAAAGGGAGCTCAAAGCCATAATTGATAGCACAAATAACGTGAACATGCTACCTGTTCCTTGGGAAATGATCAGTTGGTACAGCAGAGACTGTCAGTTCACAAACTTGAAACAAAATAACATTCAAGGTTAAGAGCCTCCTATGTACCTCTTATTCTTAGGTAGAAACTAGCTTCATGTAGACAATGTTGTGCTGCTAATTTATGATAAACCCATAAGCAATGCCTGCTGAGTACCTACCATATGTCATTCTTTGTGTGGCACACTCGAGATCGTCAATAAAGCAATCTAATGATTATATGCTATCATTTCTATTTTGTAGAAAAGGGCATTAAATGTGATAAGATTAAGGAGTTCTCCCAAGTCTACACTGCTGACAGATACCAAAAATTAAGGCCTCGGTGTAAATCTACATATTGTTCCTCCTATTTCCATAGACAACCCAACAAATTAGCAAGTAATAGTCTTTGGGATCAGAATAGCTATTTCAATATAAGAAAATGGAGTAGGTACTAAGCTGACAGTCCTGAAATGATAAAACAAAAAACTTTCAAAATTATTCCATTTTATGATTATTTATGAGAATAAATTCAGAGAAAACTAAATTATCTATAGAGACAATGTTTGCTATAATTGCCCTGGGAGAAATGGTACATTATGTTCAACTAAAAAAAAACAGGTTTGTTGTTGTTGTTGTTGTTGTTTTGTTGGGTTTTTTTCAAGTCAAGGTTTCTATGTGTAGCCTTGGTTGTTCTGGAACTCACTCTGTAGATCTACCTGCCTCTGGGTGTGCATCACTACTGCCTGGCATAAAAAAGCAGAAGTTCAAAAGTTCAATCTATCTCCATTTTATCCATGGATTTGCCCCTAAGTTTGCCTAGGTAAGAGATATAAACCATCTAGGCTTCATACAGGAATGGGAGTATCTACTTCATATGATGGTGACAATATAAGTTCACTTTGCCTCCCAGAAAAAAAAAAACATTTCTGATTTCCTTTGATAGAGGTGGCCAAGACGCTATGTCAATCACTGGTTGAAGATGGGGACAATCCCTTCATTACCCAGGGCTTCTACCGTCTCATGCATAACACAGGAGAGGCTATAGGTCAGTGTTTCTCAACCTGTGGGTCACAACTCCTTTGGACTCAATCAACCCTTTCACTGGGGCCATCTAAGACCATCAGAAAACACAGATATTTACATTACGATTCATTAACAGTAGTAAAATTACAGTTATGAAGTAGCACTGAAAATAATTTTATGGTTGGGGTCACCAGAGTATGAGGAGCTGTACTGAAGGGTTACAGCCATCGGAAGGTTGAGAAGCACTGCTATAAATGGTAGTTCAGCTCAAGTTTCCACTGACTCTAAAAGGGGAAGATTTAAGTTTGTTTCCTTACAGTTTCCAATTATAGCACACACTCAGCTTGCCTAGTAATGGAAATTCTGAGACAAGCCCGGAAAGAAAGTAAACAGTCAAAGAAAGAAGGTGTTGAGGGCTGAAAGCACACACTTCCATATGTGCTCTTCTGTGTCTTCTCCATCCAGAACATTCCTGATGACTTTAAATAAAAGGCAATTGGATTAATACCTCACACATTCCTAGATAACTTCTCATTTATATATGAACACCTCAAAGGACATGACTATCCTTAGCAGTTTTCTACTGCTTTCCAATTCCTGTTTTATTCCAAATCCCAAATAATCAACTATGCTGACAAGACCCCACAGAGACTTAAGTGGTAACCTTCAGCATCCCATGGGCTCTGTCCCTATAGTTAATTTTTAAAATCCTGGGCTTGAGCAAAAACTTACTGGATGTGACACTGTGGTTTTTACCTCCTGAAGCACAATGTAATCACCCATGTATGAGCACCTAGACACTACTCTCAGAGACTGGTTTAGGTGCCTTAGGCTTATAGTTTATAGGCATTCCCAGGTTGATTCTTCTGAGCAGCTGTGACTAATAACCATGAACTATAGAGTAGCATCTAATCATATACAACTAAACAAGGAAAAGCAAATCAAAGAATTCCTCAGGATCAAATGGCGGCCATTAAGCATTAAAACTTATCCTAACTACCTATACATTTTAGTCTTTATGTTCATGTTTGAGCTTTTTGTCCAGCCTCATAGAAAACTAATCACAGAAACCTTCAGTCTGCATGCCTCTCTTTTCTCCCTTCTCTTTCAGATGATCCCAAATATAGAGGATACAAGCTGAACAAATCCGTTAAGAAAATTAGCCGTACTTTACAATGAGTCCGGCTGATGTTCTTAATGTGTGACAAGTGATGACAAAGCATTTGTTGAGGTTTGCCTCCACTTTCACGCATGCCCAGTCCAGCAGCACCATTCTAAGCTAGGAAGAAATGGGAGGAGGACTAGAAAGAGAAGCCAGCTCTGCCCCACTGCACATGATAGTCTTGCCTGCTCAGAACTGCAGTTTCCTGATTTGTAAAGTGGGTACAGCTGTGCTGATAATCAAACTACCACATTTTACACCAAGTTTGGGTACGGATTCTCTATAAATGCTAGTGGCAGTGGCATCTAGTGAATCTTTTCCAGCGGCCATATAAAGTCTAATTTTCTCCTGGAATAGTTTCAGTGAAGCCAAGCTCAGACTTAAAACAGAAAGACAATTGAGTACGTCAGCTAGAGACAGCTAGCTACAATTTGTAAACAGCACTAGCCAAAGATGGATAGCGTCAGGGAAGCACAATTTCTAGAGAAGGGATTCAGCGTGCAGTAAGCAGCATTCTCCAGAAGGGGTTACTCCAAAAGGGTATCTCCTTCAGCACATTGTGTGACAAGTACAGGAACAGTAGCAGAACAATGACCACTTAACTTTCTATTTAAGTGGCAGAATCAGGAAAAAAGTAACTCAGTCAGTATAAAATCAGTCGGGTTATCAAGAAATAACTGCTAAAAAACTTGAGGAAACATTTTCTGTTATTAGAGCATATCCAAGAAAAAATTCAGATAGAAGCCTGGGGGTATGGTGGCACACGCCTGTAATTCCTACACTCACACAGAAGCTCGCACATGCTCAGATCTACCAAAATATAACATTGGAGTATGGCACAAATTTCAAAGGGCCTTACTGTCTTCTGACAAGCACCACATGAGACAGTATCAAACTTCATGGTGTGGGAAATGGGAAAATGTAGAAGAGTTGGTCATTTATTCCCAGCAGTGAGACTACTGTATACCAACCTCCGAGCAGGAGTAACAAACAAGACATCACAGGTGAAAAGCAAATGTTAGGACAGAATCCCAGATCAAGCCTAAGAATGAAAATAAAATCACTGCTGCCAAAAATAGAGAACCACTGGATTAGAATCCAAAGTGTTCAATTAGAGAGAGCATATATCAATATCCACATACATAACATAATTTTATGTCTAATACAATTTTATGTCATTCATTATGGCACAAGGTACACCTTAGAAGATGAACCAATGATCAGGACCAGGGTTTTCAATAAGGCATATTAAAGCCTGGCGTGGTGGCACAAACACCTTTAATCCCAGCACTCAGAAGGCAGGGGCAGGAAAATTTCTATGAGTTTGAAGCCAGCCTGGTCTATAGAGTGAGTTCCAGGACAGCCAGGGCTGTTACACAGAGAAACCCTGTCTTGGAAAAACAAGAGATATGAAAGATACTTAACCTAAAATGGGCCATGACCAAACTCAGTTCTGCCAGGAAAAGAAATACCAAGGGAAATTAGCCCTAAAAGCATATACTATAAAAAGGATACTTCAATGCTAGTTTCAATGCCAATTTACATGTCAAAGATGGAAAACTTGTGAATACCAGGTAAGCCACCCATAGTCTCATTGCATATTTTGCTACTGTGCTAGTCAACATGTTCTTCACTGACTACCAACACAAAAACAAGGAAGTCATGCAAATGATTGAAAACCCAGATTCCAGTTACCACATACTTTAGGCAGAACAAAAATGCAGGTAATACAGCAATCAGGCAAAAAAAAAAAAAACAAACAAACTTGTAGTTCCTATGTTAGGCAGTTAGGCATTACAAATTTAAAAAAAAAACTCATTTCAGCAATCCTGCAGAGAAACAATTATACTTAAATTTTTCTGACAGTTTTGTAAATTAAACCTATAAAATCTTTCAAAGCCATTCATATGGAAATCCTATTCAGAAATGACACTCCAAAAGTAAACTACCAGATTATCTGGAAAAGTCTGGGTCACCCCAAAACTCACATTCCAGATAAGGAAGGCTGAGTGTTAGCAGGATACAGGACAAACAGCTTTATCACTTAAATGCAGCTTAAGAGAAATACTGCTTACTCTTTAAAGAAAGAACTGAATTGCCTTAGACCAGGGGCTCTCAAACTTGTTTTAAAGGACCAGACAATAAGCACTTTCGGCTTTGTAAACCATAATACAGTCTCTGGCAACAACTCAACTCTGCTGTTGTGGAGGAAATCAAAGGTACAGAATTTAACGAATGAGCATATCTATGCTCCAGTAAAGCTTTATTTAGAAAAACAGGAGGTGTCAAAGCTCAGAGTAAACACAAAGAACAATTTCTAGTGTAAACAACTGGCTTTTGGTGATGATGATTGTTTATTAGTTGTAACAATGGCTATTGGCAGCTCCTTCAGGTCCCACACTGCTACAGAATTTTGAAAGCAGCAGAGGCTGTGCATTTGGGAGGTACAAGAGAACTCTTGACTTTCTGTATTTGCAGAATTTTGCTGTGAATTTAAAGATACTCTTAAACATCTACTAATAAAAAACAATGAGAAAAAACAGGTTCTGATCAGAGACATTCTTAGACAAATATATTCCAAAAAAGATTTACCCAACTCTTGAGACAGAATTCTCACCAAAGCAAAATAATTTAATGCAATACAATATAAGAAAAATGGAAAGTGGTTATATTTTGTAATTGCATCCAGCAACAAAGGTAAGGTTTCCTAAATCTTGCCAACAGTCTGATCAATTTCCTAAAAGCTTAATAGGAGGAAACGACCCAGACATCAACAAGGTCAGTAAGTGAAGCTATGTCCTCTTCAAAGAACCCTAACTCACTGCTAGTGGGAGTTCAAAGGCGAGCAACCACTATGATAATCAGTACAAAAGTGCCTCAAAAAGTGAATAAACACACAACCTAGCTAGTTCACTCCTGGGTAGTCAAAGAACCTCAAGTCCACAGAGATCTCTGCACAAACACATATACTGCTGCATTGTTAACAATGGCAAAAAAGAATGAAAACAGCTATCAATAAATGAATGGATAAATGTACACATACTCAAATGAATTTTAATCAGCCATAAAGAAAAATGAGATCATGATATTTGTAGGAAATGGGACAGAACTGGAAATTATATTAAACAAAAAGTAATGTTTTCTCTGTATGCAGATGCTAGGGGTGTGTGTAAGTCATGAAACTAGAAGGAAAGACAGATTAATGGAGTGGAGAGAAAACATGGGTGACGAACACATGTGACATGAAAGCAGACAGGGAGAGGAGGTAGGCTAACAGCAGCAGGACAGTGGGAAGAGGAAGATCAACACAGCAGGATACATATGAAAACAAGAAATGAAATTTGCTACTTCTATGATAATAATAAAAAGCTAATCAAGTACATGAAAGATACTCAAATGCTGTAAAAGGAACAAAGTCAGAACTTCAAATTTAGATGCTTTAAGGTGTCCCACAGTCTAATAAATGAGGTTCCATGGAAAACCAGCCCTATTAAATCAGAAAGGCCTAAAGACTAACTTTTTTGTTGTTGTTAAATTTTTTTTGAGACAGGGTTTTTCTGTATAGCTTTAGTGGCTGTCCTGGAACTCGCTCTGTAGACCAGGCTGGCCTCGATCTCACGGAGATCCACCTGCCTCTGCCTCCTGAGTGTTGGGATTAAAGGCATGCACCACTACTGCCTGGCTAGGGCTAGTTTTTTAAACAATGACCAAGGTGCAACAAGCTAAGTAAGTACAATATCCAGACCCTAAAATGCTCCCTTCCCTTTTAATTCTAAATAGTTGGTTTCTGTCTCTAAACAGGTTGGTCTAATTCTTGGCAGTCCCTCACAGCATCAGACCTTTTCCACTTACAGGAAAGATCTGTTGGACACATGTAAAGAAGCAAAATAAACACATTCAGAAAGAAGGATGAGATGGCTTCCCCCTTTCCTAACACAATTTTTGAATACACCCTTTCAATTTTTTCCAGGAATGAAATTGTTGTTCTGTGCACTGGTAACCAAGCTTCGAAGAGCAAGATGACTTAAAAACCTGAGACTTTACAGAGAGCAGGCATTTGGCACCGAAGTCAACATCTCTGTGGGTAACAGAGTCTTAAAATACTTTCAAAAGCAAAGCCAAAGGCAGCTGGGTTCTTAAACCTCAAGAATAGCAAGAACAAGGGAACTGGCTCCGCCTTCTAGCAGCTAAAGCCTATAGGATTCACAGAGCTGGTGTTTAGGGTAGATAGCAAAGCATGTAGGCCTGTGAAAAGCTAGAGGAGGTTTGTCCAACAGTCTGCTTCTGGTGGTTTTACTTGGGAGACGCTGTATTGTTATGTGGAGAGGCTATAGGCAAGTGATGTAATGACTCCCATGTCATTCATGGAGTTCCAGCACTCGCTGTGCAGAGAAACCTGAGCTGAGGAAGCCGAGAAGCTACAAAGGAGCAGGCATCCACACACTGGAAAGGGGGGAGTTAAGACAAAATCCAGAGCCAAGAACAGGAATATCTTCATTACAAGTGAGGCTGTGTAAACATAACTGAAAAATAAACGAATGGGAAGGAAGTGTGCAGGGAGGAGACAAAAGTTGCTAACGAGAGGACCTGAAACAGTGAGGTGTAAACTGTTTCCTACCAACTCACTCCACATTCACAACAATGTTTCTTTAATTACTGCATAATAGTCCAAGTTGGCCTTTTCTTAATCAGAAGACAAAAAAACATAAGGCAAAATAATAAAGAGAATTATTGACTCAAACAATACTTAAGGGACAGAACTGAAGGGTTGTACAAATGGTATAAGAACCACCATTATGGGGCTGGAGAGATGGCTCAGAGGTTAAGAGCACTGCCTGCTCTTCCAAAGGTCCTGAGTTCAATTCCCAGCAACGACATGGTGGCTCACAGCCATCTGTAATGAGGTCTGGTGCCCTCTCCTGGCCTATAGGCAGTGTACTGAGAATACTGTATATATAATAAATCTTTAAAAAAAGAACCACCATTATATTAAGGGCCATTCAAACAATACATTAGTCCAAAATACAGAGACTTTACAAAAAAAAAAAAAAAAAAAGGAAAACAGAACAAAACATGTAAGAGCTATAGTAACACACGCCTTTAATCCCAGCATTTGGGAGGCAGAGGCAGGGGAATCTTTGTGCATTCAAGCCCAGCCTGGTCTATAAAGTAAGTTCCAGGACAGCCAGACCTGTGACAAAGAGAAACCCTGTCTCAGGACTCCCCCTTCCCCAAAGAAATCTATATTAAAAAGTAAAACGAATAGAAGTTTGTTTTGTATATAAAATGTGGTATTATAGTGTTCCCATTAAGAAATTAACATACTATTTGAAACCACACTGTCCAACAGAATATGAACTACACATACAATTTGAAATTTCTTAGCTATATTAACATAGATTGTATTTTTAATATTTTGTTTAATATTTTGTTTATTAAAACATGTAAAATATTTTAATACATAATCAATATGGGAGATGTAGAATATAGATTTAATCCTCAGCACATCAATAAAGTTAAGAGATATCTTACTGGTTTTATATTAATTACCTGCTTTCTGTTATGTATCATACATAACATCACAATTTAGAAGCTATATTTCTTTCACAAAGAACTGTCCTATAATTAGATTCCATAGAGTTTATACTTGTTAAGGTAAATTCTTCTTTCCAAATTATTCTTAACATGAAATTAACTGAGGACTGAAGAGGTAAGTCAGTCAGTAAAAAACTTGCCTCACAAATATGAGAACCTGAGTTCCGTCCCCAGGAAGACACCTAAAAATGTCAGGCAGCTGGGCAGTTGGTGGCACATGCCTTAATCCCAGCACTTGGGAGGTAGGAGCAGGCCCTGTGAGTTTGAGGCCAGCCTGGTCTACAGAGCAAGCTCAAGGACACCCAGGGCTACACAGAGAAGCTCTGTCTTGATAAACAAAACAAAAACAACAAAGTCAAGCATGGTGGCTTAGACTTAAAATTCTCATGCTGTAGGTCAGAGATGTAAGATCACTGGCTCTCTGGAGAACCTGGTGAGCTGCTGGCAAGTGAGAGACCGTGTCTCAAAAACAAAGTAGGTAATTCCCAAGGAAGGAGAGCAAGATTGTCCTTAGGCCTCCACACCATATACACACGTGTATCTGAACACCCACACACACATCGGAACTTTAAAGTGAATGCAATCAAGTTTGTTTTAAATTTCAACTAAATTTTCTCAGCCACTCTAACCACATTTCAACTGCTCAAGAAGGCCATGTGGCTAGAGGCAGTGATCATAACTGGACAAAAGGAGATTTAGTCTAAAGAAATGAAGTGGGGGCTGGATGACTTAGCAGTTAAGAACACTTTTTGCTCTTGCAAAGGACCCAGGTTCTATTTCCAGCACCCACATAGAAGCTTAAAACCATCCTTAACTCCAGTTTCAGAGGATCTGACACCCTCATCTGACCTCTGAGGGCATCAAGCAGAGTACATGCAAGCAAAATACTTTCATAAAGTAATCTTTAAAAATTATGGAAATGAAATAATTATAAAAAATGAAATCAAAACTCAAACTTGAGTTTTAATAAAAATAAGGTAAAATAAAAATAATGTGACAGGGAAAAGAATTAAGGTATTAAAAACAAAAGGGAAAATTTGCAGATGCTGACCATTATGTATGACCAATACACTGATTTCTACCAATATGTATATTCAGGCTAAAACTGCTATATAAATAAAAACAATTGTTACAAAGTAAAGCCAACTTTACATTTAGAAAAATATTTAAAGCAAAATAATTCAGAAAAACTGAAAATAATAATGACAACAAGAAGATCTCAACATCAAACAAGGCTGAAACCAGACCAAAAAGCATGAAACAGTAATGCTAAAAGCTACAACTCACCACAAGGACATGACAGATAACAAGCATCAAGGATCATATTAACAACCATATGACAGAAACTAAGAGATATACAGAAAAATAGAATCAAACTAGAAGACCAACTTTTCGCCAGGCAATGGTAGCACACACCTCTAATCCCAGCACTTGGAAGGCAGAGGCAGGCGGATCTCTGTGAGTTCGAGGCCAGCCTGTCTACTAGAGCTAGTTCCAGGACAGGCTCAAAAAAAAAACTACAGAGAAACCCTGTCTTGAAAAACAAAACAAGCAAAAAAAAACAAAAATAAAACAAACAAAAACAAAACAAAAAATAAGACTAACTTTTCTCACTTGGTCAACAATAAATCAAGTGATTTTTTAACAAGGTATAAAAAGCCTAAATAACAATATGGTATATATAATTATGTAACCTGAGAAGAGAGAGTAGCCTTCATTCTGCTGTTCAAGGAATACTCACACAAAATGACACATACAACAACAAACATCAATAAGTCAAAGAACCTAGAGAACATTCTGCAATCATTCAATATAACTCAAGAATATATAAGTAATAAACCTACAATGGAAGTTTCAACACTTTCAAGCTAACCTTAACTCATAAAAGAATAAACATCTTCCAGGATACAGAAAAGACTGGGGTAAGAGTCAAATACACATATCAGCAGCTAAAGCACTGATCAACCAGTCTTAAGCCTTAGGAACTGAAATAAAGATAGGTCAGAGTTAAGAGCACTGACTGCTCTTCCAGAGAGCCTGGGGTCAATTCCCAGTACCTACATGGTGACTCACAACAGTCTGTAACAGTCTGTCCAGGTGATCTGGCTTCTTCTGGTCTCTACATGCACCAGGCAAGCAAGGGGTAAACAAGCATGTATGCAGGCCAAGCACCTATACACACACACACACACACACACACACACACACACACATATATGTGTGTGTGTGTATATATATATATATATATAATTAATATAAAATTTAAAACAATTGAAATAAAAGGCAATGATAAAAACGAAAATCGTATTCTGCTTGTTTTTAAAAGAAAAAAAATTGATCTAAGAATGTCAGAGAGACTTAATAAGTTGAAGGTAAACATGAACTGAAAGATCAAAGCCATAAAACTAAGAAATAAACTTGACCAAATAAACTGCTAACTGAATCAAGAAGAGGGTGGAAGTCAGGTCTGGTGCCTCATGCCTGTAACTCCAGCACTCAAAAAGTTGAAACAGAGGAATCACTAAGAGTTCAAGGCCAGTTTGTTCTACATGGTAAGTTCTAACGAAATGAAATTCTACCTAAAATAGAGGTTGGGAGAAGGATAGAGAATAAAGATGAAAACCAAGAAAGAAAGGGAAACCGTTAAGAAACTACTATCAAAGCTGCATATAGTGGTGCACTGCTGTAACCCCAGCACTCAGAAGACCATCGAGAGGGACTCTGAGTTCATGATTGGCCTGGACTAGAAAAGTAAGACTGCTAGGCATGGTGGCGCGTATCTTTACTCACAGCACTCAGGAGGCAAATCTGAATTTGAAGACTGGTCTACACAGGGATTTTCAGACCATGCCTCAATAAATAAAGATGGCCCTACCAAGTTCCAACCCAATGGTCACACAGACAGCTCTGGTTCAATTAAATGGATCATGAACCTAGGAAAGGGACTGTGGGATGGGGATTGACAGGGACGGGAGAAAGTAATAAGAATATTATATACACTTATAAACTTGCCAAAATACAAACTGAAATTTTTTTAAAGCACAAAATTAAAAATGGGCTTTTAAATGGAAAGGGAATGAAGGGAGCTGTGCTTATCTCATCTATCCAAACTGGCCAAAATATATTGATGCGAATTATTTTCTACAAAAATCTATCCAAAGAGATTCCACATGACACAGAAAACCTATACAGACCAATGCCACAGATTCCCGTAGAAGGTTTCACAGGAATATACCAAATCTTTACAGAAAAGTTAACTCAAAAGAAAAAATTAGAGTACTGGGTAAAAATTGTCTTTCTGAAATAAACCTAACTTTGATAAGAAACCCTAACAGTCTGCATATGCAAACATATTCAAATAGCACAGTATACTATCCCTTCCATATGTTACAATCGTCCACAATGAAAAGTCAAGATCACTTGAAGAAAAACCATTTCTGTGTAAACATGACTTTTCACCTATCAAAAGTACAGGAAAACAGGTACTCTGTCCGGGAAACTTCCAGTAGATAAACAGACAACTCCTATGGAAAGGAATTTGTTCACAATTATCAGAACTACAAATGTGCATACTTCCTGATACAGCAAGGTCACCTTTAGGAATTTGTATTCTATATATGCCTAGCCATGCGTGAAATTACAATGTACACAATAATTCACTGTAGTACTTGTCTTAGCAAAGACTAGAAACATCTCACAAGCCATCAATTATGGGCTGTCTAACTACACTACACCCATATGAACTCTCAAAAGGCACAGAAATGAAAAGGAAGCTTACAGGTACATATAAAGAAAGTTCTTTTGTGTTAAGTTTAAAAAGCAAGATGCAAATAAATGTATAAGTGAAACTTATGCAAAAATTGCAAGACTAGTAGAAGTAGAAAAAAGACCTTTTCTTCCCAGTTCCTTTGGCATCTTTTGAATTTAGAACCATGGAACTGTCACTTTGAGCCAAAAAAAACCATATAATTACATTGATTTTTTTTTCTTAATCTTGCCCTTGGAAATGATACTCCATTTAGAATACTTGTTATTCTTACAGACCAAATTTCTAGTAAAGATATAATTCAAGAAATTCTTATTTTAAAGGCTTAAACAAATATTCCACATAGATGTAAGAGGAACAGCAGATCAGCCAGAAGTGCATCTAGTTAATGTTTTTTAACCCTGATGATACTTTTGAATGACCCTGGGGGCTTCTAAAAATACCAGTGCCCTATATTCCACCCCTACACTAACACCAGAAATTCAGAACATGAAGCCCTGCCCCAAACCACTGATCTCAATGCTTTTAAAATAGCGAGCATTTGTTTCTAGATACTTGCCCCATAAATTATCCACCACCATACTATCTATTCCCTACTGCAACTTTCCTACTCAAATAACGTCCTTGCCAAGATGCCTATTAACACCAAAGATACTAGCTGCCAGAAAAGTAAATTAACAGAAATTTCAAGTACACTACTAGAATGATCACAAATTTTGAATGTGGGAGTGACCAAGATTCCCTTTGTTCTCAATCTGTCTCAGTTTCTTTAACAAAAGTTTTCTATGTTCAAATAAGTTAGAAAAGCATGCCTACTTATAGCAATAGCAAGGTTTTCATTATAAGCTGTGAGATCAGGACCCGCCTCAAACCTCTAAAATTCTGCAAGTAAGGTGGGGCAAGAAAGTGCGGTGAGTAAAGGCATTTGGTGCCAAGCCTGGCCACCAGAGTTTGATCTCTGGGACCCACGTGATAGAAGGAAAGAACTCCCATAAGGGGTCCTCCGACCTCTAGAGAGGCACCAGGCACCACGACACATGTGCCCAAACCACCACAAAAACATACATAAATAAAATGTTTAAAATAAATTTTACAAGTGGCAAGCGAGAGGGAGAGAGGGAGAGAAGGAGAGAAGGAGGGAAGGAGGGAGGGAGGGAGGGAGGGAGGGAGGGAGGGAGGGAGGGAGGGAGGGGGAGGGGGAGGGAGGGAGGGAGGGAGGGAGGGAGAGAGAGAGAGAGAGAGAGAGAGAGAGAGAGAGAGAGAGAGAGAATGAATAGGGTCCAACTACGGAAAAAGCTTTTGAAAATGAAACTTAAGATGAAAAGGCCAGTTGCTCACTTGTCTTAGATTTTTATCATCTGTCTTTCGCAGCTTGATTTCTAAAACAGTTTGGCATCAGCTTAAACCTTTAACCTATACACCCTCTTTCCATCCTATATGCTCTCCCCCCCCCCCCAAGTACAGACAACATCACATTTTGCATATCTGGTCTTCCCAGAAGTTTCTATCACTTTTGCACTTTATACCCAACTGACACCATCGCATGACCATTTTTAAATCAAAAGAATTAAACAGCTCTAGGCTTGGAGAGCCTATGTCATCTTGATTTTCCTTCGGCAATGCTGAATTCCATTTTTGTTTTGTTTTCAGGTGTTTCACAACCGCATTCTGCCTGCTGGAGTTAGAATGACATCCTCTGGGGGAACACGATTGATCAGTTAATGGAAGATGGTAGAATCTATTCCCATCTAAATTAGGCCAAAGGCTTTATTGGGGTCCTCTCCCTTCCCACCCCAATCCATGTAAACCAAGTACTAACTCAGCTGCCAACAGAGTGCAAGGGACACCAAGTAAAGGTGCTTGCTCAGACTCAGGCTGGAGCAATCCTAGAACCCCTGCTCTGTAGCCAGGAGCCCACAAGTTAACTCTTGCCCAACATCTAAGGCATTTGCAGCCCACGATTGTGACTGTACTAAGGTATCATAATGAAGACGTTCAGGTCAGGCCAACAGGCTACCTTAACAGTAGAAAAGGAACAAAATGCCACTGCAGGATTTACTCAACCTCAAGGTGTTTCTAAACACGTCTTACCCAACCATTAAAAACTCTAAAAATAAAAACGTTTAAGAGATCTTTCTCAAGTTTTAAGGACAGAGCGGTCTGAGTCAAGTAGATCTGAAGTAAGGGTTGGGAGTTCCGACTGGGATGAGGGTCCCTGGACGTAGCTGAGCGTGGGGTCCCTGCCCCTCCACCTCCTGAAACCTGAAACCTCAGCCCCAGGAGAGCCCCAGGCTTGTTTCCCCCATCACCCCGCCCAGGCAGTTCCCACGGACTTTGCCTTGAGGCTGAAGAGCCCCTGCAGCAAGCGGGGCCAGGGATGGCCGCTCCCTCACTCCCTTGGGGCCTTGGGGAGTGGCCCCACGTCGTCGCACTCACCAAAGTCCAGGAACTGTTTGATAGAGAGCGGTGACGGAGAGAAGCGGGAGTAGCGCTCGATCTGCTGGGGCACCGACTGCTTGAGCAGCCGGTAGAAGAGCCGCATCCTCACTCGGGCACTGCGCACATCCGCCGAGACGTCCCGGATAGCCGCAGGGGCCGCCGACGCCGAGCCGCCACACGGAGGCGGCGCCGGCGGGGCTTTACCTCCACCTGGGGCTCGGCCTTGGCGCCACCAGAGCCGTGGCTGCAGCAGCACCTAAACAAGCACCGATGGCAGTGAAGGCAGCCGTGGCCCGCTGCCCGCGAGTTCGTAAACCCCGCCCAGAATAGGCGGGGTCTGCCGCCGCACGTACGCGGCGCGCGTGGAATGTGAGGGGCGCGAGGGGCACGCGGCGGCACGCGCGCGCCGCTGATTGGCTGCCGCCGCCGCCAAAGCTTTCTTAAAGCCCCGGTAACACATACAAACTCCCGCCTTCGCTCCCCTCGCTCGTGGCTCTCACCCTGGTCCCCAGGAGCCTGGCTGTGGCCGGTCCCTCCCCAGATCAGGTCTTCCAAGACCAAAAAGTGCTTGGAGACCTGGAGGACGCCGGGAGACCACGTCCTGAAACACGATCTTTAGCGCTGCCCTAAACCTTTCCAACCCCGGGCCCCTCTTCCGGAAGGCCCTCCTCAGATCAGCTGACTGCTCCGCTTTAAATTGTTCCTCGCAGTCCTATGCTTTTTCAAATTCTTTGCCCCTTAACTATGTGGTTTGTTTCATCCCCTCCAACAATACTAGTACCTTAGCACAGAATTACATAAAAGCTACTGGCTTTCCCACCTCTCCCCCCACCCCCGGCCAGTTAACCTAACCTAAGGAGCTCCGCTGCCCGTCTGCCGGCCTTCAGCCTTCACTCTGGTGAATACCTTTGGACCGATTGTTACAAAAAAGGGATTGTTACATCACCGGCCCTAGACCTCCAGTTACCACCTGAGCCAATCACTGCCCAAGATCCTTAGATCACTCACTATTTCACTGCTACCTCTCACTGCTACCACCATTGGAGGAGTCCATTACAAATAAAGGTCATTAACACTTGCTATCCATGCGTCCTAGATCCCCGCGTCCCAAAACAGTTGGATGGGATTCATCATAGATATCTCCTTGCCCTCCTCACACCCTCACATACACATCCATTGGAAAGGCTCAAATTAAAGCCAGTGACCATTATCTCACAACACCTCACCACCATAGAACCCTGCCAGACTCAGTTTCACCACTATTTGAGAGCAGGTATCCATCTATGTTTACACTGTACTGAATTTTCTTTGAATACATGGCTCAGTATATAAAATCGGTATTTCCAAATGTGGCTATATGAAATACTGCTTACTTTAGCCAATACCGCCATACACTGACTTAATTTCTGTTAATGTGCAAACATCAACTACAAAGAAAGGTAAAACCGTTCTTCTTAACCCGATTATTAGGGTAAAGCTTTTATGCCTTTATTTGGGTCCTTACGTACCCACTTCTTTGCTTTATAAAATTGTTGTTGCAACTCTACCTGAATTTAAAGAAAAAATAGCATATGCATGCAGAAACATCCTATGGTCTTCCCGTATTTCTGCATTTCCAAGTACAACTATGATTGATAACTGAACTACGCTGTCTTCTCCATTCAAAGGAAAGCCTAAGGGGACTTAGTGCCAACCTTTCTAAAGGGCAGTTTACCAACAGAGCAGAGCGCTGACTGCGGTTGGAGCGCATGGGCAGTCAAAAAGAAGGCATGGCCCGTGCTTGTCCACTCACTTTCATGGGTGCTGCCTGCAGATGGAGTTTTACTGGTAGCAGTTATGGATGAAGATCACCATAACTGGGTGTTGGTGGGGAGAGAGGTTGTCCACCTATGTGGCATCGTTCTGAACTCACCCATCAGCTTTTTCATAATTTCCTCTTCTGTCGCACTAACTGCTACTTTAAAAAGATTTATTCTCATGTTTTAATTACTCAAAATCAAGGTGCCTAATTTAATACTTCTCTAAAGAGTGTCGCGGTCCTAAAAGTTGAGAAAATGTGAAAGAGGCCTGGATACTGGAAACTTGGGCTGGTCCATGGCTCACACGACTCAACCCTAAACTTGCTCCCATCATTAGCATGCTGTGTGACCTAAGACTAGGCTCCTAGCCTTTCTGTGTCTCAGTTATTTTAGTAGCAGGTGGAGATGGACAACTTCTCTCCCTTACATTTGTGACAATTAAATAAAATAAATCTTATCTAATGCAACTATAAGACGCTTTTGGTCCTCTTTAGTACATGATAGCAGTTCACCTAGAAACTCAAACCAGTTTGATTCCGGTGGTAATTATCATTAGATTTCTTGAGCTCAAACCACCACAAGAATTTCCCAGCTTGTCGTGCACTGTAAGGTGTTGCACAGGCCTCTCTGGGAAATTCCAAGCCCGTTCACAGCAGCAGCACCTGGAAGCTTGTTAGAAATGCAAATCCTTGGACTCAGTCACAGTCCCACAAAAGGAACAACTTGGAGGTGAGGCCCAAGGACTTAACCACAAATTCTTCTATATTCCTATCTTCAAGAGGTACAGCTTAATCCTTCCCCCACCCCGAATGTGGGTGCTAGGTTTGGCAGTAGCTTTTAACAAATAGATTATGGTCAGACATGATGAGATTACACTCAGCAATTAGGTTAGAAAACTACTGGGTCCCATAAAATACCTGACCATCATGCTTCAAAACTATCAACGTCATTAAAAGCAAGGAAAATTGGGGAAGGTGGCATGGCAGAAAGGAACCCAAGGAGATTATGACAACTAAATGCAATGTACTCTCCTGGATGGAATTCTGGGGTGGGAGGAGGAGGAGGAGGAGAAGGAGGACGGGGAGGGGGAGGGGAGGGGGAGGAGGGGGAGAAGGAGGAGAGGGAGAAGGAGGAGGAGGAGGAGGAGGAAGAAGAAGAAGAAGAAGAAGAAGAAGAAGAAGAAGAAGAAGAAGAAGAAGAAGAAGAAGAAGAAGAAGAAGAAGAATTAGGTTTAAAAACTAAGGTCCTGGACTTTGGACCAAATGTGTTTAATAATCATATATATTGGTTCATGAGTTGTAATAAATGCACCAGCATGCCTAGCATCTATTTCCCTCCCCTCCTATTTTTCTCCCCCCTCCCTCTCCTCCCCTTTCCCTTCTCTCTTTCTTTTTCTCTCATTTTCTTCCTCTCATGCCCCTTCTTTCTCCTTCACAGTTTGGAAGCAGATGCTCCCACTGAATAACCTGGAGACAGCATAGCTCTGGCCCGAGGCCTTGATTCACACCCTAATACAATCTCTGAATCTGTGTCAAAACCCTTAGCCAAGGGAGATACCCTGGGACACTTAAAACCCAAATTTCCAGAGTTTGTGGCCATAAATGCTTGTTGTTTCCAGTTGCTAAGCTGGTGATGATTTGTGATACAAAAAGAATGAACTCATATGCAAGCCCCCAGGATTCTGATGTGTGAGCCACTCTCCACCCTAAATCTATGTCTCTCCTATCAAATGCCTCAGATTGCAGTTAATCACTTAAACAGGAAGGGAAGCCTTCCCTATCTGAGAAGTCCATCCCTCCCCCCTCTACATAGTTTCCTAATAAATAATACTTCCCATTCTAACCTCCCCAACAATGTGCTATGCCATTATTAATGCTCCCTTTCATACTAGTGTTCTGTGTAAGTACCTGTCATTATTTAAAGTCACAAAAAATATTCATCAAATGTTGTAAGAGGCCCCTTGTTTGTCCCCGGCTGCTCAGCCCCAAAATAATCATACAGAAACCGTATTATCTGCAAAAGTGTTTGGCCAATAGCTTAAGCGTATTTCTGGCTAACTCATATCTTAAATTAACCCATCTCTATTAATCTGTGTATTGCCATGAGGTTGTGGCTTACTGGGTAAAGTTCTGGCATCTGTCTCCAGCAGGGCTACACGGCTTCTCTGACTCTGCCTTCCTTCTCCCAGTATTCAGGTTAGTTCTCCCTGCCTACCTCTATTCTGCTCTGTGCAGGCCCAAGACAGTTTCTTTAACAAATGGTATTCACAGCATAGAGGGGAATCCCACATCAATCAAATAAAAATGCATAAAACTGGATCTGGATACATTGCACTTTTTGATCTTCCCAAGGACCCAGGTTCTGGTCCCAGTACCCACATCATATGGCCCACCTGTAACTCCAGCTCTAAAAGATCAGATGCCCTCTTCTGACCTCTGTTAGTAGCTGCAGACACATTTTAATAATCTCTATAAAACTCATCATCTCTTTCATTGGTAACTACTCTCACTCTTGTTCACATCTCCATGAATTGTATTTATGCTTTGGATAAAAAAATAGACCGTGTTAGGTGCAATAATGAGAAATATGGGCTAACCTGAAAAACTAATGAGCTTAATTCTTATTTGTAGCTATAGTTCTTGGTTCACAACAAGATGCTGTTATGAGATGCCCATAAGAGATGAACATACAGACAGAGTCTTAACAATTGTGTTTTTATTTTATCTTGTTTTGTTTTGGGGTTTTGTTTTGTTTGTTTATTTTTTAAGACCAGGTTTCTCTGTATATCCCTGGCTGTCTTGGAACTCACTGTGTAGGTCAAGCTGTCCTTGAACTCAGAAATCCACCTGCCTTTGCCTCTTGACTGCTGGGACGAAGGCTTGCCACCACACCCAGCTAGAGTAAGGGCTAGATAAAGGCAAAAAACTTTTCCTAGTATCTTGCTTGGCAGTTGCAGGGGAGGTTTTGTGCAAGCAAGCAGATTAACAGAAGCTAAGATAAGCAGTTAGGTGGAGAGAGTGGGGTTTCTGCACAAACAAGTGATTTAACAGAAGCTAACCTAAGTTAACTGGGGCATCTTGAGCTCAGGTTGAATAATTTTTCACAGGGCTTCCCAATCAAGGGGATTAAATTCTAGTCAAACCAAACATGCCTTTAGCAAGAACAGAAGTGGCAGAGGAAACGTTGTACTACCTGTCACAACACCTGATAAAAGTTAAGCCAATGGGAAAGGAGGAAACATTTTGTAGGGCCTTGAAGCTTCTGAAACAGTCCTCTTAACCTCCGTTTTCCTTCTCTCTACCTTCTCCTTATCTCTGGGTGCATGCAAAGAAGAAAGTAGTAACAGTTTGAAACATCTTGAGAGTAGGAGGAAGCTGGCATTGCAGAATGTAGAGCAGAAACAGGAAGAAAATAGGTCATCAATGGTGGTATTAAGCTATTATCAAAGCAACCCCTATGCCTTCTCTGAACTTCAGGCTATATGGGCCAGTACATATCCTTAGGATTTAGACAATCTTGAGTAGATTTATATTACTTCAAAACTGTACTGGCCTTCATGCCAAGAAGTCTAGAGATGTTGGAAGTCTTTCACTAATGGTTAATATTAGATTGTAGTTTTATTTGTAACTCTTTGGGGGTCTCACCACCCAAATAAATACATAGAGAATTATTCTTACTTATGAATACCTGGCCTTAGTTTGGCTTATTTCTAGCTAGCTTTTCTAACTTAAATTATGTCTATCTGTAACTACATTTTGCCTCTGGACTTTTTACCTTTCTACCTTTCTTTCTTTTTTTCAAGACAGGGTTTCTCTGTAGCTTTGGAGCTGTCCTAGAACTAGCTCTTATAGACCAGGCTGGCCTCGAACTCACAGAGATCCACCTGCCTCTGCCTTCCAAGTGCTGGAATTAAAGGCCTGCACCACCACTGCCCAGTTTTCCCTTTCTTTATTTTATTTATCTTTCTTTCCTTCTTACTTCATGGCTGGCCCCTGGCACTCTCCTCTCCTTCTCCTTTGTCACTCCTCCTCTTCTTCTCCTATTTATTCTCTCTGCCTGTCAGCCCCACGTATACATCTCCTACCTAGCTATAGGCTGTTCAGCTCTTTGTTAGACCAATCAGGTATTTTAGGCAGGCAAAGTAACATAGCCTCACAAAGTTAAGCAAATGCAACATAAAAGAATGTAGCACATCCTTGCATCATTAAACAAATGTTCCACAGCATAAACAAATAGAACACATCTTCAGCTAGTGTTCCACAATATTTCCCCCTTCTTGTCTAAATAAAAATGAAAGATTTTTAATTTAATACAGTAAAACTATATACAACAAAAAGTTATCAAGTAAGAATTACATTTACAATATTCAGCCCATTTCCAATTCAGAGAAAATAATCCATTATCTATCTTATCTTAGTAATTCCAGCATTTTATACCTTATTTACTTTCTATCATAACTAAAGAGAATTATAATTCTAAGTATTTAGTCTTTAACTCCATCAAAGACCCCAGAAGTAATTAATACTAACAAAAGAGACATCTGGTTGCCTGTGACTACCCCAAAATTCTTTTGCAATATTGGGGTATCCATCTTCGGCCTACAATGAAGCAGAAAATTTAAAGTGTTATCCAGCCTTGTATTGGCAAAGGTCATCAGTTGCTTTCCTCTGTGTCCTGAAGGAACACTGAAGGACCATCCCACCTTGTTTTAGCAAAGCTTAGAAGTTACTTTCCTGTTAGTCCTGCATGTCCAGTTTATACAAATGGTCAAACAGTCAAGGCAAAAACAGTTTCTTGCTCAAATGGCTAACCTAGCCACAACAAAAGCAAATTTCCTATGGAGTTTCTTTGATGCCCATCATTCTTTTATGAAGTAAATTGGTGCTGCCAGGAAAAGATGTGTCTCATTATTATGAAAAGCCCCAAATTAACAAAACATTTTAAATGCCATATTCTATAGGTCTTTGAAGTGTTTGAAAATCATCTGTCAAAAATGTATCTTGAAAACATATCTAATGTGACTATAAGTCACATTATATGTGATTACAACTATAATTTATGTATATTATAATAACAATCTATAATTATAATAATCTATGATTATTATAAGCCAACTACTCACCTCATTTCTTAATGATACATTGCATTTTTAAATGAACTTCACAAACACAATACCTCAAACAAGAGTAAAAACATATATATATATATATATATATATAGTATAAAAAATTACTTTAAATTTGTATCAATATACCAAGATCCTTGCCAATGCAACAAAATATCTGAGACTAATAGTTGTCTTTTTATCCTATTTTCCCCTAAATGACAAAAAAATCCATAACCCACAAAATAACCAACAATCACCCACTCCATCTCTTGGGATGGTAGGTGTCTTCTTCTCTAGACTGCTTCCTGCTGTCTATGGGTGAAGGCACTTTAGGGGTCCATGAGAAAACTGAGATAATGGCCAAGTCCTGGGAATACCTTTCTTGATATACATCACCTGTCAAGATTCAGAAGGTCTCCCCTGATCAAACCAGATCCATATGAATTCTGAAATAACCCACAGCCTTTTGTTTCCTGTGGAAACAAAAGCATAAAGTCTTCCCCCAAAGCATTTTTGATTTCCATTTGACAAGTAGATTCTTTTACTTCCATTTTAAAGTTAAAACATTCTTAAAATATCTAGACTGGTTTATTTCAGCAGTCACTCTTTCAATCCCATGTTTCCCAGCAACTGCCTTTTGCTTATCATCATTCAAAAAATTAAAAGAACAACACAATGACATACAGGATCCAGATTCCCTGTGTATTTCCCATCTCTATGTGACTTATTCTTTTTTATATTACTTTATTTTTCTCTTTAAAGACTTTATTATTTTAAACTCTTTCTATGACTGTCTATACCCATTTTCTTTATTAAACTTTTGCACATTGTTAAACACACTATAGCTTAGAGTTTTTTTTCTTTCTGGATCTATCTTTAGTGCATATCTCTAGTCTTTTTTGTCTGCATGAGCAAAGAACTGCTAAGTGGGGTGGCTAGGACCTCCACTGCAGCTTTAGTGGCTGGTTCCACCCACCTGGTTCCACCCACATCTTTGAGAGCCGGTCAGAGATGCATTTGAGCAGGAACTGCATTCAATCCCCTCTCCCCTATGATGGCACTGCAACAGGCATTTTTAGTTGGCTCTTTTTTTCTACTTAACATACTGGTTGCTCAAGGGCTTACTGTGAGGCCGAGACTCTTAAAGAAGCTGTATCTGTTTTGTTTTGTTTTGTTTTCTCAGCTTTCTCAGACCCTATGTGGAAATTAGGGCTTCACGTTGGATCACCAAAATATAGGTTTTCTTTTTTCCTCTTTGAGAGCCCACCACCCAGCTACAAAATAAACACATGAAGAGTTAGTCTTACTTATGAATGCCCACCCTTATATTGGCTTGTTTCTAGCCAGTTTTTCTAACTTAAATTATCCTATCTCTCTATAGCTATGTTTTGTCTCTGGGTTTTTTCTTTTCTTTATTGTATATATTTTTCTTTCCTTCTTACTCCATGGCTGGCCCCTGGTGACCTCTTCTTCTCCATTTCTCGTTCCTCCCTCTCCTTCTCCTATTTGTTCTCTCTGCCTGGCAGCCCCACCTATCCCTCTCCTGCCTAGCTGTTGGCAATTCAGCTCTTCATTAGACCAATGAGGTGTTTTAGGCAGGCAAAGTAACATATCTTTACAGAATTAAACAAATGCAATAAATGATTGCAGCACGTTTTAAACTAATATTCAACAACATTTGATATCTTGCTAGCTCAGCACATGAGAATTTAAGAGTTTGATTTAAAATAAAGTATTATAATGCTTCTTGTGCCCAAGATATAGAACAAAATCATATCATATAATATCCATGAAAAGAAAAACAATAAGGGGAGGGGGCCGAAGAGATTGCTCAGTGGTCAAGCTGCTCACTGCTTGCTCTTGCAGTGGACCCTGGTTTAACTCCCAGCCTTCATATAAGGACTCGCAACAACCTGTAACTCCATTTTCAGGGGATCCTCCACCCTATTCTGGCCTCTGCAAATACTGCACACAAGTGGTACTCTTACATACATAAAGGCAAAACACTCATACACATAAAATAAAAATAAACAAATAATTTTAAAAGAGATTGGTTAAATAAATTATGACACATACATTCAATGGTCAGTTATCTTGTTACTAAGGATTTGTTGTAAGAGCTGGAGAGGTGGTGTCACAGTTAAAACTACATACTGATCTTGTAGAGAACCATGTTAGGTTCACAAGCATCTGTAAGGCCAACTCCAGGGGATTCTACACCCTCTTCTGGCCTCCACGGACACCACACTAGTGTGTACATACTTATATTCACATACACATATATACATAATTTTTAAAATATCTTAAAAATTCATTATATGAAAATCCACATGGGAACATTAAAAATTCATCTACTTTAAGAAAGGAAAAGCAAGATATAAAATTATGCATTAATTTTCATTTGAACTCATGTATGAAGAAAGCACATAAGCTTTGCATAAAATATGGTGTAGGAAAGATACAAAGCAAAATGCCAATGACTCAAGTCCTTAACTTGTTGAGACTGTTTTCTTACTGGTAAATAGGTGCTTCTGTCACCTGATACTTGGAAAACTTGGCATTTCTTACACTAGCAAGGCTAATGATATCTTTATCCACCTAATTTGTTTGATAAGGTGCTGCCTCCCCTCCTATCTCCGACCAATATTGAAACTGAATTTGGCACTGGGGCAGGATGTGGGAGAGGCACATCTTTGATCCCAGCACTTGGGAGGCACAGGCAGGCAGATCTCTGAGTGTAATGATTATATAAATTATTATATTATTAATAAAAACTGAGGAGTTGGATATGGGGTTAAAACCTGATAGCTCAGAGAAACGCCAAAGAATCAAGCAGTGACCTCCTCTCTCTCTCTCCTTCTTTGATCCAAATACCACAAATCTTTCGAACCCCTTCCTACTACTTCCTGTGTCTCTCTATATATCGTGGGTCCTCCAAAACCTCTATGACTGATTCTGGTCAACTAGTAGTAGCTCTATCCTCTGGTTGAAAGTAAACTTTATTGACAGTCTCAGGAGTGTCAGAGTATGATCAAAATATCCCACAACATCTGAGTTTGAGACCAACCTGGTCTACAGAGGGAGTTCCAGGACAGCCAGGGATACACAGAGAAACTCTGTCTCATAAAAAAAGAAAGAAAGAGAGAGAGAAATTGAACTTGACCTAGATGAATTTCCAAGTTGTTAAGATTTCCATCGGGGTCAAGGTCTCATTCAGTTGCCAAGGCTTTTCTCTCTGCCATGATTGATCTGAAGTAAGGATAGGAGATGATGCCGAACCAAGTAGAGAGTGGGCATGTTCTATAAAATTAAAATTTCTTTGCACAGATGAGCCTCATGGAAAAATCATAAGTACAGCCTCCTCATCCTTGGTGCTAAGTTTACAAGCACATGACTGGTGGCAAGTGACAAAGTGTGTGTGTGTGTGTGTGTGTGTGTGTGTGTGTGTGTGTGTGTGCGCGCACGCGCGCGCGTGTGTGGTTTCTGGTGGGTTTGGCTGGGGTGTGGCTATCAGTTTAGGATCCCTATATAAGCTGCCCCTGGACACAATAAAGGGGGCTTTCTTGGGGCATTCTTGTTTCAAGGATGACCCGTCTCTCTGTCTGTCTTTGTGTGTTTCAATCTCCAGCCCCTTGCCCGGTTCACGAACTGGATGGCGGTGCCTAGAGCGCAGACGGGCGTGGTGCGCTGCAGCATAGGAAGAGAAGGAGACAAAGATAGTGTTTGTTTTTGATTTTGGTTTTGGTTCTGGTTTTGGTTTTTTGAGACGGGGTTTCTTTGCGTAGTCTTGGCTTTTCTGCAATGTCAGCACAGTCAGATTGATAATTTTGGTTGGATGGACCTTCAGCCATGCCATAGGCCACCAGGAAACTATCACCTGTCCCAACTAGGGAGTAGGACCAGCTCTAGATACACAGAGCCCTACGTGGTCCTCCTGCAAGATTAGGAAGTTCTACCATTATCTGATGCTGTAGTAAGAGATAAGTTGTCTAACTTCTTGGAGCCTTGACTTTCTGATCTGAAAATGAGAGACTGGAGTAATGAAGCTATTCTTGTGAGTTTAGCGTGAGAACTGAAGAGAGTCCTCTCCAGCTGTCAATCATATTCCAGTTGTTTGAGGGGGGGTCACTGCTGCTGTTTCACATCCAAACAGCTGCCATAGTGTAGGCAAACATCTGACCTTGAAGTGTCCCTGTCAGATCTTCCATACTGGTTGAGTGTGGGACAGTTGCTTCGTCTCTCCTCACCTGTAAAGTAAGGAGGTTGGACTTGAGCTGACCCGGGAAAAGGAGACTGTGGGTCTATTCGAGGAGCATTGGCTGCTATAATAAATTATGTACTGATGCCAGCAGCGTCACCTGAGGCTAATGTGCTGTAGGCACTCACTAACTTATTCAGCAAATCCTAATGGAAGAGTTAGGACAAGTAACGTCCCAGGGAATAAGAAATCATTTTATTTTATTTGAGGGACTAATTTTCAAAGACAAAGGAGAAAAAAAAATAGTAAGGAAAGGGTTAGGTGCCTGCGGCAAAATGTTCAAATACAAGCGATGTCTGTATTGAAGATGCTTTTGGAACAGAAAGCAGTCTTTTTTGTTTGTTTGTTTTGTGTTTTGGTTTTTTTGAGACAGGGTTTCTCCGTACCTTTGGATGCTGTCCTAGAACTAGCTCTTGTCGACCAGGCTGGTCTCGAACTCACAGAGATCCACCTGCCTCTGCCTCCCAAGTGTTGGAATTAAAGGTATGCGCCACCACCGCCTCGCCAGAAAAGCAGTCTTAGGATGCAAGTCAGGCTTGGAGTCTGCTTCTCCTTGCACAGCCTGTCGTACACACCCTTTCTCTTTTTCCCTAAGATGGCTTCATTTCGCTCACTGTATTTTGTTGTTGTTTTGTTTTGTTTTGTTTGTTTTTTCTTCTAAGCACTTCCACTGTCACTGGTTCCAGTGAGGAAAGTCACTTCTTTCTCAGGTAAGTTTGGTTTGGCAGCACAACCCAGACTGTACCTGCTCCCATTCTGACGTCATGCCACCTCCAGCATAGAAGTTTCACTCCCGTGTGTATTTCATAGGTATAGGCAAGAAATTCCTTTTGGACCAAGCACAAGCTGAATTTCAGTAGGAAAAAAAAAGCAACGCTGTCTATTTCCCTTAAACTTTAACCCAGTGTTTTTTCTGGCAGCCTTTCCTGGCTTCTCCCAGGCAGAAGACTTACCTGTTACCTTTATTACACTTCTCTGTGAATGTGCCTGCCGAACTCTCATCCTGTTGTCCTTTATCTGCACAGGTGTGGCCATGTCCCTAGCGAATGGCTGCTGTGTTCTCAGCGAACAGGAATGGCAGTGAACTTTTTCTTAACTCAAACTCCCTAGAGATCCAAAGTTTCTGCACCAATACCAAGAGGATGAGAAGAGGCCGGCAAGAGACCAAGTGAATTCACAATTCAAGTTAGAATAATCAGGACCTGGTGGCCATGGTAGCAAGCAAGGAGTAGAGAGCTCAGTAAAAGCAGCAATGGGATGGTCCGGAAAAGCCAAGTATACAGCGAGACGCTCTGCTGTGGTCTGAATGTTTGCGCACTGCCCCCGGACATATGCTGATTTATCCACCTGCAGTGCGCAGCAGCGAGTCTGGATTCTCGTGACTGGGATTAGTACTCGTGTAATAGAGATTCCAGACAGCTATGATTTTCCTTTCACTATGAGTGAACCCTGCAAGAAGATTCTGTCTGTGAAAAAGCAGGACCTCCTAAAACACCACATCTGCTTGGCACCTTGATCTTGGCCTTGTAACCGCCAGATCTATAAGAAGTGAATTTTTGTTGTTTGTAAGTCATGCCGTCAATAGTATCCCGTTAGAGTAGCCCAAAAGGAGTGTGTGTGTGTGTGTGTGTGTGTGTGTGTACATGTTCTTAACGGGGTTAGTGCACATGTGCACACTTCCCCAGCTGTGCTGCTTTTCCTGAAGACACCATCGTCGCTAGTGTCTGCCAGATGTGCTGAAGATGGTAGTTTTGCTCCTGTTGTATTTACTTTTCCCACTGCTGTGACAATCCCTGACAAAATCAACATAAAGGAAGAAAGGTTTATTTTGACTCACAGTCTGAGGCAGCCGTTCTCAACCTGGAGGTCAAATGACCTTTTCACAGAGGTCAACCAAGACCGTAGGAAAACATAGATATTTATTTACATTACAACTCATAACTATCACAATTACAGTTTACAAAGAAACAACAAAAATAACTTTATGGTTGGGGTCACCACAACACGAGGAACTGTACTAAAGGGTCACAACATTAGGAAGGTTGAGCAGCACAGGTATGAGGGCATACGATCAACCCAGTATGGCAGGAATTTAGCACAGCTGGTCCCATTGCTCCCACAGTCAAGAAACAAGAGTAAATGAATGCTAGCACCCAACTGCTTTCTCCTTTTTTTTTCCCTTTTATTTAGTGTTGGGCTCTAGGCTGTGGAATAGTGTCACTTGGTTTCAGAGCTGGTCTCAGTTCAACTTCTCTGGAAATGTCCTCACAGGTATGCACCGAGTTGTATCTCCTAGGTGATTCCAAACTTGACAGTGCAAATGAACCCTCACAGCTCCTATTATCCAGCATGGCAGATTTCTGCTAAGCTGCCACTCATTGTACGGCCAAGAGATTCTTTTGAGCCCTATGACGTCTGTCCTCATCATCAGCCCTCCCATCTGAAAAGCCTTCCTCTCCTCTGAGTTCAGGTCCACCCTTTTTTCTCCTACTGTCTTCTGGTCACAGTCAGGTCTCTGAATGGTTGCTGCTCTTCTGCTGTTTCTAGAAGTGCCTTGGAGCTCGATCCATGGCCCCTTTCTTGTTTCTCTCTACTAGACAAGCCCCACTAGCCTTCTGACTTCATTTGGCCACTTCAGTGCTGATCCTTACACTTCCACTTCCATGCCAGTGTCTCAGTGATTCCCTCAAGCCCTACATGCCAATGCTATGTCCTCTCCATCTCTTGAGTTCTCTGCTTCGCTTCATCCCTAATGTCATTATCCTGCTCATGGCTACAATTACTTCTCATCTGGTTACTCCAATTATACTTGGCTCCCCCTACATCCTCTCTTGCTTCCAACCTATTCTTTCGTCCATTGTGGCCTGAGTGATTTTTATAAAAGTTTCTGCATCTCTATCACCATAGAACCTTCATCTGGCGATGGATGGAGATAGAGACAGAGCCACACATTGGTGCACCAGACGGAGCACCTAAGGTCCAAATGAGGAGCAGAAGGAGGGAGAACTTGAGCAAGGAAATCAGGACTGCGAGGGGTGCTCCCACCCACTGAGATAGTGGGGCTGATCTAATCGGAGCTCACCAAGGCCAGCTGGACTGGGACTGAAAAAGCACGGGCTAAAACCAGACTCCCTGAACATGGCGGACAATGAGGGCTGCTGAGAAACCAAGGACAATGGCACTGGATTTGGCTCCAACTACACATTCTGGCTTGGGGGGGGGGGACTAGCCTGATTGGATGCTCACCTTCCTAGACCTGGATGGAGGGGGAAGGAACTTAGACTTCCCTCAGGGCAGGGAGCCCTTACTGCTCTTCAAACAGGAGAGGAAGGGAGAGTGGAGGGGGGAGGGAGAGGTAAATGGGAGGCGGGGAGGAGGCGGAAATTTTTAATAATATAAAAAAATAAAGCTATCGGGCTGGAGAGATGGCTCAGAGGTTAAGAGCATTGCCTCCTATTCCAAAGGTCCTGAGTTCAATTCCCAGCAACCACATGGTGGCTCACAACCATCTATAGTGGGGTCTGGTGCCCTCTTCTGGCCTGCAGGCATATACACAGACAGAATATTGTATACATAATAAATAAATAAATAAATAAATAAATAAATAAAAAGCTATCAAACATGAAAATAAAGTTTCTGCATCTCATCATGTCACTCTCCTTTGGGGGACCACAAGACCTTGCTTGGTCTAGTCACTGTGTTCCACTTCCTCTTTGTACATTAATACTTTAAAATTTAATGTCTTTTCCCACCTGCAACCTTTGACCATGATCCTTACTCTGTCCGATATATTCTTTCCACCTTCAACCACAAAATAGCTAATCCATACTCATCCTTAGAATTCCCATTCTCCCTTGGAAACTCCTTTTAGTTCCTTCCATAGCACTATACATTCCTCCTTGCTGGCACATTGAGCCCTTCAAGGGAAGATAATTTGGAGTTAATGCCAGTCTTCCTCTCTGCCTAGAAATTTCATATTAGAAGAGCCCATGCCCGTTTGCTCACCACTGAGTCTCCATGTCTAGGATTGCTTCCAGCTGATAGCAGGAATGTCTTTAAGGTGACTGCCTCTTCGAGCACATCTACCAGTCATTATCCACCCGGGTTCACCAAGCCATGCCTATTGGGTTGGAGTCACTCTTCCTGTGTTAGTTTCTGACAACTGCTGTACTACATTACCACAAATGTTGTGGCTTAAAGCAAGACATGTACTGTCTCATAGTTCGGAAGTCAGAAGACCTAGAATCAAAGTCCATGAACAAGCGAAGGGCAAATGGTCAATTGGTATAAAGGGTCAATTACATAGTACAGCTATATTCTGCTGTTCTACTGCATGGCACAGCAGGTAAAGCTAAAAATAATGCATTTTACATTTCAAACAAATTAAAGGGGACAGGTATAGTGGTACATGCCTGCAATCCCAGCTACTTGGGAAGCTGAGACAAGAGGATCACTTGAGTCCAAAAGTTCTAGGCTGCAGCGCATTCTGTTGATCAAATGTTTGGCATCCCTATAGTGACCTCCTGGGAGTGGGAGACCGCCAGCTTTTCTAAAGAGGTTGTAAATTAGCCCAGGTCAGAAATGGAGCAGGTCAAAATAGCTAAAAGAGAAGATTTTGAATGCTTGAACTAGAAAAAAAATGTCAAATTTCTGGTTTGATCATTTCATGATGTATACATATATCAAAATATCATGCTATACCTATAGTGCACACAATTGCTGTTAAGTAAAAGCAAAATAAACCTTCAAAATAGATCAAGGAATAGAAAGGATGGTATTCATTCTAGACGCTCTGGGGTCTTGTGGGCCTCACAGATGTCTGTTCCACCTTGACTAAAGGTCAGAGAGTTTGAGCTTGTTCTTGTTCTCAAAGTTGTTGACAACAGGTGTGGCTACAAACAAGAGATCCTGACCTAGGGTCTGGTTAATTAGTATTTTGAGTATAGAGATGGATCTGCTCCACCTGGACCAAAGGTCGGAGAATTCAACTCTATTCCTTATACCATGTCAGTGAAGTCTGTTGCCTCCCCACTTCCCTTTGGGAGTGAAGTATAATAAGCATGTGGAAAATGAACGTGTGCAGTTCAGTAGTCATTGAATTTCCCTCCCGATGGCGTTCTGTGTTTCTGCCTATTATTTCTCTCATATCTCTGGTCCTTTGGCTTAAAAATTCTAATCCTCATGTCCCTACCCTGGAATGCGTGAATTTCGTTCAGGCTGGACCCCAACAGGGACTGACTTGCTAGGGTTTCTATTGCTGTGATAAACACCACGACCAAAAGCAACCTGGGAAGGGAAGGATTGATTTCATCTTACAATTCTCAGGTCACCCCGCCCCCCATCACTGAAGGAAGTCAGGGCAGGACCTCAAACAGGACAGGAACCTGAAGGATGGAACTGACACAGAAGCCATGGAGGAGTGTTGCTTACTGACCTGCTCCCTTTGGCTTGCCCAGCCTGCTTTCTTATAGACCCCAGGACCACGTACCCAAGGATGGTATCACCCACAGTGGGCCAGGCCCTTCTGCATCACTACTCAATCTAGAAAGTGTCTCACAGGCTTGCCTGTAGGCCAATTTGATGGAGGCATTTTGCTCAGCTTAGATTGTCTCCTCTCAGATGGTTCTAGCTTGTGTCAAGTCAAAAAATGAACCAGCACAGGGAGAGTTCACCTCATGACTGCAGTCTTCTTTTGTTTGTTTTTGTTTCTACTTTAAAAACTTTATTTCTACATAATATCCATAAGAAATAGTCTCAGATAATAATAGAATGCAGTTACGTTTAACTAATTCTACATAATTTCGGCCAGAAACTTGGTACTTGGTTTGCAGTTTAAATAAGCAAGCTGAGCTGGGTGGTGGGGGCACAGAAGCAGGCAGATCTCTGTGAGTTTGAGGCCAGCCTGCTCTACAAAGTGAGTTCCAGGACAACTAGGGCTACACAGAGAAACCTTGTCTCAAAATAAAGTCTGGTTTACCTGATTTATTTCTATCTATTATAAATGTATAAAAGTTCCTCCATCAAATGTTGCTAAAGAAGGCAGCAGAACCCAAAAACTGCCGGCTTCTCGACTTCCAGACCTACATCCCTCCAGCGGCTACCTCCACGGTCACCTGTCCCCTCATCCTTACTATCCTGTCTCCCTCTTGTAAGGGATTTCAACCCATCCACATAAACCAGGAAAAATCTTCCCATCTCAAGATCATCAACTTAATAATATCTGCAAGGTCTCTTATCATCTTTTGGAGGAGAGGGGGTTTGAGACAGGGTTTCTCTGTATAATAGCCCTGGCTGTTCTAAACTCTGTAAACCAGGCTGGCCTCGAACTCATGGAGATCCACCAGTGTCTGCCTCCCAAGTGCTGGGGTTAAAGGCATGCGCCACCACCACTCGGCTTCTAGCATCTTAAGAGAATACATTTACAGGTTTGTGGCATCAAAAGATGGGTATCTGGGAGAATTGCTACAGTCTGAATGTCCCCCCACACTCTACACACCAGATCATGGGTTGGAAACTTAATCTTCGGTACATACTGCAAAGTATGGGCTCTTGGGGGTTCTTTCCTCCAGTCTTGTAAATGGACTAATGATGTCATCATAAAAGTGGAAGTGGATGTCCTTTCTTCTGCTCTTCTTCCACATTAGTACACTGTTTCTTTGACCCCTTTGACCTTCTATCGTGTGAGGATGCAGCAAGAAGGCTATTGTAGCTTGCATAAGAGCTGTCTCCCCAAAGACTCAGATGTTGAAGACATGGTTCCTAGGTTGATAAGCCCAGTCATTGGCACCACCATAGACTCTGCCTTCATCAGTGGATCAATCGATAGATGAATTCATAACTTGATGGCATTGCTGGGAGAGCATGGAAACCAGGAGGTGAGCCCTGGATGGAAGATACAGACCACTGGGGGAGTGTCTTAGGAGCTATATCTCATCTCAGGTACCTCATTCGTGTTCTCTGCTGCCTAAATGCCACGATGTGAGCAGCTGTCTCTGTGATGATGTTTCAACCTTGTCTCGGGTCCACAGCAGTGAAGGCTTGATGTAAAGGCTTTCACCAAGAACCAGATGCCAGGACTTTAATCTTGGACTTTTCAGTCTTCAGGAACTATATGGAATACATTTCCATTCTTTTTACATATCTAGCTGTGGTGGTTTGAACAGGTATGACCCCCATAGACTCATGTGTTTGACTACGTGGTCCATAGGGAGGGCACTATTAGGAGGTGTGGCCTTGTTGGAGGCAGTGTGTCACTGTGGGGGTAGACTTTGAGGTCTCACACATGCTCTTTCCCTGCTGCCTGCCTATCCAAATACAGAACTCTCAGCTTCTTCTCCAGCACCATGTCTTCTAGAGCTGGTGTTTATTTTACTATTTTGGCCTTTTGGTCTCTGGTGGCCCACCAACCAGCTCCCAAATAAATATACAGAGGCTTATTCTTTTTTTTTTCTTTATCAATGCCTGGCCTTAGCTTGGCTTGTTTCTAGCCAGTTTTTCTTAACTAATTATCCCATCTATTTTTTGCCTCTGGGCTTTTATCTTTCTCTACTCTATATAATCTTCTTTACTTCTTACTTCATGACTTGCTGTGTGGCTGGCTGGCCCCTGGAGTCCTCCTCTCCTTCTTCTCTCACTCCTCCCTCTCTTCTCATTTTTTTCTATTTATTCTTTCTGCCTGACAGCCCTGCCTGTCCTTCCTCCTGCCTAGCTATTGGCCATTCAGCTTTTTATTAGACCAATCAGCATCACAGCTTCACAGAGTTAAACAAATGCAACATAAAAGAATGCAGCACATCTTTGCATTGTCGAACAAATGTTCCACAGCACAAACAAATGTAATCATCTTCAACTGATAGTCCACGACAATCTGCTTGCATGCTGCCATGCTCCCTGCCATGATGGTAATGGACTAAATCCCCCAATTAAATGTTTTCCTTTAAAAGAGTTGCTGTGGTCATGGTGTCTCTTCACAGCAACAGAGACCCTAACCCAGCCCCACATATTTTATTACAACACCACAAAATAGATTAAGATGGAGAAGGGACATTATTCAGTCTATGACATCCCCCATACTCCAGAAGATATATTCTTTTCAGTTTTCTGAATTTAGCTACCATGCGCACTTCATATGCTTGGTGATACTGATTTATAACTGTATCTCAGGCTCTCTTGTACATTGTTTCCATTAGTCCTTCCATATAAATCCACATATATGTATATATGTATATATCAACCTACCACCTCTCAGCACTTGTTACACTGGGGACCACATTTCAGCATGAGTTTTGAAGCTGTTGAATATATACATATGTATATATATTGTGTATGTACATATATTTATATATATTTCACAATGGCCACATAAATACAGCCTTTGATTATATTTAGAATATCCTTCTAGACCTTGCCCTCTTGCCAAGGGAGTGCTATAGATTTGCTGTGGCCTGTCCACTTCAAAACTCATGCTGAAATGTGGTCCCCAGTGTAACATAACAAGTGCTGAGAGGTGGTAGGTTGATTGTTTTTACTGATTCTTTGGGAATTTTATATCATTCACCCCAATCCCGTCCACCTTCCAGTTCCTCCACACCCACTGCTCACCCTTGTAGTGTCCCCCTCAAAGGAAAACTAACAAATAATAAAAAAATATTATTTATTAACAATAAATAAATAACAAATAATAAAATAAGATAAGGAAGAAATGAAGAAAAAAGAAGAAAATAAAAATGCAAATGATATCGATTTCAATTAACAAACAAACCCTTCGCTCCTCCATCTTCATTCATCTTAGTGCCATTAGGAGCTGCTGTGTGTCATGCAGTAGACCCTTTCGTCCAAGCAGCTTTCTTCATGAATGTTCCTGTGTGATGTGTTGTTGGTCATATTCAAGGCTTCTGGCCTCCGGTACACCATCAACTCTAGACCCCCAAGAAACTCCCCGAACTTTCCATTGTTGCCCCAAGTCATATGTGGCCATGGCTCTGCAGGACCAGTCCCTTCACACACTCTAGCAGGTGGTGGATGTTGAGGTGTGCCAGCTCAAAGTCCTGGATATGTACCTGAGTTGCTGCTGAGTTGGTCAGTTGGGGTCACTAGAACCACTCCCCTCAGAAGAAGGGCAGAGTCAGCTCTCCCACACTCAGGGTGAGGAGAGGGACTGTCTTTCCCATGTGTGGGAGGGCCAACTCTCCTATTAGGGAAAGGGCCAACTTTCTTAGGCTAGGGTCATAGGGGTCCATTATATCAGGGCTGCCGAGGAATGGGGTCAGCTCTCTGGTGAAGAGGGGGTGACTCTCCACAGGCTAGTGAGTGCCAGGCCAGGTCACCAAGGCCCCTATTCTTCAACTCATGGTTCAACAATGGTTCACAGGGGCCCCTGTGGTAACACAAACAACCTGAGCCATGAACATCTCATGTGCCCTAGCGTGGTGGGGCCATAGACCCAGGCATGGCCCTCAGCAGCAGCCCGGGCTCGGGATGGCCCTGGCAACTACATGTCCCTCAGACCCCAACATGGTCACAGGTGGCAACTGGAAGTAAGGCATCTTTATGGCCTTTGGTGGAAACTTAGGTCAAAGATGTCAGCTGTAGTAGGACTATGAACCCAGACATGGCTCTCGGCAAGAGACCAGGTCCAGATGTCGCCATGGCCCCGGGTGCAGGCCTCTCAGATCAGCATGGCCCCAGCTGCAAGATGTCCCTTGAATAATAGCATGGCCCCAGGTGACATACCAGATCCCGCGCATCTGCTTGGCCTTCAGTGGTACCAGAAGCCGTGGATATCAGCCCAGCCCCTGGCTGCAGTAGGACCAAGGACCCAGACATTTGTTTAACAGTGTAAAGATATGTGGCTTTTGTTTGGGCTGCATTTGTTTAATTCTGTGAGGCTGTGATTCTTTGCCTGTCTAAAACACCCGAGGGTCTAAGAAAGAGATGAATGGCCAACAGCGAGGCGGGAGAAAGGATAGACGGGACTGGCAGGCAGAGAGTGTAAGTAGAAAGAGAAATCTGGAAGGAGGAAAAGAGAAGCAAGTGAACAAGGAGAGCAGGATGCTAGGGGCCAGCTGGCCAGCCACAGAGTAAGAGTGAAAGTAAGATACACAGAAGTAAGGAAAGGAAAAGGCCCAGAGGCCAAAGGTGAACAGGATAATAATATAAGGAAAGCCGGCTAGAAATAAGCCAAACTAAGGCCGGGCATTTATAAGTAATATTAAGCCTCCGTGTGTGATTTATTTGGGAGTTGGGTGTCAGGCCCCCCAAAAGACCTAAAGAGCAAACAGTATTAAGAGTTAATGACAACCAACAACAGATTTGCCTCTCTGCACAGAACATGATCCACTCTGCCTCTCTTTCTCCCTCTCTCCCATAGCCTTTCAGACATTTGCTCACCATAATGGCGCCTGAATGCCAGGTGCCACAAGGTGCCAATGCTGGCCCTTAGCTTCTTCCTAAGCATTCAGGGCAAACTACTCCAGGTGGCTTGTGAGTCCATACCTGCCGCTTGGCCCTCTGGCTGCCTTGGTTCTTACGGGAGTGAGTCCTCATTTTGGAAGAGCTAGATTAATGTCCTGGAGTGTGAGTTCTTGTGGACCAAGGCTATCCTCCATGTTTTGCTTCTTCTGCAGGTACACATGCCCACTTGTTCTTCCACCTTCCATAGTCTTCGGACAGCACGCCAGATGCGGAACAGATGCCAGCACCATGTTCTCAGACTTCCCAGCCTCCAGAACTGTAGACGGATGAGACTTCCATTCTTCCTCATTTACCTAGCCTTGGGGATCTGGTCACAGCGACAGAAAATGCACTGCGACAGAAAAGCAGAGTCACAGAAAGGGAATGAGACCCAGTCAAGCAGCTGAAGTGCCCTCCCTGTGGACCTGTGGAGCTCCAAGTCTCCTGTCAGAGCTGCCACTCTCTGGAGGAGCTGCTAGGGGAGTAGTCACAGAGTGTCCTAGGCTGGAGAGTTTTTATCTAGAAACTGTAGTTGAACTATTTTGGAGGACGCATTTATAATTTGTTGGGCAATGTCCAGAAAGCACTCCTACCTCTTTAGCCAAAGGGAGTTCACTGTGAGAATAATTTGCAGTTGAAAAACTTCATTTCATGCGCCTATTAAAGCACTCTGGTCCCCAAAGTGCTACCAATGGGCCACAATGCACATCCACCTAAATTAGCATGAATGGAAAGAGTCAGCCCTAGGAATGCTCTCATTTCATGTTACAATCACCATTATAAGCGTCCCTGACAGCTATCACTTCTGATAGCACTGAATAGAGTAACTGGGAATGATTCTTGTTCCCACAGACACAACCTAGATACCTGTGGAGACAGAGACAAATGTGGCCTTCACTGCATATGCGCTGCCTTCAGTAACTAACTCTCAATTCTTTAAACTTTGCTCTCCCCCAGGAGGCTGTGAGTTGACGGATATTCTGGGCTTTATCTACCTGGTGAATATTTACCCACAGAAAATTCATAAGGAGAAAACAAAAAATTGAAACCCTTTCTACACCCTTCCTAGCTCTAATTATTAAAGTAAAAACTTTACTCTCAAGGAAAACTCTAGGTAGGTTGAGTCCTCTAATACAGAGTGAGGGGCGCACCTATAATATAAGCTACTTTTGGCATCTTAGACCTTGGAAGGAGATCAGCTGGTCTGCCTTCACACTTTGTTCATGATGACATAGAAGCCTCTGCTGCTGCGTGCACAAAGGATTTCCTGTCAGCCTAGGAGGATCAGAGACAGTATTAATTAATTAATCCTAGTGGGGGGGGAGGGGAACTGTGGCTGGTATGCAAACTGAAAAAAAAAACTTATAAATAAAAATTTTTAAGAAAGAGTCTGCCTATTCAGCCAGTAACAATTTTCCATGTTACTCTCTAACCAGAACAATTAACAAGTTTGCACAGCATAAACTTACTCTTCACTGTTTTAAGGTTTTGTGACTATTTGGCCTGAGCTAACTAAAGTTTATTTGAAACCCTCCATGAAAGAAAAGCTGTTGTGAAAAGAAACTTTAGGCTCAAGGACCACATGATTGAATTACAAAAAAATAAAACAAGGGACTAGAAAGTTGGTTTGGTGGTTAAGAGCTCTTCCATGGAAGCCAGGCTTGATCCCCAGCACCCACATGGAGGCCCTGTAATTCCACTCACTCCCAGGGATTCTGCCCCCCCTTCTCGCCCCCTTGGGCACTGCACAGACAATGTACCAGGCATCTCCTGTTCCTGCCATAGTAGACCGTATCCCTTGCTCTGCCAATCAAAAGAAAGCTTTCTTGCCTTGGGTTGCGCTTGTCAGGAATTTTGCCACAAATAACACAGAGATAAATAATTGGTACAATTTCTCCATGTTTTATTTTAAATCTGTTCCAAAAGGAAAATGTTTAGAGGTCTTTTGCCTTTAAATGCAACCATTCTGATTCTTCTTGTGGTGGGACCTTGCTATGTAGCCTAGGGAGGCCTGTGGTTCCCTATGTAGCCCACACTCAGCACAAACACTCAGCAATCACCCTGCCTCGCCCTTGTGGAGACGAAGATTATAGGCATGCCCACCACAGCTGCCATTCTTCTTCTGATTTTGAAATGAGCTCTTAAAACAGATATTATCAAGGCTAATCTAGAACCATCTTGCTAATTACTTAATCCTCATATACTTTCAGTTAAATTTGTTATTTAAAAAATAACCTCAGACTTTTCATTGTTCTGAACTGATCATGCCTTCTAGCAACTCAGAATTAACTGGAGGGCTCCCAGAATAGTCTGTAATCGTGTGATGAGGGTGACTGCCAGAGCCCTCTGCGGCCTCTCATGAATCTTGGGGATTTTTGCTTTGATTAAGAAGAAAGGCAAGTGGTTTAGAACTTTGTTTCCACAAACAAGAACTCATGTTGGAGTTTTTGTTTTATGTAGTGTGCGTGAGTGCGTGTGTGTGTGCGTGTGCATGTGCGTGTGTGTGTGTGTGTCTGTCTGTCTGTCTATGATGTTTGTGTGGAAACTTTTCAGGAGTCGGTTATCTCCTACTTGTTTGGGAGGGAGGCTCTCATTTCTGAAGCTGTGTAGTATAGGCTTGCTGCCCTGCAAGCTTCTAGGCCATTCTCCTATCTCTGCCTCTCATCTTGAAACTGCTTGCTAATTCTGTGTTGACTGAGGGCTGCTGGCTTGCAGCTGTGAGGGGTAAAAGGCCACCAGGGAAAGATGGAAGTGCTAGGAACAAACACCAGCTACTTTGCAGTGTTGCCAAAGGTCAGCCTTGCTGCATGTTTATTACAGCTTTTCTCACTGATGACACATTTTTTTTTCTTTTTGACTGTGTTGACAACATGATCTGTAGGTTTATGTTTGAATCCAGCCCAAACTATATATTTATTTCTTGTTCCTGTATGCCTCTCGCTAACTGCTTATTTTCCTACTGAGGTGTTTATTGCCAGTGTGTTGTATAGCATAAGACTAAGTAGGTGTGCTTGTTAATGCTTGCTTCCAAGTTCCTCTAGGGAAAATTCTAAACTCAAGGCAACATGGACGCACTTCATTGTGAAGTTCCCTTCGAGATTTGATTCACTGGCCCTTTTGATTATGTTCTTTTCTATAAGGGCATAAAATATTTCAGAGAACAAACAACCAAGCTGTCAGCATTGTTATCAAGAAAGTGGATGAAATTGTTATTGTAGACCACAGATGGTCGAGACTAAAGCAGGGCTGAACGACCTTTTTAGTCTTGAAGCCACGTGAACATACTAATCACTCTTGTGCCACATAGTAGGCAGACAAAGTGCCTTGGGACAGGGAAAGGTATTATCATATGCTAGGGATTGGTGATTTAGAACAGCAATCTCAGACCCGACAATCTCCTTACAATACATTTAGTAGCCTCCTCTACTAGGCTGAAATGAAATGTACAGGTGATACCATATACCTCTGCACATAGTTGTAATAAATGGCATAATGCTTAGCTGAAAGGAGAAATAAAAGAAATGTCTAATAAAATCACATGCCTTTCACAGTGCAAACCTGCGGGCACGGCGATCCCAGAAACCATAATAAAGTATTCTGATGTTGTTAAGTGACGGCTAAAGATGCAGACTGATGCAGGTGGCCCGCGGTGGCAAATCTGATAACAAAAACACTACTGCCCATGTTCCTGAGATTTCTTGACATGCTGAGCAACGCTTGAAAAACCCTAACCAAGGAAGTACAAGCCCCCTTCAATTTATGTGCTGCCTGTGTTGGTAGGAACACTGGCTGCTTATTGTCACCTGTATGGAGGGTTAGTAGGACAGTTGGAGGTCATTCAGAACACAGGGGGATGTCCAGTTCGAGACCTCACACTTCAAATGCCAAAATCTTTCCATTCTTTTTAATGCCTTCATAGATTTCTAAAATTCTCTCAACTGTGAATGGCATCACCTCTCATTTTGAATCTACGATTTAAAGTTAAAAAAAGAGATCGCAGCCAGATGGGGTGACCCAGGTCTATAAGTCCAGCATTTGGGAGATAGAAGCCAGCCTGACCTACATAGGAAGTTCTTGTCTCTCATTTGAGGATACATAAAGTGTACAGACGATGTGCAAACGCGTGGGGGAACAAAAAAATAAGGGAGGAGGAAAGGGAGAAAAGGGGGAAGATGGCAGGGAGTGGGCGGGGCGGTGCTCAAAATAAATTACTTGCATAAAAATGGCCCTATGTAACCCAGCAATGAAAGCAAGAATTGAAAGGATTTTTGCCTTGTTTTTGTTTTGTTCGAGACAGGGTCTCTTTGTGTAGCTCTGTCTGTCTTGGAACTCACTCTAGAACAGGATGACCTCGAACTTCCACCTGCTTCTGCTGGGATTAAAGGTGTGTGCCACCACCGCCTGGCTGCAGCAATTTTTTAAAGATTCATTTCATTTTTAACTATGTGTATGTGGGGGGAGGCATGTCCACATGAATGAGAGGTGGCAGAGGTCAGAGGGTTCAAATCTCCTTGGAGCAGGAATTATGGGAAGTTATTAAGCCTTCCTGATGCATGCGTCTCTCCCTCTCTGACTCTGCTGTACCATTGGGTCCTCTGCCAGAGCAACAATGTGTTTAACCATTGAGCCATCTTTCCAAAACCATTCTTTACATTTAAAAGAATCTTTGATGCTATTGTCACACAAAGAAGGAATTCCCCACTATCCAATTCAGTAAAATCATGTGAACAATAAACAAAATTATGTAACACTTTTTCATGATAATAATTCTTAATATTTTGAACATTAAGAGTTTAGATTGACAAAAGGAGAGAACAAAACCCTGCCTGTTTTATCAAGAAAAGTAATTTAATGAAAGGAGGTGTCACACAGAGATAGATGCTCTCACTATCGGTTTGTTTCAAATTTGCACTTACTCTGTTTAGTTGTATTTTTCAAGCATGTTTAATGATCGGGAACTTTTTGTTCTAATGTGCATTATGGTTATGGGACCTGGAGCTTGCACATGCTAAGCAATTGCTCTATGACTGACTACCTTTCTCCTATTGCTGTAACGTTGCATCCTCAGCTCCCCACATTGCACAGGGCAAGCATCAATACGTATGCTGATCAATTATGTGTGTAATATATATACACATACAGTAAATCTCTCTCTCCACAAATAAACATGCAGGCAAAACAGTCATACATATAATAAAATAAGTAAATCTAAAATATTTTTAAGATATCATGATATCTAGTTGGGCATAGTGGTATATACCTGTAATCCCAACACTCAGCAGGCTGAAGCAGGCAGATTTCAAGTCTCGTCTATATACTGAGACTTTGCCTCAAAAGCAAAAAGATAATGATGTCTAACAGGAGTGAATATAGATGACAGTGAAAATATAAACCTTTATACATCAGAAAATAAAATAAAGTTACATGTTTATACATTGATTTATACTGGAATGAACGCTGGTATTTCATTTCTTTAAAGTGTACGTAACTGCATTCCTTCTTTATCTCATAAACTTTATTTATTTATTTATTTATTTTGACAGGGTTTCTCTGTGTAACTTTGGAGACTGTCCTGGAACTCACTCTGTAGACAAGGCTGACCTAGAACTCACTTAAATTCATCTGCTTCTGCCTCCCGAGTGCTGGGATTAAAGACATGCGCCACCACCACCCAGCCATAAACTTCAAATATTAACAAGGTTTTGTAGGCTGTATAACTACCAATATTGCACTTCAGTGCAATAGTTCTGTATCAGGTCTTTGGTAATACAAGCTAAAATGACAGTAGTAGAAATAGTATTTAAAGTGGAGGGTTACAGGTGACATCTCATTTAAATATGAAGTTTAACAATAAAATAGCAATATGAGTATAGTACAATTTAAGAAAGCAAAGTACAGCCAAGCACATACCTATAATCCTATCACTTGTGAGGCTGAGGCAGGAGAATTTTCATAAGTTTGAAGACAGCCTGGGCTACATACTACATACCAGGCCTGCCAGATTACATAGCAAGATACTGTCTCAAAAGAAAACATAGGGGGGAAATGAGGGAAGAGGGACAGGAGGGGCAAGAGAGAAGAAGGAAGGAAGAAAATTACAGCTGGTCATGCTATACCCCTGTAATTCCAGTACTTAGGAGGATGGGACAGGGAAACACAGATCTGAGACCACCCTGATCTGTAGGCACATATCATAAAAGATCACCAGGGTCCAAATTAAAATCTCTCCTAATATGTTTAAACTATCTCCCTACTGATACTTAACTTGTCAGAAAATACATTTACCAAACAAAAGCCTGCTGGATGTGTGTGTGTGTGGGGGGGGGGGTGATGAGAAACATCTCCATAGTCTTGGGCATTTGAGCAGTTGGTCTTCAGTTGGTAGCCGTGTCTGGGGGGAGGGGCACAGACTTGCTCAAGGAAGGGGACAGGCTTTGAGGTCAAAAGCCTCAAGCCATCTACACCTCCTTTTCTCTGCTCTGTGCTGGCAGTTCAGTGTGTGAGCTTTCCGTGCCTGCTCTGACCACCTGCAGTAGTCACCTGCAGTCATGCTTCCAGACCATGATAGACCTTAGCCCTCTGGAACTGCAAGCCCAAATAAACGCTTCCTCCTATAAGTTGCCTTGGTCATACTGTTCTATCCTAGCAACAGAAAAGTGATGGCGACGCTTGCCATGACCCGGGTATGATGCCAGTAGCAGGGCAAATATCTCATATGATAAATTCAAAGATCCAGAAGGATTCTCAAAACTTAAATAACTTTGTATCAAATGCCTTGGGTATATGGAAGGGTCTAGCGGGCATGTCTGATGTTTTTTTTTTTTTTTTTTTTTTTTTTTTTTTTTTTTTTTTTTTTTTTGGTTTTTCGAGACAGGGTTTCTCTGAAGCTTTTTTTTTTAGAGCCTGTCCTGGAACTAGCTCTTGTAGACCAGGCTGGCCTCGAACTCACAGAGATCCGCCTGCCTCTGCCTCCCGAGTGCTGGGATTAAAGGCGTGCGCCACCACCGCCCGGCTTATGTCTGATGTTTTTGCTAACATGATGTAATGCTGATGTCTACAAAGTTTACACTTATGAACCATATAATCGAGCTACAAAAAAAATCTTACAGTGTTTAAGTACATTTATACAACTTTTGTGCTGGGCTATCCTTGGTAGCTAGACCCACCTGACTGGAAAGTTAGATCCATTCAGCAAGGGAAGAGAACAGGTTTTACTAAAATGGATAAATATTGGAAGATGTCTTAGCTCGAGTTCTCCTGGAAGTAGGAGGTGAAAGAGTAGTTTATTTGAGAGATTTTTGGAAATATTGGCAGGGCAGTAAGAAAGAGAGGCAAGGAAGAGAAGAGAAAGAAGGCACTTAGGGGTATGTTGCCTTGCAAACTATTACTGTGGTCAAGTGCAGTCACTCCTGCCGGGAAGCTTCAGGTGACAAGCTAGAGACTTACATACGAAGAAAGGTACCATATGAGGCCTGATATATAGCATCTACAGTACCTTAAGGCCAAAAAGTGTGGTTCATTCACTGTTGAAGCATGACCTAGGCTGCACCAACATGGTACTACAGGTTTTAGTTTGAGGGTGCAGGCTTGAGTTTCTTTTGGTGCCCTACTTTTTTCTTCCTTCCTTCCTGGACTTCAAAGTGACACCCTGTCTCAAAAAAGCAAACTAAACCCAAAGTTGTCTTTTTACCTCCCGTCTCTTCTTAGGTGTATATTCACTGTTCTTGCCTCAGTACACACAGAGGCTAGGCCTGTGTTATTGGTGACACAGGCTCCTCTTCCCCTCTCTCCTGTAGGTTATGTACAGTCAGTAGCAGGGTGAGAGGCCTGCAGTGCCCAAGAAGCTGCTTCTGACTTGACATGTTAGCTGTTGTTTGCAGGTCTGTTTATGTATTTGTTGAGGTGGAATCTTACATGGCTTAAACTAACTTTGAACACTATATAACAGAAGTTGATCTTGAACTTTTTTCCTCCTGCCTTCACCTCCTGAATGCTGGGATTCTGGCCTGTATCACTGCCTCTTGTTTTAATGGTATCTGTTCGTTGGGGGTGGTGATCAGGAAAAAAGAAAACATAAGCCAGGCTGTTATTACAGTAGCAGGAGGACCTGGAGCCTTGGGAACATTTCGACAAACAACCTGGTCCAGTTTTAAACTTGTTCAACACGTTTCTAGGGCAAGGGTCAAAAGGCTAACTGCTGTTAGTCACTCTGGAAGGGAGACTCGTGGTTTGTTTTCCCACAGGACTTTGTCTCCTCCTTTTGTCCCCCTCCTCTTCTCACCCCACATCCTCTTTTGAGATGAGGTATTCTTTCCTAAGCAGCTTTCAAAGTCCAAAAGATAATTGCAGAGTTCGTTTCGCACAGTTCGCAGCATGCAGATGCTTGGCTGCGGCCATCTTTGCCTTTCTGTGTGGGCTGGTAATAAGAAGTCAGACGGCTTTCTCATGCTGAGCTGGGAGAGCTTGGGCCAGCAGCTCTACACTCATCTGTGCCCTCTGTGGCTTGGAGGCAGTTGGAAGGCACACCCATCTGGGAGTCAGACTTTGACACTGGCTGCTTTCCAACCTCTTGCCTCTGTCCCATCACAAAGTAGGTCTTTCCTGGGGATTCTTAATGAGGACTTGTCCTTCTTGTAAAAACAAAAACAAAAACAAAATAGCGATTTTGTAAAAAAAAAAAAAAGTCACTGGGCACTGGGCAGTCTAGGTTAGCCTCAGCTCCGTGATCCTCCTGTCTCGACTTCTCCAGGCATATACCACCATGCTTGGCCTTATAGAGGATTTTCAAAGGTACCCCACCCCCCCAGGAACATACACATAGATCCCAGTGCCATGGCACCTAGGCTGGCAAATAGACATAAGATGGATTTCTAGTGTCTGTGTGCAGGTCACAGCTATATACAGAGACATCTGGGGAAGTAAATTCTCCAGATAAATAAAGGAGAGGGCTGGAGAAAGGCTCAGCGGTAAGCACACATACTGCCCTTCCAGAGGACCTGGGTTCAATTCCCAGCACGCACATCAGGCTGCTCACAACTACCTGTAACCCCAGGGATCCCACACTTCTGCCTTCTGCAGACAAATTGCACTCACATGCACATGCCAGCCCCCTACCCTACTACATACATACACATAACTAAAAATAAAACTTAAAGGCAGAAGGGTGGTCAGATCTTCAGAAGTACAGAGGGGCTACAGCGATTGCATGGAAAGCCCAGGTGCCTTCTGAGAAGAAGGTAAGACAGAATCCTAGTCTGCAATTCAGTTCAGGAATTCAGCTAACTAATAGAGAGCTATAGTCGAGGTGAAAAGCCTCAGGGAAAGCGAGGATGACCCCTGTGCTAGGTAGGGCTGTTGAGAAAAAGCCAGCCCATCTGGGCCTAGCATACAGCATATACCACACATATGTCAACTCCTAATAGCAAATCTCCTCCCTCGGGTAGGAGTTGTGTAAGCAAATAAGGAAGGTGCCCTGTCGTCATCTGGTTCCAGCATTACTGCCTGCAGATGTAATCTGGGGACAGGGAAGAAACTGCTGTAACCACTGGCTTTGGACCCGTTGCAACCTGTACCTACACATGGAAGCTTCTTACGATGACTCTTTGCCCACTTCAATAATTTGTCTCACATGACCATATTTAATTGGTGGAATGTAAATTACACAGCTGCAAGGGAGTCTGGGAAATATAGTTTTTCTATTTCTGGACTCCACTAAATACATCAAAACACAAGTAAAGGGGTAGGAATAGGTACTGAATGGCCATTTTTATCAGGGTACCAGTTAGAAATCTGTAGGTGACTGTCCCTCTGGAGAGCACTGCTGAAGGAAAGGTCTGAATCAGGGAAATCTCTCTCAAAGGAGCTGCAGCAAGCTGCCAGCAAGCAGCAAGAAGCTGTGTAAAATTCTGTATTTTTTTTTTTTGGTCTAGAATTCCTTTTCAAGGCTTGGAAGAGAGAAGTAAAAGAGTGTAGAGAGTCATAAAATAAAGTTAATGCTTTTAAAAAAGGTAAAGTCTTTAAAGAAACAGAGTACAGATAGTCATAGATTAAAAGAAGTAAAGAAAAATAAGACATGTAAATATGGAAAATTCACAGAGAGTTTGGATTAAGAATATTATTGTGTTTTCTTTGAATTTTTTAACTGTGAAGGAGCTAAGTACAAAGAGACATTTTATTGTATGGGCTGCTAAGCTAAACCAGCATGTATATTGTAAAGGTATCTTGGGTCTAAGGATATGGTGTTTTGGAAAAGAGGTTCTTTTTTGTTTTCACAGAAGATGAGAACCTGTGGATTGCTCTAGACCAATATGGTTTCATGGAACAAGACCCCCTGAAAGGTGGCTGTGAACACCCCCATAAAGAAAATACTTCACCCAACTTATGACTGAGATGAACCTAGCACACAGAATACACCATGAAAGACCTGATTAACAGCGCCACCAAACAGCGGGAAGTAGTATAAACAGAACTATGCCCATATTCCCAAATATTGTTTATAAATGTTCTTTCACATTTAAAGGGGGATATGCTATAGAGATTTGTATTGGTATGGATCTTGGTTTGTTAATACAAATTTAAGGTCAATTTTGTCATACTGTGTATATATATTTCTGCTCTTGATTAGGGTATTGTTATTGTCTAGCTCATTTGAAAATGTAATGTATAATTAAGAAATATAGCTTAATAGATTGTCATCTATAATAGTCAACATTGTAGTCATGTTAGTTAGATTTTCTAGATTATATAGAGATATATTTCAGTTAGGTATTCTTCAAATCTTTCAGAGACCTTCAGAATATGGCATTTAAAATGTTTTAAGAAGTTAGGACTTTTCATGACAGTGAGATACATCTGCTCCTGGCAGCACCAATCTACTTCAAGAGGATTCTTCAAGCATCAAAGAGTCTCCTTATGGAGTTTGTTAAATGAACTGGACATGCAGGATCCACAGAGAAATGACTGGTGAACTTGCCTAAAGGCAAGATGATCCTTCAGGGTTCCTGCTTAATAATTAAAAGAGTCTGTGAGACATTCTACAGGACACAGAAGAAAGTGACTGAACTGTCTTTGAAATTTCCTGCTTCATGGAAAAGTCTACTGGATACAAGGGCCTGTAGGCTGAAGATGGATGCCCCAATGGTACAGCAGAGTCAAAGAGGGAGAGACGCCATAGAGCCGCCAGAGACAGACATGCCGAAACTTTCCTGCTAAGCCCATGTGGCGATATACAGATTAATAGAAATGGGTTAAATTAAAATGTAAGACTTAGCCAATAAGAAGCTAGAGCTAATGGGCCAAGCAGAGATTTAATTAATACAGTTTCTGTGTGGTTATTTTGGTTCTGGGCAACTGGGACAAACAAGCAGGCCCTCCTCCTACAATAGACTGTGTCTGATAACTTACTCCCTAATGAAATCAACCTCTGACTGTGTAGAGATACACATGACATTTCGGTTGGCTCCAAAGATTAAAACATGACAAACTGTTGTCTTTTCCCTTAAGTGTTAATCCTTCTGAGACTGTCAATTGTCTGGGCACTAGAGTACCTCAGGAAGGCTGCCATGCTAAGGAGACAGGAGGAATAATTATGTCTTTAGTGAGGTATTATACATCTCCCCCAGAAGCCCCACCCTTGGTGCAGGCACTTTGGAGCTCCCATCGTGTAGCCCTGAAGCACCTGCCTGCTTTCCTCAAAAGAGTAGAACATTTCGTTTATTTTCTCTTCATTTCTTGTTTTGTTTTTGTCGTTTTTTTACATCCTGACCAAAGTTTCCCCTCCTTCCTCTCCTCCCAGTTTCACTTCCAACCTCCCCTTTTCCTCCCACCACCCACTCCTCTGTTTGCCTTCAGAAAAGGGCAGTCTTCCTTGGATATAGACAAATCACCCTATATCAAGTTGTAGATAGACTAGGCACTTCCGCTCATATTAAGGCGGGGCTACCTCATATGAGGAATAGGGTCCCACCTCGTATGAGAAGTAGGGCCCCAAAAGCAGGCAACAGAATTAGAGACAAGGCCCTGCTCCCACTGTTAAGTGTCCCACAAGAGGACCAAGCTACACAACTGTCACACATATGCACAGGGCCCAGGTCAGTCCCATCCAGGGTCCCTGGTTGTCAGTTCAGTCTCTGTGAGCTCCCTGAGCCCAGGTTAGTTGATTCTGTGGGTTTTCTTGTGGTGCCCTTGCCCACTGGTTCTTATAATCCTCTCTCCCCCTCTCCCACAGGATTCTCCAAGCTCCACCTAGTTGGGACACCAACCCAGCCACAAACCCTTAGACCTACAATTTGTCCTGCCTACAAGATGTGTGGGGCAAAGAAGGTGCAGGAATTGTGGGAGTAACCAAGCAGTAACTGGTCCAGCTTGAGACCCATACCATGAGCTGGAGCTTACCCCCAGCTTACCCCTGCGGACCAGGACCTAGAGACCTAGGATAGCCCAAATGTGACTTCCAAAAAAAAAAAGTCAATGAAATGATTCCTAAGGACATTCTGCTGTACACATTAATCGGTGCCTCGCCCAGCTGTCATCAGAAAGTCTTCACCAAGCAAATTGATGGAAACAGATGCAGAGATATATTCATTTCTTGTGTTTTCTTTGTTTGTTTGTTTGAGACAGGGTTTCTCTGTAGCTTTGGAGCCTGTCCTGGAACTAGCTCTTGTAGACCAGGCTGGTCTCGAACTCACAGAGATCCGCCTGCCTCTGCCTCCCGAGTGCTGGGATTAAAGGCGTGCGCCACCACCTCCTGGCCATACTCTTAGTTTCCTCACTTTTCCTCTGAAGGTGCCCCTCCTTCTGAACACGTGGCTGCTTACAAAGGGGCTTGGGCAGTGGTGGTACGCGCCTTTAATCCCAGCACTTGGGAGGCAGAGGTAAGCATATCTTTATGAGTTTGAGGCCAGCCTGGTCTACAAGAGCTAGTTCCAGGACAGCCCCCAAATGTACAGAGAAACCCTGTCTTGAAGCATCAAAAACAAACAAACAAACAAAAAAACCAAAGGGGCTTGGCTTCCTCTCTTCCGAGATCTACAGCTTGCCGGCCCTGTTGTTTTTCTACTAAACTAAGAAAAATGCCCTCGACCTTCCTTTGGAGTCTGCTTTTACATTCTTTTATTTATGAGACTGAGATTCAAAAGAGGAAACTCCAACTTTCCTGTTACCGTATTGCACCCAATGTGGGGCTCCCTAAGTTTCCTGGTAACACCCAAACATTCATGCTCCGGAAGCGTGTTCCTGAAGGTGGTAGCGTTGAAGTGGTGGAAGCTCTAGAGATAAGGGCTGCTGGAAGTGATTAGATCATTGGGGCACTGCTCCTAGAAGGAACTAATGCTGGTCTTATGGAGTAAGTTAGCTTGGGGAAAGTTAGTTTTATTTTAAACGAAAAGCAGGAAAGCCTGGATCACTCTCTGGCTTCCTGTGATCCCTCCTTCACACATGTTCCCTCTGTGATACTATCCACTGTGCTATGATACAGCCTGGGGGAGTCTTAGAGCACACCAAAAGGTCTTAGACCTCTAAAAGTGTGAGCCATAGCAACTTCTTTGCTTTATAAATTATCCAGTGTCAAATATTTTGTTATGCCAACCGAAAGCAGCCCAATACACTTTCCCAACTGTGATCTCTCCTTTCTTCTCACCTTGTTACCACACTGCTTGTCGCTCTATCCGTTCATCCGTCTATCCACCTGTTGATATATATTTTAATGGTGTATCTGCTGCTTTCCATAAATAACCAATAACTTTGTATGATGCTAAGATGAAAAAAAATCAAAGGCTTTTCTTCCTACCCAACACACTGAGAATTCTGGGACCAGGGCCCAAACTGTTTGATTTTTCCTTCTCTCGTCCTCTACTGTCTGTTAATACAGGGATGGATGATTTTCTCCTTCCACAGAGAATACCAGACTAAATTACAGAGCAGGCTAAGAAATTGCTACTCTCGGCTCCCTTCTTTGCCTGTTTTCTCTAAACTAGGATCTTTCTGTTGGTTATATAAATATAAGACAGAACCCACCACTGCTTTGATAGCACATGGGAAAATGTATCATCAGCTCTGAACTCTGCAGGAGCGCACCCACTGGCCAGGATCCACTGGCCTGCCTTGGGGAAAATGGGGTTTCTGGAAACACCAGTCCACGCATCAGAATTCCCATGAGAACGTGTGGGAGAACAACACTGGGGGATACGAGCTAATTTCCTGGTAATCGAGAAGTAATGCCTCATGTCTCAGTATTCAGTGTTTATTACTCTATCTATCACGTATTTCCCATGTCTCGGTGCCCAAAGAGGCTCTATTTATGCGTGCTAACTGCCACACAGGTATAGTAACTGACTAGTTTCTCTTTTGGGTGTTATCCCCACATCCTGGACAGGTCAGGCATGGTGGCTCTGTAAATCTCTCATGTAACTGCTGCATCTGAAACCATCCTTATACACCACATTTGATCAAGGCATGTTATCTGCGGGAGTTAGAAAAGCACCTCAAATATGCTTAATAAGTGACTTTCATGACTCACTATTGTTCTAAGATACCTTAATTCTTAGTAAGCCAAGTGACTCACTGTGTCCACAGTCATCTTAGAGATTGTCATCTCAATCTATGGAAGGACTGGGATGTGGTCACAACAGTGCTATGCAAGCCTTCAAAGGAAAACAAAATAAATGCATGGGCCATACAGACATTATGGAGGCACTGAGACATGGCATTTAACACTCAGCTAATGTTGACACTGAGCAACATCCTCACAAAAACCAAGGAGGAGTTTAATTTGGAATCACTTAGGTACTTAAAAAAAATCTTCATGCCCATTGTCATATCCAAGGGCAAATAAATTAAAATGTATAGAGTTGGATCCCAGGCATCCCTACATTTTCAGGGACCTCTGGATTTCAACATGCCACTAAACTTAGGATGACCGTTTAGAACACCTGGCCCTTGTTCGTATCTGCATAGGTAGGCCCTCCATGCCAACCTCTGTCAGATGTGTAGGGCCAGAAAGACCACCACACGCCCGAAGCTACCTCTCAACCAGTCCAACTCAATCCTGCCTTTACACTGTCTCTCAGTTATGGAAACTGTGTACGACATAGGCTTGACACTCAGGTGAAGGGTCAGATTACCACGTATCAGAGCACGGAAAGCAGGAGGGTCCAGGCACAGGGAGCAGAGAGATCTCAGTTCACATTAAATGGTAAGCTGTGTCATCTCCACTGGCCCTGCTCCGAAGATGGCAGATGGTAGGTTCACCACCTGGATACACTGTCAACTGATCAAATGAAAAAGAAAAAAAATCCTGGTAAGCAGGGGGCGCCTGAACTGCTAGGGCTGCTGCTCCAGGAGCTGGCTGCTGGTTACATGGTATGGCTACTCTATGAGGTGTGGCCACCCACACATTTAGGAAGAACGCAGTTTCCCACATGTTTTAGTTAAAAGATTTTTCCCTTTTAGTGTGTGTGTGTGTGTGTGTTTGCATTTATGTCTGTGTTCCATGTGCATGTAGTGCTCATGGAGACCAGAAGAGGGCGGTGGTCTTCTGGAACTGAAGTTACAGATGACAGTGAACTGCTCTATGGATGCTGGGAATAGAATCTCTGAAAGAGGGTAAATATGGTCAGGATGTAATGCATGTAAAGAATTTATTTTTAGAAAAAAAAAGAATCTCTGAAAGAGCAGTCAATACTATTAACCACTGAACCATCTCACTAGTCCCTTTAGTAAAGTTTTTAAAAGAGAGACTTCACATTGACAGTTGTGGAATATTAGCTTAAGAAGAGTAACATTTGTTTATGCTGTGAAATATTTGTTTAATGATGCAAAGATGTGTTGCGTTCTTTTATGTCGCATTTGTTTAACTCCATGAAGCTGTGTTACTTTGCCTGTTTAAAACACCTGATTGGTCTAATAAAGAGCTGAATGGCCAGTAGCAAGGCAGGAGAGGGATAGATGGGGCTGGCAGGCAGAGAAAATAAATAGAAGGAGAAAAAGGAAAGAAGGAGGAGCAAGAAAAGGAGGAGAGGAGAATGCTAGGGGCCAGCCACCCAAGTCACCCAGTCAGCTGTGGAGTAAGAAGGAAAGAAAGGTATATGGAATCGAGAAAGGTAAAAGCCCAGAGGCAAAAGGTAGATCAGATAATTTAAGAAAAGCCCACTAGAAACAAATCAAGCTAAGACCAGGCAGTCATAAGTAAGAATAAGTCTCTGTGTATTTATTTGGGAGCTGGGTGGTGGGCCCCCAAGAGTGATTACTACAATTGACCTCTATAAGAGGGCCACAGAATGCAGTTGCTGTTAAAAACAAGAAGGGCACTGGCCTATTTAACAATGAGATTGATATTAGGTCCATGCTAGATCATCCAAATGAAGACAGCTCAATTAAATAAATACAGGTTCAGACACACAATGCAATGCAAAATATCTTTAAACTTTTTATGTTGTTGAAGCCTGTGCTATAACATGGAAGGTTGCTTACAATTCGGTTTCAAACTTTAAAATACTATAGCTGTGTATACCCTAATACATTGTTTTTTGAAATAAGTATACTAATCATTTTAGGTGGAAAATAAACAGAGTGGCAAATCAGACCTCAAGTATTTGTTAATACTTGTTTGCCCATGGCTAATAGGCCAAAAATAGTCAAAATAGTTTTGCTGAGGTGTATCATAAGTCACACCATTTACCTCCTGAAAGTACACAACTTGTTCTTTTTTTAATGTCATCATAGAGTTGAGCCACCATCAATCACCACAATCAAGTTTTAGAACATTTTCATCACTCCAAAGACAATCTCTGTGTTTATTATTAGTCACCCCATTCTCCCAACATTCCAGCCCCTGGTGACCACTAATTTACTTTCTGTATCTGTTTAATCTGGACACTCCTTTAAGAAAATTCTCTGACAATTTCGTTACATGCACATAACCTATTATACTTTTTTTTTCAAGACAGGGTTTCTCCGTGTAGCCCTGGCTGTCCTGGAACTCCCGCTGTAGACCAGGCTGGCCTCGAATTTACAGAGATCCACCTGCCTCTGCCTCCAGAGTGCTGGGATTAAAGGCATGTGCCACCACTGTCTGGCTACCTGTTGTAATCTTCATTTACTCCCATTGTGGTTCTCTTATTCCACTTCCTCCCCTACTGAAATCCTTTCCAAGATGTTACCCTCCTACTTTGACATCTTTGTGCTCCACTAATTGAATTACAGCTTCTCACATGAGTATGAGTGAGGGACTATTGACTGGAACATGAGATACTCATGCCCCAGTTGATACATCTACAACACAGCTCCTACACCCACAGCTCAAGGAACATTGCAGAAGAGGAGACAAAAAGATTATAAGAGCCAGAAGTCTTCTGTGAGACTGCCTAATTGGTTATCCAGCAGCAAGATGTCATCCCTGAAAACAAACAATGCTAAACTGACTCAGCACATTGTATTGATGAAGGATTCCCCTTTGTATGCTGTGAATATTATTGGTTAATAAGGATACTGTCTTGGGCCTGTGCAGGGAATAGAGGTGGGTGGGGGAAACTAAGCTGAATGCTGGGAGAAAGAAAGGGGAGTGAGAGAGAAGCCATGAAGCACTGCTGGAGACAGACACTAGAACTTTACCTGGTAAGCCACTGCCACGTGGTGATACACAGATTAATGGATATGGGTTGAATTAATATATAAGTGTTAGCCAATAAGAAGCTAGAGCTAAGGGGCCAAGAAGTGATTTTATTAGTACAGTTTCTGTGTGATTACTTCAGGTCTGGGTGGCCAGGAGGAATAACGAATAAGCAGCTCCTTACTACATTGTATTTATATATTCATGCATATGTGTGTGTGTGTGTGTGTGTGTGTTTTTAAAAAGAGGTTATGAAATTGAAAGGAAGTGGGAAGGATGTGGGAGCAGTGGGAGGTAAGAGGGGTAAGGGGAAATGGTATAATTACATATTTGTTTTTTAAAGTTGTGGGGCTAGAGAGATGGCTCAGTGGTTAAGAACACTGAATATTATTCTAATGGACCCAAGTTCTAACACCATCACCCACATGATGGCTCATAACTGTCTATAACTCCAGTTCCAGGGTATCTGACCCCCTCTTCTGACCTCTAAGAGGATTTCGTGAACATGGTATATGGACATTCATGCAGACAAAACACCCATACATATAAGCTCATGAGTCAAATATTTTAAAAAAGAAAAATAACACATTCTCCCCTACCAACCTTTGACAGTTGTTCCACAAGGAGGGGTGTGGCCTCAGAATCATCCCCCCCCACTGCATCTTCCTGGACAGAAACTTGATAGGTCCAAAGTTGTGCAGGTCTTATGCAGGTAACCGGTAACCACAGCTGTAGGGAGTTCATGAGAACAATGGCTATGTCATCTAGATAGTTCTTATAAATACAATATTGTTTTACGTGTCTAAAGTCTTTCACTTAGCATAAAGTTTTCAAAGTCACTCACACCGTAGCATGTATTAACAACAAGTAATACATGCTTGTGTGCATGAAGAACATTTTGCTTATCCATGCAAATGTTAATGGACATTTGGGTTGTCCCCACTTTGAGGCCCTTATGAAAAATGCTAGTATCAACATTCACACATGAATTTTTGCACAGATGCCTATTTTGGTGCATCTTTGGTATATACATAAGAGCAGAATGACTGGATCATGTAATAACTATGTTTGACTTTTTGATGAATGGTCAGGCTGTTTCCCAAAGCAGCTGTACTATTTTTACATCCACTCTCCTTGAGTTCCACTTTCTCCCCACCCTCAACAGTATGTGCCACTCTTTGTGTTTTATTATTGTTATTCTAATTGGTGTAAAATGACTCACTGTGGTTTTTATTTTGAAATTTATTTCTCTTTTCTATACATGATCTTATTTATTGCCTATATTTAAGGTATACAACAATATGTTGCTTTTGAAGTGGCTGTGACACAATTTAATTTGAACTGTTCTTTGACTCATATGGTATTTCTTTTCAAATTTCTTTTTATTGTTTTTAATTGGACTGGGACATGTGCACAGAAGTGCAGGTGATGTGGGAGGGTCTTCTGTTTGTGTTGATTTCATTCGTTAATAAAGAAACTACCTTGGCCCATTTAATGGGCCAGCCCTTAGGTGGGTGGAGTAGACAGAACAGGAAGAAGGAAGTGAGGTAGATGGCTCAGTGAGATGCCACACCTCTCCTAAGTGAGACAGATGCCATGCCTCTCCTCTCTGAGACAGATGAGATGGAGCCAGCCACCAGGTCAGACATGCTGAATCTTTCCAGGTAAGACGCAATGAAGCTCCGGCCCAAGATGGATGTACACTAGAATCTTCCCGGTAAGGCACCACTTCATGGTGCTACACAGATTATTAGATATGGGTTAATCAGGATGTGAGTAAGAGGCTGAAACTAATGGGCCAGGCAGTGTTTAAAAGAATATAGTTTGTGTGTTGTTATTTCAGGGCATAAGCTAGCAGGCAGCTGGGAGCCCGGCGGGAATGTAGCCCGCCGCTCCCATCACTACATGCAGGTGCCCACAGAGGCCAAAAGTGTAAGATTCCCTGGAGCTGGAATTACAGGTGGTTATGAATCACATGATGTGGGTGCTGGGAATTGAACTTGAGTCTTTTGTAGGAGCATGGTATTGCCTAGTTTTATGTCAACTTGACACCAGCTAGAGTCATCAGAGAGGAGGGAACCTCAATTGAGAAAATGCCTTCATAAGATCCACTGTAATGCATTTTCTTAATGAACAATTGGGAAAAGTCAAGCCCATTGTAGGTAGGGCCACCCATGGGCAGGTGGTCCTGGGCTCTGTAAGAAAGCAGGCTGAGCAAGCCATGGGAAGCAAGCCAGTAAGCAGCACCCCTCCATGGCCTCTGCATCAGCTCCTGCCTTCAGATTCCTGCCCTGTTTGAGTTCCTGTCCTGACTTCCTTCAATGATGAACTGTGATGTGGAAATGTACGACAAATAAACCCTTTTCTCTCCAACTTGATTTTGGTCATGGTGTTTCATAACAGCAATAGAAACCTGACCTAAGAGAAGTAATAAGTGCTCTTAACTACTAAGCCGTCTCTCTGCCTCCCCCTTTTTTCAGACAGGGTCTCACTATGTAGTCTAGGCTGGTCTGGGATGCATTATGTAGAACAGACCTGCCTCTGCCACCTGAGTACTAGGATTAAAGGTGTGTGTCACTACATCAGGCCTACAATAATGTTACAACATGTGCATACATAGTGAAATTAGTATAGTCAATGAAATCAACATATCCATCACATACTTACTGTATGTGTGGTAAGAATACTTCAAATCTTGGCAAATTCAATACACAATACAATCTGTCTTTAAGTCCTCAAGTTTTGATTTGCGTTTTCCTGGTAACTAATGATATGAGTATATTTTCATGTTTTTATTGGCCATTTCTGTATTTTTTAGAAATAACTATACAGATCCACTATCTATTTTAGTTGGGTTATTCATCTTTTTATTATTGTTACAAAATTCTTTATATATGCTAGACATAAATCTGTTCTATGACTTGTAAATGTGTTCTCCTAACTGTGACTTATCCTTCATATTCTTGATAAGGTTCTTTGCAGAAGGATTTTTTTGGTTGTTTGAGATAGGGTTTCTCTGTAGCTTTGGGGCCTGGCCTGATACTGCTCTGTAGACCAGCTGGCCTCAAACTCACAGAGATCCACCTGCCTTTGCCTCCTGAGTGCTGGGATTAAAGGTGTGTGCCACCACCATCTGGCTTGAAGGAGGATTTTTTAAAATTTGTATATAGTACTATAAATTGAACTCTGAGTATGTGCATGCTGGACAAGTGCTCTTCCTACTGAGCTATGGCCCTAGCCCTAAGTTTTCAAGTATGATGCTATTCAATTTATCTAGTTGGTTGTCCAAAGACTAGACATGCTGTAGGGATTTGGTGATGGGTAAGATATTTAGTAATGGAGTAGCCTGAAAATGACCCCTGAGAAAGGAAGTATGAACAAAATATGGATGAAAATGAAATGGGAACATATATCAGGATTGGGGATCAAAGGGTTAGACAGGGGAAGAATATGGACTGCCTTCAGCAGGGTGGCCTGAGAGCTGGGTGAGCAAGTACTAGAAGGATGTTGTAGGGAGAGGCTGCTTGTTCATCCCTGCTTCCCAGCTAGCTTAGCCCCGAAGTAACCACACAGAAATTGTATTAATTAAAACACTGCTTGGCCCATTTGCTCTAGCCTCTTATTGGCTAACTCTCACATTTTGATTTAACCCATTTCTATTAATCTCATATTGCCACATGGCAGTGGCTTACCAGGAAAGATTCAGCATGTCTGTCTCTGGAAGCTCCATGGAGGCTCTCTCCCACTCTGCCTTTCTTCCTCCCAGCATTCAGTTCTGTCTTCCCTGCCTACCTAAATTCTGCCCTATCAACTAGGCCAAGGCAGTTTCTTTATTAACCAATGAGAGCAACACAAAGACAGAAGGACCTCCTACACCAGAAGAGGAGAGGTAAAACAGGAAAGAAAAGCAGTATAGGGCATGTCATTCAGCAGGCTGCCACTGTGGGCCTACTAGGATAACTAAAAAAAAATGGTTTGGGTGCCAAAAGGCAGCACCATTTCCTGATTTACTTAATGTCTTCCCTTGTCTGAATGCCTTATGGGTTAATTTTCAGAGGACCTACATCAAAACTCTGCTGGCATTAGTATATTAACACTGGCTAATAGACAAGAATGGGGGGGGGTCTAACTAATTAATGCCTTGGTACTTGAAGAGAGCAGATACAGAATATTTCAAGAGAGACAGTATTAGTGGGAAGGAAAAAGAGTAGGCAATGTGGAAGTAAAAGATGGAAAATAATGACAGCTTATGTGTGACCAGGGCTAGACATTTTTTCTGAAGTTATTTGCATTGATTTTCACTGCAATTAAAACAGATTACCATAGCCCCATTTTACAAGTGAGGATCCTGGGTCACACAGAATTTAAGAGGCTGGCTGTGCTAATTCATCAGAATCCCCCCATGAAGCAAAGACTGGAAGGATATTCAGCGGAAAGGTCCTTGGAGGGCTCAGAGCCTTTAACAAGGGGCAGAGGAATGCAGGGAAAGCCTATAGATAGTGCTGCCATCTGATGTGGAATGCCAATCACCCCCGTGAAGAAGACAAGGAAGGAAATGGGGCCAGGAAGAGAGCATCTCAGGATGTGACCAGCAATGTCTCAGTTATCCTCAACCAAACGAGCTCACAGGAGTACTCTTAACAAGAGGTCTGAGTAACACGCTATCAAGGCTGTCATAAGCGACTGAAATCACAAGAATAACAAAGGAAGTTGGAGTAGAATTTGAACTTGGCTCTTCCTGATTCTAAATCCCAGTTTGTTACTGAACTATGGATCTATGGTTTGGAGACGACAAGCTTTACAAATTTCGTACTTCTTGCCAAGAAGTACAGTCTTGACGAAAATTTTGAACTTTCTCTATAGACTGTGCAGACTTCCACAACATGGATTTCTAAAATCAAAAGTCAAAATTAGGCTGGCAAGACAGCGGCAGAGGTAAGAGCATGCTAAGAGAAGCCCAAATTAAGTTAATAATCATGAAAACTTATGGAACAATGTATAAGGAAAAGTATCAAAATAGCCAAAGCAACAAGTATCCCAAGGAGGGTGGCACTGGAGTTATAGAGCAAAAGCATGGCGCTGCTGACAACAGGCCCCTCTCTGGACTTACCTTGCAAAAGCAGTGTTCATGTACTCCAGCGGCCTTAGCAGAAGGAGTATCGACTGCCATCTTTATAGTGTTTGCATTCTTAATCCCTTGCAGTCGGTTTGGAAACATAAAAATAAAATAACCACACTGCATGGTTCTAAGGTCACCTGCTCCCCCAGGAACAAACTGGGTCTAATCTTCCTATCAGCTGGCCCTTCCAGCTGTGGCAGGTACAGTGATTAAAACCCACCTGTTTGTGCTGCCGGCAGGGAAGATGGCTCAAAGATTACACTGTTTAGAGGCTATAAAGCTCCCCTATCTCCTGGTTACAAAATGTTTGCTTTTTGGTTGACTAACTGATTTTGAGGCTCACTTGATGTACTGCTTATTCAGGTTGGAAATCATTAAACAAAATAATAGCTCTTCATTGAAGAGATCACCATCTAAAAACAAAATGCTTCTTGCTCCTGAGGGCTCCTCAGTTTCTCACTCCTATTAAAAGTCCTTCTTTTCCCGCATGGGAGCCTGTGAGACAAAGCTTTTTATTAGACAGATTCCAAACCCTTAGCAGTCACCGCCTTCTTCATTCTCCCACTCTATTAAGCAGGGACAAGTGTCATTACACCACACTGGGCCCAAACCAGACAGAATGCAGTTCAGTGGGCAATTATAGGTCTTGCCGGAGCACATGGGCACTCAATTCCCCCTGAAGTGTCAAGGTTGGATCACGGATTAATATAACGTATTCACACTGGAATGTTCTGTCAAGGCGGGCTTTCAGAGCAAGTGCTGCGGAGTTGGAAAGGGCTCTGCTCAGATGGGAGGCATGATTTGTATGCCCATTGGGCATGGAACTGAAGTCCTTAGGCCCAGTTTCCTCAGCTACAAAACAGAACTTATACGGATCGGAGGTGGCAGGGGAGAACTGGGATTGGCTTATAAAAATATTTTTTTAAAATAAGAGTTAATAATGGTATCTGCTTGACCTAGCTAGTTCACAAGAAGCCCTTAAAGGGACATTGAATACAGCTGTCCTTCAGTACCTGCAGGGGATTGAACCCAGCACCCACTGGGGTACCAACATCTGAGGCTTCTCAACTATCTTATATAAAATGGAAAGAAGGCTCAGCAGGTAAGGAGACCTGCGTTCAATCCCAAGACCCACTTAGTGGAAGAAGAGAGCTGACTCCCACAAGCTGTTCTCTGACCTGCAAGCGCATATATGCACATAAATAAGTGGAGTTAGAATAATTAGACAGAATTGGGTGGCATAGAATTTCCATTGAAGCTGTATAACCCTCTTGTATATTTGAAATCATCTTTAGATAACTTAGAACGCCTAAAAGAATTAGAAATGCTATGTAAATAATGTGCTGTATTACAGGGCATAAGGACAAGTAAAGGGAGGCTGTATGTGTTCACTGAAGGTACATTTAAAAAATATTTTCTACCCACTTGATTGAATCCACATATGCAGACCCTGCAGACACAGAGGACCATCTGTGCATTTGTTATTATACTCAAGCTCATTTCCCTGGGGATTTTAGAAACAAGGCCAGCTGATGCCATGGAGGCCTTACAGTTTGTCCCCGGTTCCCAAGTGAGTGAGGGTCGGGTGAAGGTAGGGGAGACAAGGTAAACTTCATCCTTCCGGTGACAAATTAGCAAAGAAACTCAGCAATGCTATTCATGCCATCTGACAATACCTTTCTCCTTCTACTCGCCTTGGTCCACTGGAGCATCCCTTCTTTCCCACACTCCTCCACACTGAGCCTGAAGCTGAAAGCCATCACCTCAGCCATCCCATCCTAAGAGCTCTTGACTCTCCCTCCCCGCAATGACAGCTTGGCTTGTCTAGAATGTGGCCTGTTAAGCGTGGGGTCTGTGGCTTTCATTATGTGTTCCCAAACCCAAAGGAAGTCAAAATTACTAAAAAAGTAATAATAAAACCTCTCAGATCTCTGTGGTTGTGAAATTCTGTGACTGTAAAAACAAAGGAAAAATTAAAAAGGAGAAGAAGCTGAACCATGAAGAGAGAACCTCGGACCACCATGGAGCTCTGATGTCTGTCAACGGAAATGTGGGCGTGGGATATGAAAAGCAGGACCAGGCAAGGAGAGCTTCAAACTGTGATGCTTCTCCATCACAGTTACAGGCAGCGCCCCAGGAGCATGGGAGCAAGGATTGCCCAAGACAAGAACTCTATGTTGGGCATGGATGTCTCTACTGCCACAAACCAACTTCCGCCAGCAAGGCTCCACCTCCTAAGGATTCTACATTATTCCCAAACAGCTGTCAACTGTGGACCACCTTTTCAAACACAGGGGCCCATGGGGACACATTTTGCATTCAAACCACGACAATATCTTAAGAAACTCTAATGGATTCAGGAGAGGATACATTTATCCAATAATGTTGCCACAATTCCCCAAAGACTGAGTGAGAATCAGTCTCAGAATATTTTTTCAAAGTTTAACTCAAAATAAGAAAAATAAGAATGCCATAGGTTCTTTCACACGTGCACTTACCTCCAGAAACGCCAGCGATCTCCAAGCTAAAGAATACAGGGGCCAGTTTGAGCCCATGTTCTTTCAGTCCCAGTCTAGCTGGCCTTGGTGAGCTCCCATTAGATCAGGCACACTGTCTCAGTGGGTGGGCGCACCCCTCACAGTCCTGACTTCCTTGCTCATCTTCTCCCTCCTTCTGCTCTTCAGCTGGACCTTGGGAGCTCAGTCCAGTGCTCTGATGTGGGTCTCTGTCTCTCTGAATGTGGCTGACAATGGGGGCTGACTGTGAAGCCATTGATAAAGGCACTGGGACTTGTTTCTACTGCATGTACTGGCTTTTGGGGACCCTAGTCTATTTGGATGCACACCTTCCTAGGCCTGGATGGAGGGGGGAGGGCCTTGGACTTCCCACAGGGCAGGATACCTTGCCCTCTCTTAAGACTGGAGGAGGAGGGAGGAGGGTGAGTGGGGAAGCGGGAGGGGGATGGAAGGAGGGGAGGAAGTGGAAATTTTTGAATGGAAAAATAAAAATATATTTAAAAAAGAATACAGGGGCAAGAAATGGGCTGAAATAGATTCCTAGTTTGCAATGCTATTTTGCAAAGACATTTCCAGCTGTTTCTTCTATGTGTTTCCGTAGTTCATTAGATGTCTGGCATTGATCTGTGAGAGGAACCTTAAGGTTGTTCCCTCTCTTGTCCTGTGTCATCCTCTCTTACTGTGAACTTAGTAATTGTGAGACTGGAACACCGTGTATGGTCTGCCCACTGCAGGCAGAAATCCTGACGTGGTAGATCATATCCCTAAGCAGAATGGGGAAGACTACGTATGGTTACCAGAAATCTTCCTAGAAGGTTAAAGGAATAGAAATGTCACTGAAAGCAAAAATGTCTCATGCATGAGTATCACAACAAAATTGACTGGCAAGGTTTGCCTGCTTCCTTCTATTATACAATAGACAACGGAAGCTCTTATACATCATCACTTCCTTTTTAATTTAAAGGGGAAAAGAGATGATACCATGAATTTCAGGGTTCCTGAAACTTATACAAATTCCCTCTTAATCAAGTTTTGGCCTACTTTTCCAAGTATTCCTTAGAGACTCCTAATTCCAGTCAACATTGCTCTTCCATTGAAGCTGTCTTTTTAATAAATCTGTGCCTCCCAACGCTGAGTTGCACACCAAAAAATCCTTATCATAAATATTAATTCAGCAAGTTTGTAGGATAAAAAGTAAATATTCAAGTTTTGTTGCATTCATATACACTAACAATAAAGTACCTGAAAAGGAAACAAAGAGAACAATTCTATTTGTAATGGAATTATGAAAAAAATACTTAGGCATCAACCCAATCAAAGAGATGAAAGACTTTTAGACCGAAAACACAAGCCACTGAAGAAAGAAAGTCAGAAAGATATAAATAAATGGAAAGACATATTATTCTTCTGTTTATGGATTAAAGCATTCAGTGCTGGTAAAATGTCAGTGCTGCTCAGTTCAATGCAATCCTTAACAAAACCCCAGTGGCATTTTTTTGAAGAAATAGAAAAATATCATCAAATTTGTATGAAATCCCAGGGAACCTTAGGTAGCCAAAATAAATTTGAAAAATAACAAATATGCATGATTCCCTCACTTCGTGGTTTCAAAGCAATTACACAGCTACAATCCAGACAATGGTACCAGCATACAGACATGTGGACAAATAAAATCGAGAGCCTAGGAATAGACTCATGCATACAGAAGCGAATGACTTTCGAAAAGAATGCTAAGACAAACTCAACTGGCAAAGAATATTCTCATCAATAAATGGTGCGCTGGGAAGTTCGGGGTCTCCATGGAAAGGAAGAAAGTTGGAAGATTATTTTATGTCATTAAAAATGAGCTCAACATTTAGGACCAGCCAAGAGGCTGTTCCTTCTTAGCTGCTTGGAGCCGTTAGTTCCCTGCATGGAACAAGAGCCATCAGGCACCGAGGCCTTCCAATGCACCAGTCTTGTGCTCAGCATGGGCTACATTTTTCCTTCGTTTCACCCTCACATCATCCATGAGAAGGTTTCTTAGCGTCTCTGTGAAGCCTGAGAGTGCTTTGGTTGTAAGGCCTCTCCTCCTTGCACGGGTCTCCTTCAGTGCGTCCCCCTGCCCCTCATCTCTAGTTACTGCAGGGGAAGCATTGATGGTGAATTGGGGACTAAAATAATGCCCAAAACTCCTCAGATACTGTTAAGAATAAAATACATGCAACTAAAGCAAAAAGAACTCAAAAAGGTCCCAGTCTGTAAAACTCCTAGACAGTAGACAGACATCGTGACATTGAATGTGTTAATTATTTAGCTATAACACCAAGAATACAGGCAATAGCACCAAAATAAACAAAGGGGGCATCTTTATTTTTGTTTTTTGGAGACAGGGTTTCTCTGTGTAACAGCCTTGACTGTCCTAGAATTCCCTCTGTGGACCAGGCTGGCCTCGAACTCACAGAGATCTGCTCACCTCTGCCTCCTGAGTGCTGGGATTAAAGGTGTGCGCCACCACTGCCCAGTTGGGGCATCATATTTTTAAATTGTCTAAACATTAAAGGAGATAAACATAATTAAACAGTAATGTAAAGAATGGGAGTATCTGTACCATGATAACCACTATGGAAATGTTTGCTTTGTTAACATTGTTATGACTGATGCCAAAAAAGGATACATTTTCCTCTTTAGACTTACACTTGCTTTTATAATGAGGGCAAAAAACTAAAAATGCTTATTTTAGAAAATTTACAAAGAAAAGTCTTTTAAAATACACACACACACACACACACACCACCACCACCACCACCACCACCAACAACAACAACAACAACATCCAGCCAGTTACTTACATTTCCAGGACAAAAGATAATTTGACTTCCCTCAAGAAGCATTTGAACACATTTTGGATTACTGCAGCCATGAGCAGCCCTGGCAGGCTAGACTTGGATTTTTATTGTGTTCTTAATACTCAACCATAATTCCAGGCACGACACTGGGCCTCTGCTGTCTGTGGTATGTCTTTCTCTCTGCATCAGACGTTCCCAGAGGAGAGAAACCATCGCTCCTATTTGGGCATCGTCAGGAGGCAACAGCACTAAGCCAGACCACGCCAGACGCTCTGAGCAGCTATAGGCCTGGCTTGCTGCAATTAAGCAGTTTGTGACTCTGTTTCAACATCCTCTGCTCACAAATGACAGTTTCTAGCAGGACCACCCTTGAAATAAATATAAGGAGACAAGAATTGTCCAGCGGAGTTTGGTAAGATTAGTCTTGGTTGGTTTTTGTTTTTTTTTTTGTTTTTTGGTTTTTTTTTTTGTTTTGTTTTTTTGGCTGCTTTTATCTGTTCAGCAACTTCAAATATTTTTACCATGGAGTACATGGCTCATTAAAGCAGTGATTTTCCACTCACAGGTACAAAAATGAAGAAGGCTGGCCAGAGTTGCACCCCATGGAAATGTGGCATCTGTTCGCAGTTTATTAATTTTGGTAACTGCCTGCCAAAACCCACGAGCCAATGGAGGATTCTTTTTCAACACACACAGCAGTACCCTAATTGACACGAGCTCCTCTCTCTTTTTCAGGGAAGCATATACCAAGTGATAGTCAAATAAACTAAAATGAAAAATGGCAACGTGGGGCTTCCTGTCACATGAAATGCCATTTCTAAATTGTATTTTTAAGAAAAGGAAAAGCGGAGGGGAGCAAGAGAGAAGACTGACCAGACACGTCCACTTCCGTAGCTAAGCCCGCTTCCAGCCTAGCTACTCTGCTGCCCTGCCTTTCCCTTTGATCTCCTTTCCAGTTGGCCTGAGGTTCACAGCAGTGAGCCCCGGGCCAGTCAAACTCTTCCCTTTCTAGAAAGGCAGTTTGCACTCCCTCCCTGCCAACCCAGGACGCTTACTGGAAGTGAGGCAGGGGACAGAAGCAACGCAGGAATGAGTGTGCACACTCATAGCCCAAAAGGACAGGCTCCTCCTCCAAATCAGGAGCAGCTTCTAAATCACACGGAACATCAGCAAAGGCAGAAAATGGATGTGCGTGTATGAAAAATGTGCTGACGTATTATGCAGAGCTATGCGTCTGCCTCCAAAAGCCGATAATTAAGAAGTGGAAGAAAGCAATCAAGGCTTGACTCTGTGTACCAAAGCACAGGAAAGAGCCGGGGCTGTATTGTCACTGCTGTTTCTCCTCCCCCATAATAGAGCCTCTTCTCTCTTCCTCAAGCAGTTTACAAGGCTATGTTTAGAATAGACGTCAGAGCCCCGAAACCAAGTTGCAGAAGCAAGACTTTCCCAAGGGTGTCACCTTGTGGTGGTTTTGTGTATTGCAGCATAGCTTGGCCTTGTTGCAGATTTAAAGAAACCACGAAAAGCAAGTAACTAGGGGTCAAGTCCCTTCATGATTTACAAAGCTGAACCTTTGGGACTCGGCATTGGAATGGTGTGTGGTGTGTGTCAAACACAGGTGTCAAGAGATTAAAATGTTAAGATGAGTTTACAGGGCAGAAACCACACATTGGGAAACCAGTCTTTAAGGTCGGCTTGAACACTTGGCTGGTTTTATGAAGTAACATATCCAGGCCTTTTCCCTTTATTCATTTTCTTCTGTATCAAGCCATGAAAAGATTTACAAAAGACTACCAAGTGAAAAGACTACCAAGTGTAATGTCTATGGAAAGGACTTAGAATCTGTGTGCGAGCACACGCATGCACACACACACACACACACATACACACACACACACACACAGAGAGAGAGAGAGAGAGAGAGAGAGCAATAAAAATATTTTAAAATGGTGTACTATTTAAAATAGTGTACTAACACAATTTACATACCAATACGGGCATTTTCTATGTAGAGAATCTTAGTTAGGCTAAGATCCTGTTCAAGAACTCTGTCTCTAGTTGCCTTGGCAGATTCGGTTCCTCTGAGTCTGGCCTTTTCTTTAGTGAAGGCACCAACCACACTGAAGCAGTTTGTCAGTCTAACTGTTTCTAAGCATACAGAAGTTCCGACTGAATTGGACTGGGCTTCTCCAGAATGTCTACGCTTCCCCCAAGCACACCACGACTTATCTTCTTCCACTGGTCTTCCTTGTTATCTTCCGCACTAGCTCAATGCCCCTCTTCCACACCTCCCGCTTGCGGCACAAGGGCACAAGCTTATCTGGCTCCTACAGCTTTCGTTTGTCTTAGTGTTTAGAACCTTTGTTCCCAGGTTCCCCTCCCACCCCTTGAGACAATGCTTCTTTGAAAACCTGACGTACAAAACCGAATGCACTTTCTCCGTGACAGCCCCTTCCACCTACAGATTGCCTCACTTGAACTTGTTCAAAACACACAGACACATGTCTGCCTCTCTCTAGTTTAACTGAGACTCAACTTTCCTAGTTTAAAGCGCAACAGCCAACTAATAAGATAAGGGAGCAGGCACAATTGGAACTGTATAAGCCCCCTCCCACCCCGTCCTTCATACCACTTGGTTCATCTTCAAGCACAAGCCTTTTGCATTTCTGATTCAAATGTAACACAAATGACTTCTCATGGCTAAATTGAGTTTGCCATAAGCCCAAGCCTTTTCTAGCCTTCTGGCTTCCCTTCTGGTCGTGTGGGACATGCTTGTGTCTAGCCTTTACTGACCCTGGGTTTCTGCTTTTTGCATGCGGCCCTTTGAAAGCAGAGCCATTGAAGAGCTTTGGGCTTTGTGGTGCCTTAGCCCCACCCTTTCCTCTCGTCCCCAGCTTCCTCTCAAAGCCACCATTTTGTTTTGCTTATATCTACTTTTTGAATTCCGTGGCTCTTGCCTGTATTGCTTGTGCATTTTTGAAATCTTTACTAAACTCCACACACATTCCTGGGGATTCTTTTCTTAGCCATGTCCAATAATGCCTGTCGTTTTTCTCCTGTTTCTCCCCAGCCCTGCCTGTCACCTCGTGGATGATAATTAGGACTGGTCTATCAGCTCGCCTCTGGGCTTTAACAACACCGCAAAGTAATGAGAGATAAACACAAGAGAAGAAGCAGATGATTAAAGCCAGAGATGAGGCTAGGGAGAAATTTGTAAAGCAGATGCAAGGAGCACCCCAGGAGGTCTGACGGTGGTTCATAATTTTTCTCTTGGGCTCAGGCCAAGTCCAAAAGAGTGAACAGAAACTTATGAGGTAAGACTGGGTAGAAAGTCTTGCCTGGCTCTTAACCTTGCGTATACTAATTCCTGGGCCAGCGACACTTTCCTCTCGTCCCCAGCTTCCTCTCAAAGCCACCATTTTGTTTTGCTTATATCTACTTTTTTAATTCCGTGGCTCTTGCCTGTACTGCTTGTGCATTTTTGAAATCTTTACTAAACTGGGACTTCATAAACTGGACCTTGCACAATTCCTTGGCCATGACTGTTGAGGAAATGAACCAGGCTGAACATGGAGACTGAAGGCATCTGCTGAAGGCCTGAGCAGAGCTGCAGCCAAGCAGCCCCGCCTAACACAAGCCCCTCCATCAGCACTGCCCTTATTTGCCAAATGAACAACTCCACTCACCTGGCAAGCACTGCTGACGCCCTGGCCACACTTTACCCCGCCCCCACCCCAATGCTGACAGCTGTTTGCAGACAACTGCAGCTCGGCCTAGGACTTACTGTGGACCCAGGGAAGGAAAGTAGCCTTGGGCCACTAGTGAAAGTGATTGGATGCCAAAATATCCCCAAGGGGAACGACTTGGAGGCATGGGCTCTGCATTCTCCCAAAGGAGCTCATCAGGACTGAGCCCCTGCTGCCCCATGTGCTAAGCCATTCACAGATGCCAGCAGCACTCTGTATGGTTGACATCTGGCATGATCATGCCTCCCCTGCATCCATGCTTGCTGCGTGCATGACCACTAATAATCTGCTTGCACTCAGGGCCATGGGGAGATGGGGAAGGCGGCTTGGTGTAAAGTACTCTTGTGACTATAACGTTAGGTTCTGTTCCTTGCACGTTCTTCCCTGGAAGATGGCCACACAGCGACCACTCCGGGGAAGCTGTCATTCTGTACTCTCCCCAAACTGACCAGCTATCTCACTTTGTGCCTTTCCAGGCAGCATGACACCTTTCCATTTTTCTACATTGTCTCAGGAATAGACTCCTGACTGCACAAAGCATTTGTAGGGCCCTACCTCCAAAGTACCCCGACTCCTCAGTTCCACCACCTCCCTGCCAGCTTCCACAAGCTCCTTGGTTCTCAGGATATGGTCCAAGGGTCACCACATTCCAAGTTACCTGGGATGTGTGTTGACAATAAGATCACTTCGGACTTGCCAACTGGTCCTGATGTTCCAGAAATTAAGCCAAGGGGTGCAAATTTTTAATTTTACTTTCAATGCTGGGAGTCAACTCCCAGGCATGCTGGACATGAGGAATAGATATTTTAAACAGTTTCTCAGGGGATCTTACTCAGTCTGACATTTGTGGTGCACTGTTGAGAGTTTGGACAGTCAGCAAGCAGCAGCATCAATTGAGCTGGTTAGTTACCTGACCAAATACATTTTGGCTAACTCACAAAATTCAGCGCTGGGTGTTTCATCCAATGGTTCCCTTTTTCTGTTTCTATATTGCCTTCCTTTAGTTTGGGGAATTCACTGTCTTCTCCAACCTCTGACACCGATTTCTTTAACTGTACAGAGGGCATGAATGCCTGGGGCTAGGAATGGAATTTAGCCAATGAGAGACAGGTAGGAGCATCTGAAAAAACAACTTTCTTGTCTGGAATGGGTCTGATCCTTAAGAGCGAGCTCCCACCACTTGGGAGATGTAAGCAGTACGATCAAGAGTTCAAGGCCAGCCTGGACTACATAGTGAGTTCTAGGTCACCCCGAGTTGCTTGAGATCCAGCCTCATAAACAAACAAAGCCTCCCTTGCAGGATCAAGCTGAAGAAGGGAGTTTGCCTGGCTTCCTCCTCTCTCTGTTCTGCAGCTCCATTCCTTCCCTCGTCTCTTCTGGGACCGCATCCTTTAAAACCATTTGCACAATGGCCCTCATCTCAGGGCCTGCTTCTAGGAAAATTCATCTAAAAATTAGTTCGCTTCATTTTTCTTGACTTTTGCTGACTTGAAAGTAGTTAATTACACTGTAAATAACAACTCAGTATCAAATTCTTCACAAAGAACAAGAGTCTGTAGCTCCGTGCTTGTCCTACCCTCTACATAGGCTGATTCAGTCCCCGGTACAGGGAGGAGGAGCACACGTGGTACAGGGAGGAGGAGCCCACGTCGTGTTTAAGGAGTGCATCAGAGCTCACACTTTCCATACTCGAACATTTTCCTCCTTTCTTTCCACAACAACTAATATTTAGTTAGCACTGCTATTTAGCAATTAGTATCTAGGTACTGTGTGTGTGTGTGTGTGTGTGTGTGTGTGTGTGTGTGTAGCATTGACACTGCTTTTTCTTTTTTCTTTTTGTTTCCTTTTGAGACAGGGTTTCTCTGTGTGACCCAGGCTGTCCTGGAACTCACTCTGGTGACCAGGCTGATCTCGAACTCACAGAGATCCTCCTGCCTCTGCCCCCTACATGCTGGGATTAAAGGCGTGTGACATGTGCCACCGTGCTTGACAAGTTATTTATGTGTTTTAAATGTTTGTCACCTCTCTGAAGTATCTTGGCATTGGCACTTTTATTGTGTCATTTTGTGTTGAGGAAACGGAGAGTAAGAGACTTGTTCAAGCTCATAACTCGTGTATGGCAGAATCGGCCATTAAGACAGGTGATTTGGTTCTTACAGTAGAGGCTGACATGGATCACTCCCTTCTGGGAGCCACAGCGCATTTACTTACTTGGCCTAACTTTGACATTGTGACCTGTCTTATGTACCATGCATTTTAGATGGTTATTGTGTCTCACCCCAAAGACAGTAAGGCCTTTGGCAGCAGACTCAACTCTACACTATTTATAGCTTTTCTGGGGGCAAGATGAGTCCTTTATGTAGTTAGATGCCTATTTATCAGTTTCCCCTGCCGGCCTTGTTCTTTCTTCAGTCACCTCCTCTAGGTACAGATCTTGACATCTTCCTATTCCTTCTTGTTTATCACCATCTCGTGCCATGGCCATAGATTGTATAAATTTTTAGGTACTGTATAGTCAGTATGGGTCTCCATGGGCCCATTAGGAGTGACACTATTAGGAGATGTGGCATTTTTGGAGTAGGTGTGGCTTTGTTGGAGGAGGTGTGTTCCTGAGGGGGTGGACCTTGATGTCTCAGATGTTCAAGCCAGGCCCAGTGTGGTATTCTCTTCCTGCTGCCTGCCAATCTGGATGTAGAACTCTTAGATCCTTCTCCAGCACCATGTATGCCTGCATGCCACCAGCCTGCCCCCATGATAATGGACTAAACCTCTGAACTATAAGCAATCCCCAATTAAATTTTTGCCTTTATAAGAGTTGTCATGGTTATGGTGTCTCTTCACAGCAACAAAACCCAAACTAAGACACATGGGTAGCAAAATTTATGAATAATAGTAAAACTTAAACCTATATAAATCTTCTAGTCTTAAGACCCAAATCGATACATGCTTTGAATACTTGTGTTTTCCAGTCTGCTAGCTACCAACAACATGTGGCTATTTCATATTTAAATTAACCTAAAATACAGTCCTTCAGCCACATTGACCATATTTACATACACAGTAGCTACACATGGCTAGTAGACACAGTACAGAATACAGAATAGAAGACTTCCACCATGCCAAGTCCTCTTAGGGATATTTCAGAGACCAGTCACAGCCTAGTTTTCTCTTAAAGACTAAATGAAACTATCGCTTTCTGGTTTCTGTGGACTTCTACCAATTACCACTAACATCACAACCATATCCTCTCTCCTACACTGAGGCCTCATTCTTGTCCTCCTTCCTATACAAGGATGGTAATATGTGATTGGGATGCAGATGGAAGATGATCTTGAAGACAATCCCTTTCCCCACCCCACTAGTCCCAGAGGATGTTGGAGTTCTGCCGGTTGCCCAGCTTCTTTATTTTTGAAAAATTTCTAGACCATTGGTTGTCAACCTTCCTAATGCTTCAATACTTTAATACAGTTCCTCATGTTGTGCTGACCCCCAACCATAACATTATTTTCATTGCTACTTCACAACTGTAATTTTACTACTGTTAAGAATCATAATGCAAATATCTGCGTTTTCTGATGGTCTTAGGTGGGCCCCAAAAGGGCTGTGACCCAGAGGTTAAGAATCACTGTTCTAGAACATGAAGGACACTCCCTCATTTGCTAGCACACATGTTCTCTTGGAATCCCCAGTTCTTAAAGGACATGGGAATTACGCTAGATTTTGCCACAAAAGTAAATGATGCAGGTTTTCTCTCTTGGTGTTGCTCTTACTAGTTAAAATAGAGCAGTTCGACCATTAAAAAATCAAGCAAGCTAATAAAAAAATAGCCGAAGGACTTAAATAGACATTTTCCAAATCATAGATTATCAGAAAATGAAAACCAAAACCATAACAAGGTTAAACATGATGGCACTTATGCTTAGTCCAGCACTTGGGAGGCAGAGGCAGGCAGATTTCTCAGTTCCTAGCCTGGGCTACATCGTAAAACTATAATCGTGCATGCATGCATGCATACATATATACTGTCTTAGGGTTTTCATTGTTGTGATGAAACGCCATGGCAAAAAAACAAGTTGTGGAGCAAAGGGTTTATTAGGCTTATACTTCCATATCACCGTTCATCATCAAAGGAGGTCAAACAGGGCAGGAACCTGGAGACAGGAGCTTATGCAAAAGCCAAAGAGGAGTGATGCTCACTGACTTGCTCACTATGGCTTGCTCAGCCTGCTTTCTTACAGAACCCAGGAACACCATCCCAGAGATATCATCACCCAGAATAGGCTGGGCCCTCCGCCATCAATCACTAATTAAGGAAATATCCTATTGCTTTGCCTGTAGTCCAGTATTATGGAGACTGAATTTTCTGAATTGAGGTTCCCTCCTCTCCGATGTCTTAAGGTTATGTCAAGTTGGCATACAACTTTCCAACACACACACCCTCACATCTAGTAAGGTAGCCAATACAAAGGAAAGAGTAAAATGGAAAACAACCATATGGGCAAAAATGTGAAGAAATTGAAACCCTTATATATTGCTGGCTGAAATGAGAATGGGACCAGATATGGTGACACACGCCTATAATCTTCATTCAGAAGTCAGAGGTCAGCCTAGGCTGACCCTGTCTCAAAGAATAAAGAAAAAAGAAGTGCAAACTAGAACCCCATTTTAAAGCCCAAGCGGTGGTAGTCTACACCTTTAATCCCAGCACTCGGGAGGCAGAGGCAAACAGATCTCTGGGAGTTCAAGGCCAACCTGGTCTACAGAACTCATTCCAGTAAGGCACCAAAGCTACAGAGAAACCCTGTCTCAAAAAACAAACAAACAAAGAACTACATTATAAAAGATAATATGGAGTTTTCTTTAGAAATTAAAGATGAAGTTATCAGCAATCTCACTTTGGAGAAAAGGAGGGAGGGAGAAAGGGATGGGGAGGGAGGAAGAGAGAGAAAGAGAGAGAGAGAGAGAGAGAGAGAGAGAGAGAGAGAGAGAGAGAGAGAGAGAAATAGGGTCTCATTGAACCTGCAACACTGATCAGCTAGACTGGCTCAGCAGCAAGCTCCCAGGATTGATTCCTGCAACGTCTCCAACGCTGAGGTTACAGACATGTGCTATTGCACCTGGCTTTTACAAGACTGCTGGGAATCTACGAGCATATCCCCATGCTTTCACAGCAAGCTCTTACCCTCTGAGCCATCTCTCCAGCACCAACCTCAAACCCTTGATCCTCCTGCCCCCACCTCCAAGTGCCAGGATTACAGGCATGCACGTTCATGCTCATATTTGTGTATGGTTTCTTTACTGACTTCTCCCAAGTTCCTCTTTTAGTCTGCCATCTGTTTCCTGCAGAGCCCTCCCCAGGACACTTCCTCATTCTGTTCCCCACTGCCATTATGGTCCTCTTGGATTCCTGGGACTAGAAAGAGGGCTACCCTATACCTTTATTAGGGACAAATGAAACTGTGGGAGCATGTGGGCATATTACATCATAGCATAAAAGCTAGGCCTAAGAACTTATCAGACACATCAGGAAGGAAAAGGGGTATGACTCTCTTGCCTGGACCCGGAAGCGATGGACACAAAACACTGCTGTGTTGTGACCCCAAACCAACCTATTATCTGACACATGTTGTGTGTGTCAAGAAGGAGGACTCCCTTGCTCCCACCCACACACCTACTTTGATGGAGCCTACTGGACTGCCTACCTGTCGGTCTGTTTTCCAGTCTGGACCTGCACCTGACCTATTGATTCCTGCTTCTGACACAGTTTGTTTTTCCCCCTTGAAGCTGAATTCTGTAGCTTCATGTTCAAACCTGACTAGAGCCGCTCCCTCCCAGCACTGATTAGATTTGTTATCTATACAAACTCTTTCTCAGCAGGCTTCTGAGGCCTCTTCAACTCCATTTCAGCCTCTTTACCTTGTATTCATTCTGTAACACACACACGTGCACGCACTCACACACGCACACACGCATGCACTCAAATACACACACAGATTTACTATGTGTGGTGTGCTGTGTGACATAAGAAATAACATTAGTGCTGGGTGGTGGTGGTACACACGTTTAATCCCAGCACTTGTGATCGAGGAGAGTCATCTGTGCTCCATCTACACACTTGGGAGGTAGAGGCAAGTAGATCTCCATGAGTTTGGGGCCAGCCTGGTCTACAGAGCAAGTTCTAGGACAGCTAGAGCTACACAAAAGAAACTCTGTCTTAAAAAGCAAACAAAAGCCGGGCAGTGGTGGCGCACGCCTTTAATCCCAGCACTCGGGAGGCAGAGGCAGGCGGATCTCTGTGAGTTCGAGGCCAGCCTGGTCTACAAGAGCTAGTTCCAGGCCAGGCTCCAAAAAAGCTGCAGAGAAACCTTGTCTCGAAAAACAAAAAAAAAAAAAAAGCAAACAATAAAAAGGAAAGAAAAAACATTTGTAATTAAGATTGGAATAAAAATCTTGCATTCACCAAGTAGGCAGGCTTTGTGACAAATTGATGTCATTGAAGACACCAAACCATGTGACTTTATTCTCATTCAGTAAATTCTGACACTGTGGAAAGACATAGCATGCTTGTGTGTGTTTTAAGAATAGTGTGCTCGTGGCACATACTGCATGCTGCTTGTTCTCACTTGTGTATTGGAGGGTGCCTGTGCTGGTCTTGGCTATGTGAACAAGGCTGTAGAGAAACAAGATCTGCTTCCAGCTCCTTATGATGATGATTCTCTCTCTCTCTGTCTCTCTCTCTCTCTCTCTCTCTCTCTCTCTCTCTCTCTCTCTCTCTCTCTCTCTCTCTCTCTCTCTCTCCATATACCACCACCACTACTGCCACCAAAAACCAAACGAACAAAAAAGAAACCACACACAAACGATAACAGAAGTCATGGAAATCCCTCAGAAATGGAGAAACACCCCAGCGGTTGCAACATGGAAGTCATCCACATACCAAGGCCTGAAGGGCAAGGGGAGGATGCAGTCACCCAAACTGATGGGCACTCTAGCTCTGGGCCAGGGCCGCCCGCTAGCAGCTGTGCTCTTCTGGGAAACAGCTATTGTCCCACCAGCTTGGAAGGAAGGGGCTAGAAGAACAATAAGCTCAAGTTTCCTCTGTTCCTGACTCAGAGCTCTTGTTAGTGTCCCCTCTTTGTCTGTACCCAGGCAGAATTACCATCTCCCAGACTGGATCCTGAAAGGCAAATAGAGACTAGCCAGGAGAGAGGCTCAAACTGTCTTTCACTGAGCATGAGAGGTTCCTGGAGTCTCTGAAGATATATATACTCAACAGAACCACTGTGATACCTCAACCCTCCTTCTTTTGCTAACAGGAGCTCCTCGTCATGCTTTGCCTGCCTTTCTGTGTACCATAACATACCATTTCCCCAGACGCTGGAGTTCGAAAGCAAAGTAGAGACAAATAGGGTCTGTCCCTAGAATTTTCTTTTCTTCTGTCCTTGCTTGTTTCGTTTCCATTATCTTTTCTCCAAGATCAACTAAGCTGAAATGACGTAAACTTTGCCCTCTCCTCACCATGTGGAAGAATATCCAGGTGAGAAAAAGGCCAACATGTTAAGAGAAACAGTGCCAAGAAGACAGATCTGTGACAGAGAGGCTTTATGGTGTCATTTGATATGGTCCCCAGAATAAGTTCTGTCTCTGGTCTTGCCAATTTCCTGAGTCAATAAATCCCCATGTCCTTAAACTCCATTGATGTGGATTTCTGTTACCCAGAGCAGAAAAGGTACAGCACAAAACCTTGACTAACAGAACCTACCCTCCCTCTCTACTGCAATCACGCTCCCTCCTCCCTCCCCCACTCTTTTCTGGTCTCCACTCTTATGAAGGTCATTTATGGAAATCTGTCATCTCACCAACTCCCATAGGAATAAGTCAGTGTACTATTTTAGTGTGGGATATGACATCAAGAAACTTTGTTTTAAAAAATGAATTTAGATAAGTATGTTATTAAAGATCATGTTATAATTTTCATTTTAATCTATTCTTTAATAATATTCATAATACATGAGGACAAGGCTTGACTTTCTTCCATTTAACAAGTGATGCATGCTGCTTAATTTGTTTCAAATTAAGTATGCACGAAAGAGTATGGCTTATCTACAAATTCAAAATGACATTTTAATTTTGTGTTTGGGGACCAAATGTGTATTAATATGTGGATTGAAATTTAACTATGTGTTGGAACCCTCCATACTGCTTCCATGACCTGATATTTGGAATTCTTGAATTTCCCTCTTTAAAAAAATCAATTACTTTATTATTATAATTTTCATGTTTTGTTTCTAAAAAAGGAGACACGAGCACTTTCTGGCTGCTATTTGCAGATGCTCTCCAGAAATAACACACTGTGGGCTTGGATGATTTTATTTCCAATAAAGGAAAAGCCAAATTGAATAAAAAATTTCTCCTTTTAACATGTGTTTTGAAGAACCAGAGCTCTTGTGATATACTAAGAGGTGCTTATAAGTCTGAGGTCAAAATCCAAAACTCTAGGTTTGTAGGTCATCTGAATCATTTTGAGGGAACAATTCAGTAACTCATTCTATTTTTAAGTCAGTCTCATTGACACCATCTCTCTTTCCCAAGTTATCCATTTGAGAATAAATCTAACAACTGAATAAGAATAATTAAAAGCTATAAGGGGGTCAAGACCACAACCACAGACACAACGGTCCAGTGAGCTAGCAGAGGGAATGGCCCCCAAAGACCTCATCAACATCTGGAGGCATTTATGGTTGTAGTGGTTACTTTTCTCATTGCTGTGACAAAACATTTGACAAAAGTGACTTAAGGGACAATTGATCTGGGCTCACTTTGAGGGCACTGTCATCATGATGGTGGGGAAGCCAGGGCTGCAGGAGTGTCAGGCAGCTGGCCGCGGTCCATCCACAGTCAGCAAATGGAAAGACATAAAAGTTCCTTCTCCCGACTGACCAGGACAGCAGCCCAGGGAGTGGTGTTGCCCACATCTAGGGTGCATCTTCCCACATCAAGTAACCCAGTCTAGGAACTTCCTCAAGGACATGGCCAGAGGTTTAGCTCCGAGGAGAGTCTGTCAAATTGACAGTTCATTTTAACCATCACAACAGTTGGAATTAAATGATGTTCCGCGATTATTTTATCAAAATCATAAATTTCACACCTTAATGAACTCCTGAATACTCTTCATACCCAAACTGGAGTTGAATATTCTGAACTCACAGACTGGTTCCTAGCTCGGTGACCTTCAGCAACTTATTTCCCTTCTCTTTTGCCAATGCTGTTTGTTTATATATGACCAAGGAATTAAAATGATTTACCCGGCAAGCGTGGCCAGGCCACAGTGTGGGCACAGCACCATCAGATGCAGAGCAGGGGGAATGTCACCTTGGACTTGGCTTTGGTTATTTTCACATCAGTGTATTAGCAAGGCAGCAGATGGGCGAAAGCTGTGTGCAGGAGAAAAAGTGATAATGATCCAAACGGGGAACAGATGCCGCTCATCAAAGTGGCCCTAACAGAAGGAGGGGTTCACCTGTCAGAAACAAAAGCTTCATTTTCATAACATCATTAGGCTGAGGCAGGTATGGTAGAGATTTCCCAGTGTGCTTCCGCAGACCCGCATTATTGACTTGAGTATTCTAGAAATAGAATGAAACTCAGCTCAGGCCTGAGGAATCAGAAACTTTGGAATTGTGGTGCAACAATTTGCATTTTAAGAAACCCTACTGAGGCTCATAAAAATCTGTGGCATTCCCAGACTACCCAGAATCTAACGGATTCCGATTTTTTTTCCAGCACCAAGTGTTAAACTTTTGAAGCAATGTCTTCAAAGATGGAGAAAAAAAAATGTTAGAACTTAAAATTTTTTCTCTCCTCCCTCCCCTCCCCTCTCCTCTCCTCTCCTCTCCTCTCCTCTCCTCTCCTCTCCTCTCCTCTCCTCTCCTCTCCTCTCCTCTCCTCTCCTCTCCTCTCCTCTCCTCTCCTCTCCTCTCCTCTCCTCTTCCCTCTCCTTCTCCCTCTCCCTCTCCTTCTCCCTCTCCCTCTCCCTCCCTCTCCCTCTCTCTCTCTCCCCCCCTCTCTGGGTTTTGTTATGTAGCTCCAGCTGAATGAACTCTTAATCCTACCTTCTCTGTCTACTGAGTATTGGAATTGCGAGCACACCCTACCATACCCAGCTAGAACCTAAGACATTCATCAAATATGAAAGCAAAAGAAAGATCTTTTCAGACATAGTGAAGAACCCACAGACCCTCAGCAAATTCTGATCACACTTGAGTGCCAGAACCTGCACCATAGCATGGATTATTGTTTTTGGAATAAATTTCACATTCTTGTTCTTTTTTTTCATGGACTTGCTAAGACCCAGGGTTATTGTGAGGGTAAAATCCTGTGTTCCTTTAGAAACTCTCCATTATGGACAAAACTACATGCAAACCAGAAGAATGTCTCTCAGGAGAAACGCTGATGAATTTAACAGATAGTTCTGCATGATACTGGTCAATTTGCCTTATGAGTTGGTTCAGGACCAATTTAATTTAAATTTAAATTTGAGAGCCACCACGTACGTCAGAATTATACTGAAAATTACTGTTTGCATCAAAGAATGCTGCATACATGTATGACAATGTCATAATAAACACTGTTATTTTATATATTTCATATATGCTGAGAAAAACTGTCTGGAATTCACATGTCGTGAGCAACTTATATTGTTATTTGCTAAATCTGGCTACCATAGTTAGAGAGAATGAGTGGCACTGACCTGTCTCTTGGGAGGTTCAATTGAAAAGTTCTCTGGTTAGCATGGTGGTGCCCACCTGCAAACGCAGTGCCAAGGAAGCAGAAGAACAAGTATCACTGGGAGTCTGAGGCGAATATAATCTATACAGTGAGACGAGAAGTCATACAAGGAGGACAAGTAGAAGGAGAAAGGAAGGGAGGGGCAAGGGGCAAGGAGAAAGGGAGAACAGAGGGTTTGTCATCAGCTACAAGGACAGAGGCACAGTTCCAAACTGTTACTCTCAGCAGCCTGAGGAGTCCCCTTAATTTTCTAGGGACTTCCACTCAGGTGATCCTTGGCTTTTGTGACAGAAAAAAATATTTTTGGACAAGTAAGTGTAAAAGAAAGCTGGAATTCATTAAAATAGACATGATTTGGGAGAAAGACTAGAGCGCATCTGAGTGCGTGGGTGTGGGTTTCTCAAAGAAGTGTTTGCTGTATTTAAAGATATTTGTGTGGTGCCAGGCGGTGGTGGCGCACCCCTTTATTCCCAGCACTCAGGAGGCAGAGGCAGGTGGATCTCTGTGAGTTCGAGGCCAGTCTGGTCTACAAGAGCTAGTTCCAGGATAGGCTCCAAAGCTACAGAGAAGCCCTGTCTCGAAAAAACAAAAATCAAAACCAAAACACCCCGATAGGTGTGTGTGTACCTGCATGCACATGCGCACTTGGAGGCCAGAAACTGATGTTAGGTGTTTCTACAGTTGCTTTCTGATTTAATATTTGAGATAGGCTCTGTCGCTGAGCCTGGAGCTTGCTGATTGAGGTAGACTGGGCTAGTTTCATGCCTGGTTTTTTTTTTTTTTTTCATGTGAGTTCCGAGGAACTGAACTCAGCTCTTCATGCATTCATGGGAAGCATTTCACTGACTGAGCCATCTTCCCAACCCACTTCAAAATTAGGACTTCAACATGGCAGTTAAGACGCTTAGAGAAAGATTACAACATACCTATATATGAGTGTGTGCTTCTCAATGGAGAGTGCAATTAAGCATCTTAGCACGAGCTCTATGCACCATTTTGGTAGTTCTCAAGTTATATCTCAGTGTTGTTAAGGAACTTTCTGCCTTTTCTCTCTGCTTTGGGTCCGTGTGCTTATACATACAGGACATTTTGAGAGTTGTCTTGAATGGGATTATACTCCAGTAAGGGAAACCAGGAGCCATTCTGATTGCACAAGGGGTTTAGGACGTGTCTCTTACTGTATGTGAGATTTCTGGAGAGATGACTAGAATATATAGGTTTATATCTGGGAAGGGAGAGAGACCTTAAGGAAATGTTAATTGTGTTACAGGTAATGAGCGGCTTCAACCAGACTCCTGGATGGCAGCTTCCTTCCCCGTTTCCCACAGTTGTCCCTTTCATCCCTGTCTCAGAAGAAAGGAGGGAGACACATAACCAGAGGAAACAGATCTGAGCTCACTTTGGCTAGATAAAGGTACGAGACTGATTGGTCTCTTTTGAAGACAGTTTTAAGAGGAATCATGGCTGAGCAAAGCAACGTAAATAATGAGTAAAAAGACAAATTTGATTGGAGATGTAGTCCAAGAATAGAGGACTTATCTAAAAAGACACTCATGTAGCATTCATGTGGTTATACTTACTTCTCAACCACTGACTCCATCCTCCACAGACAAGTTGTAGCAGAAAATGAGAGGCAGTGCCCAAGAAGCTAACTTCATCCAAGATGATGCTGAGCTTGGAGTGTGGTCCTAGGTACTGGGCATGGTATCTGGGGGCCATGCATGCTATCGATTGCCACGCAGACCTTCCCTCCTTCCATACTCAGTCCTCTCGTCACCTCGATGGCTGGTTACCATATTAAAGTCATTGGGAGAATTTAAACAGAAGGCCAAGATTCATTTCTTATGACTATATTTATGGCTTTGCTTTGCTTTGCTTCAAAAACAAAACAAAAAAACATATGGCAACTAGAAGAATATTGCTAGTTCTCTACAAGACTTAATAACGGTTTTTGACAACCCTATAATTTCCAGCTGTGCTCAGATAGAGGTGCCATAATTCCCTCTTCTTTGAGGACAGAAAAGAAACTAGTTCTTGGTGCCTCTGAGCTCATCATTGATATAATAAAGAAGGTATTATTTTACAACTGCATATTAAGTGAATATCTAATAGCATTGTTTTGTGATCATGTGGGATTTTTCTTTTCTTTCTTTTTGTTTTATTTTTAGACAATGTCTCATTATATATTCTAGGCTGGCCTGGAACTCGATATGTTGCTCAGATCCAAGTTTCTCCTGCCTCAGCCTTCTCAGTGCTGGGTTTACAAGTGTGTGCCATGACCACATTCACCTTTGAAAGCATCATTTTTAAAAGACTTATTTGTTTTTACTTGAAGTGTATGGGTGTTTTGCCTGCATGGATGACTGCATCTACATGCATGCCTGGTACCTGTAGATGCCAGAGTTGCACATGGGTTCTGGGAACTGAACCCGGGTCCTCTGGAAGAGCAAACAGTGCTCTTAACTGCTGAGCCATCTCTTCAGACCTAACAACACCACTTTTAACTAGAGGAAGGTATTTTGACATTGGCCCTTCCTTCCCAGGAATAGCAAAGAAAAACAAACATGGCATTTTTTAAAAAACAGTGTTCTAGGAGGCAGAATGGCTCTAGACCCTTTTGTTTCTGAGAACTGTTAGATTTTGGAATAATAGTTTGTGGTTCCTTTTTTCAAAGAAAAGTTGCAGTATAACAAACAGCCAGCAGATTTTTAAAATAAATCTTAATAACATTGTGTCTAGACCATCACCTTTGAAAATTTCCCATTTTCTCAATTTCCTAAAATACTCACAGATATATATTTAGCTTTGCAAAGCTGCTGACTTAGCAAGCAATGGGCCTCCAGCAAGACATTATTAGCACTCCTCCCCGCTTCCCCTTTCCTACCACGGTGCTAAGGAGAAGACAACTGATAATGTTGCACAAAAACAGACTCCTAGAGTAACTCGGGGTTCACTCAGGAACAGACCACTTGCCCTGGAGGGGCTCCCCTGTGACTGGCACCCAGCCTGGAGATTGGTGTTCTCTCATCCAGCAACAGCATCAGAGCAAAATCAACACCTGAGACTTGACAGAGATGCTAAGTTTCAGATCTACCTGAGTGACTTCTCCTGCCTGAATATTCCACCCTTAAGGAAAAAATAAAAAATCTTCCCTTCTAAAGTCCACCTAAAAAAACTCCTTTATTTCCCCCACAATGATGCTGTCCTTTAAAACTCCAAGGAAACAGTGTCTTCCGGGCACAACGGGACTGATGAAGCCATGGGAAATGTGGCAGGCAGCACAAGGCCCATGCAGGTTCAAGCCAGATGAGGTTCGGTGCCGAGAGGTGGGGATGGACACGGTTTACCACTCCTAACCAAGAAGCTACCTGCAATTTTCACCCATTTGCAAAGGAAAAAAAATAGTTTTGTCAAATGGAGTCTCATTGGCTATATTAGCTACACTTAAAGGCAGACCCCATGCCCAGCCGTAGATGACCAACACAAAAGGACCTCAATGGGATTTTTGTCTCATTTTGTGTTGTTTGGGCTTTTTCTTTTTTGTCTTATTGGTTGTTTACTACTCTAGGTGCTGGGACCTGGGAGGCAGACTAAAGTCTCATAAATAGTCAACTGTTAATCCCACGCTTCCCTCAGCGATAAAACAGGTCGAGGGCTGCCACCCTCCCTCTAACCCCTCTAACCGGGAACCTAACCCTCAGAACTCCTGTCCCAGTCCCTCCCTCGCTTTGCTCTCCTCTCCAGACAACATGAGCTTCACCACCCGCTCCACCACTTTTTCCACCAACTACCGGTCCCTGGGATCTGTGCGGCTGCCCAGCCAGCAGTTCCAGTCTGCCAGCAGCGCAGCCAGCGTCTATGCAGGTGCTGGGGGGGCTCTGGTTCCCGGTTTTCCTCAAGCATCTGGTGTGCCTCCATGGGGTCTGCAGGTCTGGTTGGAAAAGGTGGCATCCAGACTGAGAAGACCTTGAAAGACCTGGACGACCGCCTGGCCAGCTACCTGGACAGGGTTCTGAGCATGGAAACTGAGAACAGGAAACTGGAGAGCAAAATCCGGGAATATCTGGAGAAGAAGGGGTCCCAGGGTGTCAGAGACTGGGGCCACTATCTCAAGACCATCGAGGACCTGAGGGCTCAGCTCTTTGCGAATTCTGTGGACAATGCCCGCATTGTCCTGCAGATCAACAATGCTCGTCTTGCTGCTGATGACTTCAGAGTCAAGTATGAGACAGAACTGACCAAGCGCCAGTCTGTGGAGAGTGACATCCATGGACTCGGAAAGGTAGTGAATGACACCAACATCACGAGCCTGCAGCTGGAGACAGAAATCGAAGCCCTTGAGGAGGAACTGCTGTTCATGAAGAAGAGCCATTAGGAGGAAGTCAAAGGACTGGAAGCACAGACTGCCAGTTCTGGATTAACTGTGGAAGTGGATGCCCCCAAATTTCAGGACCTCAGCAAGATCATGGCTGATATCCAGGCCCAGAATGAGGAGCTGGCTCAGAAGAACCGTGAGGAACTAGACGAGTACTGGTCCCAGCAGACTGAGGAGAGCATCACGGTAGTCACTACCCAGTCTGCGGAAATCAGAGATGCTGAGACCACAGTCACGGACCTGAGGCACACCCTCCAAGCCTTGGAGATTGACCTAGATGCCATGAAATAGCAGAAGATCAGCTTGGAGAACAGCCTTAGGGGCGTGGAGGCCCGATACGACATGCAGATGGAGCAGCTCAATGTGGTCCTTCTGTACCTGGAGTCAGAGTTGGAACAAACCCGGGCAGAGGGGCAGCGCCAGACCCAGGAATGTGACGCCTGCTGAACATCAAGGTCAGCTTGAGTCTGAGATCGCCACCTACCGCCGCTTGCTGGAAGATGGGCAGACTTCAGTCTCAGCGATGCCCCGGACTCCAGTAACTCCGTGCAAACTGTCCAGAGGACAACCACCCAAGGTCGTGGATGGCAAAGTGGTATCCGGAGCACTGAGGCTGAGAAGGAGGCTACCCCTGGGGATTGAGGGATCAATAAAAGTTGAGAGGTCACTGGAAAAGAAAAGAATAAGACCACTACTGCAACTACTACAATTGTTGAGCCAAATCTGAAAGAAGCTTTATTAAATACTGGCCATGACTATGGATACTGGCCAGGTCCATACCCAAGACCCATGCTCAGAATACAGCCCTAAATTACACTCGTCAAAAGCTTATAAAAGACAAAACCCACAAGGCTACTTACTTCCCACCAATGTCCAATCAAAGGCAAGCATACATCCTGATGTACTTCCTGCCTTCATATCTCCTACCTACATGTGATCAAGCACCCATCCCGTGGCACTGGGGCAAGCAAGCTTGTTTACAGAGGCGGAAACATGTAGCTTGTTATCTTCCATGAACAACAGCCCCCAGCGTTCCAGGAAGTCATCTGTGCTTGGGAAAGTGGAACTTACAGGTTAGTATTTTTCTTTTATAGATCTCTTAAGCATGGCAATTTAAAGTTAAAACATAATGTTAGCCATTCCCCCTTTGAGCTGTATCCTAAGTCAAATCCTTGACTCTGTGGTGGGTACCTGTTTATACTGGGATCTAATGACTATCAGTCTAATGAATGGCACACAGACAGAAATTTACATATTTAGTTAAGGTATTAACGTAAGAGCCAGCAGTAGTTAGCACCAGAGTTACTATCTAGGAAGACACCAAAAATGAGACTGCGAATCAGTCATTTATTTCATCTCAGTTCCCCACCTCCACCCCTCCCCCACAGCCTTTTTATGAGTATGGCCGAATTATCTCTAATTACAGTTTTCTCTTAAAGCCACACAATAACCTCCTTGTTTTACACGGAGTAGGTCGAGTGCCCTGTCATATTGTAGAACTATTTCTACCTGTTGACAGATCTGGTTCCAATCAACTTTCAGCAAGGCTAGGGCTGTCTGGATTTGTAGGACTGCCCGGAACAGGAACGACCTAGATCACCTTTGGAGCAGTTTGTAGGCTGCTACTGATTTCTGGATGCCATCTACCAGCTGAAAGGAAGCTCCCAGGACAGAGATAGACTAGGGACAAAAGTTACAGTTCAGGAACTGAAAGGAAAATCTTACATTTGGAACTTCCAGTCCCATGGTCCTGGTAGTTGGAAAGGGGAGGATACCCAAGACCAGGGATGAGAAAGAGATTCTGCCCTCAGGAATAGGCAGCTGGGAAAACTTAGACTGTTGATTGACAAGAGTCCTTATCTGGAGTCCTTTTGACCTGTGAGAGGTGGATTCAAGTCTTACAACTCCCTTGACTCCCTGAAGCTCACGTGAATTTTTAAGTTTACCAAAAGATATAAAAGTTGTAGAAATTTAACATTACCCTCGTAATCTGTACTGAAATCCATAGTGTAGAAAAAGCCTGGAGTAGACCCACACCTTTGAGTCATAGCAAAAGATAAGACTTTGGGTTTAAAAGTATGAACATTCTTCCCTCTGTCCAGAAAGCTGGATATATAGATTAGGCAAAACTGTTTTTAGCTCAATAAAAAGTACCTTGATGACACTCAGAGGAATTTAGCTCAATAAAAAGTACACTCAATAAAAAGTACACTCAGATGACAACCAGAGGAATTTAAAATGGCGAAGCTTGTGACTGACATCAGGGCTTTAGCAGCTTATCAGAACTCATTGATCAATGTTCCAACTCGGAAGTTTTGAAATCTTAGTATAACAATAGCTTAGGGGGAAAGCCATCTGAAACATTTTTCATTCCCGATCATTTTCGTACACCTTTATAACTTGTATTTACACACCCTAAGTCATTTTCTTAAGCGTTCACATCCTCAGATGATTGCAACTCGCCTTTATATATCTTAAACCTTTTTAGGCCTTTACAATTTATATACACTCTACACGTTTAAAATCCAATTATTTATCACTAGACACAAGTGGATGATTACTGAGAGCAGTCATTGCAAAGCAAGTTCTTTCAAAGAAAGCAATAGCAGAAAGTTCCATCTGAAACCCGTTATCCTTTAATATGAAGCCTGTTAGCCAGGCAAACCTGCCCGCCTTTCTCAACAGCAGACCTAGAAGCTCTAGGAGAAGCCAGACCTGCTTTTTACATATGAAATGAAATAGCAAGGCAGCTGCAGCCTTGAGGAAGGAGTTAGGTGCCTGCTGCTGCCAAGCTGACAAAGCCACAGTTAGCCATCAACACCATCAGAGATCTGAGAAGGATAAATCAAAGCAGGAAGTAGAGACCAAATGGTCTCTGTATTGATTAAAATGGCAGAGGCTTATCAGTCACCTGGGCAATGACTTAATAGGCTCCTGTGGTCTTGATGGCTTCTCTGAGGGGCAGAGGTCGTAGGTTTTTGGCGGTCATGTATGACAACATTATATTCTCAGGTGCTGCACAAGACAGCAGAGGCCTTTGGCTGCCAGACCTCGAAGGTCTAAGAGATAGATTTTCCTGTGGATGGGGAACCTGGGAAAACTGACCTCACTTTGAGGAGGCAGAATAGGGTAGTCAAAGTCAACCCAACAGTGTCCACGATTTATTCAGGCCCTGGCAGCAGGTGTTGTCCAGTGGTTAGCAACACCACAATTCAAGTCTATGACCTACTTCTCTTCTTTGGAGACCTTAGGGTCACCTCCAGGAGGTGGCATGTCTGTCTACCACAGGAAGCTTCTTCCATTAAACATTTTAAATGCCACATTCAACAGATCTCTGAAAAGTGTTGACGGCTGCCTATTAAGTATACTTGATTTTAAATAAACTTCACTCGTTTTTAGTTATGTTTTAGGCTTAACCTTGAAAACATACACAAGAGGCTAAATCAAGCTTATTCCCTTAAGTAAATTTCATTAGTACTGAGTATGAGAACACATTAAAGAATTTGATCATGTAGAAGGTAACTACTAACTTGCATGTCTTAATCAATGTTAATAGTTTATAACAAGCCAATCGCTTTTCTAAGATTCAGATTGGCATTTTTATCCCTGTTAAGCTTAGCCTTAAAAAAATAACAATTTTGAACTGAAGCTCTTTTATCACCAAAATAAAACTTTAAACCATGACATCCATAAAGAGACTAGGAGCCTTACTTTCCTGGTCCTTACATCATGCACCATTACAGAATACCACAGTTTCTTGTATGACTCAGTTTACCAAAACAGCTAAAGTTTAACGAAGTTAGCAAAGACAAGGCTAGACAACGCTTCTCAAGTCAGCCCTGTTAGCTTGAATAAACCTTTAGTAAGGAAAGACATTCTATCAGCTCTTCGCCAGACTGTTTAGCTTATTGTCTTGATGCATCATAAGATAGGAATATTGAGCCAGGCAGTGGTGGCGCACACCTTTAATCCCAGCACTTGGGAGGCAGAGGCAGGTGGATCTCTGTAAATTTGAGGCCATCCTGGTCTACAGAGTGAGTTCCAAGACAGGCTCCAAAGCTACATGTCTCAAAAAAAAAAAAAAAACAGCCAACCAACAAACAAAAGATAGGAATATCTCAGTTTCTAGTGTTTAGTGTTTGATGCTCATAGCTTTGGCCCTGACTTTTTAGGCTTTTATTTATTTTCTATGATTATATATTAATAAAGGCATCATAAAACATTTTATAAGCTTAAAATGTTCCATAGCCTTATAAATTTAAAGATTTTAAGTTGTTTCTTAAAAATATACTGCTTTTTTAAATTAAATTTTTTAAAAACTCCAACATTTTCTCTTCAAGAAGTTTTAAGCTCTCCCAGCTGTGGGCTTCTGCAATGTTAGAACAGAAACTGAGTACATATTTTGACTTTAAGAGGGAAGAAGCAAGGAGGAAAGATAATCTAAACAAGGCAAAACCAACGGCAACAGTGCAAACAATCTGATGTTCGGTATCCAGGATTCATGCATCATATTCTCCAGCCTCCCCAAAGGGGCCTATCTTACCTCTCCAACTCAGCCCTCGAAAGCACCTGTCGTCTGTCTCCTAGGCTCCTGCCAGTTCTATTTCATTGTGCCTGTTGTTTCTGGAGGCTATTTATGGCACTGGTCTCTAAAAAACTGCTGGGATCCCTCTCCTGAGCTTTCTTTAGGAACTCCAGCCCTGCCACACAATGCTAAGTTTCAACTGCTCTCCGTGACCCTCCCCCATGCCTCTAAAATTAATACTACCTGTGTGACTCTTACATTACCAAGTTTGGCTGCCAGCATGAGGTATATCCTTGTATATAAATTCATGAAGGTGCAGCCTTAATACCTTATTAAACAAGCATTGTTTTTAAACCCTATCTTTCATAAACCTTGCTTTTAGGACTTTGCTTTCAGGACAAGAGTTATACAAAAATCCATCCTAACCCAAAATATCTTGGAGGCCTGTTGATGTTTCCTTGATTAGCTTATAAAATGCAGTCATCTTTAATCAAGATTGTGGTGGAAATACATGGCATTTTTTCCTCTCTAACCTTAGTGAATATGGCTGCCAGCCACATGTTTGCCTCTGTCCCAATGGGGGCCATCAGCTAAGATGGTGGCAAGCCACATGTTGCTTATATCCCAAGATGCCATCATGTAGCATGCATGGTTCCTTTAAGATTACCTATGCATAGATTTTTAACTATCAAACCCGTGTTACAAGTTTTATGTTTTGATCCAGGTTATAAAGATTTCTACCTGAACTCAATAAACTTACAAGTCTTTAGGCATAGAAAGTTCACATAATAGACTTACAAAGTTTGATTTATAAGATTTATTAACGGCACAATTTTTAGGCAGTTAAATGAAACCAATAGTCTAATTTTTTTTCTTGCTGTTTTACTTTGCTCTCTCTTCCCTGCCACAAAATTGGGTAGATCACCTAGCATGGGACAAAGAGGAAACTTTTAAATAAGCCAGTTTGGCTCTAGAGAATGAAGAACAATAACACAACTCCAGAACCAGCTTTTCAATATAGTAGAACAATATAAAAACAGTTTTAATATTATTCTCACCCCAAAGACATTTGAATCCCTGCTAAACTGAATCCAGTGACCAGCAAGCTCAGAGATAAGAAATTCTGAGCCCTGGCTATCAAAGCAACGATGGCAAGCAGTGGTAGCAGAGGCAATGGCTGGTGGTGGCAGAGACAGCAAAAATAAAACCAATAAACAGAACACAGACAGTAAAAATTAAACTAAAGACAAGACATACTGTAATTATTCAGCCACAAATAAGGCTTCACTTCCGGGTTCTAGAGCCATGCATGTGCAGACAAGCTCTCAGGCAGAAGTGCCTGAATGTTAAAGGGCCCCGTGTGACCTATGTGCATGCATGCATGGTTACATCCACTATGACTCAGCTAAGCCCTTTTGCTCATGCGTGAGCCCTGTCATCTGCATATGACGTAGCCACATCAACCCCCTAGCATGCGCTAGGCAGCTTTTAAAAAGTTGGACACACCATCTTTCTTTCTCTCTGCACACCAATTCCCCAGGCCTGTACAGGCCCCCTCTAGCAAACTCCTAAGTGGGTTTGTTATGTGTTTTGTGGTTCCTTCTCACTTGTGCCAGGTAATTTCACATACAGATATGAAGCAAACAAGACACAAAACTAGACCAAGAACCTCAGGGGGGCAGTGTGATGTCTTGCTCTTTGCCTTGGATGGGAGAGTACTAAGTCTTGTCAGAACCCTCTTCATCCCAGGTCAGGATCCTGACAGAACCAGATGTCACAGAAAATTACTACGACCTACCAGGGGAGGCCTCCACAGATGCTTGCTGCCTTTCTCAGTAAGGCAGCTCCCTCTGATAATGTGGGAAACTAGAAGCACACCTGAAGCATGAGAACACCTCCAGGTGGGCACCTCCTGAGGTGCCCCCTCAGTCCCAGTCCTGAAGTGAAGGTCGCACTTTGGAATTTGGGTGGGTGGTCTGATCTCTGGGGCCTCCTGAATATTTCAATCCCACAAGGCAAGAAGAAGAACACGCCTGCAATTTTGGAGCCAAATTTGAAAGAAGTTTTATTAAATCCTGGCCAGGACTAGGGATATTGGCCAGGTCGATACCCAAGACCCATGCTCAGATTATGGCACCAAATTACATTAGTCAGAAGCTCATAAAGACAAAACCCACAAGGCTACATACTTTTTTCCTTCATCGGATTGAAGGCAAGCATACTTCCTGCCTACGTACCTTCTGCCTATGTGTGAGCAAGCATACACCTTGGGCAATCGAGATAACCACGCTTGTTTACAGAAGCAAAACCACATGGCTTGTTTATTGCATAGAGACGTATAAACAAATGGCAATAACCAGCTGTAATGAACTCACTCCTACCCTCTACACCTGGGAGGGGCACAAAAGCCCAGTCCAAGAATAACTTCATATTTTTAAAGAAATCGAGGTCATAGATTCTTGTCTTGTTTTCTTGGAGTTTTGTCACAAGCACTTGGATCATGTTCCAACAATTTGGCTTCTGCTTCTTTGAGGAGGGGGAGTTTATCTGTGGATGCATGGACCAGTATTTAGACAGTAGCAAGGAATTATGGGTTAGGAAAGTGGTAGCAGCATGTTCTCTACATTCCATGGCCTCTCCAGTCATGAATAGTTGGCTAAGTTTCCAATACTAGGCAAGACTAACCCTCGCTGGGTAAGCATAAGTCCAATTAGTAGCTGTGGGCCATTCCCCAGGACATAAGTGCCACTATCACACCTAAATGATGTCTTTTTTCCTGTATCCTTTTATACCCTGAGTCCAAATATCTGTTTGGTTTTGAAGGCCTAGCCTCCCAGGTTACCCAATTCAGCTGGAGAGTCCTACCCGAGGGATTCAGGGACACTCTTCATCTGTTTGGCCAGGCCCTACCTAGGGACCTGCTCCCTTCTCTAGCCCTCAAGCCAAAGTTCTCCAATATGTAAATGACCTCCTCTTTTGTGCATTCATAGGGGGAAACAAACTCAAGAAAGAACTAAAACACTTGTCAAATTCTCACCTGATAGAGACCACAAGTTATCAAAAAAGAAAGTCCAATTGTGCCAACAACCAGTCAACTCCTTAGGAGGGGCCCTATCTAAAGGAAAGGGGAAATTAGATGAAGACTGTATGTTACCTAGCTCTTCCTTCTCTTTGCAAAAAATACTTCAATATCAGGGGGTTTTAGGAAGTACTGGGTTCTACAGGCTCTTGTTTCCAAGGAAATAGCTTGACTTCTATATCAGCTAATAAAAGAAGCCACACACACACACACAGAGAGAGAGAAAGAGAGAGAGAGAGAGAGAGAGAGAGAGAGAGAGAGAGAGGTGCTTGTACACCCCTCTCTTTTCACCTCCGTCTGCTCCCTCTCCTCTTGTAAAACTTTAAGACAATTCTGAGCCCTCAGTCTCAGCAGTACTGCTTCCCCCTCCCCCCTGGGAACCAAGGATCTAACAACTACACATGCACATACTGAAATGTTGGGAACTTTCCATCATCTCCCTGAGTCCTTGTGAATGTTCTCCAAATAGAACTCAGTTATTGAATAGGGGCAAGATAACCCTTAGGTGTTGACTCAGTTCCTGGTGTTTTGACTCAGGCCCTGGGGAAGGGGCAAAGTGACCCTCAGATGTTCCCTCTTACCTCACCTGATCTGGCAACTGCTCTCCAGCCAATTATTGGTAATAGCCCTTTTGAATAAGCCAATCATAATAGTTAAAGAGCAACCCCCAGACACCCCCCTTGTTTCTGTGGCTTTTTCCTTTAAAAGTAGCCTGTACCAGCCATTCAGGATCTTTCTGGCTTCTCAAATGCTGAAAGACCCTGCCATGACAGAATTAATAAAATCCTCATGCTTTTACATCAACTCTTGGGGAGACTCCTCCTGGTAGTTGGATTCTAGGGTCCAACACTCTCACCCCTTCTCCTGTCTCCTCTGTGTCCTTTTTCCCTCTCTTTCTCCTCTCTCCCCTCTTCTCTTTCACCCTCCTTCCCCTCACTTCCCCTCCATCTCTCCATCCCCCTCTCCCCCCTCTCTCCCTTCATCCTCTCCTCTCCCTCTTTCTCCTCTCTCCCCTTTCTATACTCTTGTTCTCCCTCCCTCTCTCCCTCCCTTCTTCCCTCCCCATTTTAGGGTTTCTATTGCTGTGAAGAAGCACTGTGACCACGGTAACTCCTAGAAAGGAAGACATTTGATTGGGGCTGGCTTATAGTTCATGCAGGAAGCATGATGGCATGAGGCAGACATGGTGCTGGAGAAGGAGTTGAGAGTTCTACATTTGGATCAGCAGACAGCAGGAAAAGAGACTGGGAGCCACACTTCCTCCAACAAGGCCACACCTTCTTCAACAAGGTTATACCTAATAGTGCCACTCACTGTGGGCCTATGGGGGCCATTTTTATTCAAACTACCACACTCCCTCTCTCCCTCTCTTTTTCCCTCTGTTCACTCTCTCCTCCCTCCCCCTCTCTCTCCTGTCTCTCTCCTTTCTCTCCTATCCCTTCTCTGTGTGTATGTGTGTCCCTCTGTCTCTGACTCCCTCCCTATCTCCTTCCTTCTCCCTTCCCCCTCTTCTCTCTTCTTTCCCCTCCCCAGACCTTACCATTCCTGTAACCATAAAGACCTCCAGATGGAAGCTCCAAAAGTCGTACTTTCATAACAATGGCAATAATCGTTTTAAAAGCTCTAGTTTCTCAAACAACATGAAGAGATGCATAGCTGTAAATAACACTCGTTTACATCGCCTACTTCACTCTCCTAGTCTCACCTCCAGGGGGAAAAGTGCCAAGAGTTCTGTACCGGGCCACTTCTGGTCCAAGATTTACCCTGCAGTGGAGGGGGCAAGGCATTAGGGCTTTGCTCTAAAGCCGTGTTTACATGCCCTCTTACACAACTTCAACTATACCCACCATAGCTGCTACTACAAGTCTCGAATAAATGCTTAGAATTTGTTGAGATTACCCAAAACAGTCTTTTGAAAAACTGTCCAGGATTAGGGAGATGACCCAAAGGATAAGCCTGGGGACCAGAGGTCAGTATCAGGGACCCGCATGGTGGAAGAACGGAACTGATTCCTGTAAGTTGTTTTCTGACCTCCACATGCACATTCATTTGTGTGCATAAATAAATAAATAAATAAATAAACGTAATACACATTTTTAGAAGAAAAAAATTTGCCCCACCATCCTTAGGCTTCTGATTTCTTTTTTTCTTTTCCCCCTGGAAAGGGGGGGGGCAAAGTCAGAGAAATCAGAGATCCTAAGTAGGCAAAAGCAGGGAAGGCAGCAAAGTGCTCTCGACCCCCCCCTCTCTCTCTGTGTGTGTGTGTGTGTGTGTGTGTGTGTGTACACATTCCTGTGCAAATAGGCTGCAAGCAGCCTGCAAACATGTCCCATGTCCCAAAGAAGAGACCATGAAGAGCCAGCAGAACCGGCTGTTCCTTTCCAACTCTTCCCTCCATCACCAGGTCCCACTCTTTTGCAGCCTCAGTTGACACTAGAGGACAGGGAGAGGGAATGGTTGTGCTGCTGGTGAGACGTTGCTTCCTTGTCCGGCAAGTGGGCGAATGATCGGGAAGAGCAGAGGCCTGTGCAGCTGTTTGACGCTGCCAAACCACGTTGTGTGTGTAGAAGAGTGCGGAGGTCGCGGGTCCGGGCGCGGCTCGGGCTGGGATGGAGGCCAACCGGAAGGGGATGCTGGCGTCCCGCTCCGGGCCCAGACTCTGGCAGAACTACAGAGATGTGCTCCCCGGAATCCTGGGAATTGCTTTGGGGAAGATTCTTGGGTGAGCTTTGCAAATGCTCTCTGGGGTTTCAGGGCAAGCGAAGCTGGAGTCTGATGCCCCCTAGTGGCCTAGAGATATATTTGATCGTGAAGTGCCTGGAGGCTCTGAGGGGCCTGCCGTGGCTCAAAACCAGAACACCTTTCCCACTGATCCCCTGATTCCCACTGATTCTCACTGATAGGCCTTCAGAATGCAGAAAAGGGGCCTCGGGCATCACCGAGGCTCAGTGTGGAGGAACACAGGGCCATCCTGAGAGTGGTCACAGAGGAGGAGAAACCCAGTTTAAAGTAGAACACAGGCTGGTGCAGGCAAGGTTGCTTAAGCATCTGCAATCCCAGCCCACAAGGAGGCTGAAATAGCAGGACCATAAATTCTAGGCCAGCCTGGGATCACAGCATCAGATCTGGCCTTAAAGGACCTTTCCCCTGGGGAAGATCTATGTCTCCCTTCCCTGGCCACCATCCTACTAGCCAAGAGGAATTTGTAACAGGATCATCAGTTTTATTAAATGAGACCACAGAGAGTTGTTAAGAGCCATCCAAAGCACCTGGAGTCACATGTTTGAAAGCAGGTATTGGAAAACATAAAATGGGGACACATACATAGTATGCCAGTAAATTGAGACCCATGGTCTCATTCAGAGGCATATGCCCAGACACGGCATAGACTTGGGAAGCAGTCTGCTTGACACTTAACAGCTTCCTTGACTCAGAGAGTACTATCCCGGTCACAGTCTCTTCATTTGTAAGGAAGGGGGAGACCTATTGTGAAGCCCAATGTGTGGTACAAACCTGTAATCTCAGCACTGGGGGCGACCTGGAGACAGGGGGACCAAGAGCTCATAGTCACCCTCAGCTGCGTTACACGTAGGTGAAGGGGAAGCCCAGCCAATCACCTTGTTTGTAAGGCATGTCCCCCTTAGGCTAATAGTTACTTATAAAATCTTGCGGGCCTATGGCCCGCCTGCTCTTTGTTTTCCTGTGCTCCTCACCGGAACCTTGGATTTGTAAGTTCCCCTTTCTTTCCTTTATTAAAGCTGAATATTATATATATTAAAGCTAGTCTGGTTAATCATAACTGCCGATCAACCACGCCCCTTCACATAGGCACTTGAGAGCCCCATCTGGGATACCTGAGACAAGCAATTCTGTCTCAAGAAAGAGCAGGAGCTATGGGGAGAAACCCCAGTAGATGTTTCTAATAGGCTAGTAAAAGGGTCGGAGGTCGCATGTATGTATAAACAGGAGCTACTGCTATCTGCACATATGTTGACCCTGGTTCTCAGTTCCCACGTGGCTTTGTTGGGAGGAGTACCTAAAGAAGTCTGTGGCAAAGACAAAAAGAACTAATAAAATTGAATTTTAAAAAGTAAGGGTTGGGTGTGGCAGCTCATGTTTGTAGCCCTGGTACTCAGGAGCCTGAGGCAGGTGGATCACAAGGAGTTCCAGGCCAGCTTGGGCTACAGTAATGTTGTCTCAAAAACACAAAAACACAAAACAAAACCAAACAATCCCTTCAAAAGAAATGAGTAAGGAATGCTGACAATGCTAAACATCGATCTAAATTCAGAGACCTGAGTTTCAGATTTGACTGAATTTCCTGGCAGCTGAGGTGCAAAAGGAAATGTTAGCACCAGCATGGCTGCTGTCTCAGACAGAGGGAGAAGCAGCTCTTGGAGGAGGAGCTGAGCGCTCTCCTGGTTCCTGGCTTCAGAAGCTGTGTCTCAGGGGGAGATACTCTGGCTTGGCTTACAAATGACCTGAAAGGTTTCCTTTCCTGGGGGTTTCCAAATGCTTGAACAGGAGTGTGCTCCACCAATTGGAACTGCGACAGCTTCAGTAGCAATTACATCCCTAACCCTTCCAATTCCCTGCTAGGTTATATGCTCACCCAGAGGACGTGTAGACTCGCAGCTTCCACGCCTAAGGAAATAATTTGTCACCCATCCAGAAGCCTCAGGTTGACAACAAATCTCTTAAGCATATAGGGGTAGTTTTAGATTAAATAGCCCAAATCAAAAGATTCTTCTTTTTCCATGGCCCAATTCTGGCCACACCACTCTCCCATCAAAGGTCATGGTCATCTTTCAGGAGCTTTTATATAGGAAGTGAACAGCCTTTGCCAAAAAGCACTAGAGGTGAGCTTTCCCAGCCAACCACTAGGTAACTCAGCTAATCTGCAAATGCTAACGTGGCTTCCAGGAAAGGCGTCAAAATAAGCTCCTGTCCTCCCTCGCCTTTACTTTAATCCCCACATAGGTTTTGCTTTTACCATATGGTAATTATTTCCAAATCACAAGTGCAAACACTCACTCTGATTGGAAAATTAGCAGATTTCAAACTCAGGTAATTTGTCCCTAATGAGGAAGTTGTTGAACTGAATTTAACAATTAACTCGAACACCCTTTGCTGCCTGCCGCTGAGGCAGGGAGTGGAAGCCAGAAGGGCAAGCCAAGGGCTAGGGTCCAGCAGGTGAAGGCTGTCTGGGGAAAAGTGTGTTCGTGAGGCTCTTAGAACCTCAGAGACTTGGTTGTTCAAGGAGCTGCGTGTGAGCATGTGTGGATAACATACCTACAGTTTCGACTGTACAGGAAAGTAGAGAGGCTAATATAGTGAGTTTCGCTCTAGCCACAATCCCTCCCATTGCTGTGGGGAGCTGTTCAGTTTCCTTAGATCTCGATCCCAGCAGCAATCTTGGTTCTTATGCTCCCAAAAGAGAAGAATTCAGATAGAATACAGTAATAGATAAGGCAGCGAAGAGTTTAATTAGAACAAGCAAGCAAGAACGAACACTTTATGGGTGAAAAGTGGGTCTAGCTGAACAGCCAAGACCCCAGTCCCAGCAGGCATGTGGCTTATATCTCTCCGCTACCTGTTGCCCATCCCCTGTACCTCTCCCAGTGTAAGCACTTCATGGAAAAGGATATGCTGTTCTTGGAAGCCCACTTTTACCCATAATTCAGTCCAAATAGATGTGTAAAACACAAAAATATTCATAGGGGCCTAAGTACCCTTAAAGTTGTTGAAAGTAAAACTAGGGGAAAGTGTGGCAGTATTCTGCGTATGGTCCCTTGGAGATGAAGTCTTGAAGTTGTTTTAATATGACCTCCTTAGCAGCATGGACCACTTTTTCCCATTGTCCTTACACCCTGGTTTGGAGAAGATTGGGAAGCCGGCCTATCTGGAGTCTACCGCAGCCACTGTCTTAATACCCAGGTCAGCAGTTAACCACCACCATTATCTTTAGACTGTTTCAGGGACCTGAGCAAGATAGCCCATTGTTCCTTAGGCCTGCTATTTCGCACTGCATTACACAGATGTTGGCGCTACTGGTCACTATCTCCCAGAGCTAACCTCCTGTCACTCATGACTGATCTGATACCAACTGTGCAGAGGGAACTGGAGATCTGGAAGACAGATAAACAAGAGTACTGGAAGAAAAAATCAAAAATCGAAGGAGCACTCCTTCTCTCATTCCCTAGCCTCCCATGCCCCTTGGCAAGGTGGAATAGATGAGTTTTGGTTAACGGCTAGTGCTAGGATAGTTATGGTCCCCTTCCTGGGCATTTTGCATATGATTATGTAGAGCTTTTCAAACCATTCTGTTTTACCCTCCTTGCTCCATGCCTGGGTCCCCTTGGTTTCTGCAGAACACAGCACAGGTAACCACAGACTGTAAGGATTTCAAGTTCACCCCAGTGTAGGGGTCATCACTATTACAGTGAGCTTCAGTGATCAACTCAAATCTCAGGATCTGGCACCAAGTTCGTGCTTGAGACTGTTTCTGTATTCTACTTTGCTCCTTCATCCTTTCTGAATGCCAGTGACACTGCCCAGAAAAAAAAGCCATTAACCACATGTGGCTAAGAAGTACTTAAAAGGATGCTAGCGAAAGCAAAGAGCTAATTTTTAAATTTTGCTTACCTGCAATTATTTTAAAACCTAAAAATTGCAGCAGATGGTAGTACACACCTTTAATCCCAGCACTCAGGAAGCGGAGGCAGGTGGATCTCTAAGTTTAGGGCAGCCTGGTCTATAAAGTGAGTTCCAGAAGAGCCAGGGCTATGCAGAGAAAACCTGTCTTGAAAAACCAAAAACAAAATAAAATTTAAAAATTGGTACTTGATTCACTTATCAGGAAAATTATGAGTATGTTTGAGAAATGAATCTGCATTTTCTTCTTTTGTAATGAAAATTATTTATGCATACATTGGTGTTTGTATGTACACATGCCTGCACATACTGAAGAAGCCAGAAGAAGGGAGTTGGATCCCCTGGAGCTGAAGTTACAGGCAGTTGTAAACCACATGGCATGGGTGCTAAGAACATAATTTGGGTCTTCTGCAAGAGCAGCAGCAAGCACTCTTACCCACTGAGCCATTTCTCCGGCCCCCTGAATCTACATTTCAACTGTAAGTTTTCTACAAATCTAAATTCATATCATGCACTTTTGTGTGTATGTGTGTGTATGCGTCAGGAGTCAGGGCCACATGGAAGCTAGAGGATGCCCTCAGCTGTCTCTTCCAGGTACCATCTACCTATTTTTTAAGCGAGGCCTCTTGTCAGCCTGTCACTTGTGAAGTAAGCTGCGCTAACTGGCCTATGACCCCAGAGACCTGCTTGCCGCTGCACCACTACACCAGTTCCACTGTTCTTTTGTTTTGTTTGTCCTTTTTCATGTGGTTTCTGGGATAGCAAACTCAGTTCACTGTGCTTGCAATGCAAGCACACCCTTAACAAACCAAGCTAGTAGTCCAGCCGCATATCAAGTATAGTTTATGGAAATTTAGCACCACAGTTGAGACAATGTCTAGAGTTAGAACACTGGATCTAAAAATATAAAAGATCTCATTGAGAATCTGTAAATATTGATAAAATAGAAGTGGTAATATTTTAGATGTACTAGGCCAGACCAAGTAAGTTTTATTGAAAAGTAATTCTCTTGTTTTTCATTTTGAAAATATGGCTATGAGAAAATTGAAGTTGCATATGGGGCTCAAGTTACACCCTATGTTGTTGCTGTGAGGTGAGATCTCAATGTCTAGCTGGACTGGCCTCCAACTACGGTCTTCCTGTATCAGCCTCCCAACTGTTGAGATTCCAGTCACATGCCAACACACCAGGCTTCCAATAAGATGCTCACAGCACTGTACAGCAAAGGCACTCCCTTCCAGTATCTTCAAGGAATCAGCTTGTTCTCAATATCCCCTGTGACAAAGACCCTCTTTGGCCAGGCAACCCCTGCTGTACTAAGGCTACCTGGATGTTACTGGATGCTCATTTGTGATGAGCATCTGTGTAACCTATTGAAGAATTCTGGTCCACCTGTGTTCATATAACACTCTCACTATCAACATACTTCGAAATTATTCCAAAAGCATGACTTTTGAAAAACTAATTTTGAAAATAAATAAATTAAAAAATAATTTTGAGACCAGAGAGCTATCTCAGGAGATAAAAGTCACACAAGGAGCTAGCTACACAAGCAAGTTCCATTCCCAAAACTCACGTAAAGAACCCAGATGTTCTGGCCAACAGCTGTCATCCCAGTGCTCTCTAATATGAGATGAGGCGTGGAAACAGGAGAATAACCCTGGAGCCCCAGAGTCCTCTCCCCTGGAGTACACAGCATAGCAAAAGCAGCAAGAGAGACTCCACCTGAAAAAGGTATAAGGCAGGTCCCAAAAGTTGTCATCTGATTGCTACAAATACCTACACTTACACACACACACAAATAAGCAAACCAATTTTGAATAATGAGTAAGAATTCATCTTGAATCAGGAAAGAGAAGCTGGGCAGTGGTGGCGTATGCCTTTAAGTCTCAGCACTCAGGAGGTTGAGGCAGGCAGATCTCTGTGAGTCAGCCTGGTCTACACAGTGAGCTCCAAGATGACCAGAACCATGAGAAACATTGTCTAAAAAAGAAGAAGAAAGACATTCCAGGTTCTCATAACACTAAAATCAAGTGAAATAATAAAATGTACCCAGTTCCAGGGTCTGGATTGATGTCCGTGGCTGCTGTTACCACCAGAGGCTGAGCAGATGCCCAGTATCTGGACAGTCACCTGAGACCATGTTGGTGTCTGAGAGTCTTGCTGCCACTGGACCGTACTAACTCAGGTGGCCTGTGCTGCCACCAGGGCCATGGTGACATCCATGTTCCTGCTGTAGTTGGGGACTTTGGTGATGTCCACGGCCCATGTTACCATAGGGGGTCATAGGAAACATGCATGTTGAAATCTGAGGGCCCTGCTGAGCTGGCCTCACCCCTTACTGGACCTGGGATGGCTGGCCCTCCCTCTCACTGGGCACTGCAGAAGAAGAGCTGCCCCCTCTCCCACGCAAGACAGATGGCCGCACTCCTCACCGAAGTTGTGGAAGAGCTGGCCCTATGGCATGGCCCTAAAAGAGCTGGCTCTGCCCCTCGCCTGAGAGGGGTAATCCCAGAGCCCAGACAAACCAGCTCAGCTACCACCAGGGCCTTGGGGTGGCTCACCCTAACATCTACCCCATCTGCGACCTGCTGGAGTGTGTGAAGGAACCCATCCTGAGGAACAATAACAGCAGGATCTCATGACTCAGGGCGACAGCAGGATATCCCAGAGGAAGTTCGGGGAGGGTCCAGTGATGATGGAGCACCAGAGGCCTTGACCCAGACCAATGACTCACAGTAATGAACGTTTGTGGGTGGGGCTGACTGGACAAAAGGGTCGACTGCCTGACACAGTGCAGCACCCACTGCCTCTAGGATGAGTGATGAGGGGTTGGAATGACGAGAGGGAGTGGGTTTTGTTTTGTTTTTAATTGATTTGGGGGTATTCTTTTGGGGAGCAGGCTACAGGGGTGAGGGACAAATAAGGAGAAACTGGGAGGTGAGAAGAATTGGGATGCATGTTATAAAATTGCCAAAGAATTATTAAAGAATTATGTTTTAAAATAAAATATAGCCAAATAATAGTCTCAATGGGAAAAATACATCAAACCAATAGCAGGGTAGAGATAATTCCAGGGAAATAAACAGATGCCACTAAATGGTAATTGGAAACAAAGATGAATTTATTTGCCTGTCTGAAAACAAAGGACACATCTCTCAAGCAAAACATTCTGCTTATTGTACCTGAACGGAACGGTTACAGAGCGAAGGGAGGAAGGACACCCAAACCGGCAGCACACTGAGGTCAGATCTGCTGGACTCAGAGGAGGAGCTAAGTCCTTTGCAACTAACTGCTCACTGGACCACGTCACTTCTTCCAGTGCAGGCTCCACCTGCAGCGATGTCCAGGATGCTCCCGGCCGCTCGCTGTCACTCTGGTGGCCACTGGAACCAGCGTGCTTGAAGGAGGCCAAATCTTTGTAGAAGGGCAACAGCTGAACCACAGCATGGTTTATGCCAGTGACATCACCGTCCCTTCGCTAATCTCTTTCAGAACGGACAGGCCGTGTTTCCACTTCTTAGGGCAAAAGGCAAATAAACATACATGTGCCCTTACAAAGGCAAACTTCATGTAGGCAGACTATCCTTAAGAGTTACAAAGGAACAAAACAAACAGCAAAATAACACCTGCGCATGAATGATGGCAGCACCACTACCCACAGCAGCCCAAAGATGGCAAGAGCCCAAACACGGATAAACAGATCAGGCCATACACAGGGAATGTGCCAAAGAGGCTCCAAGTGCTGGTGCCTAGTACAAGATGAATACACATCAAACACATGCCAGGCAAAAAGGCAGACACAAAATGTGGAACGTTGTACAAAACACTGTATAATTCATACCCTATAAACACTAAGAACAATGAAATCCATAGGGCCACAAAGCAAAGTGGTGGTTGCCAGTGGCTGGGGGGAGGGGAGAAAGCCTTCCCCCTTAGTGCCTAAGAGGCCCAGGACTTCTTTTGAAGTGCCGAGCACTGTTTGGAACCAGACAGAGGGGCTGACCGTACAGCTCTGCCAATGTCATAAATGCGAAAGGATCACGGTAACGGAAATGTTACCTTGGTGTGGGTAAGCGTGGGTTACAGAGCTGATCACCCCTCGACTCTCTTCTGTTTTGGATGTGAGCCTAGCCTTTAAGGGCCGAGCCATCTCTCTAGCCCAGCACACCTTGACTCTCTAAAGGGAACAGATCAGTTCATTGAAACGGGAAAACTGAAATGAGCTGAACAACTGAAGGGAGAAACAGAGCCGGGGGAGGAGGGGGGAGAGGGAGGGGAGAAGGAAGAGAAGGAGGATGGGGAGGGGGAGGAAGAGCTGAAGACTGGCCTGGTCTACAGAGTGCGTTCCAGGACAGCCAGGGCTACACAGAAAAACCCTGTCTTTGGTGGAGGGAATTAAAAAAAAGGTCACTAAGAAAAAAACTCATTCCATTTTTTTTGTTAAAACAGCAAAATGTGTGTTTGTTTTTAACGATCATTTACAAAGAAGCCTCTCAGTTACTGCTAAGTTATTAAGTATATTGTTGCAACTTTAATAGAGAAATTAAAATCTGGAAGAAACTAAAATTAACCCAGTTTCGATGTCTATAGACATCAGGTCACCACGATGAACTTGACTCAACAACAAAAAGAGTGACAAGTAAAATAGCCCCAGTTTTACAATTCCTTCCTGTGTTCTATGTAAAATTCTAGTACTGAGCCTTTTTGTTTTTAAACTGTAAAACATTTAAAAACACCAAAACTGAATGGCTGAAGCTAGAAAACACCATTTTGAGTGAGGTAGGGAGGGGAGCAGAGAAAAATGTATAGCTCAATAAGATTTTAAAAACCCACCAAAATTGAAGTAAAAACTGATAATTAATCTCTATTCTGGTGCATTTTTGAGAAAGGGAGGCTAAGGCAAGGCTTAAGACTTTGGCGTGGTTGGTGGACCTCCACTCTCTGTATCGCTGTGCTGGCCACCTGTACGGCCCTGATGACTATGCTGAGTGGCTGCTCTGGGCACAGACACTATATGTGGCAGGAATCTCAGCTGCACATTCTGGCCCCAAGCCTGTAACTGCTGTACCTGGGCAGTAGGATTCTGGAAACTTTGTGAAGGAAGGATCTGCCCAGGACTCTGGCTAGAACCCACCTGGCACACAGTTGTCTGAGGTTGGCAAACCCTCCTGGCCTCAGCAAGGTTAAAGAGACCAGTTTGCTGAGTTGGCACTGCCCATTGCTGAACGCTAGCTCCCTGACTGCCCTGGTAAGTTTGTGGTGCTGGCTGTGGAGGGATAGGAGCCCTAGGTGGTTGATGCTGTCTTGGAATTAACACATACAAAGGCTGGGGCTGCTGGGGCTGCTGGGGCTGCTGGGGCTGCTGGGGCTGCTGGGGCTGCTGGGGCTGCTGGGGCTGCTGGGGCTGCTGGGACAGCCGGGGCTGCCAGGGCTGCCAGGGCTGCCGGGGCTGCTGGGGTTGCCAGGGCTGCCAGAGCTGCTGGAACTGCCGGGGCTGCCGAGACTCCTGGGGCTGCCTAGGCTCCTGAGGCTGCTGAGGTTGCTGGGGCTGCTGCAGCTGCTGCAGCCGCTGCAGCCGCTGCAGCCGCTGGAGTTGCTGGAGCTGCTGGAGCCGCTGCAGCCGCTGGAGCTGCTGGAGCAGCTGCAGCTGCTGGGGCTGCTGCTGGGGCTGCTGGGGCTGCTGCTGGGGCTGCTGCAGCTGCTGGGGCTGCTGCAGCTGCTGGGGCTGCTGCAGCTGCTGGGGCTGCTGCAGCTGCTGGGGCTGCTGCGGCTGCTGGAGCCGCTGGGGCTGCTGGAGTCGCTGGAGCTGCTGCAGCCGCTGCAGCTGCTGGAGCCGCTGGAGCTGCTGCAGCTGCTGCAGCTGCTGGAGCTGCAGCTGCTGGGGCTGCAGCCGCTGGGGCTGCTGGAGCTGCTGCAGCTGCTGGAGCTGCTGCAGCTGCTGGAGCTGCTGCAGCTGCTGGAGCTGCTGCGGCTGCCTGAGCTGCTGGGGCTGCCAGAGCTGCTGGGGCTGCCGGAGCTGCTGGGGCTGCTGGGGCTGCCGGAGCTGCTGGGGCTGCCTGAGCTGCCGGGGCTGCTGGAGCTGCTGGGGCTGCCGGAGCTGCTGAGGCTGCTGGGGCTGCCGGGGCTGCTGGGGCTGCTGGGGCTGCTGGGGCTGCTGCGGCTGCCGGGGCTGCTGGGGCTGCCTGAGCTGCTGGGGCTGCTGCGGCTGCTGGGGCTGCTGCGGCTGCTGGGGCTGCTGCGGCTGCTGGGCCTGCTGTAGCTCTGGCTGTGGATACAGCCTTGACTGTGGCTGCTGGTGTGGTTGCTGTAGCTGCAACCATGGCTGTGGCTGCTCTGTTTGTGACTCTTGGCGAAAAATGACAGTGCCAGATGGAAGATTGACAGCTATGGAGCCTGCAGTATTTTTTAGAATTAATTGCACAGAGTTCTGTGGTGCACTGGTCTGACCTTTAAGAGACAGAACGTCTTTGGAAGAGGTTTCTGTAAATGCTGGGGCACTAGTGGGGAAGCTCTGCACCTGGGGTGAACCTTTCTTCAAACCAGGGTCTCCCTGTGCTTGGCTGAACAAATTGATAACATTTTGGGCAGTGCCACTGCTGGGGCTCTGGGTGACTGGATGGCTCTCTGATGAGCTGGCAGAGGTCTGGACCGCTGCAGCAAGGGCATTGATACTGCTCATTCCCCACAAAGTTTGCTGAGGAAGACTAGCTGATTGGAGAGAAGGAGAAAGTCTTGGAAGCTTCCTACCTCTGACTGCTATTGAGGGAGGACTGGGTGCTGAAGAGCCCTTTCCTGAGGTGGAGGGTAGTGTGAACACTGGAGCTGGGCTCTTCACTCTTGTCTCTAAGACTGGGGATGTCACTGATGGGGAACTGGCCTTCATCCCTTGGGAGGGCTGGCCAAGACAGATGGAGTCAGTGGATCCCTGAAGCTCTTTGCTTAGGCATTCAGCCTGGCTCTGGGCAGACTCTTGGCACACATCCGTTGCCTTCCCAGACTCAATCTTTTCCCCAGCTACAGAACCAAGTAAACAATCACTTAGGGTAACTTGGGGAAGAAACACCTGACTATCACATCCGCCCTCTGTCGGTGACCCTATTTCAGAAGAAAAAAATGGGTCACTAAGGGACTGCATCACACTTGGCTCTGTTTCCCATGGATGACAGCCCTTTTCATAATCAAATAAGTAACCACATTTTACCTCAGGAGCTGGCCCGGCTGTGGATGCTGAGTCACCATGGGGCACAGACTGCTTCCCTTTAGCGTATTTCTGCACATCCACCTCTGAAGGGGCCACCAGTTGACAGGGTTTCTGCTTCCATGTATCTACACACTTTCCTGCTTCAGGGATCTTCAGATTGTATGGGTCACCTGGTTTGATCTCTGCTCGTTTTCTGCAAGCGATCATTGTTTCAACATCAGGAGGAGATGTGCATGCATGCTTTTGTTCCTCCAGGTCTAGACAGGGCCACTCACGACCCGTGAAGGATTTTTTCATGGAGTCTGTCATTATCTTCTGCTTATTAAACAGCAATTTGTTGGTCGTGCAGGTGACAGCAACAGAGGGATCCAGACACAGTGGCTCTGCTGTAGCTAAGATCAGTTGGCTCTCAAGCTCCAGTTTTTCTTCCTGGGTCCACTGACTGCTGTTACTTGTTATGGACTCGACATCGCTTACTAGAGACTGCATCGTTGGACGTAAGAGAATATGCCGAACTTGGCAAGCAGGAGAGGACACAGCAGCCTCTGCAGCAGGCTCCTCGGGAGGGTAGATGTCACTGCACTGCCTGTAGTCTCGGATTTCTGCTATGACACAGCCACTGTGAAAAACATTCACAGGAGACTTTTCCAGGATATCAATCAGAAAAGAAGGTAACTCTTCAGCATCCAAATATTCAAGCAATTTCTGTCCTACATATGGCCCTGGATAGGGCTCTATTAGGACTCCATCTTTATCCTTGAGCATGAGAGAATAGCCCTGGTTTTCTGGGTACAGGCTGACCACTAAACATGGCAATGGCTCTCTCTTCATAAGCTTCCTTAGCAAGTTGACATTGCTTCGAAGGCCCTCTGCTTCTGGCTCCTTTTTACACTCCTCCACATAAATGTCATACAGTTTTTCCTGAAGAGATTTTTCCCCACAAGACGTGGATCTCAGCGGAGGGGGTTGCTGCTGGACACTGTCAATAATATCATCTGTCCGCTTCCAAGCCTCCTCTAAACTCCAGTCCGTCATAATGGCAAGTCAGGACCCTTAAAGAAAAAAAAATGCCCTGTCAGCAACAGGAGGTGGAAATTATGAACGGTTATGGTTTTCCTGTCTGCTTAGGACTCCATTGCCACCCTAATTTAATGTGGACACCAGTAATCCAGCCTTCCCAACACAGCCCATGCCATAGGACTCCATTGCCACCCTAATTCAATGTGAAAACCAAGAATTCAGCCTCCCTGCCACTGGCCATAGCCTACAACTTCATTGCCACCTTCATTTAATACGGACACCAAAATCCCAGTACTCGGGAGGCAGAGGCAGGCGGATCTCTGTGAGTTCGAGGCCAGCCTGGTCTACAAGAGCTAGGTCCAGGAAAGGCTCTAAAAAAAGCTGCAGAGAAACCGTCTCGAAAAACCAAAAAAAAAAAAAATACGGACACCAAGAATCCAGCCTCCCGGCCACAGGCATGCCTAACAAATCATTGCCACCCTAATTTAATGTGGACACCAAGAATCAGGCCTCCCTGCCACAGCCCATGCCATAGCATTCCATTGCCACCCTAATTTAATGTGAAAACCAAGAATTCAGACTTCCCAACACAGCCCATGACATACGACTCCATTGCCACCCCACCCTAATTTAATGTGGACACCGAGAATCGCATCTCCCAGCCACAGCCCATAACATAGGACTCCATTGCTACCCTAATTTAACAACGAGAATCCGGCCTCCCTACCTCAGGGCCCGCCATGAGCCCACGAGTGTCGTGTATGCTGCATCCACACGGCTGGGGTGACAATTCTAGAGTCCTAGGCCACCCAATCTTAGTTCATGGCCCTCGTCCAGTGGCCACCGGAATGCTCCCTACCTCAGGGGATTAAAAAAATAATGGCCAACATACCTAGGGACACTAATTTCTAAATTTCTAAAAATTCGGTACCTGTCACGGCGGCCTGGGTCCTCCGCGGTGGACGGGAACGGTTGGCCGCTGCCGCCAACGATGACGACCAGCGGCCGCCAAGGACGACCAGCGGCCGCCAACGACGACCAGCGGCCGCCAAAGACGACCAGCGGCCGCCAACGACGACCAGCGGCCGCCAACGATGACAACCAGCGGCCGCCAAGGACGACCAGCGGCCGCCAACGACGACCAGCGGCCGCCAACTACGACCAGAGGCTGCCAACGACGACCAGCGGCCGAGAGGCGCCTCTCAGAATCCTTGCAGGCCCGAAGTGCGTCACAAAGAGGAGGCGCGTAGGCGCGTAGGCTCGTACGTCAGGCCACACTTGCTTTCCGGCTGTGTGCTGCTGGGGGGGGGGGGGTCACAGGGGGGATACACTTCCGCTGCAGAGTGGGGGGGTCACAGGGGGGATACACTTCCGCTGCAGAGTGGGAGGCCATGGGGGGAGGGGAACCACGTCATCCATGTAACTTCAAAAGCCATGCGCACCACACCAAAGTATAAGCAAAGCCCCCAAATGCAAAGCCCTTCAGTTAGGAGGTCATTAGCCGCCAATTTTGATAGGAAGACAACTGCCGCTGATAGCCCTGACCGGTGTAATGTCTCGATAGGACCTTTAAGAACAGAACAGGCTGGTGCGGAAATAGGCTTGCTGTGGTGGCGCAAGCCGTTAGTTATAGCCCTCAGGAGGCAGAGTCAGGTGAACCTCTGTGAGTTCGAGGCTGCATAGAGATTTCCGGGACAACCAAGGCTCCATAATGATGACCCTTACTTACTGTTGTGTACTTAACGTGAACATTACAACACTTCTTTCTGTTTTCGTTAGCTCCGGTCTCACGGTTTTCACATAGATGGACCCATAATATGGCGTTCCTATTTACAACCATTTTTTGTGTGTGTTTCTTTATGCATTTCAGTTTTTCTTTGTTTTGATGAAGGATTTGAAATGGTTTGATTCTTTGACTACTTATAGACTTTTGTTTTCTAATCCTTTTCTATCCCCATTGTTGCCAGTCTTTGGATAGGTGTTTAAAAGATTCTCTAATGTTTCAATTTACATACAGCAATGACATATACTGACAATAAGACATGCAATGACAAGAATCCCACATAAGTTCCTGAAACTCCTAAATTATAGATGACTTTAAAATAAATGCTTTTTTATTATTCAGTCTTTGGTAATTCATACAAAAATCCAATGTACCTAGAGCACATCAACTCCCACTCAACTGGGCACATTATTTTCTACTGGATTAAAAGCACTTTTGTTAAGATTTTTTTGAAAACTTTTAAAAAGAATTTTTTAAAAAACTGAATTTTTTATGACCAAAGATATACCTTGCTATTCATCCCACAGAAGATTAGTGCCCACAATATACCAAAACAAAAACAAAACCTTCAAAAACAAAACATTAAGAAAATGAATAATTCAATTAAAAATGGGTTATAGAACTGAACAGAAAATTCTAAAAAGAAATGCAAATTCATAAGAAACCTTTTTAAAGTGCTCAATAGTCTTTACCACCAGGGAAATGTAAATTATACTATTTTATTATTGCACTTCACCCCAGTTAGAATGGCCAAAATTAAAGCAAATGACAGGCCAAGCTGGCAAGGAGGCAGAAAAAGGGGAATACGTATTCATTGCTGGTAGGATTGCAAACTGGTACAGGCACTACGGAAATCAATGTAGAAGGGTTCCTCAAGAATCTGAAAATTGCTGAGGGGCATGGTGGTGGATATCTTTAATCCCAGTATTCAGGAGGCAGAAGTGGGCAGATGTCTGTGAGTCAAGACATCCAGGACTGTGACACAGAGAATCCTTTAAAAAAAAGTGAAAATTGACTTACCACAATTTCCATCTATAGCACTCTGGGCAAATACACAAAGGGCATATCTCTGTATCCTATTACAGAGATACTTGCTTATCCATGTTCATTGCTGGTCTGTTCCCATTTTGTCTAAATAAAAATAAAAGGTTTTAATTTTAGCGTGTAAAACTATATACAACAAAAATGTTATCAAATAAGAATTACATTTACCATATTCAGTCTATTTGTATTATTCAAATTCAGAGAAAATACTTCACTACCTATCTTATCTTAGTGATTCTAAAGTTGTATACCTAATTTACTTTCTATCATAACCAAGGACAACTATAACTCTAATTATTTAGTCTTTACCTCCATCAAAGACCCCAGAAGGAATTAATATTACCTAACAATAGAGAAATCTAGTTGCGTGGATAGTCACCCAAAGTTCCACTGCAATGTTGGGACATCTATCTTCAGCCTACAGGTTTAGAGTATCTAACAGATTTTACAGTGAAGCAGGAAATTTGCCCTGTATTGGCAAAGTTCATCAGTCGCTTTCCTCTGTGCTCTGTATAATGTCTGCAGACTCTTCCATAAGGCAGGAACCCTGAAGGATCATCCCACCTTGTTTTGACAAAGTTCAGAAGTCATTTTCCTGTGGATCCTGCATGTCCAGTTTATATCACATACTATCAAGCAGTCAAGGCAAATGCAGTTTCTTACCCCAATGACTAATCTTGCCACAATGAAAGCAAACTTCTCTGAAATAAATTGGTGCTGCCAGGAGCAGATGTGTCTCATCATGAAAAACTTTAGCTTATCAAACATCTTAAAGGCCATATTTTGTAGGTTGTTGAAGTGTTTTAAAATCATTTATCTGAAAAACAATAAAAAACTTAAATGTGTGGCCAGACACAATGGTACATGTCAGGAGGCAGAGGCAGGCAGATTTCTGAGTTTGAGGCCAGCCTGGTCTACAGAGTGAGTTCTAGGACAGTCAGGGCTACACAGAGAAACCCTGTATTAAAAAACTAAAATAAATAAATTAAATTAAAAATAAATAAAATAAACAAAAGATCTTTAAACTTAAAAAGCCCTGAAATTCTGCTGTTACAGAAAATACCTCCTATGAATATAATAGACACAGGTGCCTGGACAACAACAAAGGAAAAAGAAAGGAGAAAATCATTTATTTGTCTAAAATATACCTATTTACCCTTGAAAACATATGTAATGTGACTACACGCTTGATTATTATAGATTAACTACTAACCTCATTTCTTAATTATTGCATTTTTAAATGAGCTGCATAAGCACAATAGAGTAGAAGCATATATACAGTGTAACAAAATTAACTTTAACTGTGTACCCATATACCAAAATCCATGCCAAAGCAAAACATTTGAGATTAATAGCTACCTTTTTATCCCATATTCCTATATTCCCCTAAATGATAACACACATTTATAAGCCACCAAATAAATACAAGTCTCCCACACCCTCCTTGGGAGGGTGGGCATCATGTTCTTCAAACTGCATTCTGTTGTCTGTGGGCAAAGACATCTTTAGGTGTCCCTGAGAAAATTTGAGATAACGGCCAAGTCCTGGGAAGACCAGCTATTACCTTTGTTGATCTATATCACCTATCAAGATTCAGAAGGTCCCCCTTGATCAAACCGGATCCATATTATTCCTGAAGGGATCCAGAGCTTCTTGTCTCCTATGGGAAGACAAGCAAAAATAAAAATAAAAATAAAAATAAAAATAAACCTCTTCTCCAAAGCATTTTTAACTTCTCTTTGAAAAATGCATTCTTGACTTCTTTTTTAAAATTAAGATAGCCCTAAAGTATCTAGGTTGGTTCAATTTAGCAGTCCTGCTCACAATCCCATGTCTGTCAACAGCTGTCTTTTGCTCATCAGCATTCAAAATCAACACATTACTATATAGGGTCCAGACTCCCTGTGTGTTTCCCATCTTCCGTGGCTCTTTGTTTCTATTACTTTTACTCTCTTTAAAGACTTTATTATTTTTTTAAACTATTTCTTTTTATGGCTGTCTATACACATACTCTTTCTTTCTTTCTTAAGCCTATGCACATTGTAAAGCACCCTGGAACCTGCTTTGAGTTTTGCTCCGTCTGGACCTCTTTTACTGAGTATCTCTCCTCCTTTTTGACCACAGGAGCAAACTTTAAACTGCTAAGCTACACCTGAATCCTTCCTGCAGGTCACAGCTGGTTCTTCCCACTTCTCGGGTTGTGAGAGCCAAGCTTAAAGCTCATGCCACCCAGGTAGGTGACTGAGATCCACATTCAACCTTCCCAGAGATCTAGAATGCTTGAGCTGCCCAGGGTTTTCTTTAGCTTGTGTTTTCTATTTGGTGCTGCCCCCTGTCTGAACAGTAGCACTTCTCAAAGCAGCTGTGTCCTCTTTTGTCAGCTTTCTCAGGCCTTACATGGAAATGTGGGGCCCATTTTGGGCCCCAAACTGTCATTGGTTGTTTTTTACTCTTTTGCTCATTCTGGGGCCTGCTACCTGGCTCCCAAATAAAATTCACGAGTCTTATTATTATTATTGCCCGGTCTTAGCTTGGCTTGTTTCTAGGGGGCTTTTCTTAACTTAAATTATCCCATCTACCTTTTGCCTCTGGGCCTTTTCCTTTCTTACTTCTGTGTATCTTACTTTCACTCTTACTCCATGGCTGGCTGGGTGGCTGGGTGGCTGGGTGGCTGGGTGGCTGGGTGGCTGGGTGGCTGGGTGGCTGGCCCCTTCTTTTCTTGCTCCTTGATCTCTCTTGCTTCTAGATCCCTTCTTCCCAGATTTTTTCTATTCATTCTCTCTGCCTGCCAACCCCACCTATCCTTTCTTCTGCCTAGTTATTGGCTGTTCAGCTCTTTATTAGGCCATCAGATGTTTTAGACAGGCACAGTAACACAGTTTTACAGTTAAACAAATGCAGCATAAAAGCATGCAGCACATCTTTGCATCTTAAACAAATTTCCCACAGCACAAGCAAATGTAATCATCTTTAAGTAATAATTTACAATAGCTTTTTCATAATACCCAGAAATTGGAAACAGCCCAGATTCCCATCAAATGATGGATAAATAAAATGTGAAACATTTACACAATGGAATATTATTCAGCAGTTAAGAAAAATGAAATTATGAAGTTTTCAGGTAAATGGATGAAGCTAGAAACAATCATTTTGAATGAATAAGCCCAGACCCCCACAAAAATATTGAATATTGAATGCTTTCTCTTATAAGTTAACTTTTAAGCTTTAGACATGTGCGTTTCAATCCAAATAACCATAGAGGATAGGTAGCTAGTAAGAGACCATGGGGAAGGGAGAATCTTCCAAGGAAGAAGAAATAGAATACAGAGTTATAAAAGGATAAAAGGGAAACTAGAGTAGGATGATTAAATGGGTAGGAAGATGGAAAGGCAGGGTAAAGGAAGAACTATGAGGAGGGACAACTAACAGTAAAAGCCTGTTCTATGAGAGAGAAGTCATACTTGACACTGTTAATGACGCCAAGAGCCTGAGACTAGATAGGTCATGGCTTAAGGGAAAGCCTACTACTATTATTCTGCTAAAGAAATATAACAATGAAGTGACTCCTAACTGCATAGCTCTATACCCATAAATCAATGCATCACTCATCCCTCATCAGAGAGGCTTCTTCTTGAAGTAGATGGGAATGGAGACAGAGATCCACATGTAGACAGAATTTTCTTTTTGACTTGCTAGCCAGATGCAGAATAACAGGTATGGCACTAGCCAGATCTAGAATAACTGGAATAGGCACTAGTCAGAGTCAGAATAACAGGGATGGCACTAGCCAGATGTAGAATAACTGGGATAGGCACTAGTCAGAGTCAGAATAACAGGGATGGCACTAGCCAGATGTAGAATAACTGGGATAGGCACTAGTCAGAGTCAGAATAACAGGGATGGCACTAGCCAGATGTAGAATAACTGGGATAGGCACTAGTCAGAGTCAGAATAACAGGGATGGCACTAGCCAGATGTAGAATAACTGGGATAGGCACTAGTCATAGTCAGAATAACAGGGATGGCACTAGCCAGATGTAGAATAACTGGGATAGGCACTAGTCAGAGTCAGAATAACAGGGATGGCACTAGCCAGATGTAGAATAACTGGGATAGGCACTAGTCAGAGTCAGAATAACAGGGATGGCACTAGCCAGATGCAGAATAACCTGGAGGCGAGACAACAAGTGCACAGAAGAAAGCAGATTTAAAAATACATGTTAATGTTAGTTCTAAGAGCTACTTAGAAACAATCCTAAGCTAAGGCCTAACTTTCATAATTAACAAGTCTCCATGTCATTTTTTTGTGAGATGGTGACCCAAAAAGAAAAGTTCATTTACATAAAGTGCAGGGTTGGACCTACCCTTCAAGTTACAGTGAATAACATTTTCAAAGTTCTTGATATCACTTCAGATTGTCTCTAGAATTTTGAGTCCTTTGTAATAACTTCCTCATTGCATCATGATCATGAAAATGTCTGAACCAGTTGTAAGAACACTGATCTAAGTCTTGTAGGCATTAGCTAGTATCTTTTGAGGTGGGAAAAAAATGGATGCCCCAATGTTACAGAGAAACCTTCGGTGACTCTCCAGGCAGTCAGTTGTTTCTGTCATTTCTAGAGTTTTGAAAGTTGTTTGCTCTGTCTCTCCTGGTGTCTCTACCTTTCTTCTTTCCAGAGTCCTCTCTGTCCCCAGAAGTCTCGCTTATAGCCCCTGATGAGCTATTGTCCATTTGGCTCTTTATTACAGCAATCACAGCAATGTGTCTTCCCACCATGTAGATATCTTCACACCCACAACTGGACAAGGTGCAGTGAGAGACTTTGGCGCCATCAGCCCTAACACAAGAACTAATGAGTAGTTTGAAGAGGGAAAAGCTTTCTTCAGCATGGGAACTCTAGAATTGGAGAGGGCAACGGACTCAAGTGGAGCGAGATGGGTGGCAGGAAACAGGCTAGGGAGTGATTACAATATCCGAGTGGCAAGTGATGAGGTCAATGTTAGAGGCGATGTACTTGAATCATTCCCCAGGCTGATTGAACAGGACTTGAAAACTGATTATCAGAGTTGAAAGCAAGAAAAGAGCCAAGTTTGACATGAAGTTGGTAGCTTAAGGGATAAAATGGTTTTTGGCGTTGTCACATATAACAGACTTTTTTAGAAAGGAGAGGTCAAGATTGTAAGTGGTTAGAACACAGTGACACCTATTAGGCTTCCTGCAGAACAAGGAGTGCTGTTATTTTTTCACTTCTAGCTATTTGGAGCTTACCACACGGACTTCCATAGGAGCAAAATCCTGAGAAACAGTATCACGGCCCTCAAAGACATCGACCTTCTAATCCTCAAAACCTGGGAATATCTAACCTTCTGCCTTAGTTAGGGCTGCTATTACTGTAATGAAATACCATGACCAGTGAAATCCCTGGGGGACCTCTGCTCTTTTCTGAAGAAAGATGGAAGAGGAGTGGATTTTGGGGAGAGGGGGGTGGGGCAGCACTGGGACTGGGAGGAGTGGAGGGAAGGGAAACTGGTTGGGATAGATTGAAAACAACAAAAAAACCTATTTTTTTAAAAAAAGGAAAAGAAAGAAATGCCATGACCAAAAGTAAACTGAGAGGAAAGGGTTTGTTTGGCTTACCTTTCAAGTCACTGTTCGTCATTGAAGGAAGTCAGAGCCGGAACTCAAGGCAGGAGCTTGGAGGTAAGAATTGATGCAGAAGCCGTGTAGGAGTGCTGCTTACTGACTTGCTCCTCATGGATGCTCAATCTGCTTTCTTACACAACCCAGGAGCACTAGCCCAGGGATGGTACCACCGACAACCTCCCCATCAATCACTAATTAAGAAAACGCCTTTAGGCTTGCCTACAACCTGCCCTTATGGGAGGCTTTGGTTTTGGGAGGGGGGTTTGAGACAGGGTTTCTCTGTGTATGTCTGGTTGTCCTGGAACTTGCTTTGTAGAGCAGCCTGGCCTCAAACTCACAGAGATCTACCTGCCTCTGCCTCCCTGAGTGCTGGAATTAAAGGCACGAGCCACCACTGCACAGCAGGGAGGCATTTTCTTAACTGAGGTTCCCTCCTTTCAAACGACTTTAGTTTGTATCTTTAGCAGAAAACTCTCCAGAAACCCTTTCAATGAGAAAGAAGACTTCTTAGAAAAGAAAGAGTAAGTAGGAGGCTTGAGATGAGAATTGTCTTAGTTTGGCTTCTATCACTGTGATAAAACACCACGGCCAAAAGCCTCTTGAGGAGGGAAGGGTTGTTTTCAGTTTACAACTCTCTGGTCACAGTCTAATACTGAGAGGCATCGAAGCAGGGACCTGGAGGCAGGAGCTGATGCAGAGGCCATGGAAGGATGCTGCTTATGGACTTGCTCCTCGTGACTTGCCCAGCCTGCTTTCTTGCACACATCATGACCACCAGCCCAGAGGTGGCAGTACCGACAGTGAGCTGGGCCCACCCCCATCAATCACTAATCAAAAAGTGCCCCACAGGCCTTTCTGGTCCTGGCATTTTCTCGATTGAGGTTCCCTCTTCCAAAACTACTCTCGCTTGTGTTAAGTTGACACAAAACTATCCGTCACAGGGGTGTTCTTCCATGATTTTCTGGGTTGACTGAATGGACTCACAAGGGTACTTTAAAAAAAAGCAAAAAGAGGGAGGTAAAAAAAGAGAGGACTACAGTAAGAGAAAAGAAGAGCATCATTTAAAGAGGCTGTGCTGCTGGCTTTGAGAAGGGAAGGCAGGCTTGGGGGTCAAGGAGTGCTGATGGCTTCCAGCTGCTGGGAAGTGCAAACAAACTCTCCTCTAGTGCATCCGGGACAGAATGAAGCCTTGTCAACACCCTTGTGTTCTGCTTAGTGAGCTCTAGAGCAGACTCTAATCTCCAGAACTGGAAATAATCGATTTGTTTTGGCTTAGGTCACTGCATCTGTGGTAGTTTGCTCTAGCGGCATTGGTATCTTAATCCATTCAGTCTAGTCTGAGAAAAATACCTTCGATGGGCTCGTTTATAGACAAGAGAACTTCATTTCTCACGGTTATGGGGCCTGTTTAGTTTAGCTGTGTCTTCCCAAGGTGGAAGAGGCAAGTGAGATCCTCTTTTTCAAGGGGCAATAATCCTATTCTCAGGTGTAAGGTCCTCATGGGCTAACCTCCTCCCCAGAGTCCCATCTCTTAATACCATAATCCCAAGAATAGGTTTTAACCTATGACTTTTTGGTTTTAACCTATGAGAGGTGGAGGAGACCTGTATCCAGCCACCCACAGTTCCCTGGATCTACACTTGCAGAAGTCTATACCTATTAGTCAGAGAGGCCTGTATAGTTATCTGATCTGATTGAAACTGAGGGAAAGGGGATATGACTCAGCTTTTGCAGAATGCCTAGTATCATCTGCCTTCATTTGCTATGATAAAATGCCCTGTTTTCGGCATCACAAATGCTGGAAACCAATCAGTGAAAGGTACCAATGCCTCCAAAGAATCCACATGAAAAGAAGACTGTTGCAGGAACTCAGACTCTGCGAGCAGGCAGAGCTGTTTCACGTTCCTGGATTGGTGGCTCTAATTGTGTGACTTCGCTGAACTGTACAACTTCTTGGAGTCTGTTTCCTCTCCTGGAAAAGGCAGACTCTAGCAGACTCAGAACTAAGTCACTTAAGCAGATGTACAGTATGCACTCAGTGACTGGTCATTAGCCACCATCGTTCTACAAAGTTAGGTGGAATTGAAGAACAGATCACCTCGATTCATAGCTAAGTCTCCATTTGTGTGATCTCATTTTTCACTGTGGAATTCATCCCTGCCTCTGGTATGCATACAGGCAAGATAGGCAGAGTGTCACCTGTGACTTGAGAGCAGAAAGGAGTTGGCAGAGATGCTGGAAAGGAGACCAGTATGAAAGGTCAGAAAATGCCTACCTCTGAGAGGGAAATGAGCCTCATCCATCCAATGACCTTGGAGGTGCAAGCATGTAAGCAAACCCTGCTGGAAACACATGCATCTTAGTGTGATAGTTCCTCCAGAAGATAAACTCTGCCTTTCCCTTGAAGTAGCCGTATAGAAGCTTTTGGGCTTCTGTGGTAGTCTCAATGAGAATGGACCTCATAGGCTCATATGTTTGACTGCTTGATCCCCAGGTAGTTCGTAAACATGTTGGTGGAGGATCAGGAGGTGTACACCTGTTGGGAGAGGTGTGTCCCAAGAGTTGGACTTAGAGGTTTTAAAATCCCATTGCCAGGTCAATCAGGCTTACTCTCTGCCTGCCTGCCCGCCTGCCTGCAGATCAGGATGAAGCTCTCAACCTCACGTCTGCCTCTGTGCTGCCTGCCATGATGATCACAGACTAGCCCTCGAAACTTGTAAACAAGCCCCCAGGTAAATGCTTTCTCTTTTAAAGGTTGCTGTTGTCATGGTGCCTCTTCACAGTGATGGAACAGTGTCTAAGAAGTTGGTACCAGGGACTGGGTTATTACTTTAATAAATTTGACCATGCTGTTTGTTGGAGGAACATGGAAGACTTTGGGGCTTTGAACTAGAAAATCAGTTGAACATTATTTGCAGAGCTTAATGGCGTCCTGGTAAGAGCATGGAAGATATTAGTGCTGAGGGTAATATACAGACTATAGGGGCCCAGCTCAAGAAGTTTCAGGGGAGAAGAATATTATTGGCTGGCCTAGTAACCATTCTTCTAACATTTTGGCAAAGAATGTTGGTGCTCTTTGCCCTTGTCCTAAAAGTCTGCTGAAGACTGACTTGAAGAATTTTAGTCGAGGAGATTTCAAGATAGCCTGGTCACGTAATTATGTATGATTGCTCTTATGCAGATTGACAGTGAAAAGGAGCAGGCAGGGGAAAGAGAAACACAAAATCTACAGTTAGGAAGGAAAAGAGAACCAAGAAATGAAGTGTTGAATCGAAATCCTGTGCTCAAGCAGATGAGAAGCTAAAGAGAAAGGCCTGATGCTGAGTGGAATAAAGGGAGTGGTAACCTCAGGACAAAACCGGGGACCCAGCTAATCCTGAAGCTTATTAAAGGGAAGGGTTAGAGAGATTTCCTAGGCCTGAACAAAAATGGAAAGCTTAAGAAAATGTAAATCAAAAAGGGGCCACGTTTCAATCCCTGCATGCAGAAGAACTTGGTAGTTTAGGCCAAATGGTTCTACTTTAGAGTCAAAAAGGATACAAGAAAGGGGTGTTCGGGTAGAGGTTCCACCCAAACCTCCTCCCCTGGAGTTGCCTCAGTCCAGACTCTGGCCCTGAGAAAGCCTGCCATCAGTGGCTCCACCCCCAGGGGCATTACTCTGCCCCTGAAAAAGCCCACCATCGGAGGCTCCACCCCAAGAGTATTAAAAGCCCCCGTGTCATGGTTTCCCCTTGAGGTCTCTTCAACTTCCCCTGGGGCCACCCAGGGATGCTGTGCTCAGAATAAACCTGGATTTATTGATTCTGTTTTATTGAATTATTACATCAGCGGTGGCAGATTCCCATTAACCAGAATTTAAAATTGACAAAGGTTTATGCAATATTCCTCTGAGTTTAAGAAAAGCCACTGAGGTAAGCAGCCATGGCAATTTTCCTATATAAGAGCAGCCGTGTCTCTTCACAGCGCTAGAAACCCTAAGACAGCCGTCTAAATGCTTTGCCATCAGACAGAGGAATACAGGCTTTTGAATTTCCCTGTTGTTTTTCAATCTTGCTTTGGTCCAGTGTTTCCTCACTATGCTCCCTTTCCTTCCTTTTGGAATGGTAATGCAGATCCTGTGCCATTGGATGTTGCATGTATGTGATTGACGTTTTGCCTTTGCTTTTACATGGGGTTACAGTTAAGAGATTGCCTTGAGCCTCAGAAGAGACAAGGACTTCGGACGTTTAAACATTGTTGAGACTGTGACAGACTATGGGGTTTTTTGAAGTTGGACTGAATCCAGTTGGCATTATGGTCTGACTACAAGCCTGTGGGGCCAGAGAGTGGAATGTGGCAGTTTGAATGAGAATGGCCCTCATATAGGCTCATGTGTCTGAATGCCTGGCACTCAGTTATTAGAACTGTTTGGGAAGAACTAAGAGGTATGGTCTTATTGCAGGACATATGTCATTGGGGGTAGGTTTTGAGGTTTCAAAAGCCCATGCCAGGCCCAGTATCTCTCTGCCTGCTGCTTATGGATCAGGACGTAAAGCTCTCAGCTACTATTCCAGCACCATGCCTGTCTACTTCACATGTGATTGTCTGGACTAACCCTCTGAAACTGTAAACAAGTCCCCAATGAAATGCTTTCTTTTTATAAAAGACTTAAGCGGCAGTGAAGAGGGTGCCTGAGCTGGCCTTCCTCTGTCATCAGACTATGACTACCTTAACTGTCATCATAGAACCTTCAATCAGCAACTGATGGGAGCAGACACAGAGATCTACAGCGAAGCACTGGGCTGAGCTACGGGAGACCAGCCCAAGAGAGGGAGGAGTGATAATATGAGCAAAGGGGTCAACACCATGTTGGTGATACCCACAGAAACAGCTGACCTGAGCTAGTGAGAGCTCACTGACTCTGTCTGGACTGATAGCAGGGGAACCTGCATAGGACCAAACTAGGCCCACTGAATGGTGGGGGACAGTTGTGAGGCTTGGACAGTCTGTGGGGCCACTGGCAGTGGGACCAGGATTTATCCCTAATGCTTGAACTGGCTTTTTGGGGCCCATTCTTTTTGGAGGGATATGTTGCTCAGCCTAGGTATAGCGGGGAGGGCCTTGGTTCTGCCTCAAAGTGAACTGTCAGACTTTGTTGACTCTCCATGGGAAACTTAACCCTTTCTGAGGAGGGGAGGGAGTGGGAATGGGGATAGTTATGTAAAATGAGAAAAGATTGTATTAAAAAAATTTAATAAAAAAAAGAGTTGCCTTGATCATGGTGTCTCTCCACAGCAATAGAACAGTAACTGGGAAAGCTTTCTAACATTTCTGTGAAAAATTGTAGCTAGTCTAACAGGAATTAGGAAACCATAGATGCTACCTCCCCCACCCTACCCCTACCTCCCATTTCTAATTAGTCCCAAAATTAAGTGCTTTACTCAGGGGAGGCTTCCAATCCATGAGAACCTCAGTTAGTGGACCCTTGAAACACAGGAAAGAAGAAAATCACAAGTTAATAAGCAGTTCAAAAATGTATCCATTCATATCTATGAGACATAATGAAAAGACCACTCAGGCTCGGGATCCAGAGCAAACCAAACCAGCGTCACGATGGATGGTCACTAAGGACACACACTATGTGTGTCCTTCCAAAATATCTACTGAAATCCCGGTCACCGGTGTGGTGGAATTAGGGAATGGACCTTTGGGGTGTGGTTAGGCCACGAGGGTGGAGCCCTAATGAGTGGGCTAGTGTTCTTATTAAAGGAATTCTGAAGAGCTTCTTCCCCTGCCTGCCACGTAAAGTCAGATAGGAGATGCTATCTACGTGCAAGGGGGTTTTCCTCCGACCTGAATCTTGCAGTGTCTGGATCCTTTACTTCCTATCCGCCACAGCCCTTAGACATTTTGTTGTTTATAAGCCACACAGGGTAGTTGGTTAGAGCAGCCCAAATGCTCTAAGATGAACATACTTTTTAAAGACACAATTACAGAGTGGGATGTTTATAGCACATGCTGTAATCTCAACACCAGAGGCAGAGACAGGAGGATTGCCACTAGTTCAAGGCCAGCCTGAGCAACTAAGTAAGATCCTGTCACAGAAAATATATACAGAAATAAATAAATGTGAAGAGAAAAGGGAGAAAGCAAAGCTTGGTCCCACTTAGGGTTTATGTGCCATACAGGGGATGAGAGGGTCTCGAGAGCGGCACTGGCATGCCTTAGTCCACGTGACCCCTCACAAGGGTTTCGAGGAACAACGACTGGAAGTGAAAGCCTTCTTCATTAGCCACCACACTTTAGTGCCTAAGCCATTCCATCTAGCACATATTTTCACAAGAACTAGCCCGTGTAATTGAGAAAAATTTAAATTACACTTACTATTCAGAAAAAAAATGTATTCGTGCATATTTCTGTATATAATTTTGTAGACCATCACTAAAGTTATGTGTGATTATTTTAAATGGTAAATATATAAATGTATTAGCCAAATATGAGCATATTATAAATATAAAACAAAGTAGTAAGGGTCAAACAAATATAATTTATACATTTATAGGTTTATTTATTTAATTATATGTATATTAAGGCTCACTATTTTACCTTGCTCAAAGAAATTCACGTAGAAAGTATCTCTTATTCTATTCAGTCACCCAACATTTTCAAAATAGTTAAAAACTTAAAATATTTTTAAAAGAAAAAAATTGTGTCATCAGATCCATTTTAATAAGGCTGACTAATGTTACTAAGTATATAACACTGTCTAATACCAAATTACCGTCAAAATAAATTGCTAAGAAAAGATGATAACCCCAACTATAATTTTAGTTTTGTCAGATATAAAAGCTGAATGTGACTCCCAGCCTACATTTTTTCTGGAGAGATTGTTCATTACCCATTCATCTGGCTTAGAGAGCTAATGCCTTGTGCCATCACCGTTTCTATAACAATTTGGTCTTCACAGGGCCAAAGGATGAAGGTGTCAGCTCTTGTAAGAGCCTCTCCTATGCAGGATGACGTTTAAACTGTAAGTGGAGCCCCGCCACTACCCCTGCTTCTCTTTTCACAGGAGCCTTTTCCTCTATTGTCTGTGCAGAAAGGGGCCTGGTATCTGTCTGTTTCCCAGGCAGCTGCCTGCTTTTTCCTTCGCTGCTTTGGGAGCTCCCGCTCTGGGCCATCACCTGTGGCTACGTCCTGCTCCATGTGTCAATTCGCTGGCACAGGGTGGAGGGGGGTGATACAGGGTATGCCAACAGCCCGTGCCTTCAACACCCCTGTAGACACAGCTTATGATGTATTTAAGACAACTGGCAAGCAGAGGGTATCTCAACAGCATTGCAAGGCAGGAAATATTCCTTAGCTGAGTGTTAAATGTGACTCCAAGGCCCAAAGAAAAAGGGTAGAAGACATAAAACACTTCATTTAGGAAGGAGGGCGGCTCCCTCTGAAGTCACTCCAGTTCTCAGCCTCGCTCCCTGATCTCCAGACTCACTCTTATCCCCCCCCCTTGCAGAGACAGCACCCCTTTCCTGTAACTTGCTTAATATACATTTTTGTTCCTCTGGAAAAGACAACCACTCTGGTGTTAGCACTGCGTCAGAGGTACATAGTAGAAGCTGCCACCACTCAGCTCCCTTAGAATCCCTTCTCAGTTCTGCTTTTCTACCCCTTGGCTTCTGTGTGCTTTTCTAACGGTCTGGACCAGAGCATATTTTTGGAAGATTGATCTCCAGCTACTTAAAGTACTTTGAAGAGCTAGGGACTGGTTTACGAAAGCCTCGCTTTATGGCTCGAAGTCAGGACAACCAAAGTCCTAACTCATTCTCCAGAGCTCTTGGCAGTGCCGCTGAGGCTAGGACTTTCGTCTGAATCACATCCAAACCTTCTTCCTCTTCCAGCTCCAATTTCCTTAAGCACCGACTTTTAAAAAAAAAAAAAACACTTGCATACAAACCTTCATCTCCAGAGCTTCTGGAAAAGTGACCTAAAGTGTCTTTCTACCAATTTTTAGTATGGACAAAGGTTCTCTAGTTCTTAAGCGATTCACTCCCCTAATGGGTAGACTCCGTCCAGGGTCTGTCTCTAGTGTAATGTATCAAATTCTTCTGATTTCTCTCTCCAGCAGAGTGGGATGAACGGCACACTATTGTTCTAATCTGCAACTGGATAAATGCTGGACAAAATGGACACTTGTCCCAGGAACAAAATAGTAGTAGATTTAGATATTATTAAAGAGGACACGCTGTTCCCAGAGGCAACCCAGCTTACAAAGATGTATTCTACCCAAAATGAGGGCATTCAAATTCTGCTCCCCATTTCTATCTCCTGTCAAGATGTCACAGAAGGAAAACCATTTACATGCCCTTAAGGGAATAAGCCAACTGCCTCGAAGGCTATTTGGAGTAGTGCAGAGATTCCGCAGGGCTTTCACAGAACTGGCCCTGACCCTCATCTAGCCATTGCCCCTGTGGTCTCTAGACCTATAGCTTTAGCACTTGCCTGGAATTGATTACAAACGCAGACCTAAGGCCCCATCCCAGACTTGCACTCCTCAGAAATCTTGGGGTCCAGGGCTAAAGAGATGGTTCAGTGTTTAAGATCCCATGCTTCTCTTGCAGAAGACCTGGGTTCATTTCCCAGCGTGTACATAGTGGCTCCCAGGCATCTGTAACTCCAGTTCCAAGGGATCTGATGTCCTATTCTGATCTTGGAGGGCATCAGTCATGCAAGTGCTACATGTATATGCATACAGGCAACACACTCCCACACATAAATCTAAAAATAAAAACAATAATCTTGGGGTCGGGAGTTGACCCAGCAGGCTGCAATTTAACAAGCCACCCTACACACACCAAGGATGCCTTTAATCTCCGTCTTTAGTTTCTGTTAAAATGAAGGAGACCTCAAAAATAATGTTGCCAAGTGGAGTAAAGACCTCTGATTGCCATTAGGAGTTACATAAACAATCCAAGACAGCTGCATACTGAACCCAAATACATCTAAAGCTCACTCTTTTGTGATCTTTGGTAGGGGACGGTGATGACAATGGAAAGGGCCTTCACTAGAATCTTAAATTGCTTCTCGTCTCATAAAGGAGAAGTCTGGTAGCTTCTCAGGCCCCAGAAAAGTTTATTTTAACCATAAATGATAATAACTGTTTTATGGAAAGGAGTTTATGCTGTCTCCTTGGCTCCTAAACTTAGTGAGGTTCCAAAGGGCTGGAAGACAAGGTGCATTTTAAATGATAGTGGTACGGTAAAGAGCAGAATCCACCTCTGATAGGAGACATGGCACCATCTCCTCCCTCAAGCTTTAATTCAGTTGAGCAGACCAATCACCAGGCCAAGGGACTGCTCCTCAGGAAGGCAGGGCCACCTTAAGCTTTGCTATAAGGTATGAGGAATAATTAGCCCTTTAATGAGGTAATGTACTTTTCCTTCCCAGAATTCTTGCCTGCTACCTCCTAACACAGTCTGTATGAACGGCCATGAGGTTCTGTTGGGTCTGCCTGCCTTTTCTGAGTGGGTCCTGGCCCAGAAAGGTGTAACTTTCCCTTTCTCTTTGTTCTTTCAGATGCTAGACAGAGTCTAAAGATGTATTCTCTGGTCCTTTCTCTAAAGTTCCCCTCCCCGCTGTGTGGCTTAACTCAAACCCCGCGTGACTTTCTCTCATCCCCATCCTCCTCCTCCTCCAGGTAACTCCTGAGATTTACAGCTTGCCTGCCCTGGGAATTTTCCTTTAAATGCTAATAAAATTGCCTTTGAGATTTTTTTAAAATCCATTCTTTTGTTTTGTTTTGTCTTTGAGACAGGGTTTCTCTATATAACAGTCCTGGCTGTCCTGGTACTTGCTCTGTACTACAGGCTGGCCTCGAACTCACTGAGATCCGCCTGCCTCTGCCTCTCGAGTGTTGGGATTAAAGGTATGTGCCACCACCACCCAGCAAAAAGTGTTCTTTTTTTGTTTTGGTACTTTTTTTGGTTTTTCAAGACAGGGTTTCTTTGTGTATCCTTGGCTGTCCTGGAACTTGCTCAAAAGATCAGGCTGGCGTCGAACTTACGGAGATTCACCTGCCTTTACCTCAGCAGCCAGTGTTCTTAACCACAGAGCCATCTCTCCAACCCCAAGCATTTGAATTTATTTTTAATGTATTAATGAGACTAAGAACAAGAGGGGAATCTGGTTTCTCCAGTAACAAGTGGTGTCTCTGGTGGGATTCCCCAAAATTTTTAATAACGGTAGAAGCTGATTTTTTCCTGTATTTCAGTATTTTTTAAAAACTTATTTATTCTTTGTGGATTTCACATCATGCCTCCCGATCCCTCTTATCTCCCCGTCCCGTGACTTCTGCCTTCTGTCCTTGCAACCTCCCCCACAAAACAAAAGAAAATTTAAAAGAAAAAGCAAACAAAAAAGGAGAAGGGGGAAAAGGAAAAGAATCTTGTCATGGAGGCTGTAGTGGGACCCTGGGAGCCCCACAGTTCACCCTTTAGTCTAGTCATGTCCACTTACAAGGTCATTGCAGTGAGTCATTGGTCTGGCTCGAGACCTCTGACTTCTGTTACACTATCAATAGTGGGCTCTCTCTGGGGCTCCTCTTGGATATCCTGTTGTCCTGTGTCGTGGAGATCCTGCAGTTTTGGATCTATAGGTTCGTCCCCTTCACATGCTCCAACAGTTCATAGATGCAGTGGATGTTGGAGTGGGCTAACTTACCGGCCTGGCTCTGGGACTGGCTGGTAGCTGGGTTGTCAGTCTGCCAGCTCTCCAGCACTGCTCCGGCTGGCTCACGCAATGCAGCCTGCAGTAAGAAGCAGGGCCAGTTCTCCTGCTCTCAGGTCCTCAGATCCAGATACCCACACTCACAACACAGGATCAGCTCTACTCTTTTTTTAAAGATTTATTTATTTATTTATTTATTTATTTATTATACAGTATTCTGCCTACATATGAGGGCACCAGATCTCATTATAGATGGCTGTGAGCCACCATGTGGTTGCTGGGAATTGAACTCAGGACCTCTGGAAGAACAGTCAGTACTCTTAACCTCTGAGCCATATCTCCAGCCCCTCAGCTCTACTCTTTAGCCCAGGAGAGGCACGGCATATCTCCTGCTTTCACACCCTCAGAGCTGACTCACCTGCACTCTGATAACAGGGTCAGCTCTAGTGTGCTGTCCAGGCAGGGGGGCAGGGCCTGCTCTCCTGTGTGCTGCAGCTAGTGTAGGGCAGGGCTGGTTCTGTCACTATCATGACTCCAGGGCCAGCTGTCTCACCTGCTACAGGTGGCAGCGAGTGAGCAGAGAAGGGCATCTTTCCCTCACCCATTGCCACCACATGGCAGATAAAGGGGTCGGGGTCAACTCTCCTGCTCACATACCCTCAGAGTCGGTTCACCTGTATCCCAATGATAAGGTCAGTGCTAATGTGCTGCCCAGGTGAATGGCATGCCCATGGTGAGGGATGTGGCCATCATTCATCAGGGAGAAGGGAGGCAACTCTCCCCTGAGGGGTGGAGCCAGCTGTCCTGCTGCAGTATCCAGCAGAGGGCAGAGCCAGTGATCCCAGAGCCTGTGAAGAGCAGAACTGGCAAAGTACAGCCCTCAGATTTCCACACATGTGGTTCCTATGGCCCCCTGTGCTAGCATCAGCCATAGAGATCATCGCCGACCCCAGCTGCAGCAATACCATGGACCCAGACATGGCCCTCAGCAGCAGCTTTGTCCCAGATGTCACCATGGCTCCTGTGGCAGCACAGATCACCCAGGTCAGTATGGCCCTGGCAACAACATGGCCCTCGGACACTGAGGTGGTCTCAGGTAGCTGATCAGATCCTGGTCATCTTCACGGCTCTCGGTGGTAACAGTAGCCACGGACATCAGCTCAGACTCTGGCTGCTATAAGTCCCAGAAACAAGACATGGCCTTCAGCAACAGCCCTGGTTCATATGACACCATGGCCCTGGGTAACAACACAGGCCACTCCAATCAGAATGAGCCTGGAAGGAGCATAGTCCTCAGATACCCACCTGGCCACTGGTTGCAACACAGACCATGAGCATCTGTGTGCTCTCTGGTGGCAACATGGGCCATAGACATCAATATAGACCCCAGCTGAATTAGGAACATGAACCCAAACATGGTCCCAGGCAGCAGCCTGGGCTCATATGTCACCATGGTCCCAGGTGGCAGCACAGACCACCCAGATCAGCATGGCCCCCCATGGCAGCATGACCCTCAGACACCAACACGGCCCCTCGGTGGTGATTCTGACCTCTAGCATTAGCATGGCTTTCAACGGTGTCAGGAGCTGCAGACATCAACGCAGATCCTGGCTGTGGTAGGAACATGGACCCAGACATGGCCCTCAGCAGCATCCCTGGCCTGAATGACACCATGGCCCCAGGTGACAGTGATGACAACCCAAACCAGTATGGCCCCAGTGGTAGCACAGCCCTTGAACACTAACATGGTCACAAGTTGGGGTCTAGACATGGGCTACTGGACATCAACACAGACCCCAACTATGGTGGGACCACAAGATGATGAATTTTGAAGACAAGGTGCATAAACAAATTTAGATGAAGCAGAAGAAACTGAAAAGATGTGGTCAGTTGCCAACCAAATGCAGCGAGGCTGTAGAGATCAAGGTTCAAGTCAAGTGTTTAGAAAGGATATTTTAAGTTAATACTCATTTATTTTGATAGATAATATTTAAATATCTTCTAGTAGTGGAAGGAGAAGAGTAACTCATAAACAGAAATACTCAAAATATTTTGTAAGTCTTAGGAAAACATTTGTTTGGGATTTTTTGGTTTTGGTTTGGTTTTGGTTTCAATGTGGCAAAGGACACCTTACACCTTCAGCTTTTTTGTGAATGTGCTGGATTTTCTTTCCCTTTTCTTTGCAGTGTGTATTCACCTTGGTGTTTTCTGGAATATTTTCTGGCCAGTGACACCTGCATGGTTTACACGTCCTTATCCACAGCCTTTGAAGTCACTACTAGTAGAGGAAGCATGAGGACTTGAGCCATGACAAGATCTGGGTGGGGTGCCTATACCTACAGACAAGTTAGGGAAGGTCTGTGGGCTAGTCCTTAAGCTAACTGTCAAGGATTACTTCCGACTATAGGAGTACAGTCATCCCTTCCCTCAGTAGAAAATGGAGACTGGTTACAGCACTTGTGGTTACTCGAGGTTCTTGTATAAAATCCCATAGCATCTGCACAGAAATTAACTCTTCCCATATACTTTAAGCCATCTCTTCTTATTTAGAATGCCTGATACAACATGAATGTTGTGTTAAAAGATGCCATACTGTATTGTTTAAGGAATAATGACAAGGGGGGAGTTTGCATTGCTCAATGCAGATACAATTTCTCCAAATATTTTCTATTTATGGTTGGTAGAACCCATGAATGTGGAACCCACAGATATAGAAGGATGACTGCATTGGGAAGTTCCTGGAATTGGGAGAACACACAAGGGAGAACAGCCCCCTCTGGAGACTCTCTCAGACCAAAAGCAAGGGTATGATTTATATAGGCACAATTAGAGCATTTCCCAGAGTGGCTGCTTAAACAAGGCCAAGTTCAGTAGGTAGTTCAAGATCAACTCCTTTTAGTGAAGCTGGGTGCTGAGGAATAATTCTTTGGTACACTGTGAAGACGTGTTGCTCTCATTGTTAATAAAGAAATGACTGAACAATAGCTAGGCAGAAAGAGGTTAGGTGGGCGAGCCAGACTGAGAGAATGGGGAAGAAGGAGGGCAGAGTCACCAGGCAGACACAGAGGAAGCAGGAGATGAGCATGCCATGCTGAAAAAGGCACTGCTATGTGGTAGAGCAGATAAGAAATACGAGCTAATTTGAGTTTTAAGAGCTAGTTAGTAACAAGCCTAAGCTATGGGTCAAACATGTATAATTAATAATAAGTGTATGGTTATTTGGGAGCTGACTGTCAAGACAAGTTGACTGAGGGGACAGAAAAACTCTACCTACAGATGGGCACAGGTGATTTACTGAACCCCATTTCCAACTGTAGATTTCAGTAATTGTGTTGACCCATCAAGTCTTTTGGGTTGGCCCCAGATATGAAGGCTGAAAGTAGCCATATGTCTAACAACAAGCTCCCTCCCCACCTTTTAAAATCAATTTGGGCCTATTTCAAAGTCAGTAGTTTCTCACTTCTTCATCCATTTTCTTGGATATTACTCATTTAGGGAAGCTCTGACCACATTTTATTTTACAGAGTTGCAAACCTTCAGTTATGTTAAACCAAGTTTTGTCAGGAATAGTTACACACTTAAAAGTTGATGTTTTATGTCTTGAGAGAAGGAAACAAGGTGGGAAAACTCTTTATTCCATGTCATGGGGTCTTCAGGACCACTTCCGGGTCAGATGAGTAGGTCAGGGATGCCCAGGATTCAGCATACAGTCACACTCATAGTTATTTATGGCTTATAAAGCAGATATCGAGTACAACGAGCAGTGAACCGGGCACATGAGGAGAAAGGAGTCAGAATCTGGCACTTCCTTCAAAGGATTCTCTCTCAGCAGAGTCACACAGGATGCTTAATCCTTCCACTAATGAGCTGCGATTACACGTGTCAAATGTCAGCCAGAGAAGCTCATTAAGGATCCAGTACTCAGGATTCTTACTCCAGGGGATAACACACAGGTAATCTCTATTAGCAAATTCCAAAATTCCAGGCGCTCAGAGGGAAGCAGAGGTTTGTTGGGGCAGCTGGCCCAATCCCTGCGTTCAGGGGCGTGGCTGCTCCAGCGGGGTAGCCATGCCCCTTAAATAGGATTGGGGAGCCGGAAGGCCCCCCGTTCGTTTGCCCCGCGCTCACTCCGCTGGACCCTTGGTTCTGTAAGTTCCCTTATCTCCCTTTGTATTAAACTTGAATAAATATAAAAGGATTATTTTTGGTTATTTCCAATCTTCGCCGCATCATCTGGCGCCCAACGTGGGGCCCGAACCCACGACCCTGAGATTAAGAGTCTCATGCTCTACCGACTGAGCTAGCCGGGTGTGTCAATATGCATTTCTTCATAGATATTCAGAGCTGGTTTCTTGGAGTTGGACTCTGGCCCAGTCCCTCTCCAATTCCAAGCTTGTTTATAAGAGATTTCTCAGAGTTTCTGTCTCAGGTTAGGAGTAATATTATGAGACAGAATATTAATAACAATAATGTTGATAATGGTACCAATATATTTGCCTTCTTTGCCTTCATTCATATCTATGGTTGTTTTTAATGCACCTTTCTTTGAAGATATGCACGTATACGTCTGTATGTGTCCTTGTAGATAATGCTTATCTCTCTCACAACAAACGACAAACATTTTTTTTCTTCAGTAATCTTTGCAGTTTCCAGGATGAAGACGGGGCCCCGCAACATCAACTCCAACTAGTTATTATGACGTCATGTTTTAGTAGCGCTAATATTTGGCCTGTTTTTTGGTACCAATTGCACAGAACACTTTTGAATGGTGCACATTTTTGACAACGTTCTGGCCTCATTTTTCAAAAAAAAAAAAAAAATTTCAGAGGCTGGACACATTTTTCCTAGACGAAATGTTACCCTGGGTATTCTACCATCATTTGCTTTCACAGGAACCCCTGGGAAGAAAAGTCGCCCCTATGTCAGCTGGAAGCAATCTTGGATGACGACGCCCCCCCCTCCCAATAAAGTTTACCCTCAGATTTAGGGACACTAATTGGTGGCTGGTATAGGGTGGTCGGGTTGTGGAAGGCTTTATATGGACTCAGGGGTATAATTTATGTGTATATCTATATGTATTAAAAAAAAAGGGGGGGGGGAGGGAGGGATTAACTGGTGATCTGAAGGAATAATTGATTTTTGTGAGTTATTGTTTTTCTTTTTTTTAAAAAAAAAACTATATGAGTGTTGATTCTTGTATATTGATATATTGAACATTATATGAGAGTATGATACCACCTCTGTTTGAAACAATTGTTATATTGACATTGTTTACTATATTGCAATGTACATCTCTACCTCTGATATTATTTATGTAATGACATTGTTTACCATATTGCACTGTACATTTCTACCTCAGATATTATTTATGTAAGGACCCTGTTTACATTTGGAAATCATTGTCTTCATTTTTTGCACAGTCGTCTATTCTATTAGTCATACAGTTACATAAGTGTTGAGAATTATATGTTGGTCATATTTATATTTAGGACAATCAGGTTTTTTAGACACATAGAGGTTGTATTTAGTATAGATAGCATAATCTTCAACCTCTTTGAAGAACTGTAGAACATGGCCTTTAATCTAACCTACAGTTTTGTATTTTTGAGACACAATCACTCCTGGCAACAATGCTCTACTCCCGAGAGAACGTTGAGCACCAAAGACACTCCACTGGGAGTTTGTCTTCTACTTGGCAGAACTGGCCTTGGGGCAAAGAAAAGCCCATACCTCCATTACTGACTAAAGTACAAAATATCCATAAGTGGATAAAACAGAATTGTCTTATCTTGCCAAGACAGGATAGGATAGTTCTACTAAAGGTTCCTTGCCATTGTATAATGGTATGTCAGGTTTTTTCAGGCCTCAGCCAAAGTTGGTTGCCTCAACATTGCTATCAAGACTTCGTGTGGTTGCCCAGGTAGTCAATTGTCTCTGTCTTCTGTTGCACATTTTGGAAGTTTCTCGTTTGTGCTTCCTGGTTGCTTTGGTAATTTTACTCTCCTTCTCAGATCTTTGATGGGGTTGAAGATTAGATAATGGTAGCTACCTTCTAGATTATTTAGACTTCTCAAAGTAGAGTGATTAGAAAAATTCTTCGTTATATACTTCTCGCCTGATATTGTTTACTTTTTGTAATTTTATATGATCAGTTCCCATTGTATATAGTCGTATTTGGTTTCTGAATCTGTCTTATTTAGACAAAAAAGGGGAGATGTTGGGGCAGCTGGCCCAATCCCTGCGTTCAGGGGCGTGGCTGCTCCAGCGGGGTAGCCATGCCCCTTAAATAGGATTGGGGAGCCGGAAGGCCCCCCGTTCGTTTGCCCCGCGCTCACTCCGCTGGACCCTTGGTTCTGTAAGTTCCCTTATCTCCCTTTGTATTAAACTTGAATAAATATAAAAGGATTATTTTTTGTTATTTCCAATCTTCGCCGCATCAGAGGTTCAGCACAATATTGCTTGTATAGTTTAGAGACAACGGCTTGGTTACTTTTACATCACTGTGAAGAGACACCATAACCAAGGTAACTTATAGAAGAAAGAATTTAATTAGGGCTTGCAGTTCCAGAGGGCTAAAGTTCATAACTGTCATGGTGAATACCATGGCAGTAAGGAGGAAGGCATGTCAGTGAAGTCGTAGCTGAGAGCTTACATCCTTAAGGCAACAACTACAAGACAGATAAAGAGCTAATTGGGAATGGTATAGGCTTTAGAAACCTCAAAGCCCACCCCCAGAGGGATGTCTCCTCCAACAAGGCCATACCTCCCAGTCCTTCTCAAACACTTCCACCAACTGGGGACCAAGCATTCAAATATATGGGCCTGTGGGGCCATCCTCATTCAAACTCCCACAGTCAGCCACTCTTAGTAAAGGCTCAAAACCATCTCCAAATCCCAGTCTCCATGCCAGGCAGTGTGCAACTTTAAGCAGGAGTTTCAAAGGTAAAGATTAGACTTGGGATGTTAATACTTATCTTCACCTATTCCAATCAGAAGACATTCGTTGTCATGAATCTTTAGTTAGGACACCAGAGAGACAATGGATATGTCTATAAATGATTTACCAAATTGAGGGAAATTGTTTATTTTTCCTCTGGTCTTATATAAGGCCTTTGCTCCTTGAATCAATTTTTATCTCTTTTTTTCCTGGAAAAGTGATTGTCAAAATATGGTCCGTAAATGAAACATAGCCTGTGCCTGATTTTGGAAATGTTTTATTGGAACACATTGCTGGAACATATACATTCGTTCTGATATTTTTTATACCTATTTTCACTGTAAAGTGAAGATTTGAAGTTGCAACAGAGACTATACGGGTTTCAGCCTAATGTATTTACTATATGACTCATTAGAGAAAAGGTTCAGAGATCCTTATTTTAGACCACAAAAAGTGCAAATAACCCATTTCTTATAATGCTCTCATAAGTGTTCTTGCAAACACGTGTTTTTCTTATCAAATACAATATTCATTCAATAAAGTAAAAACATTGAGCATGAGATCAGTTCATTGATAATTAACTCTTGAGTTGGATTATTCATGAAGTGACTTACCTATGTCCAGTACACAAAAATGTCACTCTGAGAAAAAATACCCTCCAATGTAACAAGAAGCTGTTTCTTCTATGAGAGAATGGAAAGATGCCTCTACCTTCATCAGCTCTTAAATGGGTTCTTTGCCTGCATGAAGGAATCCAACTAATTCAGGATCTCACTAACCAGAGAAAAGCATGAAAATTGTATTGATTTCACATGTACGGCAGAATCTTCACAACAGAGCGGTGTCTGAAGAAATCACCAGCGCTTGATGATTTTATACCGTTTAAACAAAGAATAATTAATTTGTGTGGGAATGAGAGAGGAAAATGGATAGCCAGACTAGAGAGGTGATTTTTAGGAATGCTGCTGAGAGAAGCATGCAAGGAAGTGGAAGATACAGATTGCTTTGACGTTTGTTTATTCAGCTTGATTGCAGCTCAAGTTACCAGTCGTTGGTGACCAAGGCTATTTTCCAGATTTGATATGTGAAGACATGCCTCCCTAAAGAATTTTTATGGCTCCAGGAATAGCACACCAACTGGCTATACAATACCAAATGAACAGTCCTGGAAACATATACAGACAAGTAACATTATATGGACTGATCAGATTATATTTATGTATTTAGGAAAATACACACCCATATGAATTAAAGAAAAAGAGGCCCTGAATTTGAAAGAGAGCAAGGCATGGGAGGGGTGCATGGGTGCATTTGCAGGGAAGGGGAAAACAATAGAAATATAATATAATCTCAAAAGATAACAAATTATTTTTAAAAAGAATTTTTATGGCTTGTGCATGCAAGGAAAAACAGGTAAATGGCCCCCTTTGAAGTTAAAATTCTTCAAGTAATTTTTAACTGAAAGACTCAACACATTTTGAGATGGCACATCCTTAGCGCCTTACTTTTTTCTGCTATAGTAACAGGCTTTCAAGATATTGGAAGAAATTTAAATCTTGGGGGAAATTTACCACTTCTCTTGGTTCTGAAAATTTTCTAGTGATTACTTATGACCTCAAAGACTAATAACTTTAGTTTAGACTAATAACTTTAGTTTAGACTAATAACTTGCAAGGCAATTTTCGAAGGGTGGAAGGTGTCACTCATTGGTAAAGTACTTGGCTAATGTGTAAGGCCCTGGGTTCCATCCCAGTACCTCCAGAAAACACAAAGGATGGCAGGCAGTGCGAGCAGTCTGAGAAAATGCCCATAATCAAGGTAAACCAGAGGAAGATGTAGAATCTCTTAAGACATTTCTAACAACCTAAGCAAAATCACTGCATTGTAGAAGCAAGCACATCTCATTTTTATTCATTCATTTATCATTCATTCACTCCAGGAAATCTATTAGCATGTTGTATACAAAGATCTCCTAGTGTGTTCTCGCTGTTATGGAAAAGGACGTAGATAGTGTTGTGGTTTGAATGGGAAATGACCCCATAAGCTCATGAATGTGAACATTTGACTCCAGTCGGTGGTGCTCTTTGAGAGAGGTTATGAAATCTTTAGGAGTTTGAGCTTTGCTGGAGGAAGTATGTCATGTAGGGTGGACTTTGAAGGTTTATAGCTCTGCCCCACTTCCTGTTCACTCTCTCTGCTTCCTGTGTGTGAGTAAAGATGTAATCAGCCAGCTTTCTGCTCCTAGTGCCATGCTGGGCCTTACCTACCATTATGAACTCTAGTCCTCTAGAACCATAAGACAAAGTAAACGTTTTTCTATAAGTTACTTTGATCATGATAATTCATCACAGAAAATCTAGAATATAGATATTAGATAAACAGCAATCAGGGACAAAGTAGCATCATGGTTAACAAAGTAGTCAGACTACTTGGATTCAAATTCTGGCTCTGCCATTTACTGCTATGTCATTTTGAACAAGTTACTTAACCTCTCTGAGATGCCATTTTTCTAATCTATAGACTTAATACCTTATTTCAAGTAAACCAACTATAACTCAGATAACCACATGGATAAATCTCTACTGTCAGAAGCCCAAATAGTGGTTACCCTTGATGGGAGACAATAGTGTAATTTCTAGAAGGAAACACAAAGGGAACTCCAGGAACAGATAATATTTCTTATGTATAAGTTTGTGTCTGAATGTATGTCATGTGTGTGGGTATGCACAGAGGCCAGAAAAAAGTGCCAGATCCCTGGAACTAGAGTTACAGATGGTCGTCAGCATTATGTTGGTGCTGGTAACCAAATTTTATGTCCTCAGGAAGAACAGCAAGTTCTCTTAACCACTGAGCCATCTCTCCAAGCCCAGGAACAAATAATTCTTTATTGTGAAAACATATTGAATTGATATTTGCATGAACTTTTTCTATAAGTATGTAAAACTTCTCTGAACAGCTAAGGGGAGAATGCCTATAGGGACAAAGTTTAAAAATTTTTTAGATTAAATACAAGTTTCTGCAAAATTCTGTTCTTTAGAGTTTTATTCCTGTTAAAAATTAGAGACAGTGTGTGTATCTAATAAACAACCTTTAAAAAGATAATCTTGGTGATTATAACATGGGGAAATTCTATCTACTGATAATTGAGCAAAAGAATTTGCTGCATCTTGAATATATATAATCTCTTTAAAAATGAATTTATCACTAAAAGAAAAAAACAACTAATGACTCCCTGGGGTTGTTGGGAAGCTCAGATGAGGTATTATTCTTGAAGCATATGGAAAAGTCCTTAGCTTTCCTAGTCTGGGAAGCTATAAATAAATGAAGAAGGCATTCAGCCTCTCTTGCTCCTTGGAAACTGGGAAGGAAAGGGTTAGCAACAAGCTGCAGCTCAATCTCTCTTTCTACTGAGGTCATCCCTAGTAAAGAAATTAATCTGAGGCAACCAATTATCCATGCGTACATGTTGATGACCAATCTTGCAAATACACTAACAGCATTAACTAGTGGAAGAATCCTTATCTATGGAATGCTCTTAGTAGGATTCACCTGCTTTGTCTACTATTGTTATGGTAAACAAACCTGGGTGGTACACACATATATATATGTGTGTGTGTGTGTGTGTACATATATATACGTATATATATGTATGTATACATATATATATTTGTGGGGCATAGCTCCCTGGAAAATATACATAAGCTATGTAACCATCAGAGTATAAGTAATGACTATATACATTACTTAAAAATTTTATATGTTAAGTCTAGGCTAATGCACATCTTAATGGACTAACATGAAAGACAGCTCCAGTGACACTGACGTGCCTTATCCATGCTGGGTCTGTATCTCATAATTACTAGTATTACATGATAGATGTGGTTAGTATCCAAAATGGGCAGGATTATGCTCCTTTTAAAATCTCTAGCAAGAATCTTCTTAACTTGTGATATTTAGCCACAATCCTTAGGGACTGTGGCTTACCTTTATAACCTTACTTTATGTTAATTACCTTTGCCAAGATCATATTTGAAAATAAGGCCAAATTCTGAGGTATGAATTCAACATAACTCTTTTTTAATGTATCTTTAACAATAATCCCTGGGGTGAGTCATGGCCCTCCGAGGTAGCAGGCCCAAGCCAGGGACCTCTGCGGGAACAGGCCCAAGTCAGGGACATCTATGGGAACAGGCCAGAGGCAGGAACCTCTGTCAGAGCAGACCTAAGGCAGTGACCTCCATAGGAGCAAGTATAAGGGAGCCACTGCTGAGGGAGCAGGTGCAAGCCAGAGACCTCTGTGGGACCAGACATGAATCAGCGACCTCTGAGGTAGCCGGCCTGAGTCAGAAATCTCTGCCAGAGCAGGTCCAAGGCAGCAACCTCAGTGGGAACAGCCCCAAGCAAGCAACCTCCATGGGAGCAGGCCTGAACAACCCCCAATATTTCAGAGCAACCCCTGGGAGCACTGATTGATTTCCAAGAACACCAAGTAACCTCCAGGGTGACTGGAACCATGGCCCTGAATACACTATAAGGAGCAACCATCTGAGCCTTGGATCCACTGGCACCTGGAAGATTGATCATTAGAGACACAGACAACCCCAACTACACCAATCAGAGAAAAAGATGGGTAGACAAGGTAAGAAAACATTCAAAACCACAAAGGGCAACACAACACCAGTAAAAACTAGTCCCTACAACAACAAGACTTGAACAACCAAATATAGATAAAACAGAAGAAAATGACCTAAAAAAATAACTTTAGGAGAATGTTTGAGGCCCTTAAAGAGGAAATGAAAAATTCCCTAAAAGAATTGGAGAAAAAGACAAACAAAAAATTAGAAGAAATCAACAAATCCCTTAAAGAAAACCAAGAAAAAGCAATCAAACTGATGAAAGAAACCATTCAAAACTTGAAAACCAAAATAGAGACAATAAAGAAAACACAAACCAAGGAAATTATAGAAACAGAAATTATGAGAAAATGATCAGGAACCACAAATGCAAGCATAAACAGAAGAATGCAAGATATGAAAGAGAGAATCTCAAGCGCTGAAGATACAATAGGGGAAATAGACTCATTGGTCAAAGAAAACATAAAATCTAACAAAAACTTAACACAAAAAATATCCAAGAAATATGGGACACTATGAAAAGACCAAACCTAAGCATAACAGGGATAGATGAAGGAGAAGTCCAACTCAAAAGCACAGAAAATATATTCAACAAAATTATAGAAGAAAACTTTCCCAACCAAAAAAAAAAGATATGGATATGAAGATAAAAGAAGCTTACAGAACACCAAAGAGACTGGATCAAAATAAAGACCCAGCTAGGCAGTGGTGGTGCAGGCCTTTAATCCCAGCACTCAGGTGGCAGAGGCAGGCAGATCTCTGTGAGTTCGAGTCAGCCTGGTCTACAAGAGCTAGTTCCAGGACAGGCACCCAAAGCTACAGAGAAACCCTGTCTCGAAAACAAAACAGAAAACAAAAGCAAAACAAAACAAAACAAAAAACAATCTCCTTGCCACACAATAATCAAAACACTAAATATACAAAAAAGAAAGAATATTAAGAGCTGCAAAGGAAAAAGTCCAAGTAACATATAAAGGCAGACCTATCAAAATTACACCTGAATTCTCAACAGAAATAATGAAAGCCAGAAGGTCATGGTCAAGCATTATGCAGACAATAAGAGACCATGGATGCCAGCCCAGACTACTATACTCAGCAAAACTTTCAATCACCATAGATGGACAAAGTAAGATATTCTATGACAGAACCAGATTTAACCAATACGTAGCCACAAACCCAGCCATACACAAAATACTAGAAGGAAAACTCCAACCCAAGGATGTTGGCTACCTCCGCAAAAACACAGACTATAGATGATCTCACAGCAGCAAATCCCAAAGAAGGGAAAAACACACACAATAACATCACCAACAATGAAAACTAAAATAATAGAAGATAGCAATCACTGGTCATTAATATCCCTTAACATAAATGGACTCAATGCACCTATAAAAAGGCACAGGCTAACAGATTGGATGTGAGAACAGAATCCATCCTTTCTGCTGCGTACAAGAAACACACCTCAACCTCAAAGACAGACATCACCTCAGAGTAAAGGATTGAAAAATTTTTTTCAATCAAATGGACCTAAGAAACAAACTGGTGTAGCTATTTTAATATCTAACAAAATAGACTTCAAAGTAAAATCAATCAAAAGAGACAAAGAAGGACATTTTATACTAGTCACAGGAAAAATCCATCAAGAGGAATTCTCAGTACTTAACAATAACCTGTAACAGGTACCACATCATAGATTGTTTGCAAAGAAGGTCACAATCTCAACAGTTTTCCCCGTATTTGTAATCATTTCCCTTTGTAAAAGACATTGCTGGTCTTCCCATTCATAACAAGTCTATTTCTACCTCTGCTGGAATTTTGCATTGATCACTAATATCCAGTGGAGATGACATCATACAACTGCTAAGTCTGAGCCCTAATGCGCCTTGGACCTTTCACTCTGTCTTACTGTCCTCAGGTCTTTCCATGAGTCAGTCTGAGATGGGCTACAGAAAAGCTGAATGGATGAGGCCTGGGCCCAGTAACAGCTAACACGGCTTGCTGAGCATGTGAATGAGGCCATCTTAGGCCATGCAGCCCCACTGAACCCTCTGCATGCTAGTACTACAGCGGCATGTGTAGCCTCAGACCAGGCCGTGGAGCCTGGCCAAATGATGCTCCGTACCATCAAGAATGAATAAAATGGTTGTTTCGTATTATTAAATTACATACAGATTTCTTACCCAATGAGAAATAATTGGTACGGAGGAGACGGTATCAGAAGCCCGGGCCTGATTTTTAGTAGTCTGTACCAGCCAGACAAGTGCTCTGCCACTGAACTATATCCCCAGCCCTGAAGCTTGAGCCTTACGTTGCTTACAGTCTGCTACCTCAACTAAATCACCTCATTCTAGCTTCCCCTTGCTTCTTTATAAAATGTGACTTTTTTACTTAATTCTGTTACCAATTAATCCAGTTCCAGGTTTTTGGTTTCAAAGAGGCATCATCAGTAAGAGGAATTTATCAACTCAAATGATTGAGTAATACGGAGCTTGGTCTTGCCTTGAGGATCACAATTCAAGGGTTCAAATAAAGATGGCAGTTGTCCCCCGCTCTCATCACCCCTTTCTGGTTCTCTCTGTGCCTTGGCTTCATCCTTAAGCAGGATCTTCCCACACAGAACCCGGCCTGCAATTCAAGGCTCAACTCACCCAGACTTCTAAGACCAAGAGGGAGTTTGGCCCTCATCCAGACAAACTAGAAATACAGTCTGCCTGGCAAAGAAAGATTTTCCTATGGTCAAGTTGAATATGTGTCCAGGTGTGCCAGTGAGGTAGAAGGGTCAAGGGTAAAGCTGGGAAGAAGAAAGGCTTAGACACTGATGCTACCTAGGGAGAGTCATGCAAAGAAAACAGGGGTACTGTTTTTAGAGCAAGTGGAAGCTATATCGGCTGTTTTGTAATACTATGATTGTATACTTGACCTAGCAACTCCAGAGAAGAAAGGTTTATTTGGGGTTATAGTTTCAGAGGGTCTTAGTTCATCATGGCAGGGAAGCGATGGCAGAAAGCCTTAGTTACGGTGGCAGGAGCTTGTTGCTGAGGCTGTCCACATGCTACATACCCCTGGTGACCTACGCAACTCCACCACCCTTGCTTAATATTCCAGGCCCCTTGCCGGCACACCACTGGCTACAGACCAAGCGTTACTCACAGGAGTCCCTGGGGGACTTTTTCAGATACAAACCACTACAGAAGCCAGAGAGCTAGAGAGTAACAAGTTTTGATTCTTAGAAGTCTAATATTCCACTTCCTGCTCCCTCTTAGCTCAGGAATGGTGAGGCAGAGCCGTAAGGACAGCTGTTGAGACTCAATGGGGAAACATCACCTGCAGCCCCCAGGACCTGAAGAATATCAAGAATGTTCTGAATGTCTCAATGTAAGAGGACACAAGGTTCACAAATAAGCGCTATGGCAACAAGGAATGGTAACCATGCAGGGTTGTCTCCTCGATGAGACCTGTTTCCCACCCAGAGAGCTGGGAATGCACGTACTTAGTAGCCTGGTGAACTGTGTTATCTACAGGGTCAAGCCTCGCCTGAATTCCCCAGACTTTTAAGTTTGTTTATCCCAGATTCTTCATCTCTAGACCTTTATCTTGAATTCCATAAACCCATCCTTATGGGAGATGTCACTTGTACTTTACAACAGCCTAGGTGACTTCTGTGCTATCTGTAGGGTCAGCCCACTCCTGGCTCCCAAAGACTTTTATGTTTGTCTCAGTCATTCTCCCTAGACCCTTATGTTAAGCAATGTTTCTGAGTCAACAAAACCCATCTTTATGGAAAATGCCACCTGTACTTTTATAAAGAGATTCAATGTAAACACGTCTTAAACTTGGTTGTATACACGGGATGGAGTTAATTATCATCAGGAAACTTTTTTCCAAAATTGTGCTGTCCTTAAATATGGCTAAATTACACTATCCGGGGTCAGACTTGAGAAGTTTGACCCAACATTAGCTAAGTCATGTTGAACTAGATTTCCTTCTTGCCTCTGATAGATTGTTACTCTGCCAGCCCTGATGTTTGCAAAAATCCCGCCACAGACCAAACTAAGATAGAAGCAGCCCAAAGGGTTAGTTTCCGAAAGCAGGCAGGATGATTCCACAGAGAGCCATTTGGGTCTGGATAGTTAATGGTTCCTGAAACAGGCCTTAGCTCTAGAAAAGACAGAGATTTGATTTTCACAACTGCTCAAACCCAAACCCTTGTTTGCTGGAGGCTGTTTATTTTAACTGAGTACCATTTGATAGGAAATGAAAGAAGAAATCCTTCAGGAGGGCTTCCATCACAACCCACCTCTTCTGCCCACATTTCCAACCACCCTAACTGATTTCAATTACTCTAATCCATAACTGGTTCCCAGAGAGACCCTGAGACACTCTTTACAGCCTTTCCTTTGCTATAAATAAGCCATATATTGTTCACAGGTGTGACCCCAGTACGGTTTTGTGCATAACTACTCAAAATACCAAGCAAGTCGCCCACAAGCTCCTTTTGCTAATGTAGGGGATGCAGATCCACAGGAAGTCATCCCATCATAACCAAAAGGTTCGTCATGGCTCATGCATCCCCTTTCTCCTCCCTCCAATATACAAATAAAAAATCAATAACTCTACAGAGTAGAATCTTCTGTGGGAGAGACCCGGTTCATTCCATCTCCTTAGATGTAACCTAGCTACAGGAAAACAACAAACAACCAAACAAATAAACAAAAAACACTTTTGCTCTGCTTGAGAAATAGGTTTCTACTATCAACTCTAAGTTGTGATATGGAAGCAAGGTCTTCTGACTTGATCATCTTGGGATGTTTCGTAGCAGGATAAGGCTGACTGTAGCCAATCAGGAAAAATTGAAAAAGAAAACTCTTGCTTGTGTAACTAGGTCCTGTCTATTTGGCTAACGAGAGGGAAAGGACACCTTTAGATTTCCCATTCTTTTCTTTGTCTTCCTGTCACAGCCTTCCCCTCACATAAAAGTGTCCAATCTTCTGAATGTGACAGTCCTGCATCTACATTTTTAAAAATCCAGTGTCCAGAAGTTCTCTGTTAGGTAAAAGCAATTCCAAAAATACAAAGAATCTACTTCACACATTCTTGTGTTCACAAAACTTCGCTGGGCATTGTTTACGTCAGAGATGTAAATAACTGGGGTCATGGACATGAACGAGGAAATGCCTTCGCTTCCTTCATCCATAACCACTTCTCTGATCATCACAAAACCCTGTTTCTTTAAAATCCTCTTTGAGATCTCTTGTGTGGTCATGAGAAGAAACAACAGGCACAAATTTTGTTTTTGTTTTTTTGGAATAAATACCATAATGGAGCTCAGGGTTAAGAGCATTTGCTGCTCCTTCCAGAGAATTCAGGTTTGGTTCCCAGCACCCACATCAGGTGGCCTGCAAACACTTACACCACTAGTTCCAGGGGATCTGAGATCCTCTTCTGGCCTCTCTGGGCACCCACACATATGTGGCATACACTTACACAGCCACATACATATAAATAAATATTTTTTAATCTTTATTTTAAAATTCCATAATGATGCTGGGTGTGGTGGTGCACACCTTTAATGCCAGTACTTGGGAGGCAGAGGCAGGTGGATCTCTGAGTTTGAGTTTAGCCTGCTCTACAAATCAAGTTACAGGACAACCAGGGCTACACAGAGAAATACTGTCTTGAAAGCCAATAATAATAATAATTAATGAATGAATAAAATGCCATAATGAAACCTAATTATTTATAAGCTAGTAAAACATATTTTACATCTCTTTTTTATTTTATATTTTATATTGATTTTTATTGAGCTCTGCATTTTTCTCTGCTCCCCTACCTGCCTCTCCCCTTCCCCCTCAACCCTCCCCCAAGGTCCCCGTGCTCCCAATTTACTCAGGAGATCTTGTCTTTTTCTACTTCCCATGTAGATTAGATCAATGTAAGTCTCTCTTAGTGTCCGTATTGTTGTCTAAGTTCTCTGGGATTGTGGTTTGTGGGCTGGTTTTCTTTGCTTTATGTTTTAAAACCACCTACAAATGAGTACATGTGATAATTATATTTTTGTGTCTGGGTTACCTCGCTCAAAATAATGTTTTCTAACTCCATTCATTTTCCTGCAAAATTCAAGCTGTTGTTATTTTTTTCTGCTGTGTAGTACTCCACTGTGTAAATGTACCACATTTTCTTTATCCATTATTCGGTCGAGGGGCATTTAGGTTGTTTTCGGGTTCTGGCTATGACAAACAAAGCTGCTATGAACGTAGTTGAGCACATGTCCTTGTGGCACGATTGAGCCTCCTTTGGATATATGCACAAAAGTGGTATTACTGGGTCTTGAGGTAGGTTGTTTCCTAATTTTCTGAGAAATTGCCACACTGACATCTGAAAGGGTTGTACCAGCTTGAATTCCCACCAGCAATGCAGAAGTGTTCCCTTTTCCCCACAACCTCTCCGGCATAAGTTGTCATCAGTATTTTTGATCTTGGCCATTCTTACAGGTGTAAGATGGAATCTCAGGGTTGTTTTGATTTGCATTTCTCTGAGGACTAAGAATGCTGAACATTTCCTTAAGTGTCTTTCAGGCATTTTAAATTCCTCTGTTGAGAGTTCTCTGTTTAGGTTTTACTCCATTTTTTATTGGATTATGTGTTCTTTTGGTGTCCAATTTCTTGAGTTTTTTGTACTTTTTGGAGATCAGACCTCTGTCTGATGTGGGGTTAGTGAAGATCTTTTCCCATTCTGTAGGCTGTCATTTTGTCTTGTTGACCATGTCCTTTGCTTTACAGAAGCTTTTCAGTTTCAGGAGGTCCCATTTATTAATTGTTTCTCTCAGTGTCTGTGCTGCTGGAGTTATATTTAGGAAGTGGTTCCCTGTGCCAGTGCGTTCAAGTGTACTTCCCACTTTCTCTTCTATGAGATTCAGTGTGACTTTATGTTGAGGACTTTGATCTTTTGGACTGAGTTTTGTGCATGGTGACAGATATGGGTCTATTTTAATTCTTCTACATGTTGATATCCAGTCATGCCTACACTATATTTGTTAAGTATGCTTTCTTTTTTCCATATGATATTTTTTGCTTCCTTGTCAAAAATCAGGTGTTTGAAGATGTGTGGATTGATACCTGGGTCTTCTATTTGGTTCTGTTGGTCCTCCTATCTGTTCTTTTGCCAATACCAGGCTGTTTTCAGTACTGTAGCTCTGTAGTAGAGTTTGAAGTCAAGGATTGTGATGCCCCCAGAAGGTAAGCCAAGCATGGTGGTGAATGCCTGGAATGCCAACACTTAGGGAGTGGAAACAGAAGGCTAGTGAAGCCAAGGCCAGTCGTCGTCATTCTGGCTCAGCCTTCATCCATCGACACTGGGGATATTGCAGAAGTCTTAACTACCTTCTCTCTTCCCTCTTGTTTCTTCAAACCATTTTCCCATGGTTTAATATTTCTAAAACATTATTGTTGCTCCTCATTTCCCTCATGTCCTCCATGATCTGACCCCCTACCCGAGCTCACAGATTTTCCCGTATGTACACTATAATGGTTATATCAACTTGCTTGTCTTCTTGAAACATACCATGCTTCTGTGCCTATGTTTTGCCGTGTGTGTCATTACTGTGACAACCTTTACTAAGTTATAATTCATACATTATTCATTTCACTTAAAGTATACATTTCAGTGGCTTCTGTATGCTCAGAGCTCTGCAACCCTTATCATAATCAACTTTAGACCATTTGCTTCACCCATCAACTGCCATCCCCTAGCCCCCAAGTTCCTCGTCTCAGCCCTTGGCAAGCACTGATTTAATTTGTCTATTTTGGATACTTTATGTAAATGAAATCCTATAATACATGGCCTATTGTAGCTGACTCCTTTCATTTGTATTGTTTCAATATTTCATTATTCATTATTGATAAACAGCATTCTAGTCACATACATAAGACATCTTGTGTGTGTTCCATCCATTTGTTGATGGATTTTGAGTTATTTACATTTGGGAATTATTGTGAATGCTGAAAAAAATTTTCTCTAAACACATATCTCCAAATATATATTGAGTATATGTATTTCAAAGTGAAATTTCTGGATTATATGGCATCTATACTTAACCAGTAGACTGTTTTCCAAAGCAGCTGAATCATTTTACATTCCCACCAATGGTACATGAGAGTTCTAATCTACCCACGTGTTACTCATTCTAGTTGGGAGTGAAATAGTATCTTTTTATTTTCTTCTATTCCGTGTGTGTGTGTGTGTGTGTGTGTGTGTGTGTGTGTGTGTGTGTGTGTGTGTATGTGTGTGTCTTATCTGTGTACCACATGCATTCCTGGTGCCCACACTAAGGCCAGAAGAAGTCATCAGATCCCCTGGAGCTGGAGTTACAGATAGTTGGGAGCTGCCTTGTGGGTGTTAGGAATTGAACCCAGGTCCTCTGGATAAACAGCCAGTGCTCTTGACTGCTGAGCCATCTCTCTAACCTCATAAAGTATTGTCTTATTGTGGTTATGATTTGCATTTCTCCGGTGACTATCCTACTATGCAAATATAGGGATTTTCTAAGAAGAATCTGAGGTTTAAATGCCCTCTCCCTTATCTTTTTCTCCATTAATTCATCTCTAAAACCTTCGAACCATCCTGCAAAACTTTGACCAAGAACTACTGTGGTAATACAAGCCTGCAATCCTAGTACTCTGGATGCTGAGGCAGAAAGATTGTAAGTTCAAGACTTGCCTAGGCCACATAGAAGGCTATCTCAAAGAAACAAAGAACCATCCTGGCTGAGTCATTATCTTCTGAGTTCTTCTTCCTGCTCCATGCAGAACTAATCTCTATCTCCTTTGGAGCCAACACTCCTCTGTGTGCTCTGAAGAACATGTTGTCCTGTTTTCCAATTCCTAATTTCCACCATTGACTTTTGAGTTTGGCCGTGAAACTTGACCCATGACTGACATTTGAACAATTCGGGTCTTACTTTGGATCCCCAGCACCCATATAACAAAGTCAGAGTTGGTGTCCCTGTAATTCCAGCACTGGGAGGCAGAGACCAGAAGATGTCAGAAGCTCACTGGCAAGCCAATCCAGCCAATCAGTGAGTTCCAGGTTCAGAGACTGTATCTCAAAAAAATAAGGTGGAGAGTTATAGAGGAAAATGAATTGGCCTCTGACCTCCACAGGTACACGCACAGGTCCTTACAAACAAACAAACACACACACACACACACACATACATGCACACACACACACACACATACATGCACACACACACATGCATGCACTTTTAATGAAGTAGTTTAGAAATTTAAATGTTTAAACCAGATGTGGTAACTTAAGCATGTAAACTCTACTCTTCAGAGGCTGAGGCAGGAGAATTGCTGAAGTTTGAAGCCATATTGTGCTTAATAGAAAAGCAAAGAGGAGGAGGGAAAATAAGAAGGAAGAGAATGTAGAGGAGGAGAAAGAAGAGGAGGACAAGAAAGAGTAATGCTTAGGAAATTGGACCTTGACTGTCAGATAAAAAGATGAAATTTACCGGGCAGTGGTGGCACACTCCTTTAATTCCAGCACTCTGGAGGCAGAGGCAAGTGGATCTCTGTGAGTTCAAGGCCAGCCTGGTCTACAAGAGCTAGTTCCAGGACAGGCTCTAAAGCTGCAGAGAAACCCTGTCTCGAAAAACCAGGAAAAAAAGAAAGATGAAATGTTTTTCCTGTTCTCAATTGTTCAGTTTACTATTTTTGTTGGGGAATATTATTTTAAAGTTGTGACTTTTGTCTACTCTGCATTTGTTTAACTCTGTGAAGTTGTGTTACTGTGCCTGTCTAAAACACCTGATGACCTAATGAAGAGCTGAACGGCCGATAGCGAGGCAGGAACAAGGATAGGCAAGGCTGGCAGGCAGGGAGTATAAATAGAAGATGACAGGAGGAAAGAGGAGCAACGAAAGAAAGAGGAGAGAAGGATGTCAGGGGTCAGCCACCCAACTGCCCATCCAGCCACGGAGTAAGAGTGAAAGTCAGATACACAGAACTAAGGAACGAAGAAAGCCCGGGGGCAAAAGGTAGTCGGGATAATTTAAGAAAAGCTGGCAAGAAAGTTGCCAAACTAAGGCCAGGCATTCCTAACTAAGAATAAGCTTTCGCGTGTAAATTATTTGGAAGCTAAGTGGTATCCCCACCACCACCAAAGAAGCCAAAAGAGTAAAACATCACACAGCGATTTTTTTCTGGTGTTTTGCAAATATAGAATGGTCTGTGTTTAAAATATAAAATTAGGCCAGGCGATGGTGGCACGTGCCTTTAATCCCAACGCTTGGGAAACAGAGGCAAGCAGATCTCTGAGTTTGAGGCCAGCCTGGTCTACGAGTGAGTTCCAGAACAGGCTCCCAGGCTACACAGAGACACCCTGTCTCAAACAAACAAAACAAAAAGATAAAATTGAAAACTGTCCTAAAATTTTGGCTAGCACGGGACTTTTCAGCCTCGGCACTATTGACATCTTGGGCCAGATAGATTTCTTTTTCTGGGACTATGTTGTGCACTGTGGGTGCTTAGCGGCACCCCTACCCTCTACCCACTAGGTGTCAGTAGCTCCACCCACTCTCAGACAGCCCTAATAGGGCTTTTTACCTAAAAGGTTTCACTACAAAATGGTGACTCAAGAAAAAGTCATTTTATCTCCCAGACAGACAACCACCCACCCACCCTCCACCCCCACCCCACGCACACACAGAGCAAAACCAAAATCTGCCTCAAATGCTAATAATGTCAAGACTGGAAAACTTACTAAAAAGGAACAGAACTTTGGTAAATGTGAAAGAGCTAAAATTATGCTTTGTTCCTCAGTTCTGATTTTTTTCTTTTTTTTGTTTTTTTACTTTTTTATTAAATCCTTTCATTTATTTTACATACCAGCCTGTTTCCCCTCCCTCTTTTCTTCCCCTTCCCTTCCCGCCACCACTCATTTAGCCCCACCCACTCTTCCTCCAGTCAGAAAGGGGCGGGCCTTGCATGGGAGTCAACAAAGCACGACCAAGCTCCTCCCCTTGCATCAAGGCTGGGTGAGGGAACCCTGCAGGGGAATAGATTCCAAAAAGCCAGCTCTTGCACCAGGGACAGGGCTTAATCCCACTGCTAGGAGATCTACCAACAGACCAAGCTTCACAGATGTCATCCACATGCAAAGGGCCTAGGTTGGTCCCAAGACTATGTTTTTATTATTGGATTATATCCACAGTTAACCTTTAGAAGTATGTTATTGATTTAATTGGTTATGCTGCTAGTATCAATTCATTCTCCACATTCTGTCTCCCTTGTAACGTCTCAGGGATGTAGCACTTGACGAGAGCTAAGATAGTGTGCTCCATCTCCCATGCAATTCATACTCAGAGGCAGTTACGATGTATGATCCAAGTCAACCAAAACAAATGTCAGGCGTTTTTGGTAGAAAACCAGCCAGTATCCTTCTTCCAATTAGAAGGGAAGAAGAAAAAAACCCTGCCTATTGCCAGAAGTCATACTGAGATTGCAAGGGAATGTGTCTTTTGTTTGCATAATTCTGAACAAAGCCAAATGGAAATGCAGGGTCCTTGGTGATGTCTTTAGGCCTCTGGCTCAAGCCTCTCCGAAAGCCATTGCCAGTTTCTTGAGTTTTAATCCTCTGGAGTTATAAATTCCTTTTATTGTTTAAGTGAGTTATATATTTCTGATCTTGATACTAAAAGATTGATATAAGAATCTGCTAATGTTGCTTTAACTTTGGCACAGCGGCTGTGCCTTAATCAACTGCAACTTCACAGTTACCGGCCTGCTTTTCTGGGAGTGGCCTGACGGCTCAGGCTGCAGCCTGGTGCCCATTCCGTTCCCTCAGGCACCAGCGCTGTGGCTGCTGCTAAAGGTAGCTTTAACTAGATCTCTATCGTTCTAATTTTAAATAAAACTCGAAATTCAAAGTCTGGAGTGAAAACCTGTGAGCTCAGAGAGGCTGAGTAGCAAAAAGCTAACCTTCTCTCCTTACTGGCATCTTCAAAGGACCAGTACTTTGGCTCTGCCAAAACAGAAAATTCTGCACCATTCCAAATCCCCACCCAACTACTTCCTGTGTGTGTCTCTCTCTCCCAGATGCCCTCTGATAGTGCTATGATTACCTCCTGCAACTAGTTGCTAACTCAGCCTCCTGACCCAAGGTTAATTTTATTTAATCAATGCAAATGTAAACTCAAGGATCACAGTGTGATCTTAGGTCCACCACCATGCTAACATATTTCTAGCCACAGAACACTTCCAAACCAATCAAATATGTGAGGTTTTCTGCTCCTTAACCAACCGCTCTCCAACTTCCTGGATGCCGTTTGAATGCCCTACAATTCAACTCGAGTCCGATCTTCTAGATTTCAAAATTTAAGGACTCAGTCCCTCCAGACTGCTGCCACCTGAAATCTTACTTGCAAGTCCTAACCCTGCTACATCTGGGGTTTCTGATCAACTAGCTAGAAATTCGGGAGGTCCTCACCATCCCCTTCCCCCACTCCATAACCTGCTCCAGTTGCTCACAGAACTCAGGATTATCGCTTTCATTATGTTCACTTTGTTATAGAGGATATCGTGAAGCGTCCTGGTGAAGAGGTATGTGGCTTTTGGTTTTATTTTGTTTTTTAACTCTTTACTCTTTGGTTTTTTTTTGTGGGACATGCCACCCAGCTCCCAAATGATCACATGAAGAATTAGTCTTTCGTATGAATGCTTAGCCTTACCTTGGCTCGTTTCTAGCCAGCTTCTCTTACATTATCCAGTCTACCCCTTTGCTCTGGACTTTTATCTTTCTCTATTCTATATAGCTTTCTTTACTTCTTCCTCCGTGGCTGGCTGTATAGCTAGGTGGCTGGCCCCTGGAGTCCTCCTCTCCTTCTCTCGTTCCTCTCTCTCATCTCATTCTTCTATTTTTTTTCTCTCTGCCTGCCAGGGCCCCCTCCTTTCTTCTGCCTAGCTATTGGCGATTCAGCTCTTTATTAGACCAATCAGGTATTTTAGACAGGCAAAGAATCACAGCTTCAGAGAGTTAAACAAATGCAACATAAAAGAATGCAACACATCTTTGCATCATTAAACAAATGTTCCACAGCATAAACAATTGTTTTTATAAGGACTTATTTATTAATTATGTATACAGTATTCTCAGTATTCTGTCTGCATGTATGCCTGCAAACCAGAAGAGGGCACCAGATCTTATTACAGATGGTTGTGAGCCACCATGTGGTTGCTGGGAATTGAACTCGGGACCTTTGGAAGAGCAAGCAGTGCTCTTAACCACTGAGCCATCTCTCCAGCCCCCCAGCATAAACAATTGTAACACATCTTCAACCAATATTCCACAACAGGAACACAGAGTGAAGTCCAGGAGCTTAAGCCCCTATACAGTTAGGATGCTCCCAGCACCTTACCAACCTTGACTCTCTCTGAATCTGGGCATTTAGAAACTCATCAAAGAGACATGGCCTATTCTCCAGGTCTTCTCCCCACCCCCAGAAGTTCAGGGGTGTAGACCTAAAAGTTCTAAGCCTCTGCTACTAAAGATTTCATTGGTTTTGCAATCAGCTCTCATCTCAAAGTGCTAAGAGTAGTCTCAGTAGAAAAGGGGGACTCCTACCACCCAAGGAATCGAAGAGGTGTGTGAACAACAAGAATCTTCTATCACCCTCACCACTCAAGGGAGCCTGCACTCAACAACGATGCCAAAGGCCAAACATTAGAACAAAAAATGCTGCTCACGTCTTATCACTCAAGAAATCAGACAGTTTCTGGAAGCCCTTTGTCGGGAACTGGGAACAAAAGTCAAGCGTACAGTTCCTTGTGAGTGGAGGACAGAGGTACTTTTTTAATCTGTAAAAGCCTATAAAGCATTGCACTATCTTCACCCAGGTGCCTAAAGGGCAGCCATATTGCTTTGCTTGTCTATGTATGCCACAGTGTCTGGTATGTAACAAGTGCCCAGTGAGTGCTTGAAGAATAGCCCAGCAGACTGAAGTGATAGTCTTGACCCCATTAACAAACCCCATTAATCCAGCACTTTAACTAACAGGACACACACTAGATGTGGCTGGCTCACTGTTAAGTGCAAACTACACTGTTCCTGGTTGTTTCTTTCCCCACTGGAAAGGCGTAAGTAGCACATCCCTTCTGCAGCAGGTCCCTTGGAGGGAAAGGGAGGTTTCTCAAAGCCACGTGCTCTTGGCAACTTCCTGGAGCTATATTTGGCCCCAGTGCAAGCCCAACAAGACCACAAAGTTATTGAACACACAACAGCTGCCGTGTGCTGGCTACAGGAGGGAAGAGATCAAGCTCTATACCCTCTATGTTCCTTAAATAGCCTAACGAAAGCATTGCACTCCCCAGTGGATGGGTGCTGCCCTAAGAACACCATCAATACAAGGAAGGTAGGCAGCAAAGAAGAAAGCCTGTGTATTCAACACCAGTCCTCCCTGGAAAACATGCTGAGCCGGCTCCCAGGATCACTCTTGTGACTTTTGTTGATGGGACCATACGGAAGAGAAGTGCCACTTACAAATAACCGGTTCCATTTCTTTAGAGTTTACTCTGTATCAGGCATTGCACTGATGCCTTTGCGTGTGTGAGAGAGACTCATAGCCAGTCAGGGAGATGCCGTTATCATTATTCCCATTTTACAGATGGGTAAACTGAGGCAGCATGAGGTCAAGAAGCTTGCTTGGTGTTACCTAAAGAAAGGGCCAGGATTTAAGCCCTGGCAGGCCAGCTCCAGAATCTGTGTCTACAATCACTCTTTCACATTGCCTCCCATTTGTTACAAATACCAAGGACTCTGCAGCCCTGGCTCCTTCAGAGATGACTAACAGGACAGCCAAGAACCGATACAATTCTTCAAAGGATGATAAGACCAAGAAGAGCTCTACAGTCAGCTGATGCTGGAAATCACTGGTCACATGGCGGCAGAAGTAGGATCAGGGTGAACCGAAATAAATTGCTCTCTGTCAAGATGCTGCTATCTATGCGGAGGCAGAGCCGAGTCAAGGCAGAAAACTGTGAAAGCCACTTTCTTCTGAGGAGAGCAAGGTCACTAAGCTGCTTCAGAAAATGGGCAAGTGGCCGGGCGGTGGTGGCGCACGCCTTTAATCCCAGCACTCCCAGGCAGATCTCTGTGAGTTCGAGACCAGCCTGGTCTACAAGAGCTAGCTCCAGGACAGGCTCTACAAACTGCAGGGAAACCCTGTCTCGAAAAACCAAAAAAAAAAAAAAAAAAAAAAAAAAAAGAAAGAAAGAAAATGGGCAAGTGACTCGAACGGTTCTCAGGTCCCCTGTGTCTCTTTGCCATTTCTAACTAGAAGCATTATCATATAGTCTTCCCTAAAGGTCAATTCTTAGCTGAAATGGAAAGTTCTCTTTCATTCAGTTGTGAATACAGTATCCTAATAAAATGTTCACTTTCCCTTTTGACTTTCCTTCTTGTCTGGAGATTGAATTCGGTGTCTCATGCATGGTAGGCAAGCGCTGTTTCATCGAGCTGCAGCCCCAACCTACTCGCCATTTCTTTCTTACAGTTCGAGGCAAGGCCTCTGTGCTGGTTACTTTTATTAGTTTATTTGTTTGGGTTCGGGTTCGGGTTTTTTGTTTGTTTGTTTGTTTAGTTTTTGTCAACTTGACATAAACCAGAGCCATCTGGGAAGAGGGAACCTCAATTGAGACAATGCTCCCATCAGACTGCTAAGTCTGTAGGGCACTTTTCTTGACTGATTGATGTGGAAGGGCCCATGCCACTTGGGTGGTGCCACCCCTGGGCAGGTGGTCAGGGGGAAATGCAGGATAAACAGGCATGGGGAGCGAACCAGTAAGCAGCACTCCTCCTTGGCTTCTGCTTGAGCTCCTTGCCTCCAGCTTCCCGCCCTGACTTCCTTGGATGATGAACTGTGATGGGAAAGCTTTAAATGAACCCTTTCCTCCCCAGGCTGCTTTTGGTCATGATGTTTATCACAGCAATAGAAACCTAACTAAGTCGGTCTCAAAGCTTTTTGATATGCTCCCTTCCTGAGTAGGTCCTTGAGATCCTTAATGTCAGTCACTGGTCTACGGAGGTCTTCACTTGTATTATCCTGTGACCAGGTGCAATTACAATTATTTTTCTGCATATAGCGACCTTCAGCTGTAAGAAAAAAAATCTTTAAGTCTACACTATGTTAAGATGACAAAGTTCTCTTTCTGGAATGGTCAATATTCAATCTGGAAGAGAATGGAGATAGAGCACAGAAAGAACTAGGTATTTGAGGGCTGGAAAGACGGTTCAGTGGTTAAGAACTGATTCAGTTTCCAGAACCCACATAGTGGCTCACAACCATCTTAGCACTCCAGTTCAAGGGGATCCTGTCCCCTCTTCTGGCCTTCGTGGACACCAGGCATTGATAGGATACACAGACACACCTGCAGGCAAAACACTCATATACATAACATAAAAATGATCTTTTTTTAAAAGAAGAAAAAGAACTGCACATTTAGACTTTATTCCCAGCTCCTCCTAACAAAGAGCTCATAGAGCCCTTGTAGTTTCGTGAGCGATAAGGGCCGTGGGAGCATTTTTTGTTCATGCTCTAAGTTGCCCAGCCTGGCCTTGAATGCAGTCTGCTGAGTCTCCTGCCCTAGTCTCCCAAGTAGCTGGAATTCCAGGCCTGTGCCACCAGGCTTAGTAAATGTGTTTCCCATGATACTCTCTGTGCCCATCATGTCTATTCGTTCACTCATTTTTTTCATTCAAAATTCCTGAAATTATATATATATATATATATATATATATATATATATATATACATATTATATATATTTATATTTATATATTGCTCCCCAGGCAAGCCTTGTGGCTTTTAGTCACTGAGTTTATGTTTGATTTGGGAACTTTGAAAGTTCCTGAATCATACACTTTTACTAATTATAGATGGAACTGAATTTCATGATATCCTAAAATTTAAAAAAAAATAGGCCTGGAGAGATGGCTCAGAGGTTAAGAGCATTGCCTGCTCTTCCAAAGGTCCTGAGTTCAATTCCCATCAACCAAATGGTGGCTCACAACCATCTGTAATGGGGTGTCGTGCCCTCTTCTGGCCTAGAGGCACACACACAAACAGAATACTGTATACATAATAAATAAATAAATATTTTTTTTTAAAAAAAAATGAGTCAGAGTCTCTCTCATTATGCAGCCCTGGATGTCCTGGAACTCGATGAGTAGATCAGGCTGGCCTTGAATTTCCAGAGATCTTCCTGTCTCTGTCTCCCAAGTGCTGGGGTTAAAGGTGTGTGTCACCATGCCAGGGTCTAAAAAACAAAATTAAGCATATAGAACTAAGAAGTGTTTCTGAATATGGAAGAAAGTGGAAACAGGAGGTTCACTTTAATAATAAATAGATCATGAGGCAGAAAAATGTTCTATGAATACTTCTTCAGACATCTCAGGAGGAGCTCTGAAAGACCAAATGTATGTCTATGGCCATACCACCCTGAATGCACCTGATCTTGTCTGATGTTGGAAGCTAAGCAGGGTTGGCCTTGGTTAGCACTTGGATGGGAGACAGAGGATCTAATACAAATGCACTGCCAAAACTGTACTCGTTTTCAGTGAATTTGTTCCTCAAGATCAGAAAAGAAAATTGCTCATCTGCTTGACAGTCTATAATACTTCCTCCAGCACTCTTTCAGTATCAAATGTTAGGGTCTTCTTCCGTGCACCACAAACCTTAAGCTGACCAAAGAATTTATATTTGTCATCTTAATGTGTTCGAATCACTCGCTATAGAAAACTAGCTGGTCACAGAGTGATGACAGGCCCATGTGTCCTCAACTTAGAGGGAACATGTGGCCACACTGAGGTTCAGGATACTTTAGGATTCGTGGATTCACTTGAACCTGTCCTTCCTCCCTGCAACTGGGAGCGAATCCCCCATCACTGATTGTCTCATGGTAGGAGCATCTACTGCTGCCTCTCACAGGAGCTCAGCCTTTTCCAAACACCAGAACTACATAGTGAGCCTATCCTACCTCAAAAAAAAAATTAAAAAGGGGGGGGGGAGGGCTAAGGAGATGGCTTGATGCTGCAGAAAACCTGAGTGCAGGCGTCTGCATCTAGAAGAGGCTATCATATCCCCTGGGGCTGGAGTTCCAGGTGGTTGGGCAGCTCACAGTGGACATGCACCCACACAGAAACACACACGCGTATAGGTAATTTTGAGAAAATGAAAATGAAAAATAAAACATCGGAACACCAGATCAGAAGAAAGTACATCTGAAAATTTCTCACTGAAGCAAACCATAGGAAATGACTCCTAATCAAAGGGTTTTCAAATGTCCGTCACGATTATGAAGAGCTATTTGCTAAATTCCTCTCCTTTTTTGCAACTCTCTGCCTTTACAAGTGCCCTCTCAATGCTATTTTCTATTCTGTGTAACAGTTGGTAATTAAAAGGTATATACTTTTCTTGTAGCTAGATTGAGCACCACCATAACATGATCTACATAAAACAAATTTTATGTGTTTCTGAAATATGAGAAGCATTAAATGTTTTTCTATTACCTTGGAATATTAATAATTTCAATCTACGAGTTACAAAAATAAAAACCCGTACAAAGAGCCCTGTATTAACATCAGTCCACATCCACTTATCCTCTACCTCTCCATTTTTGCAAATCTCACAGACCACAGTCCTTGAGGCCTAAAACATTTCAGCGTGTTTCCTGAGAATACTCCCATAGAACCACAATAGTCAGCAATCAGATGCCAGACACTAGGGTCATTGTTCAGCGCTGGGTCCTTCTGCTTAAATAAAAAGGGCTTCTTCAGAATTGTGTAACTAAATCTTCTCTAGGCTGAAGTTCTGTGGAAACAGCAAATTTGAGTCCTTCAAGCTAGTTTTTCAACTCTGTGAAGCTAGCTCAGATAGGAGCAACCTTCAGTCACTATTGAGGGCACACTCGTCCACATATTCTACCAAATGCTTGGCTATTACAATGCTTGTCCAATCTGGCTACAGGAAAGAACTCTTCCCAGGCCTGTGTAATACCCCAGGACTTCCCTGGCTTCCTGACACACAGAGATCAGCATGGGGCTGCAAATGTAGGGACAGCCTCTGCAGATCCCCAGATTTCAATCTGGACGTAGTATTTCCTTCTCCAGTCTCCTACCTACAAGTGTGAGCAATACTTAATCCTCCAAACCCTTTTTAAATTGTCCTTTTAAAATGATTCTACAAAGATCTTAATATAAAAACTGAAGCTGCTGGAGGGACCCTTACAGAAAACACTTCAAGAAGGAGCCCAGAAGGAGCCCAACAGCACAGGAAATAACTTCAAGAGTTGACAAATGGGCTCATATACAATTAAAGGGTTTCTGCACAGCAGAGGAAACCTACTGCCGGAGTGAAGAGACAGCCTACAAAATGGTAGCAAGTCTTGGCCAACTGTACTTCCGAGAGGTGACTAACATTTAAAACACATAAAGAACTAGTCAAGCATGGTGGCACATGCCACACGCCTTTAATCCCAGCACTCAGAATGCAGAAGCAGGTGGATCTCTGTGAGTTCGAGGCCAGCATAGTCTACACAGTAAGTTCCAGGACAGTCAGGGATACACAGAGAAACCCTGTCTCAAAAAAGAGGGAGGGGGTGCTGTGGGAACTCCTTCAGCCAATAGCCTTTAAGATACTGGCACTCTCTGGGTGTGGCCACATGTACTAAATAAAGAACCCTTTACTATACTCTATTGTGAGCTAGTATGGGACTGCTTTATTGTAATCACCTACAGGGATCAATAAGGCACTAGATGCCAGTCTATGGCCTCCATATGCATGCATGCTTGCTCTCTCACGCACACGCGTGCCCGCGCATATGCCCGCGCGCACATACACACACAAGATTGCTAGAAGGCTGGTCCTGGATGCAACCAACTGTGGATGTCAGAGGTTTATCAGAGGTTTGTTTGATCCTGCTGCTTTCTGGGACAGATCATGGTAGACATAAGGGGAGCATAGAATATTTTTGATGTACTAGGAAGGAAGAAAGTGACAGGAAAAAAAAGATGGTGACATACTTCAAGGACAGAGGAGGCAAATCATAGCACCAAAGCAAACTTATGAAGCTCAGTACTAAGTTATAAAGCCACGGAAATATAGAAACATATGTCCATTCTGATTGGCCAGATAAGCAGATAAACGGAGAGAAGGAGGGCTTACTTTCAGCTTAGTGGCAAGGGCTAACAAGTAGTCAATGCAGAAGATCAGAAAAGAGGAACTGTGGGAAATGATCATATGGCAACCATCATAGCCAAGAATAAGCAGGCCAACAAGAACCATTGGCAAATACTAACTCTAGGGGAGATCGTCATAAACAACAGGGCATTTCCATGATCTTTAACGGTTTCTCCTTAGGTTGTTGGTTAGTTGTGCTGGGAAAAGAACACATGAACAAAGCTACCACCTTATTTTCTCAGAGTCTTTCATTGAAGCTGGGCCTCACTGATTAGCTAGAAAGCAAGTTCCAGGGATTCTCCTACCTCTGTCTCCTCGGCCCTGGGATTACAGGAACACAGGGTATCCAGCTGTGTGAGTGTTAGGGATCAGAACTCAGGTCTTCTTGCTCACCTGACATGCTCTTTACTGACTAAGCCATCCATCTTCCCAGCACCTAGTAATCTTGATAACTTTTTTATTCCAATGAATCAATCAAGGAGTACAATAAATTATGGTGGCTCTTTAATTTCATTCAGTCCCTTTTGTCAGCTCCTGAACTTCATTCCTGTACAATTGGGGTTCTTTTTAGGAAGTTTTTGCCTATGCTTGTATCTTGAACTGTTTTCGACATATGTTCATTGGGAAGTTCCAGTGTTTAGGGCTTTATACTAGGATCTTTTATCCATTTTGAATTCCTCTTTTTGTGCAGAGTAAGAGATATATGTCTAACTTTATTTCTTCTATATATGGGCATCCAATTTTTCCATCACTGTTCGATGAGAAGGAAACATTCATTTCCAATTACTGTTTTTGTCAAAAGTTAGGATTATATATGTATGAAATTGTCACACACTAAATAAAAATATTTAAAGCAGTTTGTAAAGATCAACAAAAAGTATGCATGAAAATCCCACAGTGAAACTTTTTATGCTAACTCAAAAATAACTTTTTATGAAGATACTATCTGTAATCTTTCCTTTAAAAAGAAAAGAAAGCTGACCTGAGGAGATGGCTCAGTGGGTAAGAGCACTCGCTGTACAAGGATGGGGACAGGAGTTCAGATTATCCACACCCCCACAAAACGTCAGGTGTGTGACCCTGTGAACCTGTAACCATAGTGCTGGTGCCTGGGCGGGAGGGAGACAGGAGGCTCTCTGGAGTGTGCTGGCCACCAGCCTAGCCAAAGAACAGTGAGCTCCAGGCTTAGCAAAGGCTTGAGAGAAGAAGACAGAGCACAGCAGAGGAGGGTACTGGATACCAGGCTTCTGCAGGTAGTGCCTTCACCCACGGAGTCACCTGACTAGCCCCTTTGATCTTGTTGTTTGATACAGGGCCTCACATACCCAAGATAGCCCTGAACTTGCTACATAACTGAAGCTGGCCTTGAACTCCTAATCCTCCTGTCTCTGTCTGCTAATTCTGATATTAGAGGCTTCTACTACCATGCTAGTTTTAAAGGTGGGGGAAGGAGAGAAAGGAAGGAAGGAAGGAAGGAAGGAAGGAAGGAAGGAAGGAAGGAAGGAAGGAAGGAAGGGAGAGAGGGAAGAAGGAAGGAAGGTTGTCTATTCAGTTCTGGGCACATCTGTCAAATGACTGACTGGTTGCATTAGTTTCGCTCATCGCATAAATATTTCTGGGTTTCTAATCTGGCCAGCTGCCTAAGCAGTTCCATTATCACTACTGTGGAAGAAAACCCAAGTCTTGTGCCACAGAAGGCTCTTGACTTCACCACAGCCACCCTTGGTGGTGTTTCAGGATGCAACCACTTCAGGGACCACCCCACCCCTGTGGCTGTCAGCCAACTCAAGGTCCGATCTTGGTAACAATTGTTTGTGAAATGGGGGGGGGGAGCCCACTCTCCTTAGCTAGGTAGGATGAATTCCATTGTCCCCTCTGTACAGCTGTGGATGTGAGACTTGCAGTGACTTTATCATAGTTGTACCGCCAGCAGGTGAAAGAGCAGGATGTCAGGCCTGAGGTATGGGATTCCTTCCGAAGCTTTTCAACACCATTCCTGAGCAAAGATGTCTCAGAGCGTGGAGTTGAAGAGCATGCCTGTGTGAGTCATGGGCTCAGTCAGGGCTTTTGAGGCAAGCGATGGTCGAGCTGCACTTCAGGTGAATCTTCAGCGGTTTCGCTCCCTCCCCCGCTCCCCCCCAACTCCAGACTTAGGCTGAACAGCACAATGACTGTGGGCTAGGCTGTATGTCATCGTTCTGGGTCACAGTGCTCGCCAAGTCATTGTCCGTTCTGGAAGCTCTAACTGTTTGAATTCTACTTGCAAAATTAAAACATAAAAGGTATGTCCATGGTTTTTTTTTGGGGGGGGGTGGGGGTTGGAGGGACATTAAGGACTACCTGTTTAATTTTAAAACAACAATAATCAAACAAAATAAGAAATACAGGCTCGCAGTTCAGGCCTACCTTTTGATAAAGCAGGGCTGGCATCAGAAGAAAAATAACTGAAAGGAAATTTCCATTTTCCTTTGTGCTGCCATTAAAGAACTCTTACTTCCGCTAACTTATATCCACGACCTCTTTATTTCCAAATTAGGAAGTTGTCCTGTTCCTATTGATCAGTGGACTACTTTAAAATTCAGCTTCCAAGTACCTCCACTGGCCTAGCCAACAATCATGTTCAGGTGCAGAAGCCAGGAAGGTTCATTTTTAACAAGCTTACGCTCAGCCAAGTTTGCGATTAGCTCACGCAGAGGTAAAGAAGAATCGTGTAAGACAGCTTTGCAACAAAATGCCTGATCCAGGGTACTTAGGAAGTAAAGAGAGTTCTATTTTGGCTCATGGTTCTGGAGATTCAAATCTAAGAATGGGCAGCTCCAGTGGATGATGGTGACAGGTGACACATGCACATAACCAGAGAAAGGGTGGTCACACCATGACCCAGGATGCAAAGGGCCTGAACGAGTTCAGACTCATTATTCTCTTCCAGGAAATACCCTCAATAACCTAAAGGTCTTCCAGTCGTTTCTACAGGAATGCTTAAAGATTCACAGGGACTGTCTAAAACTATGCTGGGGACCCAACTTTTACATATGGACCTTTGAGGAGTACTCATCAAAACCGCAGGAGACTATCTTTGAAAAAATACTGAGGGCCAGCGGGGCCGGCCTGGAAGGGGCGGGTCCCTGCGGGCCTTAGAACCGCCCTCCACGCCTCCAGGCCGAGGAGCAGAGAGGGAGGAGGTCACAGCCTGAAGGTGTAACAGAGACAGCCACTCCCTCCAGCATTGCAGGCTGCGAGCTGGGAGCTTCAAGCTGCTAGTCAGTATCAGCCAGCAGCACTGAGCACCAGCACCCAGAGCTACCATGGCCTACTGCCGGCAGGAAGGGAAGGATCAAATCATATTTGTGACCAGAGAAGACCACGAAAGTCCCAGCAATGCAGAGCTGGTGGTCGACGACCCCAATGATCCCTATGAAGAGTACCAGTTGACACTGCCAAGTGGAGAAATTAACTGGAATTGCCCGTGCCTTGGAGGGATGGCCAGCGGTCCTTGTGGAGAGTCCTTCAAATCTGCCTTCGCCTGCTTCCATTACAGCACAAACGAAATCAAGGGGTCGGACTGCGTAGAGCAGTTCCAAGCCATGCAGGAGTGCGTGCTTAAGCATCCAGACGTCTATCCCCAAGAGGAGAATGAGGCCAGCGGTGAGAACAAGGACGAGGACAAGGGCAACTCCTCTGAGGAGGGCAAGGAGGACAAGGAGGGCGAAGATGGCGAGGAGGGCGAGGAGGACAAAGAAGAGAGTGAGGAGGAGGAGGAGGATTACTACGATAGCTACTATGTGGAGGGCGAGGAAGACGATGTCTACTACGAAGGGGCTGAAGAGTGGGAGAGCGACTATTTCGAAGAGGGCGACCTCTACTGTGAGGAGGAGGAAGATGAGAACATCTACTACGAGATTGACTACTACGGGGAGGATGAGGAAGAGGAGGACGAGGATGTTTACTACGAGGTGGAAGAAGAGGAGAAGAAAGAGGAGTCAGCACAATCGGTGGAGGAAGCAGTTGGCACTGAGGCCTCTGCTGCCACCAAGCAGGAGCCAAGTGTCTAAAAGTTCCAGTCCCCAGCTGCCGCCGCCCTTTTGCTTAGCCTCAGGACTTTCTGCACAATAACCGCCTTCCAATAGCCCTCTACGAAAGCACCTTTCCCTCTGCTCTTCTTCGCTCTGCCCTATAGAAAATAACTTAGCTTGACGATCAGGGGTCTTGGCGGCTTGCCATATACCCTGAAGAAAAGAAGTACGTGTGGTGCGCACCTACCCCCAGCACTAGGCCACTGTTCACCTGTCCTCTCGAGTGCCCTGGACTTTGCTGCCTTGAAATAACGTGACATTCTCAACAGTCAAAAGTTGTTACTCAAGAAAGTCTCTCGTGAGTAAGCTGACTTATGCTGATCCATTGTGTTCCTTTTGGTAGATTTTATAAGTCTTTGGGAAATTAAGTAGAGGCCAAGACGCCTTCCTTTAAGAATGCTGGCGCAAGGCCATTCCTGTGGGAGGAGCGATCAGAGTCTGGCCTTGGAGTGTGTAGGGGCCGCCTTGCTTCATCTCTGATATGCTAGCTTTTGGTGTTTGCGGTGCATCCAGGTTCTTGGGTGTCTACAGTTGGAAAGTAGAATTTGGATCCTTTAACTCCAAGTCCCTTGCTAAGTGAAAGGAGAGGGTGGTTTGGGGGGAGGTGCTGCTGGTTTTACAGTTTCAAAGGCCTGATTTGGGGCTCCTGCTCACTCAATACAGTCAGTTTTAACATTCTTGAGAAGTGGGGACCAAATGGTTGCCTGAGAAGCATCCAGAAGGGGATGTGGTCTGAATGAAGTATTCAATTAAAAGAAATGATTCCTTTTTAAAAAAATGGAAGACAGAAAGAGAATGAGTTCTAAGACTTCGCAGAGGGCGGGATATGTGGGGGAGAAGGAGACAATGTGGGGGGAGAGGGAGGAGAGGGAGAATATGTGGACCCGTGTATGCCACAGCATTCCCTGCGGAGGTCAGAGAACAGCCCAAGGGTGTCACTGTCTGCTTACCACCTTGCCTGAGGCAGGGTGTAGTTGGTTTTCGGTTGCATATGCCAGACTAACTGTCCCTCAGACTTCTGGGAATCCTTTCTCTCCCTTTCGGAGCCATGGGTCACAGACATTCCTGTTGGCATGTCTTGCTTCTCTGTGGATTCTGGAGATTCAAACTCAGGTCCTCGTGCTTGCACAGCAGGCACTTTTATCCACTGGACCATCTTCCAGCCATATTTTGGTTTGTTTTGGTTTTATTTTTTTTGAATGAGGTCTTGCTGCTGCGTGGCCCAGGATAGCCTTGAACTCTTGATCTTCTGGTCTCAGTTTTCCCAAGTGCTAGGATTACATTAGATCTAGTTTGAGCACCTAAGAAAATCATTTACACTAGTGAGATAGCTCAGCAGGTATAGGCACTTGCCACATGATGACCTGAGTTCAATCCCTGGGACCCGCATACTGGAAAGAGAGAACCTCTGACCTCTACACACAAATAGTGGCACACACAGACCCAACACACACACACACACACACACACACACACACTGAATAAATAAATGTACTTTTATTTGTAATATAGAAAAACTGGACTAGCTTGGTCTAGAAGAGGTGAATAGAAATAGGAAAAGCAATCAAACTATTAAGGTTGTTTCTCTCATCCAGCTACTAAACCAGGGCTAAACCTGCTTAGCTTCCAAGATCAGACAAAATTGCATGTTCATGGTATGGCCGATACCTAAGGTTGATTTTCAATTGTATTAGTATATTAGATAGAATCACTTATAAAGGTTTTGAAAGTGACCATTATGCAGTCACCAGCATGGGTTTTTGAAGCAGAATTTCTGAAGAATACATGCTGCTGTTTTTCAACTCTTCCCAGGTGACGGCAGTGAATAGCCTCTGCTTCAGACGATGACGCCAAGCACCATCAAGCGGAACAATTTTGATTAGTCTTTCTGCAAATGTTTGCTTCTCTGTGCCCTAGGAGGCCGTGCCCATCTTATGTGACGTGTGGCTTCTATTTATGGAGGACCTACTATTATGAGTTTAAGGTCCTTACTGACAGACAGTAAATCATCTGCTGTGACTCAGGAGAAAATTCTTATTAGTGAAAAAAAAGCCAAACCTCCCCCTCACTGACAACAGTGACGTCACTCTCCAGGCTCATAAGGACTCATAAACATGAACGAGATAGTAATACAGATAGGCAGGGTGGGTATGTTCACTGAAGAGATCACCCCCCCCCAAAAAAAACCCTGTTCTTTCTAAAATGAATTCCAGAACATTTTCTTTTACCAGCCCTGATATTAAGACTCTAAATTTCCAAAGGAAACTGACCTGGTTATTGGGCCACTGGGCAGACTGAACAGCAGCAATGGGGACCTTTGCGATCCTGATTTGCCTTTTCTGGATGGGCTAACCTATCACTTGACTTCTTCATTCTTTAATAATCCACAGATCCTTGGAGTATCACACCATCAGAGAAACTACAAATGGAAATGGCTGGAAAATGGCATCTGGTCTTCAGGCTTGGGGAAAGAAGATTTAGTGACGTGATTTCCTGGTCAATTGGTGGCTTTCCAGGGGTGCCGTTTTGCCATAGACTATGGGTCTGGCCAACTGACTCATTTTGTCCCAGCATCCCACCTTCCACATGGCACATGGTCTTTTCCTGGATGGTGGTGTTTTTTTTCTTCCATTTAATGAGAAAGTAGTAAGGTAGGTGAAATGCGTCTTTCTCCTTCCACAGAGTGTGTTTTGTGTCGCTAGGTGGAGTTCTCTTGCTTCCTCTCCTCAGATACCCTGTGGCTTCTCACCTCCTACACTGTGCACCCTTAAAACGAAGTAATTAAGACCCCAAGATCTCAGGAAAGACCTTCTGGAATTTGTTCAGAGAGCCCCTAGTTTGAAACTTCGATTCTGACCTCTGATATGTCAAACCAGAGAAGATGTGCCTTTGGAGCAAGGCCCCTGGAATCAGGCAAGAAGCTGTTGCCTAAGGCCTGTACTCAGGCCAGCCTGTGCGTGTGTCTTTTGCACGTTTTTGGAATTCCAGTCGTTCCCCCCGCATAGGGTGCTCACATTGCTCTGAGACCTGTTAAAACATGAAGAGCCCTGGAGGTCTGTCCAACAGATGAGGTTCCAAGGGTGTCCTCAGGCTCTGTCTGCAAAGTTGAATATTTTGTTGCAAGTAAGCATGACAATTGAGCTAAGAGAGTAGTGCGAACTGAGGTAGGTCTCCTGCTGCTGGCCTTCTTCTTGGGCATGGGAATGACAGGACTCCTCCTGATCATGCTCTTTGGTTTCAAGGCACGGTGAACAGACGTTGGGAAGTACAAAGCACGCTAGGAACGTGCAGTGTTGGTATGCCTGGATGATACAAACACAAGAGCATTCCTGCAGCATCCCTCAAGATAATCGCTACAAGTCTGACAAAGCTTCTGAGGCTTGAATATGTATGTGTCTGTGTAACTCTAGGCAATTCTATTTCTCCCATGTTAACCTCCAAACTCTCTGGTCCTCCTGGAGACAGCCCTTGCCTCCTCCATTTTCCCAAAAGTCTCAAAACTTTGTCTAGCTACCCATCCCCATTTATTTTTCTCATCTGGATCTCTCTACTAGGACTATGGGCAAAACAGAGTAATTCCCTTATATTTTCCTTTCTTTTTTAGATTTAAAGATTCATTTCTATTTGTGTATGTGTGTCTTCTGTCTGTGCCTACCATATGTAATGTGGGTGCGGCCACCCATGGAGTTCAGAAGAGGGTATAGGACCACTTGGAGATGTAGCTACAGATTGCCTGACACAAGCGCTGGGAATCAAGCCTGGGTTCTCTGGAAGAACAGCAAGAACTCTTAACCCCTGAGCTATCTCCCCTGCGCCATCCTTTCCTTGTATTTCCTTCAAGCAAAAACAAGACAAATGAACATTCTTTTGCCCCTCAGCAACCACCAGGAAACACAGTTTCAAATTTTTCAGTCTTGAGAAAATTAATGAGCCATAATCATCTGTCTTCACTGATATAAAAAAGACTTGTTTGAGGAATAAATCCCACGCAAAGCCCACCCTAAAAGCTTCATTTGGCCCTTCTGTCATGGAGAGAGCCTCTGCCCTAAGTCCATCTGCATGATTACAGATGGGAGTCTTACAGGTGACCTGTCAGAACTTGTTGGCATTAGTGAACATTCGAGACCTCACAGATTCAGAAGTGCTGTCATGCGGGAGTCACAGGTGAAACTCCTAAAGTATGTCTCAAATGATTCTTTTCTTTTCTTTTTTCTTCTTTTGTTTTTTGACAGGAAAAAACCAACTCAGGCCATGAGATCAACTTTTAATCCTCTATGGAAAACCTCAAAACAGGAAATACGCACCTCCGATCAAGAGAAGGGTGAACACGTTTTGTAAAACTGATTTTCTTTGGGTCCATCTTCCTTTTCTGGAACAAAAAAATAACTAAAATGTTTTATAGAGCAGCCAAATATCTTCCACCTAGAGTTCATAGAGATATGTATTTTTCTCATGAGACAAGAAAATTTCATTTTCTTATACATATTCTATTTTATGACCTAGTATTTCCCATCAAACAAAAGGATCTTAGTGAAAACCAGGGGACCAAAACTAAATAACACCATTAGTGGTGAATGGGAGCTCCATTGCCTTAGGCAAACGACCCTGAGCAAAAATCAGTTCTCAGCCAGTATGGTCATCTGTAAATGATATGAATTTGCTTATTTTTTGCAGAGTACTCTTTTGTTTAAAGCTATATAAAGAAAATACTTTGATATTAGCTGATTTACCATTGGTCCCCTGTAAAAATTAAAATTCTTTTTGACTAATTTGGTTACCTCCATAGTTAGAAGGGCACCTGTAATTGAACAAATTGATTTTTGATTAATGTTTAGAATATCTACCATTCAGAGGGTTTGCCAAAATGAACACGGGAAAGCAAGCCCTTACTGACAAAGGACTGTTACACTCAATTCACAACCAGCTATTGAAGTTTGACAATAAGAAAATGAACAAACAATCAGACGTAAATGAACACAAGTCATGAACAAACACTTTACTAAATAAGATCCCCGACTCCTAGCATGATGAAATTGCCATTTCCTGAGATGGAGATGCTCCCTGGAGAATTGCATACCATGTTACCTTACACAGGGCCATTTCCTTATTTCCTTTCCTCTAGATCAGCCCACTGATGTAGACGGACAGATAGCCTCAGAGCTTGCTACAGTTCTAGGTTAGGGGTGATCAAATAAACACTGATGAGATCTGGAAAGTAGAACTGGAGCATCAGCCATTACACCTTGAAGGTTTGGGTCAGGTGTCAGATACCACTGCAGCTCCTAACAGTCTCCAGTGATGATACGGGGCAGGGGTAAGCAACAGCTGGAACCTCGGCTCCCACTGGATCTCTTCCCTCAACTTCCCTGAATCCAGGGCCAGGTTTCTGTACAGATCAATGAGAAGGGAGTTAGACCCTTCTATAGGTTACCTCTCTCATCAAAGTTCAAGGCAGTAAGACCAAACAGACTTGTTCTCACTGGTCCCAGTTAAACCTTGTGCATTCCTAATGATCCTTGGTGCCTTCTGCTTCATGCCCCCACTTTTCTTTTGCTTTGCACTGCTAGCCTGCCATGGAATCAGGCTCGCTCTCTGAAAAAGAAGCAACAGCCCTTCATAGATTCTAGTAGCTTCCCTTAGTGATCCCTGGTGGATAATGGCTTCTTCGCTCTTATCCTTCAACTGTCTTCTCCCACTGCTCAGTTTCCCTTGCGTCTCCCATGAGTGTGTGGAGCCTGATTCCTATAAATAAATATGTCATTCCATAGCACACACAGTGGTTCCAATTTCTTGTTGAAACGCCACCGATGCACTGCTAAAGGAGCAAGTTGTGGTCAGGAGTTCAGCTTCAGTGTGTGAAATTTAGATTTCCTATTCAGCATCCAGGTACCTGAAGATTTGGAATAGGAAGCTTAATGCTGTGAGCAGCATGTGGTCCATGCTAGGGATGGAAACTGGCAAGCCATAACTGTACAGGGAAATGTACAGTCTTGCATGAGACTAATGACATCATCCAAGTTATGGGCACCTAGATCAATATCAATGTACAAGTGATCTTAAAGCCATAAGACAAAATGAGGTCATTGAAGCATTAAGGGTTAGCAGAGAAAATTCAGTAAAAATACTGGATAAAGAATGCTCTAATATTAAAAAAAAATGTAAAGTGCCAGCTGTGGTGTTTCACATTTGTAATCCCAGAATTTGGAGGCAAAGACTAGAGAACTACCATGAGTTCAAGGCCAGAGGGAGTTACGTAGTGAGTTCCAGGCCAGCCCAGGCTACAGTGTGGAACTCTATCTCAAACAATCCAAAAAGGAGAATAAGAGACGGGGAGGGAAAATAGTTAGGAATGAAGGTGCAGGCCAGTAATCCAAGCACTCTGGAGTCTGAAGCAAGAGACTCACAAACTCCAGGCCAGCCTGGGCACCCTGTCTCAAGAAGAAAACAAAAGCCATTGCTCATGATAGTAAGTCACCAATTAAAACCTGGCTGAATAAAGAAAGGGGCAGAGACTTAACGAGCCTCCATGTCTGAGGATCTAGGGACAGCTGATGACTTCTGCGGGAAGGGAGAACCAGCTTTCTTCAACGTGTGGCCCCGGATAGGTCCATCATGCCTCAGTGGATGGCCCCACACTCAGGTGTATATGGGCAGCTCAAATGGACACAACAGGTCATTTTAAAGAAAAAACATGAAGTTGGAAGGAGGAGGGGGTGGGGTGGTTTAGGAGGAGTTGGGGGTTATTGATAGGATCAAAATACATTGTCTTAAGTTCTCAATGAATTAATAAAATGTTATATATTTTAAAGTTGGTCGGACAAATTTAAAACCACTGAAAACTGGTATGGGATTTTAAAGAAGAAACCATGGGGAAATTTGTTTTACACTAAAAGAACAAACACTGAGTGAAGACCAAAAAGACTAAAATGAGGAAATTTGAGCATGGTTATAGATTGGTTCCAAAGCAAATCAATAAAATACTTTGTTAGTTTAATGCACTTTCTAAAGATTTGGTGATGTTTTGGTTTGCATCGGACCAAAAACTCTATTAAATTAAGAAAAATGGTAAATTTTAGAACATTCGAAAGACAAAATGGAATAAAAACAAAAAGTAAAATGGGAAGCACACTATCATTCGCACTATGCTCAGTGTGTAAAGGACTGTGTGGCTGAGGGACTACTGTCTCGGTTTACAAAGCTAGACTTGCTACATAAGAGGAGTGATTCACAGTCACAGATTGTTTTGTCCCCCCGGAACATTTGGAAATGTCTACAAATATGTTATCTGTCAGAAAATGCAGGAGGCTGCTGCTGGCACCCAGTGGGTAGAGATTAAGCACGCTGATAAACATCCCACAGAGCATAGGGTGGCTCCCAAGATGCGTGGAGATAATGCACAGTGAGAAATTACGACCTCAGCACAAGATGTAGAGCAATTTATTTTTCATTTTTATTCGTGTGTGTGTGTGTGCGCGCGCGCGTGCGTGCGTGTGTGTGGGCATGTGTGTGTGTACACTTGAGGAGGCCCTACAAGGACACCAGATTCCCCCAAATCTGGAGTTGCAGGTGATTTGTAAGGTGCCTGACATGGGAGCTGAGAACCAAACTCTCGTCCCAGTTTGAGAGCCCAAAACCTGCAAAAGAGCACAAGAGAGAGAAACAGTGAAGAGGAAGATCGGGGTCATCAAAAGGATGATGGGACGTGGAAAAGGAAAGAGACTGGAGGGAGGCTATAAGGCACCAGGATTAGTGCAGTGAGGAGATGTGGAGGCGGAGGACCACTAACTGGAGGAAAGGGGCTTGCAGGGAGGAGGGGCCACGGGTAGTAGGATGGAAAGCCAGGGGGTGAAGGTACCGTAATCAGAACAAACTCTATAGAGTATATATTTTGTATACATAAGAAATTGTCAAAAAATAAATTTAATACCAGGCTTAAAATTTAAAAAGAGAAGGAAGATTAATATACGATGCCAGGCTTATGGGCTCTGAGACACTTGACACTCCAATAAACACCACAGGGCGGATATAGAAGCAATAAGTGAAGTAATGGGCAATGGGAAGTGCTGTCCACTCAGTTTCTCTTACAGAGCTACAGCTGCTGGAGCAGAGACAGATTAAGTCTCAGGCCAACTGATAGACCGCTAACCAAGAATGACACGTATGGAAAAGTATCTTCAACTTCCCCACTCTGGGTACCCTGTCCTTCTAAGATCTCTGTTGCCCCGTCTAATAAACTGCAGCATGGAAGGGAAGCAGAGGTCTGGGAACCAATGGGCAAAGATGGATGTGGCTTACTAATTGTAAACTCAGCCAATTATCTCTCAATTAAATGAGTTCTCTTACTCCTCTAGCAAGATCTTCCAGGCCATGAGTCTTCTCATCTTGTGCTGCTGTAAGAAGAGGACTGTTCACAGAGTTTTGAAATCCAGCCAGTGTGCTTGTTTACATGCTTAGGGTTTGAAAGGCTGTATACACGGTGTAATTAAAAGCAAACACACACACACAAACACACACAATACTTCACCTTGTTGGAAAGATGAGGCAATAGGCCAGTTCAAGTGAAAGGCACTGGCAAACCGTGATGAAGAGTTGAAGAATGCACCTGCTGCCCTACAGAAGAACACACACAAAAAGATTACAAGTCTAGAGTCTCCTGGGACAATTGTGCCCCGGCTGCTTTGGGGAATGTCCAGTGGGGACATCAAAGAGTAGACTATCTTTGATCTTTTGACCTTAGAGCATAAAATTGCCTGCTCCCCTTAAATGGGGCACAATCTCACTTATCCACATGCCCTGGTTCGTTCCACAGCACCTGTCTATGTCAGGAAGCATGAACAACTGACTCATACCACTTACCTTCGGTATTAAAAGAAAGGAAATGTTGTCTGAGCCCTATCCATCTCCTGGGGTATTGCCATTCTGTACACACATACAGGATCATACTTCAAGAATGTGAGACTCGCAATTTGAGGACATCCTCAAGCCACATTGAGAGGAATGGTCCTTGTCTGAGACAACCACAACTGTCAAGGAGCACTGTTATTGGCCCTGCCCCAGGCAATGAGAGAGGAGGTGGATAAATGCCACAGCTTCCTAGCCTCTAAGATAAACCCAACTGAGGCTCATTCTGCACTGCTTCCCACGAGTCTCCAATGGGGACCAGTTGCCTCCATCTCTCTTGTAGCTTTTTCTTGTCTTCTTTCCTGTCCCTAATTTGTCTCCTTGTTTCGTCACTGGTACTTCTTCAAACAAATGGTCAGAAAACTGCTTGTTCTCCAATCCTCTGCTCAGTGAAAGCTGAAATCCCATGAGATGCAGTGTAAAACACAGCTCATGCAACAATTGAATACTTGCAATAATTTTTAACTCTCGATTCGCTATAGCCTAGAATCTCCTGGAGAGTCTTTTTCTCTCAAGATTTATTTTATTTCTAGTTATGCATATATGTCTACATGTGAGTATGTACATATGAGTGGAGGTGACTGCAGAAGCCAGAAGAGGGTGTCACATCTTTTAGAACTTGAAATACAGGCATTTATGGGCCACCGGGAATTGAACTTAGGTCTTCTGCAAGAACATAAAGGCTGTTAACTGCTGAGCCATCTCTCTAACCCTAAGGGGAAAGAATCTCAACTAAGAAATTGTCTAGATCAGATCGTCCTGTGTGTATGTATGTGGGAAATTGTCTTGACTGTCAATTAATGTGGGAAGACCCATCCCACAGTGGGTAGCACCATTCCCTAGGCAAGGGATCCTGAACTATATAAGAGAGGAGAAAGAAAAGCAAGTCATCTTGTATGCATTTATTTCTCTCTGCTCTTGACTGTGACATGCCATGGCTTGCTGCTTTGAGTTCCTGCCACTGTAACTTCTCTGCTATGATGGACCTGGAATTGTGAACCAAATAAACTCCTTTCTCCCCTAAACTACTTTCCATTGGGGTGTTTCATCACAGGCACAGAAATGAAACTAGAACACCATCTTATGAATGGGTGGGCAGACAAGCCTCCTGTTCTAAAGCAGATGTACCCTGCAATAACAGCCACGGGGTAGCATTTGGAGTATGTCTGTGAATAGCAACAAAGGCTATAAAAGTGGCTCTCTGTTTTTCCCTTTATCCTCCCCCAAAATAAAGATATAAAGATATCACCCATCAAGGTAAAAAGTTATAGAAAAGCTGTTGACAGAGGTTTCTGTCCTGCCTAGTCCACAGCCATTCAGCCTCAAAGAAACACACAGAGGCCTACATTAATTATAAACTGGTTGGCCTATTAGCTCAGGCTCCTTATTAACTAACTCTCACATCTTACATTAACCCATAATTCTTATCTGTGTTAGCCATATGGCTTGGTACATTTTATCAGTGAGGCATTCTCATCTTCCTTCCTCTGCATCTGTGTGACAACTGTAGACTGACCTTTCCTCTTCCCAGAATTCTCCTTTACTGGTTGCCCTGCCTATACTTTCTGCCTGGCTACTGGCCAATCAGCATTTTGTTAAACCAATACAAGTGACAAATCTCTACAGGGTACAAGACCACCACGTTGTACACCATTTTGTAGGCAGAGACTGCTTGTTCATTTCCTGGCTGCCCAGATGCAAATAATAACACAGAAACTATATTAATTACAATGCTGGCCAATAGCATATGCATATTTCTAGCTAACTCTTACATCTTAAATTAACCCATTTTTATTATTTTATATTTTATCATAAGGCTCATGATTTACCAGTAAGGTTCTGCTGGCAGCTGGTGTCTTTCTCCTTTAGCAATTACATGGCATCTCTTTGACTCTGCCTAATTTCTCTCTATATCTCTGTTCGGATTTCTTGCCTGGCTTTACTCTACTAAGCTGAAACAGCTTCTTTAATAACCAATGGTAATAAAACATACTCATAGTATACAGAGGGGAATCCCACATCAAAAGCAAATTTTTTCAAAAAAAACTATCCAAGCCTTTAGTTAGCTTCAGTTCACATATGGAAATTTTTAAAAGGAGAAACAATGAAAAAAAGAAAAGAAAATAGAAGGCTGGAGAAATAGGCCAGTTGGTAGAGTACCTGTCTCATCACGTGAGGACCTGAGTTCAGCCCCCCAGGACGCAGGTAAAAAAAAGCCAGATATGGCCTAGTACAACTGCAGTGCTCAGGGAATAGTGACAGGCAAATCCTTAATGCTCAGTGGCCAGCCAGGTTAACCAGCTGGGGAGCACTATACTTAGTGAGAGATACAGTCTCAAAAGATAAGGTAGAGAGTGATTCAAGAAGACATCCAGTATTGACCTCTGCCCTCCTTGTACATGCACACATATGTGTAGATACACCTGCACACAGAGAGAGAGAGAGAGACACACACACATACAGTGTACACACACACACTTTATACATATACATATACCAAAAACAGAAAGAAAACCAGAAAGGCCCTCTGTGATGTTCCAGAAGTGTTGTCCATCTTCCCAAGGATAACCAGGGAGCTAGAAAATCACTCTTTCTTTTTACATGTTTGTTTATTGGTTTGCTTTTTATTTGTGGTAGTGGTGATGGCTGATTTGTTTCTGTTTTCCTTTACTATGGGTTGAGTCTAGGGCCTTGTCTATGCTTAGGCAGGTGAAATCCAAAAATTATATACCCAGCCCTACAAAACCACTATCTGTTGCTTAACACCAGTCATTTCAAAGAAACTCGGGCAAAGGTTTTTTTTTTTTAATTATTCTTTTAACTTTGATTCTTTGTGAATCTCACATCATGCATTCTGATCCCACCCGTCTCCCTATCCTCTAGGATCTGCCCTCTGCCCTGGCAAACCCCCTCCCCCAAACAAACAAAATTTAAAAGAAAAACCAAAACAAAGGAAATGAAAGGAAAAGAAGAATCGGCGTGGAAGCTGTAGTGTGGCCCTGTGAGTCACACATTTTACCATTTGTCCATTCATCTTTTCTTGTAAGTGTTCACTGCCATGAGTCATTGGTCTGGTTGGAGGCCTCTGGCTTCTGCTACCCTGTAGATACTGGGCCCCACTGGGACTTCTCTTGTATATTCTGTTGTCCTGTGTCATGGAGGTCCTGTATCTTTGGATCAACAGGTCTGGCCCCTTTATATACTCCAGCAGTTCAGGTGGATGTTGGGGTGGGGTAACTCATAGCCCTGGTTCTGGGCCTGGGTGATAGCTGGGTTGGTCAATCTGTCAGTTTTCCCTGGGTAAGCTCTCCAGCACTGCCTTGGCTAGCTCACCCAATGCATCCTGCAGCAAGGAATGGGGCCAGTTCTCCTGCTCTCAGATCCTCAGATCTGGGTCACCCACTATCACACCACCAAGGCCAGCTCTACTGTTTTGCCCAAGCAAGGTACAGGGCCCTATCTCCTGATTATTGTAGGGGGCATACGAGGGGAGGCAGAGTCAGCTCTCCTGTGCACCCCCTGCACACACACACACACACACACACACACACACAGAGAGAGAGAGAGAGAGAGAGAGAGAGAGAGAGAGAGAGAGAGAGAGAGCATGGTCAGCTCTAATGTGCTCAGGCAAAGAACTTTCAATCCAACCAAATATAATGTATATGATGTATATGATGATGTATAACAATCACAATTCCTACTGATTTTTTGGGGGGTGGGGGGGTTGAGACAGGGTTTCTCTGTAGCTTTGGAGACTGTCCTGGAACTAGCTCTGTATACCACCAGACTGCTCTTGAACTCACAGAAATCCTTCTGTCTCTGCCTCCCGAGTGCTGGGATTAAAGCTGTGTGCCAATGATTTTTTTAAAAAACGTTATGATAGTGGAGCACTCCTTAGGCAGAGATACACAGATCTCTGTGAGTTTGAGGTTAAACTGATCTACATGTTGAGTTCCAGGCCAGCCAGGGCTGTACAGTGAGACTCTGTCTCAAAAACAAAGTAAATAGACCAAAAAAAGTATTGATTATAAATCTGCCTAATTCTGGGACTTCACAAACTTATCTTGGATTCTTGTCGTTATAGGTAATCACTGTGAATATTGGTGTTATTGCTGTATGTAAATCTAAACATTAGAGAATCTAAACATCTGTCAAAAAAAGAACTGGCAAATTTCAAGGCAACAAAAGGATTGGAAAACGAGATTCTATAAATAGTCAAAGAAAATTAACATCATAAAAAAAGAAAGAGAGAGAGAGAAGGAAGAAAGGAAGGAAGGAAAGAAAGAAAGAAAGAAAGAAAGAAAGGAAGGAAGGAAGAAAGAAAAGCTGGGGTTGGAGAGATGGCTCAGCAATTACGAGCACTGGTTGCTCTCCCAGAGAACCAGGGTTCCATTTCCAGCACCCACCTGGCCACTCCCAACCTCTGGAACTCCAGGCCCACAGGAATCTGATGCCTTCTTCTGGCCTCCGATGGTATTACACCTGTGTGGTACAAAAACAAACACGTGGGCAAAACACCCTACACAAAATAATAATAAAAAGAAAATAAAAACTAGAAACACATAGGAAAATAAAAGGTAAGAAGTTGTGAATAAGAACACCACGTTACTCTGTCTCGGGAAAAAAAACAAGAATACCACGTTACTGGGCGGTGGTGGCACACTCCTTTAATCCCAGCAGAGGCAGGCGGATCTCTCTGAGGCCAGCCTGGTGTACAAGAGCGAGTTCCAGGACAGCCAGGGCTACACAGAGAAGCCCTGTCTCGAAAAACCAAAAAAAGAAAAAGAAAAAGAAAGAATGTCATGTTATGTGTCTAGCTATATGAAAAGCCTGGGGCAGGAATAGGAAGAAGCCTTGTGATACTCACTGTTAGCATCCAGGCGAACCTGGCCATGCCCCCTGAGGACCTTATAGGGTGCCTCACACCTGCTTGTTAGCAGGCAGTACCCTGTCCCTTTAAAAGGCGAAACTCTGCCTACCTCTCCCACTTCCTCCTCTTCGCCTTTCTCTCTCTACATTTCTCTCCCTCTCCCTCTCTCTTTCTCTCTCCCTTTCCTTCCCCCAGTCTCTTTATGTCAAAAAAACTCTCCACTTAAGTGCTGTCTACCTGGCATGTCTGTCCCTCACTGCCGTGGGTTCTCACCTGCCACCGTTTGGACCCACCAGCCGCCAAGGTCCTTCTGGCGCAGAATCGTATCACTCACACCAAGCATATAGTGACTCAACATGTAAAAGGGTAAGGAAAACTACCTAGATTGACTTTCTTAGGTATGCCAAATTGGTGATGGGTATCAGAAGCAGCCTAAACAATGGAGACAATAGATTCCAAATACAGATTTGTTTGTTTGTTTGTTTCAAGACACGGTTTCTTTGTGTAACAGTCCTGGATGTCCTAGAGCTCACTTTGCAGACCAGGCTGTTCTCGAACTCACTGAGATCCACCTGCCTTTGCCTCCCGAGTGCCAGGATTAAAGATGTGGGCCACCACAAATTTTTTTTTACAGACACAGGCTCACTGGGTGGTGGTAGCAGCGCATGCCTGTAGTCCGAGAGAGAGAGAGAGAGAGAGAGAGAGAGAGAGAGAGAGAGAGAGAGAGAGAGAGAGAGAGAGAGAGAGAGAGACAGAGAGAGAGAGAGACAGAGAGAGGAAAAGAGAAAAAACACAAGCTCACTATGTACCCTCAGCTGACTTGTACTGGCTATTATAGGACAGGCCGGCCTCAAACTGGTTGTGTATGTCAGGCAACCCTCAAACTACCAGAGATCTGTCTGCCTCTTCCTCCCATAGATCGGTTCTTAAAGGGCCCACCCAGACAAATAAAATGGTGCACGATGACTCTGCAAGTTCTCCGCTGTGAAATGGTGGATATTGAAACTGTAACAAAAAAAAAAATTGCTACTTGCTCAAGCATCCTCGTGCAAGCCTTCCAAGTTAGGTAGACAGAAGGAGACCGCCCCCGAAACCTTCCCGCCTCTCCAGCGGAAGAAGGGTGGGCCCTGGACAGGAAGTGTGAATAAGACCCTCCTACCGAGGAGGCTTATGAGGAGGGCGAGACGCGCGCAAGCGGCATTCTGCGTGTGGAAGACGACGACGACGGACGCGGGAAGCGAAGCCGCTCTCGTCAGCCCGGCTCGTCCATTTCCAGCACAGAGCGCACCAGGCCGAACCACCTGCTGTGAGCGACAAAGAGCGCCAAAGGTATGGATGCTTTTAAAAACTTGAAAAATTTGCCGGGCTGAGGTGGCACCGTTTAATCCCAGCACTCGGGAGGCAGAGGCAGGCGAACCTCTGTGAGTTTGAGGCCAGCCTGGTCTACAAGAGCTAGTTCCAGGACAGCTTTTCTAGCACAGAGCACCAGGCCGACACACCGGCAGTGAGCGGCAAGGTACGGATGCTTTTGCAAACACTTAAGAGAATTTTCCCGGGCGGTGGCGGCAGCGCCCGCCTTTAACCCCAGCACTCGGGAGGCAGAAGTAGGCGAATCTCTGTTAGTCCGAGGCCAGCCTGGTCCAGGACAGGTTTTCCACCACAGAGCAGAGCGCACGAGGCTGACACACCAGCAGTGAGCGCCAAAGGTATGGATGCTCTTTTAAAAACTTGGAGAATTTTTCCGGGAGGTGGTGGTGGCTCCCGCCTTTAACCCCAGCACTCGGGAGGCAGAAGTAGGCGAATCTCTGTTAGTCCGAGGCCAGCCTGGTCCAGGACAGGTTTTCCACCACAGAGCGCACGAGGCCGACAGACACACCAGCAGTGAGCGCCAAAGGTATGGATGCTTTTAAAAACTTGCAAATTTTTTCCAGGCGGTGGTGGCGACCTTTAAACCCCAGCACTCAGGAGGCAGAAGTAGGCGAATCTCAGATAGTCCAAGGCCAGCCTGGTCCAGGACAGGTTTTCCACCACAGAGCAGAGCACACGAGGCCGACACACCGGCAGTGAGCGCCAAAGGTATGGATGCTCTTTTAAAATCTTGGAGAATTTTTCCGGGAGGTGGCAGCGGCTACCGCCTTTAACCCCAGCACTCGGGAGGCAGAAGTAGGCGAATCTCAGATAGTCCGAGGCCAGCCTGGTCCAGGACAGGTTTTCCACCACAGAGCAGAGCACACGAGGCCGACACACCGGCAGTGAGCGCCAAAGGTATGGATGCTCTTTTAAAATCTTGGAGAATTTTTCCGGGAGGTGGTGGCGGCTCCCGCCTTTAACCCCAGCACTCGGGAGGCAGAAGTAGGCGAATCTCTGTTAGTCCGAGGCCAGCCTGGTCCAGGACAGGTTTTCCACCACAGAGCGCACGAGGCCGACAGACACACCGACAGTGAGCGCCAAAGGTATGGATGCTTTTAAAAACTTGCAAATTTTTTCCAGGCGGTGGTGGCGACCTTTAAACCCCAGCACTCAGGAGGCAGAAGTAGGCGAATCTCAGATAGTCCGAGGCCAGCCTGGTCCAGGACAGCTTTTCCACCACAGAGCAGAGCACACGAGGCCGACACACCGGCAGTGAGCGCCAAAGGTATGGATGCTCTTTTAAAATCTTGGAGAATTTTTCCGGGAGGTGTTGGCGGCGCCTGCTTTTAACCCCAGCACTCGGGAGGCAGAAGTAGGCGAATCTCTGTTAGTCCGAGGCCAGCCTGGTCCAGGACAGGTTTTCCACCACAGAGCGCACGAGGCCAACAGACACACAGACAGTGAGCGCCAAAGGTATGGATGCTTTTAAAAACTTGCAAATTTTTTCCAGGCGGTGGTGGCGACCTTTAAACCCCAGCACTCAGGAGGCAGAAGTAGGCGAATCTCAGATAGTCCGAGGCCAGCCTGGTCCAGGACAGCTTTTCCACCACAGAGCAGAGCACACGAGGCCGACACACCGGCAGTGAGCGCCAAAGGTATGGATGCTCTTAAAATCTTGGAGAATTTTTCCAGGAGGTGGTGGCGGCTCCCGCCTTTAACCCCAGCACTCGGGAGGCAGAAGTAGGCGAATCTCTGTTAGTCCGAGGCCAGCCTGGTCCAGGACAGGTTTTCCACCACAGAGCGCACGAGGCCGACAGACACACCGACAGTGAGCGCCAAAGGTATGGATGCTTTTAAAACCTTGCAAATTTTTTCCAGGCGGTGGTGGCGACCTTTAAACCCCAGCACTCAGGAGGCAGAAGTAGGCGAATCTCAGATAGTCCGAGGCCAGCCTGGTCCAGGACAGCTTTTCCACCACAGAGCAGAGCACACGAGGCCGACACACCGGCAGTGAGCGCCAAAGGTATGGATGCTCTTTTAAAATCTTGGAGAATTTTTCCGGGAGGTGTTGGCGGCGCCTGCTTTTAACCCCAGCACTCGGGAGGCAGAAGTAGGCGAATCTCTGTTAGTCTGAGGCCAGCCTGGTCCAGGACAGCTTTTCCACCACAGAACGCACGAGGCCAACAGACACACCGACAGTGAGCGCCAAAGGTATGGATGCTTTTAAAAACTTGCAAATTTTTTCCAGGCGGTGGTGGCGACCTTTAAACCCCAGCACTCGGGAGGCAGAAGTAGGCGAATCTCTGATAGTCCGAGGCCAGCCTGGTCCAGGACAGCTTTTCCACCACAGAGCGCATGAGGCTGACACACCAGCAGTGAGCGCCAAAGGTATGGATGCTCTTTTAAAAATTTGCAGAACTTTTCTGGGTGGTGGTGGCGCCTGCCTTTAACCCTAGCACTCGGGAGGCAGAGGTAGGCAAATCTCTGTTGAGTTCAAGGCCAGCCTGGTCTACCTGGTCTACAAGGGGTAGTTCCAGGACAGTTAGGGCTGTTCCACAGGAAACCCTGTCCTGAAAACAAACAAACAAAAATCTTGGAAATTTTAATGTAGCTCTTGGTTCCTTTGGCTTGTCTTCGCGGTTAAGTCAGGGTCTCGCGGTGCAGCCCAGACTAGTTTGCCCATGCCTAATCCCCCAGAATACAGTACAGGAATTGGTGGCATCTGCATCACACCAGCGGGAGGCAGGTTTCTTGGGGTCCATATTAAATTCAGGCGCACACTCCTACACAAAGTTGTAAAGTTTTGCCTCACACTTGATAGAACTGCCATGATTTCTACCTGTCTGCCAATACGTTTTGTTTTTCTTTAAGGGCCCCAATTTTCTATTAGGATGGAACAAACTTTACAGGACACTTTGGAGGGGGCCGATGATACTACTGAGACTGTCCAGCAGCAACCCCCTCCGACGAGTACCGAAAAATCTCTTCAGGAAAAACTGTATGACATTTATGTGGAGGAGTGTGAAAAGGAGCCAGAAGCAGAGGGCCTTGGAAGCAATGTCAACTTGCTAGAGAAGCTTATGGAGAGAGAGCCATTGCCATGTTTAGTAGTCAGCCTGTACCCAGAAAACCAGGGCTATTCTCTCATGCTCAGGGATAAAGATGGAGTCCTTATAGAGCCCAATCCAGGGCCATATGTAGGACAGAAATTGCTTGAATATTTGGATGCTGAAGAGTTACCTTTTTTTCTGATTGATATCCTGGAAAAGTCTCCTGTGAATGTTTTTCACAGTGGCTGTGTCATAGCACAAATCCGAGACTACAGGCAGTGCGGTGACATCTACCCTCCCAAGGAGCCTGCTGCAGAGGCTGCTGTGTCCTCTCCTGCTTGCCAAGTTCGGCATATTCTCTTATGTCCAACGATGCAGTCTCTAGTAAGCGATGTCGAGTCCATAACAAGTAACAGCAGTCAGTGTACCCAGGAAGAAAAAGTGAAGCTTGAGAGCCAACTGACCTCAGCTACAGCAGAGCCACTGTGTCTGGATCCCTCTGTTGCTGCCACCTGCACGACCAACAAATTGCTGTTTAATGAGCAGAAGATGAACACTAACCCCATGCGGCAATGCTTGAAGAGGCATGCGTGCCCCTCTCTGGATCAAGAGGAGGGACCATCTGGGTGTTCTTGTCCCCCTGACTTTACGACAATGACTCCTTTCAAAAAGCAGGCAAAAATAAGTCCTGATAACCCATCTGAACTGCAGGTTGATGGAACGGAAACATGCAAGCAGAGTCTCTGTGAACCGACTGTGCCTTCAGAGATGGATATGGAGAGCTTTGTTAAAGAGATGCTATCTCTGCCCTTTGATGAGACTGAAACAACCGTCTCAGCAATTCCTGAGGTAAAATATGATTGTATGTTTGATTGTGAGGATGACAGTCAGCTATGGGATATGAGTACAGATATTATGGAGTGTCTTAATACACTTTTCTCTGATGAAATAGAGCCACTTGCAGAGGATGGAAGTGCTAACCCCATGTCTCTCCCTCCTGTGCCCCTGGGTGATGATTCAGATGATTTCCTGACAGGGATAAACACTGAGCCTAGGAAGACAGTGGCTATGTGCCAGGAGTCTGTCGAGAGCAAAGCTAGTTGTTCCGGCAAGATGCCACAGGGGTCTAGTAGCTCAGTCTGTCCTCCTCAGCCCACCACAGGGAAGAAGCCCACGGCCAGTCTAGTGCCATTGTCAGTCTTAGAGAAGGAAAGCAAAACTCTACCAGTGTCACGGGCCCCCATCTCAGGACAGGGCCCCTCATCTCTCAGGTTGGTCACACCAGAGGCCAGGCGAGACCCGCCACCTGCTCCTCAAGCAGTTACTGTGGCTCAGCAGACCACTGTGGGGAAGAGCAGAGTTAGCACTGCTCCTTCAGCTGTCCAACCCAGTTCTAGGTCATCAGAAAACAACCCCAAGATCCAGCCCCCCACTAGGGCCACTCATGTGAACGTGTCCCATTTGGTAAGGTCTGCTTTCATGGGTAATTCAACCCGGGTCCCAGTCTGCCCACCTAGGGCCTCAGCTGCTGAGGGAACCAGTCATAATAACCTCATTCCAACCAGAGAACAGACACCTAGGCCAGCACAGCGCTCTGTGAGGACACCTGTGCAAATCATTATAAATAATACATCAAATTCCATATGTGTAAGGGTTCCCCCTGGCGCTATCGTTTTTCACCCAGACTCTCAGAAGCCACCCCAGCAACCACTGCAGTATCCACAGCAGGCATTTGTATTGATTCCAAAACAGCATCAACCACCCAGGGCCCCTGTCCCCCAACAGCCACAGCCACAGCCAGGGCCAGCAGCTTCCTCCCAAGGGTCTAATCCTCAGCAGGCGTCCTTGCCAGCTCAGCAAACTAGTCGCCTTAACACTGAGGGGCCCAGAGTGGTTCAACAGACCCAGACATCTGTGGGGTATCAGGTGAGCTCCACCCCACAGAGCCACAGGCAGAATGTTCAGTCCCAGGGCTTCCAGGTCTATACTACCATGGTACAGCAGGGGCAGAGGCAGGGGCCGACCCAGAGTTTGCATGTGAGAATCATACGACACATAGTGACTGTGTCCAGAGCAGACATTCAGTACTCTGCATGTGAGAATGCAGCTAGGGAACCCAGTGATAGAGGAATGGGAGGGCCACCAAACCCCCCAAGGCCCTGAGTCTTACTTCTCTGTAAAATGTACCAGCATTGAGCTAAATCATTCCTAGTTTTTATTTTATTATTGGTATTTGGAATGTGTCAGTATGTTACAGCTTAAAATGCAAAAGTGAAAAGCTCAATGCCCAAGTTTTGCGTAGAAACAGAGAAGGGATTTTAAAACCTAGGGCTGTTTTGCTTCTTGAGTTTGATAAAGGTGTGTTTATTGTAGTGTCCCAGTGTGAATCCACATCCGAAATTTGTTATCTTTAGTAATTCCAGATTGTCATTTAGATAAACATTCAAACTGTAGTCATAAGGGGCTGGACAAATGGCTCCGCGGTTAAGAGTACTTGCCGCGCTCTTTCAAGGGCTGGAGTTAGTTTTCCAGCGCCCATTTCAGCCACCTCCAGCTCCAGAAATTCTGACAGACACTTTCCTGGCCTCTCAGGGGACACACATGCATGTGTCCCTCTCACACAAATATAATTTAAAAATAAAATAGCTAAAGCGATGGCTTAGTGCTTAAGAAAATTTGCTGCTTTGCAGAGGAGCAGTTTAGTTCTTTGTATCGACAAACACACATTTTGCTGTTTTAACAAAAAATTTGGAATGAGTTTTGTCTTCAATAACTTTTTTTCTCACCACCCCCGCCCATCCCCCTCCCCAGCAAAAACGGGGTTTTTCTGTGTAGCCCTGGCTGTCCTGGAACTCACTCTGTAGACCAGGCCAGTCTTAAGCTCACAGAAATCCTCCTGCCTCTGCCTCCCCGCACCCCCCCCCCCGAGTTCTGGGATAAAGGTATGCCTATGCCACCACTGTCGAGGCTGTTTTAACAATTTTACAGCCACAGCTTAGTATTAGAAAGGGCAGTCCCAATGCTGTGCCTGGTGCTTCTAGAACTAATTCATTTGTTTTTGGGACTGAAACTCTGCACCCCTTAACCATGAAATCCCCCATTTCCTGTCCCCCAACCCCTGGCTGCTTATGCCTTCAGGAGTCTGAGTGCTCCCAGTACCTCACATGTGTGGAACCACAAGGTGACTATTATATCAGACAGCCTTTTTCACTTGGCATGATGTCCCTAAGGCTCGTGCATGTTGTGCCTTGTGAGAGATTTGTAAAAATTATTTTCCTGTTAAATATGTAAGGAACTGACTTGTGAACCAGGAGAAATGTCTTTCAGGAGAACTTAGTCCATACTTCTTAGTTTAAAAGATCTACGCGCAGCGTCCGAAATGCGATTGCTGCTAGCACACTGGGAAAAGCTAATCCCAAAGGAGACCAGAACAAAGGAAAGTCGTCACACTGAAATGTGTCCGCCCTAGACAGGCACCCTGTGCAAGGGAGTCAGTGGCAGATTTGTTTATGACCGTTCCAGCCCTCAGAAGGTTTCCCAGCACTTGGGGCTCTGGCCGGCCCCAGCTCTCCTCCAGACCCTGCCACTGGCCTGAAAGAGGCAGTCTGGGAGGCTGTTTACCTATTTTAGAACATTCTAGGATACTTGCACGAAGGAAATAAGCACTTAGCAATTCCGTTTACTCATCTGCTTCTCCAGTGCCCACAGCCTTCTGAGCTGTAAAGTGGGCTCTCCTCCTCCTCCTCTTCCTTCCTCCCTCCCCTTCTTCCTCCTCTTCCTTCCCCCTCCCTCTCCCCTCCTCTCCCTCCTCCTCCCCCCCTCTTCTCCTCCTCCCCGTGCCCGCCCCATCCCCCCTCCCTCCTCTTCTTCCTCCTCCTTTTCCTTCCCCCCCCTCCCCTTCCTCCTCCTCTTCCTTCCCCCCTCCCCCTCATCCCCTCCCTCTCCCCTCCTCCTCCTCCCCTTCTTCCCCTCCTCCTCCTCCCTGTGCCCACCCCCATCCCCCCTCCCTCCTCTCCTTCCTCCTCCTTTTCCTTCCCCCCTCCTCCTCCTCTCCCTCCTCCTCCCCCTCCCCTCCCTCCTCCTTCCCCCTCCCCTCCCTCCTCCTTCCCCCTCCCTTCCCTCCTCCTTCCCCCTCCCCTCCCTCCTCCTTCCCCCTCCCCTCCCTCCTCCTTCCCCCTCCCCTCCCTCCTCCTCCCCCTCCTCCTCTTTTTCCTCCCCTCCTCCTCCCCCTCCCTGTCCCTCTTCCCCCTCTGCCCCTCCCCCTTCCCCCTTCCTCCTCTCCATGCCCACCCCCCCACTCTGTTTCTCCCTTCAGTTGTTCAGCTCATTTCAGTTTTCCTGTTTCAATGAACTGAGAGAGATGGCTCGGCCCTTAAAGGCTAGGCTCACATCCAAAACAGAAGAGAGTCGAGGGGTGATCAGCTCTGTAACCCACGCTTACCCACACCAAGGTAACATTTCCGTTACCGTGATCCTTTCGCATTTATGACATTGGCAGAGCTGTACGGTCAGCCCCTCTGTCTGGTTCCAAACAGTGCTCGGCACTTCAAAAGAAGTCCTGGGCCTCTTAGGCACTAAGGGGGAAGGCTTCCTTCCCTCCCCCCAGCCACTGGCAACCACCACTTTGCTTTGTGGCCCTATGGATTTCATTGTTCTTAGTGTTTATAGGGTATGAATTATACAGTGTTTTGTACAACGTTCCACATTTTGTGTCTGCCTTTTTGCCTGGCATGTGTTTGATGTGTATTCATCTTGTACTAGGCACCAGCACTTGGAGCCTCTTTGGCACATTCCCTGTGTATGGCCTGATCTGTTTATCCGTGTTTGGGCTCTTGCCATCTTTGGGCTGCTGTGGGTAGTGGTGCTGCCATCATTCATGCGCAGGTGTTATTTTGCTGTTTGTTTTGTTCCTTTGTAACTCTTAAGGATAGTCTGCCTACATGAAGTTTGCCTTTGTAAGGGCACATGTATGTTTATTTGCCTTTTGCCCTAAGAAGTGGAAACACGGCCTGTCCGTTCTGAAAGAGATTAGCGAAGGGACGGTGATGTCACTGGCATAAACCATGCTGTGGTTCAGCTGTTGCCCTTCTACAAAGATTTGGCCTCCTTCAAGCACGCTGGTTCCAGTGGCCACCAGAGTGACAGCGAGCGGCCGGGAGCATCCTGGACATCGCTGCAGGTGGAGCCTGCACTGGAAGAAGTGACGTGGTCCAGTGAGCAGTTAGTTGCAAAGGACTTAGCTCCTCCTCTGAGTCCAGCAGATCTGACCTCAGTGTGCTGCCGGTTTGGGTGTCCTTCCTCCCTTCGCTCTGTAACCGTTCCGTTCAGGTACAATAAGCAGAATGTTTTGCTTGAGAGATGTGTCCTTTGTTTTCAGACAGGCAAATAAATTCATCTTTGTTTCCAATTACCATTTAGTGGCATCTGTTTGTTTTCCTCCAGCGATCCCCATTGTGGTGACAATTTGTCTCTATCCTGGATCCTATCCCCATATTTCTTACCTCTCAACTAGCAGTAATATAGATATTTGTCTTTGCTGAATGAAGCTGGTTTTGCTGAAAGGTCACCAGGTCACCCTGTTGGTTAGAGAAAGGTGAGTCTTACCAGTAATGGACCCAATGGTCTTTGTCATTTTTTTTGAGATTATGAGTACACCATTTCCTCCTTCCCTTCTAAACCTCCCATATACCCCTCCTTGCTCTATTTCAAATGGCCTCTTTTTTCATTAATTGTTATTATATACTTATTTGTATATGTGTGTATATTCTTAAATATATAAATACAAACCTGCTCAGCCTATATAATATATAATATTGCTTGCATATTGCCGACCACTTGGTATTGGATAACCAATTGGTGTGCTCCTCCCTGGGGAAGACTATTTCTCCCACTCTCAGCATTCCTAAGTTACCTATAGCTCTTTATGTAGGGTTGAGACCTTTTTATTTGTGTGTACGCATACATGCATATGTAGCAGCCACAGTGACCATGGGGCAGTCAGAGGACAACATGTGGGAGTCACTTCTCTCCCTGTACTTGTGTGTTCCACGAATCAAAGTCAGATCATCAGGTTTGGCAGCAATGGCTTTTTCCTTCCCTGCTGAGCCACTTCACCGGTCCCATGGGGGTGTTTCAAATAGATATCCTTTTTGGTAGAATCGAATACAACAATCTTGCGTGTCAAGGATGTCCATATATCATCTGAAAGAAACTACTCAGTTGCTTGAAACCCCTAGGCCATAAAATATAGGATGCATCCACCCCTTTGCCCATTCTCAGTATGTGGAAGGCCCAGTTTGGTTTAATACATTTTCACCGCGACCTTGCAGGATCCCCATAAAATCAAGAGGAAGCAAGGCAACAGCCCAAATCGTGTGCTCAGTGTTACCCAGCTGAGAGGAGCCAGAACCCAGATTTGGACTCAAGCCTCCTGGGGCCAAATCCTATTCTTTCCTACACCATTCTCTCCACTGCCTCACTAATGGCAAGCCTGGCAGAATTTTGTTTTTGTTTTTGTTTTTGTTTGGTTTGTTATTTTTGTTTTTGGAGACAGGGTTTCCCTGTGTAACAGCTCTGGCTGTCCTGGAACTCACTTTGTAGACTAGGCTGGTCTTGAATTCACAGAGCTCCGCTGGCTTCTGGCTCTTGAGTGCTGGGACTAAAGTACAACAGAGCTGTTCTTTTCAAATAGTTGTCACCCAGGTTCATCCGGCCAACCTGAAGAATTGGGCTTTTAACTGATAAGAGCACAGGGGACTTAATCGCAGACCAGATCCTTTTTAAAAACAATGTTATTTTACATACCAATCCCAGTTTCCTCTCTCTCCTGTCCTCCCCCCCCCGCGCCTCCCCCCCCCCCCCCCGTCACCTTCTCTTCTCTCCACCCCACCCTCATCCACTCCTCAGAGAGGGTGAGGCCTTGCCAGGCGGTGGTGGCACATACCTTTAATCCCAGCACTCCGGAGGCAGAGGCAGGTGGATCTCTGAGTTCGAGACCAGCCTGGTCTACAAGAGCTAGTTCCAGGACAGGCTCCAAAATCTATAGGGAAACCCTGTCTCAAAAAAACAAGAGAGAGAGAGGGAGGGAGGGAGGGAGGGAGGGAGGGAGGGAGGGAGGGAGGGAGGGAGGGAGGGAGGGAGGGAGGGAGGGAGGGAGGGGAGAGGGGGGAGAGGAGAGAGGGGAGAAAGAAGGGAGGAAGAGAGGAGAAAGGGGAGAGAAAAGAGAAAAAGGAGAGGGGGAGAGAGAAGAGAGGAGAAAGGGGAGGGGGGAGAGAGGAGAGAGGAGAAGGGGAGAGAAGAGAGGAGAAGGGAGAGAGGAGAAAGGGGAGAGGACAGGAGAGAGGGAAGAGAGGGGAGAAAAGGAGAGGAGAAAGGGGAGAGAGAGGAGAAAGAAGGGAGAAAGAGGAGAGAGGGAGGAGAGAGGAGAAAGGGGAGGGGGAGAGAGGGGAAAGAGAGGAGAAAGGGGGGAGAGAGGGGGAGAGGGGAGAAGGGAGAAAGAGAGGAGAGGGGAGAAAAGAGAAGGGAGAAAGGAGAGAGAGAAGGGAGAAAGAGGAGAGAGAGGATAATTTTTGGTTGTAGAGAGTTTTAAACCCAAATGGCCTCAAAACTGGTGGAAACAATCCAGAGATCCAGCTTGGTTTCTGTGAGGCAGGGTCTCGCTGAATCTGAGTCTCCAGAGTGCTGCAAAGCACACCTGATTAGCTCCACGGTTCTGGGATCTGAACTCAGGGCCTCATGGCTGAGCAATAATTTCTTTTAACCAATGTACAGTTTCTCCACAGCAATATTTTTATTAAATTAAAAACATTTGAATGTGCTTTTTGGTATTCATGTACTTTGCCAAGACTCTATTTAGTCCAATTTTCTTATTGAATTGAATTAGACCTTTGCAAAATATTTTAAAGACCTATTTACTACAATTGTTATTTTTTTCCCTCTGCTATTAAGTCTTGTTAATTTATTGTTGCCCACTTTTATGATAAAGTTTTCTATATGGTTTAGTGTATGAGTTTTTCCTTTGTCATTCTAGATAGTATTTTATGCCTTGAGTCCTTTTTTCACGCCTGAGGTTTTTGCTTGAATTTACCAATGTTTCCCTCCAGTTATTTGTGGATTCCTATTTACATTTAAATTTCTGATCCAAATAAAATGCTATCAATCTAAAAACTAGCCTATGAAGTTACAGATGTGATAGCTCACACTTGTAATGGCAGCATTTGAGCGTCTGAGGTAGAGGGACTGATTGCCTGAGCCACAGAGTGAACGTGCAGTCTCGACCCTGTACCACAAAATAGAACCCTGAAGGGTCTAAGATTTTTATCCTGCTTATAAGACAAGTTAGCCTGCTATCGTTTCATGAATGTTGGAAGAAGACACAAGAATATCGGGTCAAGACAGGACTTTATTATTTATAATGTGGCAAGCAGCAGGGAGAGATGGGTTATTGATTCCTTTCTCCCTAAAGCCCCATGACGGCAACAGGAATATGGGCCCAGGTAAATGTTACACACGCAGGGATGTGTGTCACACCTGAGCAATCCAAATGCAGGGAAGAGCGGTACTTTTATTATTTTTTTACATTTGTTTATTTTACATGTTCAAGCATTTGCCTGAATGTATATCTGCACCACATGTGTGCCTGCAGGGGTCAGAAGGTAGCATCTGATCCTCTGGAACTAAAGTTATGGATGGTTGTGAGCCACTTTGTGGATACTTGGAACTGAACCCCAGGCCTTCTCCAAAAGCAGCAAGATCTCTTAACTACTGGACCATCTCTCTCGTCCCAGGAAAGGGGAGTGTTTTAGAAGAGGTTGCAAAATGGTCTAAACCTGCTCTTTGAAGGAGCTATTTTAGCCCTGAGCTCCATAAGGTTTTCCACTATAGAAACTTCTGGAAAAGTAAGTTTAGGAACCTGGAGATGGCTCCATACTAGTACCTCTTTCAAGTGTCCTCTGTCACCAGGCATGCATATGGTGTACATACATATATGATGCAGGCAAACATTCATGGACAAGAAACTAAAGTAATTTGTTTTGGCTGAAGAGGTTGTTCGGTGGTTTGAGAGCCCCACTGCTTTCGCAGAGGACCCCAGTTTGGTTTCCAGCACCTCCGCTGAACAGCTCACATCTGCCTGTAACTCCAACTCCATAGGATCCTCTTTTGGACTCTGTGGTCACTATAGGCACATACACCTATACACACATGCATACACAACTCAGGAATATTAAAACGTAATTTCAAAAAAGAATGGTGGACGGGCTGGGGATATAGCTCAGCGATAGAGACTTCCCTAACTTGTGTGGAGCCCTGAGTAAGATCCCTAGTACTAAAAGAAAAGCAGCCAAGCAACAAAATGATGGAAGGAGGGGCAGGGGAGATAGTTCATTTTGTTAAAATGCTTGCCTAGCAAACATGAGGACCTGAATCCACATCAAAAGACAAGAAAAAGTAAAAGAAAAAAAAACAGGCTTGCTGATACACACTTGTAATCCCAGCACTGAGGAGGTAAAGTCAGGAACATCCCTGGGGCTTCATGGCCAGCCAGCCTCGCCTATTTGGAAAACTCTGGGCCAGTGAGGGACCCTATCAAAGAGTGAGGTAGATGCTTCTAGAATAGTAATTCTCAACCTGTGGGTCGCAACCCCTTGTCAAACCTCTATCTCCAAAAATATTTACAATATGATTCATAACAATAGCAAAATTAACATGAAGTAGCAACAAAAATAATTTTATTTTGGGGGTCACCCCAACATGAGGAACCGTGTTAAAGGGTTGCAGCATCAGGAAGGCCGAGAACCATTGATCTAGAGGAACCACAAAGTCGTCCCCTGGCCTCCGCATGCACATGTGCACATTTGAGCACACACACATACCAACACACATGTAAAACAATGACAGAAGGAGCAAGGTGGGGTGGCACAGGTCTGGAATCCCAGTATTGGAGGCAAGGAGGATCAGGAGTTCAAGGCTTGTCTGGGCTACGCGCAATCTTGCCTGAAAAAAAAAATTTAAAAGATAAAAAAGACAATGAAAGAATACCTGCCTAGGACACATGAAGTTTGATTTCCCCAGTAGTTCGAAAACTAGGGTACAGTTTAAGGAAAGAAGGGATTCTGTCATAAATATCTGTCTTTAATAACCTGGCAGCTAAGCATATAGAGTATAAAGCAGGAAATCTAGGATCTAGTCTTTAAGGATGCCCACATTTACAGGTTGGGAAGAATGTATGCTGGGAAAGAGTGATAAATAGAAGGGTGGGGGAAGGGTGGGAGGCTGGCGAGATTGTTCCATGGTTAAAACGCTTGCCTTGCAAACCTGAAGACCAGAGTTCAAAGGAGCCACAGAACCCACATACATACGGGGTGGGCGTGCCAGCGTGCATAAAATGTCTGCCAAAACAGACTCGCTGGAGGAAGTCGGCAAGCCATATCGAAGAGCTCTGGGTTTGATTGAGGGACCCTGCCTCAATGAATGAGGTGAAAACGTGAGCGGGAATGATGCCCAATCTCAGCCTCGGGTCTCCACAAGCACGTGTACAGATGCTCATGCACGAACACAGATATACACATTTACAACACACACAAGTGAAAATGTAAACGCAAGATTGGGAAACGGTGTCTGTCCGCCGGCTCCGTAGCCCCACCCCCACCCCACCCCACTCGGGGCTACAGGGAAAAGTAAGCGGAGCTACAGAGCTCCTACTGAGTTTCCAATCAGGCCCAGCTCTGGTCAGAAAGGACAGACAGTTCCCTTGCCTGTAGGGAGTTTTGCTGCAGAGGGCTTTGGCTGTTCTCCAACATCTGCAATTTGCAACAGATTGTAATTGAGATGCGCAGGACTGAATGGAGTTCTTTTATCTAACTGGGAATTTTGTAGGTTTGAAGTGTGGTTAAGAAAATAACAGCTGCCCAATGTATGGGTGACATTGTGAAACACACCGGAATGTGGAAATAGCAAGAGGGTGCCCATTAGTTCCCATTAAGAGATCCAGTTAACATTCTCAGGCTTAAGATGTCTGCCTATGTTAAGAAAATGCAATGTTTCCTACCCAATACAAGCCCCCCTTTCTTCTATGGCCCAATCAAGAATCTGTACTTACTGTAAAATTGTAGTGATAATTTTGGAGAGTTTCCCTAATATCTATATGAATTATAACTGTTTAATCTTGGCAAATGCGGCCCCTGTACAGTGACTTGAAATGTGCAGAACATTATTTTTCATCATGGCATCTCTCACAGTCAGTGTCTCTTGTAATGACACTCACCTTGCATACTGACATTTCCGTCAACACACACACACACACACACACACACCTTGTTTTCTGAAACCTAGTACATTGTGAAAGAAAAATAACACACCTAACAAAATACATGGTGATCAATGTCTCCTAAGTTTCTAACCCTATTGAAGGTTTTGCTGATGTTTTTTTTAAAGATTTATTTATTTATTTATTATATATATAGTATTCTGCCTACCTTCATGCTTGCAGGCCAGAAGAGGGCACCACATCTTATTACAGATGGTTGTGAGCCACCATGTGGTTGCTGGGAATTGAACTCAGGACCTCTGGAAGAGTAGCCGGTGCTCTTAACCTCAGAGCCAGTTTATAACTAGAGGGTAGAGGGAAATTGGGACTGGAGAGTAAATGCAGCTATCCTTGAAATGGAGCAAGAGGAAAAATAAAGAGTCGCTGATGTCCCAACCACCTCTTTCCTGATTGATTGCACTTTGAGGGGGGTTGGTTTTGTGTTGGCGGGGCGGGGGGGGGCGGGGGGGCGGGGGCATTAAGACAGAGTTTCTGTGTGTAACAGTCCTGGCTTTCCTGAAACTTGCTTTATACACCAGGCTGGCCTCGAGCTCACAGAGGTCCACATGCCTCTGCCTCTGCCTCTACCTACCAAGTGCTGGGATTAAAGGTGTGAGCTACCACCCACCACTGCCCAGCTGATTGTGCTTTTTGAACTGAGTAGAATATTTGAAAATAGCTTACAGCATTCATTTAATTCAGGAAGTCTTGTTGTTGGGATTTTTTTCTCTTTTGCTCTTTTTTGGGGGAGGGCTGCCACCCAGCTCCCAAATAAATCACATGGAGGCTTATTATTACTTATAAATGCCCGGCCTTGGTTTAGCTTGTTGCTAGCCAGCTTTTCTTAAATTATCCCACCTACCTTTTGCCTCTGGGCTTTTTCCTTTTCTCTGTGTGTGTGTCACCTTCACTCTTACTCCATGGCTGTGTGACTCGGTGGCTGGCCTCTTCTTTTCTCACTCCTTGATCTCCCTTGCTTCCTGAGCCCTTTTTATCTCCTATTTATTCTCTCTGCCTGCCAGTTCCTCCTATCCTTTCTCCTCCCTTGCTATTGACTGTTCAGTTCTTTATTAGACCATCGGGCATTTTAGACAGGCAATGTAACACAGCTTTACAAAATTAAACAAATACAACATAAAAGAATGCAACACATCTTTGCATCATTAAAACAAAAGTTCCACAGCATAAATCAATGTAACATACCTTAATATTCCACAACAATTCTTCTGGCCAAAATTAATACAACCCAAATCTACCACCATGATACCCAGTGGTGTGGTCTACCACAATCTGCAGTGCCATCTCTGGGAGCTCAGTGGACATGTGGGTGACTTAGCCCTGTAATTATGAGCATGGGAGAGCTGTCCTCATTACTCATCTGTCATGCAGTGGCATGGGCAGGGGAGAGATGCCCCCCCCAGCACCCATCAACACCTGAGAGAGGAGGGAAAACTAGCCCAAAGGTCATAAGAGCAGGAGAGCTGGCCATGCCCCTCATCAGCTGCAGCATTCAGGAGAGTGGCCCCTATACCATGCCTGGGCAACATAATAGAGCTGACCCTGAAGGTGTAGGTGTGGCAGATCTGATCCCGAGGACATGAAACCAGGAGAATTGGCCCAGACCCTGTCCATCGCTGCAAGGGTGAACTAGCCAGGACAATGCAGAAGAGTTCACCCTGATGGTGAAGAGAGGAAAGAGCTGGCAGAGTGACCAACCCTGCAACTACCCAGGCCCAGAACCAAGGTTCTGGGTGGCCCATCCCAATATCCACCCCATCTGTGATCTGCTGGAGCACATGAAGGTACCTAACCTACAGACCCAAAGCTACAGGATCTCCACAGTATAGGACAACAGCAGGATAGGCAAGAGACCCGTGAGGTCCCAGCACCAATAGTGTAGTAGAAACCAGAGACCTTGAAACAGACCAATGACTCTCTTTACAATGAACACTTGCAAGTAAAGGTATAAGGACCAAAGGGTTTGCTGTGTGAGTCATTGTGACACACTGCAGCTCCCCCACCAAGAATGATTTGTCCTTCTCTCTTTTTTTTTCTTTTTTCTCTTAAATTTTATTTTATTTTATTTTCGGAAGGAGGTTTCAAGGGCAGAACATGGATACAAAGGGGCAGGGAAATGAATGGGGTAAAGATGCATGATGTGAAAGACACAGAATAAACAAAAAGGAGAAAAATAATTTCAAAACTAAGAAAGAGAGAGAGAAAGGGAAGGAAGGAATGAAGGAACGAAGGAACAAAGGAAAGCTCCAGGAGGCTGGAGAGATGGTTCAATGGTTAAGAGTATTGACTGTTCTTGCAGAGGACCCGGGTTCAATTCCTAGGACCCACATGTTAACTCACAACTGCTTGTAACTTCAGTCCCAGGAGACCCAACACACATACTTTTTGTCTCAGAAGGCACTACACACAGAAGGTACACAGACATACATGCAGGCAAAACACTCACACAGAGAGGGAAAGAGAGGGGTAAAATGAAGGTACCCTGGCTGGGGATGCTGCTCAGGTGGTAGAACACTTACCTAGCATGCACAGAGTCCTGTTTAGTCACAGTACATTAACAGGGTGTGATGGTGCCGGCACTCAGGAAGCAGAGGCACGTGGATCTCTATGAGTTTGAGATCAGTCTGGTCTACAGAGTGAGTTCCAGGACTGACAAAGCTGTGTATAGAGAACCTGTCACACAGGCACACACACACAAACACAGACACACACACACACACACACACACACTATATATATATATATATATATATATATATATATATATATATATATAATTATTTATTTAAAAAGAAAAAAACAGGGTGTGAGAGTGTATGCCTATAATCCCAGCACTTGAGAAGTAGCTACAGGAAGATCAGAAATTCAAAGTTGCCAGGCAATTGTGGAATATGTCTTTAATTCCAGCACTCAGGAGGCATAGGCAGGCGAATCTCCAAGTTTAAGGCCAGCCTGTTCTATGGAAGGAGTTCCAGGATTGCCAAGACTATACACAGAGAAACTCAGTCTCGAAAAAACAAAAACAAAATAAAAATAAATTCAAACTCATTCTTAGCTTTATAGTGAACTCAAGACCACCCTCTCTGGGGCCAGGGGTAGTAAAGAAGGGATTGGGAAAGAGATACACAAACTTGCAGGCTATACCCCAATACCCCAGAAGCTCTGAGTCAGAATGAGCATTTTTGACAAGACTCCTACATGGAGTCTGAGAAATACTGCTATGGAAAATCTAGTGAGTGATGAAGAAGGCCTCTGCCCCATGCCACGTGGCCCAGTTGGGCAGGACTCAGTGGAACTCGGTCCAGGAATTTGGCCACAGAAGTTCCAGCACCACCTCGACACCAACCTGGAGAGTGCAATGGCGCCAGGTGTTTGGCACTATAATGATCTCTCTGTGATGAGGAAGCATGGCCCAATCCAGCGTCTTGGCGAACTGAGTGGGACAAAGAGACCCACATGCAGTCCTGGGGCTGTCCAGCTTGGGCTCTGAGGAGAAAACACGGGCTCACCCAATTACCTTGCAGCACCCGCCAGCTGGGCACTGTTGGAGTGAGCAGAGGTTTGGTGTAGTATGGGAGAGAGAGACAGAATGGTTCATGTCCTGTGGAGAGAGGCCTATCTGAAGAGGCAAGAGAGAGGAAGGGAGCATGCTGACGTGGGTGGCTTGATTGCCCCCGAGGGCCAAGGTGATGTCTGGGCCTGGGCTGCCACTGGGAACGACGCCTAGGTTCCTGGTTTAACACAGCCGTGGTCTCTGTTGACTTCCCTGGCCGCTTGTACCACCAAAGGCCGAGAGGACAGTGCTGTACAGAGTTGATCCCACCCTCACTGGCTGCAACCCTAGGGAAAATTGGTCCCACCCCTCACTGGCTCAAGCACTCTGGAGAGAGGGTCCCACACCTTACCTGTGCAGCACAATAGAGCTGACCCTGTGAGCAGGGATATGGGTAAGCTGGCTCTGAGGGCATGAGAATGTGTTCCGTGCGGTGGCATGGGGAAGGGAACAATGTTCTCCTCCTTTTGCCCCTCACCACCTGCAGCAGGTGGAGGAAGACCCGACCCAACCCCTCACCAGCTGCCGCACTCAGAACAGGCCCTGCACCTCCCCTGGGCAGCATGGTAGAGTGATCCTGTAAATGCAAGTGTGGGAACAACCCTGAAAGCATGAGAGGGGCACAGCTGGAACCACCTCCCTCGTCTGCAGTGAGATGGTGGGGGTGAGGAAAAGAGGCCCTCCCCCCTTACCCCTACCGCTTCCAGCTGGCCAGGGAGCTGAGCCCTTTACCAGCTGCAACACTCGGGAAAGCAGGCCCTGCACCTCATCTGGGCAGCACAGCAGAGCTGACCCTGGTGAGTCAACCCTGAGGATGTGAGCATGGGAGACCTAGCCCCACCCCTCACCTGCCATATGGCAGCATGGACTGGGGAGAGATGCCCCCCCACCAGCCCACCAACGCCTAAGGCAAAGTGGGAGAGCTGACCTTGAGGTAACAAGAGTGGGAAAACTGTCCCTGCCCCCCACACACATACACGGCTGCAACTCTCAGAAGAGCAGGCCCTGCACCTCGCCAGGGCAGCACAATAGAGCCAGACCTGTTGGCGGAGGTGTGGGTGAGCTAGCCCAGAAGTTGTGAGCATGGGAGAGCTGTCCCCATTACTCATCTGTCTTGTTTCAGCATGGGCAGGGGAAAAGTGCCCTCCCTCCACAACCCACCCACCAATGCCTGAGGCAGGTGGCAGAGCTGGCTCTGAGGTCACAAGAGCAGGAAAGCAGCCCTGCAGATTGCCCAGGCAACACAATAGAGCTAACCTTGGTGGCAGTAAAGGTGAACCAGTCCCAAAGTAGTGAGCATAAGAGAGCTGTCCCCATCTGTCTTGTGGTTGCAAGGGCAGGAGAAAGATGGTCTCCCCTTCCTGCCCATCAGACACCTGAGGCAGGTGGGAGAGTTGTCCCTGACCCCCACCAGCTGCAACACTCGGGAGAGCAGGCCCTGCACCTCTCTTGGGCAGCACAGTAGAGACCACCCTGTTGGCAGAGATGTGGGTAGGCCAACCCTAAAGTTGTAATTGTGGAAGACCTAACCCCACTACTTGTCTGTCATGAGGTGGTGTGGGTGGGGGATAGATGCCCCCCTTACACCTCACCCCTTACTGCCTGCAACAGACTAGTGAAATCACCCTCCCCCTTACCAGCTGCAGCACTCGGGAAAACGGACCTGCTTCTCTCCTAGGTAGCACACAGGAGCTGGCCCTGTTTGTCAGGGGTGTGGGTGACCCAGCCCTGATGTTGCCAGCAAGGGATAGCTGGCCCCATTACTCATCTGACATATGGGCAGAGGAGAGACGGCCTTCCCTGCCCCATCTCACCCCACCCATCAACACCTGAGACAGGTAGCGGAGCTGGTTCTGGGGTGATAAAAGCAGGAGGGCTGTCCCTGCCCCTCACCAGCTGCAGCACTTGGGAGAGAGGCCCCTGCACCTCACCTGGGCAACACAGTAGAGCTGGCCCTGATGGTGTCGGTGGAAAGAACTAATCCTGAGGGCATAGAAGCAGAACTGACCTGGCCCCTAGCTCATTGCTGCAAGGATGAATTAGCAGGGGGCAGTGCTGGAGACCTCACCCTGGTTATGAGGACAGGGAAGAACTGGCGGGGTGACCAATCCTGCAGCTGCCCAGGCCCAGAACTAGGGTTATGGGTTGGCCCACCCCAACATCCACCCCATCTATGATCTCCTGGAGCACATGAAGGGGCCTGACCTTCAGACCCAATGCTGCAGGATCTCCATGACACAGGACAGCAACAGGATATCCAAGAGGAGTCCCAGTGAGGGCCCACTATTCATAGTGTAGCAGAAACCAGAGGCTTCAAACCAGACCAATGACTCTGGATAAAGGGGTTTACGGGGTGACTCGCTGTGTCACACTGCAGCTTCCTTGATAGAAATTTTTATTTTTTCCTTTTTTTCTTTTTTCCTCTTAAATTTTGTTTTATTGGGGGAATGTTGCAGGGGCAGAGGGCAGATGCAAAGGGGCAGGGAATGAATGGAATCAAGACGCATGATGTGAAGAACACATTGACTAAATAAAAGGAAAGTTTAAAAAGTGATAAAGAATACAGAATAGCATGCCCGCTGGAGTAGAATGCAGTCTGGCCCTCTGCAGCTTTCCTCTGCAGAACTCTGTGGGTTCTCCCACAGAACTGGTCCCAGCTAAAAATCCACTCCACATGGTAGCCAGTAGCTACCTGTGATTTTTCACATCAAGTTTAAATTACTTAGGGGCTGAGACTAGAACTCAGTAGTAGAGCACTTGCCTCCCCATCCACAAAGCAATGGGTGTGTGCCCCCAAAACTGGTATTACAGCTGTGTCTCTTTCTCTTCAGCCAGCCTGCATACTCTTTGGGGCCTCACCTAAAAAACAGTGACACCGATTTCCAATATCTGAAACTAAATCTCCAATGCCAAAAACAAAAGTATTAATTACATTAAAAAGTCAATTATACTAGTGACATTTCAGGGCTCAGGCGCCTCATGCTGCTTATGGAATATCTCTGTCCCCACAGAAAGCTCTATATGACACACTTGTCTTACAAATTCTCAGTCTTGGCTGTACATTGGAATCAACCAGCCATTGTTTGTCTGTTTAGGTAATTTTAATACAGAATACTTTTTACTCTAGGCTTCACCATGTAGACCTTTTATTCTCAACAGAACCCTGGCTCAATGTTTCTAATAAGAATATCATTAGGGCCCTGGGCACTGGTGGCGCACGCCTTTAATCCCAGCACTTGGAAGGCAGAGGCAGGAGGATCTCTGTGAGTTCGAGGTCAGCCTGGTCTACAGAGTGAATAGAGAGAAACCCTGTCCCCAAAAAACAAACAAAAAAAGCATTATTAGAACAACCAAGATCTTGATTATTTTTACTAATGTATTTGTTTATTATCGGGTGGTGGTGGCACATGCCTTTAACCCCAGCACTTGGGAGGCAGAGGCAGGAGGTTCTCTGTGAGTTCGAGGCCAGCCTGTTCTACAGAGTAAATAGAGAGAAACCCTGTCTCAAAAAAACAAACAAAAAGAGCATCATTAGAAAAACCAAGATCTTGATTATTTTTACTAATGTATTTATTATCTATTTCAATACTGGGGACTGAACCTGGAGCCTTTTAGACCAGATCTTTATTTCTTCTTTTTTAAAATGAAATCTCATTATGTACCCAAGCTGGACTTGAACTCTTAATCCTCCTGCTAGGATTATAGGTGTGCATGTCACCATGACCAGCTCTCAGTTCAGATCTTAATCCTAATAAAACCTCCCCTATTTTATGTACCATCCATACTATTACGTGTACTATGGTACTATCCCTATAGTGCGGAGCCTGCAACCATTCATGAGCCAGGCAAGGGCCTGGAGATTTAAACACACTAAGACACACAGACAGAGACACAGGTCATCCTTGAAACAAGAATGCCCCCTCTACTGTGTACCAGAGTTGCTTATATATGGATCCTTAACTGATAGCCACACCCCAGCCAAATGCACCAGAAACTACTCCCCTGCCATCAGGAACTCCTGAGGGTCTCATGCTCAGAGTAGCTGCAAACACAGGAAAACAAGTTGTTTTGCTCAGAGCAGCTGCATAACAAGTTGTTTACAGGAAATTTATGGTCTGCAGGTCCATAGCCCCCAATATCTCCCCCTTTTGTATATAATTAGACCAAGATTCTGGACTGACATAGGCATAGTGCAAATATGATAGAAAAAAGGAGAGCAACTAACCACAAGCAAATCCCACAAGAAATCCAACTGACTGCTCTTGCTCTACGTAGACAATATTAAAAGCTGGTACCAGCTACAAGATAGTCACAGCAGCTGTCTTGGCCATGATGGCTTGGCAGTCGTCCTCAAACTCCAGATCCTCCTGCCTCTCCCTCCTTCGCCAAATCCTACCAGCGTACGTCACCACAACCACCTGGGGCAGCAGGCAGGCTCGGAGACCTGCAGCTACTATGTGGGGGTTTTTTGGGGTACTGTGGGAAAGTTTGCTGCTTGCGCCGCAGATTCTTGGGAATGCAGAGCCGGGAACTGCTACCGCCTTTTCCTCACTCTGCCGCTGCCTTTTCCATACGCTGCACGCAGACGGGCTGCCCAGCAGGGTCTGTATGGCTCTAGCTTGTCTCGGCCCTAGCACTTGTTGCCACATTTGCCCATACTCTTGGCAGCACCGTGGTGTTCCCCAGGCCAGGCACCAACTGGGCCTGGGCAGCGTGCCTTCTGCCACCGCCACCCAGCAAAGCTCTGCTCCAGCTGCCTTCTGGCCCCAGCCGCACTCACTCTGGGTCCAAACTGGTGCATGTAGTGGAGCAGAACTCGGGGAAGCAGGCTTGCTGCTCCGGAACCACTGAAGGGGCCCCACTTAAACAATCTTTTAGGGAATTTGGGCATAGTCAACCAGTCTGGCTACTTCCTGCTGAGTTGGGGTGCTGCATTCTTGGGGGTATTTTACAACATTTTAAGGGGTCTCAGTGAATCAAACCACATGAATCTGGAATGATTCCACAGGTTCTCATCCTCTGTGGAGACAAAAGCAGAACCTCTTTTCCAAAGCATCAAATCCTTAGGCCTGTACTTTAAAGTAAAAATACCTTTCTTAGCAGTTTTTAGAATTAAATGTCTTTCTCTAGTCCAGGACACAAAAGACAACACAATCAACACAATAACATACATCTGTACACATTTTATTTTTTTTGAGGCACTCAATTCACCCTCCTGCCTCCTCTTTATTACTTCCCTACTGGCCAGTCTTTCGGAGACCATCCCTCAGAGTGTCTCTGGAGATGAAAAAACACATGCATATTTTAAATTCTCTGTGCACATTTTATCTTTTTATGGCTTACTTTTTTGAGGCCTTTAATTTACCCTTCCACATCTTATTACTTTTTTGCTGACCAGCTTTTTGGAGGGCATCTCTCAGAGAGACTCTAGTTTTCCATCTCCACGGTGCCTCCTGATGTGATGCCTACACCACCCAGAAGCACTATCAGGCAAGAGTCTGGGGATGAAAACACACATAACACACATACCAATCTTTAATCCACCCTCACCATTTCCGAGGGTGATCTCTCAGAGTGTCCCTTGTTCCCAATCTCAGTGGAACCTCCACTTGTACTGTCCATACTATTACATATACTACGGTACTATGCCTGTATTGTGGAGCCTGCACTACAGGACCATTCGCGAGCCGGGCAAGGGCCTGGAGATTTAAACACACTAAGACACACAGACAGAGACACGGGTCATCCTTGAAACAAGAATGCTCCCTTTATTGTGTACCAGAGCTGCCTATATAGAGATCCTTAACTGATAGCCACACCCCAGCCAAACCCACCCGAAACCACTCCCCTGCCATCAGGAACTCCTGAGGGTCTCATGCTCAGAGTAGCTGCAAACACAAGAAAACAAGTTGTTTTGCTCAGAGCAGCTGCAAGCATAACAAGTTGTTTACAGAAAATTCAGGGTCTGGGTCCACAGCCCCCAACAATTTTAGGTTCCTTTGGGTCATGGTATCCCTTCACAGCAAGAGAACAGTAACTAAGACATCAATTAAGTGTGCCAAAAGCAGTTTGGAGTTGCAGATTTGACATAGAAAATTCAAGGATGTGCTACTTGGCTAATAAACACATCACAGAAGGAAACTAAGAAAGTGGTAGGTAAAGTCAGAGATGCAGCACTGGCCTCACATGTGCAAGGTCCTAGGTTCGGTCCCTGCAACCCCAGAAAGAAGAAAGAAAAAAGAACACTAAGAAAGACTTTAAAAGCTTCTATACAGTTATCATGTTTCCCAGAAACATGACCTTTTCCCTGTATATATGCCCAGAAAACATGATTTTACACAGGCCACCTAACCTAGTTCTTCAATGTCCTTACAACTATCAGAAAACTGCATCTCTCCAGATTGGCCCTATTCCCAACAGAATACACGGAGATATCATTTCCACATGTACACCTTACCCTAGGAAACACCTTTGCCTTTTAGACCTTCTGGGAATGGTTAACTAAGCTCTCGCAACCTCTCTAGAGCTATAGAGGCTGAATGCTCCTCTGTACTTGTGGAGAAAGCCTTCACCAATGCATCACCCCTGACCAGAGTCGCACACAGACTGTAATACATAGGTTGAAGAAAAATTTGTGGGACCCTCACCCCTTATTCTCAAAGGGGCAAGAAGAAATTTCCTAGCAGAATGTTTTCCCAGGAAGATAGTGGCCTTCCCCTCTCCCACCAGGGAGATTTTGAGCACAAGGTCACTTATCTCAGCCCTGCCAGCCACCCGGTACAGGCTGATAAAGATGACCTAACTCTCAGGAACAGTGGCCTTGCTCTAAAAACAAGGAAAAAGCTGACTTAACAGAATGGGAGGGAACAAAAGTCTTTGTACCCGTGCCAAAGCATCTTCAAAGATTCTCTTTGTAGTTATGCATATATATATATATATATATATATATATATATGCCTACATATGTAGATATGTAGTTATGTACCCTACGGAGGAGATACAACTCCTCTCTACACCTTGCTGTAACAGGGATGGAGATGAGTTCCAAACATGTTTGTATTATGCTGATTAAACCTTGCTTATTACAGTCTGGCCCTCTCTGGTGGTCTCTCTCTGAGGGTCACAATCTGGGCACAACAAATTTAAAAAATCAAGAACTCAGCCAGGCCGTGGTGGCTCACGCCTTTAATCCCAGCAGTCAGTCAGGAGGCAGAGGCAGGCAGATCTCTGTGAGTTCAAGGTCAGCCTGGTCTACAAGAGCTAGTTTCAGGAGAGTCTCCAAAGCTACAGAGAAACCCTGTCTTGAAAAAACAATATATATATCCTGTTCCATACTATGCTAAACAGAAGAAGCAAGTCACAAAAGGCAAACACTGTAGATCACAATCCTAGAAACAGACCCAGTTGTGATGAAATGGGTTTATAATCCCAGCACTGGGGAAGTTGAGGCAGAAGGACTGAGAATTCCAGTCCAACTGGGGCTACTTAGAAAGACCCTTCCTCAAGAAACATGACTCAGTTAAAAGCTGCTCTTCTCAAGGACCTGAGTTTGATTCCCAGCACCCACAGGGCAGGTCATCTGTACCTTACAGGGCGTAGTACCAGGGGTTTCAATGTCATCTTCTGGCTTCCATAGGCACCAGACAACTTAGAAAAGAAAGAATTTAATTTGGGGCTCATGGTTCCAGAGGTTAGAGCATGACATCATAGTGAGGAGCATGGCAGCAGGCAGACCTTATCTAGAGCAGTAGCTGAAGGCTCACATCTGCATCCACAGACGTGAGGCAGCGAGAGCTACTAGAAACGGTTTGGCCTTTTGAAACCTCAGTCTCCAACCCAGAGCGACACACCTCTCCAAACAAGGCCATACCTCCTAATCGTTCCCAAACAGTTCCCTCAACTGAGACCAAGTATTCAAATCTATGAGCCTATGGTAGCCATTCTCATTCAAACCCCACAACATAATAAAGTAATAAAAAGAAAATTTAAAAATTTATAGAAAATTGCCACACCAGCATGGCAACTGCAGTTCTCTGAACAAGGGACGTCAGGATTAACACATAACACAACTTCAGGTTCTGCAGACAAGCCTTTATTCCATTTTCTCTCACAGTAACTATAGCCCTCAGCAGGGGAGGCCAAGCCAGCAGAAGCAAGAAGGTCATCACCTTAGGGGTAAACATCTTTAGAAACATTGCTGAAAACAACAGACTGTTTTTGTTCTTGTTTTCGGAACAACCAACCACAAGAGTGCAAAACAGATCAAGTGGGGGTGTCCTCAGGGGACCCAATAGAAAATATAAAGGTAGCTGCTAAGGGCTAGCGGGAGGACAAGGAGAAAATAGTGCTTAATAGAGTTGCCATTTGCTAGAGGAAGATGCTCTGAAAATCCCCTGCGCATCAACGAGAGTGCACTTTATACTACCGAACTGCGAACTGCGCAGTAAGAAACGATCAACTAAGATGGGGTCATAAAGGGGGTTCAAGTGAGCTGGTCCTGTGGACCCGAGAGCAGGACAGTGGTCCCACCCCTCCCTCATATGCCATGTGGTGCCATGGATGAGAGAAATATGTTCCCCTTCACCCCTTGCCATCTGTGGCAAGAGGAGAGTTGGCCTTGGGGACATGAAAACGGAAGAGCTGGCTTTGTCCCTCACCAAGTGCAGCAATCCAGAAAGCCGGCCCTGTACCTTGCCTGAACAACACAGTAGAGCTCTTCCTGGTGGCGTGAGTGTAGGTGAGCCTGGACCTGAGGGCATGGGAGCAGGAGAATTGCTTCACTCCTTGCTGTCTGCTACACTGGGAGAGCTAGCCGAGGCAGTGCTGGAGAGCTCCCCCTGGTGGTGACAATGAGGGAAAGCTGTCAGGCTGACCAACCCAGCAAAACTCAGGCCCAGAACCAGGGCTGTGAGTTAGCCGACCCCAACATCCACCTCATCTATGAACTACTGAAGTATGCAAAGAGGCCAGACCTTCAGATCCAAAGCTGCAGGACCTCCATGACACAGGACAACAACAGGATATCCAAGAAGAGTCCCAGTGAGGGCCCAGCATTGACGGTGTAGCAGAAACCAGAGGCCTAGAACCAGACCAATGACTGCAATGAACACTTAACAAGTAAAGAAATATGGACTAAAGGGTGTATCGTGTGAGTCCCTGGACCACACTCCACCTTCCACGCCAAGATTTTTTGTTTGGTTGGTTTTGGGTATTTTTGTTTTACTTTTAAATTTTGTTTTGTTGGGGGGGGGGGGGTTGCAAGGGCAGAGGACAGAAGCAAGGGGACAGGGAGGTAAGTAGGATTGGATGCATAATATGAAATCCATAAAAAATCAATAAGACGTTACATAAAGATGGGCCCATCAAAATGCCACACAAGTTTAATGCCTTAGGTTAACCCCCAGAACCCATATAAAGATGAAAGGAGAGCGCTGGCTCCAGAAAGCTGTTCCCTTACCTCTACATACATGCCATAACACACAGACACATCATAACTGTGCGTGCATGTGTATGCGCATGTGCGCGCGCGCGCGCGCGCACACACACACACACACACACACACACACACACAGTATTTTTTAAATTCCTGCGTGTTTGCTTTGCCTGGCTCCTGAGTATTTGAGGGGGACGGTTCAAGACAGGGTTTCTCCGTGTAGTCCTGGCTGTCCTGGAACTCACCCTATAGACCAAGCTGGCCTCTGCCTCGCAAGTGCTGGGATTACAGGCGTGTGCCACCACATCCCAACCCTTGGGTATATTTTTTAAGTGACCAAGATAGAAAATGCAAAGGAAGTGAGACCAGCTTTATCCCTGTGCTGTTGGGCAGTCTGCACACCCTTTCAGGGGCTCTACATGGGCAGTACGCCTATATTTGAGCAGTAAAAAAAAAAAAAAAAGTGGCAGCAAAATCCAGGATAGAAAAGCTTAAGTGTCCAAGCAGCCATGTGAGCTGCCCCATAGCTGTCACCCTACCAGTAGGGAGGCTGGGGACAGAAGATCAGGAGTTGCAGGCCAGCATGGACTACATCATGAGACCCTGTCTTGAAAAAAAAACTCAATAAAAGACCAGGCAAAACTAAAAAAGAACTCAACGTGTAATGGTTGAAATGGGTAATGTACATAAATAGCTGGACCAGTTTTTCTCTTGTTCTAAATTCTATTCTATTTGGGAGTAATTTTCTCCCACTTCAAGCTCCCTCATTATATACGCTTTCATTCAAAATGTTAATTCTTCTTCTTCTTGTAATTTAACCATCCGCTAATCATTTCTGGGATGGAAACACATATTCCTAAGTGAAACTCTAATGAAGAGCGGAATTAAGCAGACAGTGTGTTTGTTTCTCAAATTTCTTGTCTAATGGTTAATAGAATTGCCAACGAAGAACTTTTTCGAAGTCTTAAAAACTATCTGTGGTAATGTTTTTGTGCAAAATAAACTTTTTTGGCCAGACAGAGGTTTAGATCTCTATAAAATAAAGTTTGTGTGTGTGTGTGTGTGTGTGTGTGTGTGTGTGTGTGTTCAGCCTCCAAATGATATTTGCAAAGAGAGAGAGAGAGAGAGAGAGAGAGAGAGAGACTATAATCTCTTTAAATGCAATGCAACTCTTTTTAAGTGCAAAGAAACTTGAATTCTAGTCTTGGATAGCCTCATTTCTGCTTGAGAGACCTTGAGCAAGCAACTGAGTGCAAGCCTGCATCTTTTTTCTAGACTTGAGCCAGTTTATACCACACATGGTGAAAACCAGATTGAGAAACAAAAAGAAGATAGTAGCAAGCAAGTTTTGTCTGAAGGAAATAGTGATACGATAAAGTACAAAGTCAGACTACTGTCTCTGCCTGACTTTTGCTGGCATCCGGCTACATCCCATCCCTGCAATTCAGAGGGCGATCGAACCACACTGTAATTTATGGGCTCCTTAGCAAACAACACTTCTAATGAAGTCAGCAGTGTATGAGATCAGCTAAGATTTTCCAGGTTTCAGGAGATAAAACAGCAATAAACTTCAAAATAGATCGTATTTATACATTTAAAAGAGAAGGTCATATGTCAACATTTTTCTAAATCTGATAGCATCCTTTATTACTCTCAAGAAGAAACTTTGAGGATGAAAGTGTTATAAGTCTCCACTCCCTCCCGTCCTCATAAAATACATGCTGTCCTGGTCTATGGAATGCAACATATTAGGTGCTAAATTAGATCCAAGACCCCAATTCTCCAAGCCTGTATCCATAGGCTCTCCATGTAAATGTGTAGTGTTCCCTCCCTGGTGTGCAGCCATACAAGATATGAAGCCATCTGCTTGATTTATTCAGCTTAGTAAAACATGAAAATGTGTTGGGGTTAGAGAGATGGTCCAGCACTTTTTGCTCTTGCAGAGGACCCGGGTTTGATCCCTAGCATCCATGAGATGCTTTATAGCCCCAATGCCAGAGGGATCTGACTCCCTCTTCTGACTACCAGAAGCAGCAGGCACACGGGTGGTGTGCGTACATACATACAGGCAGAACACTCATAAACATGAAATAAAATAAATCTTAAAAAATTTAAAATGAGGCCGGGCAATGGTGGCGCACGCCTTTAATCCCAGCACTCGGGGTAGGCAGAGGCAGGTGGATCTCTGAGTTCGAGGCCAGCCTGGTCTACAAGAGCTAGCTCCAGGACAGGCTCTAGAAACTACAGGGAAACCCTGTCTCGAAAAACCAAAAAAAAAAAAAAAATTTAAAATGAAAATGTGAGTTCCCCCATTCAAAGCCAGAAAACAAGTTGCCTTTATAGCTTTTAATTTTTTATTTAATTTTTAAATTTCCTTACAGCATTCTCATACCTACATAGTTTTGGTTGATTTTTCCCCTACCCGCTCCTCTCCCCCATAGCCCTGCCCCCTTTGTCCCCAATCGTACCCTTCTACTTCCTGAATTCCCCCTTCTATTTTCATATCACATGTGTTTTGTTTCCCTTCCCACCACCTCCCTTAAAGCCTCTTTTGTCCAGTCTCACAGGCTTGACCTCTGCCCACACTCACTCCCAAATAAATATCCACATGTAAAAATTCCATGTAAACACCCATCTAGGAAATTAGAAGCTAAGATCCACAGCCCATCGAGTGTTTACTTGATGTTATAATTTGTATCTCATTCGGAAAGGCTACGTTTGTCTCTTCTCCACAACTAAAGTGCAACATTTTTTTCTGCTGCCTTTCATACCCATAGTCCATATACTTTCCTTCTCCTTGTTTTATCCCCTCTTGCCCCCTTCCCCACATTCCCCTTCAATTTGTTATTTAAACATGTTTACCCCAGCCTTAAAAAAGAAAAAACAATCCTGCTGTTAACTCCATTTTCCCCAACCAGTACTCTAAGTACCCCTGACTCCAAACCTTCATAACTACTGACATCAAACTTTTTCCTTGGGGCTGGAGAGATGGCTCAGCGGTGTGGAGCACTTGTTGCTCTTGTGGAGGACCCAGGTTTGATTCCCAACACCCACGGGTGGCTCACAACCATCAATAATCCAATTCCAGAGGCTCTGATCTCCTCTTCTGACTTCTGCAGGTACCAGGTACATGGTGCATATACATAGATTCAGGCAAAACATTCATACGCATAAATAATAATCTTTTAAATGTAAAAAAATTAAACTAATTTTCCTTTCTTCTATGATCTCCTCCCCTCTCTCTTTCTCATGTGTGATTGTCAGTTTGGGATTTGTCACTTTAACTTTTTTAAAACAGGGTCTCGTGCACCCCAGGCTAACAGTGGCACCTTTATCTTTGAATCCCTGGTGTTGGGCACGGTTCCTGAGACATAGACAGTAAAATATATGCTTAGGGACAAAGGGAAGGTGGGGAAGAAGAAAGTGGGTTTTTCAACCTGTTTCTTCCTGCAAGAATGTGGACAAACTGGCCTGTGCGTGCACTGCAGAACGGTACAACAATGGCTCAGGGGCTTTGGGAAACACTTTGCAGGTATCCAAAAATGGTAAAAACAAGGCAAAGAAGTTAGTTTAGAGATAGAGGACTTTCCTAGCATGTTCAAAGCTCAGTCCCCAGCACTGAAAACAAAGTTGAATATAGAGTTCTCGTGCGATTCTGTAATTCCATACCCAGGAACATATCCAAGAAGATTGAAAATATGTTCACACAAAATTTTGTCATAAACATTCATAGCGCCATTACTCCTAATAGTCCAAAACCTGACACAACTTGAGTTTCCAACAACCAACAAATGGATTTTTTTAAGTGGTATAGCCTGACAACGGGACGCAATTCTGCCATTAAAACGTGAGGCTCTGGTTTATGTGGCAGCATGGATAATCCCTTGAAAAGACTGTACTAACAGGACAAGATGACTTAGTTAGGATTCTAGAACTGAGCCAGAAGGATTTCCATGAGTTTGAAGCCAGCCTGGATTACATAATGAGTTTCAAGCTAGCCTGCACTACAGAGTGAGATTCTGTCAAAGGAAAAAAAAAGACAGGAAGAGGGGAAGAAGGAAGGAAGGAGAAAGAAAGATGGGAAGGCAGGCAGGCCAGGTGTAGTAGCTCACGTCTTTAATCCCAGCACTCAGGAGGCAGAGGAAGGCAAGATCTCTGTGAATTCAGGGCTACCCTGGTCTACATACCAAGTTTCAGACCAGCCATGACTACATAGAGAGACCCTATCTCAAAAAAATCATAAAACCTACAATGTAATAGTGGCTGAAACTTATGTACCTACCAACTAGGAAATTCTGAGGACTATCAGGCGCCACCAAAGCTAGGGAGAGGCGCGGCACCCATTTTCTGTCAGAACCAATCCTGCCACACTTTGACTTTGGGCTTCCGGTCTCCAGAAACGTGATAAAATAAAACTTTTCAAGCCACTCAGCTTGATGATACGTGCTAGTTACAGGAGATGGATAAAACTCGAGAGAGCTGTTATACAACCTAATGCCTGTGGTTAGCAATATGACATCCTACACTCAAAAAATCTGCTAACAGAGTAGATCTGTGGAACTTATTTTTACCATAAAACAAAGCAGGCCAAAACAAAGAGGCATGGGGAACCTTCATCAGACTATAGCCATTCATATGTGCAGTTCTGAGTATGTCAAGTATGTCTCAGTTGATTTGTTTTGAGATTGTTTAGTGATGGCTGGAGAGAAGGCTCAATAGTTAAGAGCGCTGGCTGCTCTTCCAGAGGACAGAAGATTGATTTCCAGCACCCATGTAATACCTGCCTGTAACTCAAACTCCAAAGGATTTAGCATTCTTGTATGCCTTCTTCAAGCACCTGCACACACGTGGCCAGCATGAACGGGGACACACACACACACACACACACACACACCACGAACATATAAATAAAAACGGAGTCATTTCTTTCAAGACAGGGTTTCCCTATGCAACCCTGACTGGATTGGAATTCTTCATGCAAACCAGAATGGCTTCAAACTCACAGAGACCTGCCTGCCTCTGCCAGTGGAGTTCTGTGATTTAAAAAATCCTCTTTAACTCTTTAGTGAGACAGTGTGGTGGTACATGTCTGTTATCCCAGCCCTCAGGATACTGAAGCGGGAGAATCATGAGCTTGAGGCCAGCCTGCCGCACACAGTGAGAGGGTCACAAAAAGCAACCTAACAAGAACAAATTCAATTAGCACAGTTTTGTGGTTCCAGCAGAGGGCAGTGTTTCCTTCCTTGGTAGCCAAACCAAGGAAGCATATCCAGAGGTGACTGAAACCATGCAACCATGCAACCAATGTGTGACACCACTGTCTCTGAGGCAAGAGTTTTTATTTTACTTTTTCAAGCCTGGAATTTGACATTACAGCCCCCTCCCCCCGTGCTAAGCAAGCACTCTTCTGCATGAGCTACATCCCTAGCGCCGACCACTGGGTCTGAATGTCAAAATTCATGTGGTTTTCCAATACAAAATCTTGAAGCTTTGTCTCCTGTCCTGACGTGTCGAAACACTGACGGCCCTGCCTTCAGTACTTTGCCAGTTCCATGCCTCTCTCCTCGCTCGCCTCTGGTGCTAGCTGCTAGCCCTCTCCATCCTGGCCTTGTCCCTGCATACATTTCTCCACCTCCATCCTCGTGTGTCCATTGTTTATCGGCCTTCTCCTTTTCTGTCTCTTAAAAAGACATTGTCATCAGATTTACAACCCGCCCTAAATCCAAATCATCTCCTCAATATCAGAAACCAGGTCTTAGACGTATCTTGGGTTTGGGGTGGTAGTGAGGCTAATACAGTTATCTTCAGACTGAGCTCCTTGAGATTGAGATGTCTTGTCTATTATTAGTTTACCCCCAAACACCTCGAGGAGTGCATCTTAATGATAATGCCATAAACAGAGAAAGTGCTCGGTGGGTTCGCTGAGTCCATGGGTTGGTGGCTGCTAGGACAAAGGATGTTGTCTAACCTGCGAGGTGGACACTTGGCGTAGCCTAATTGGAAAGTGTGCATTAAGGACTCACGCAGCTTGTAGAAACTTGACCATCATTCCAGGTAGGACTCAAAAAATACAGTGTACAGCCCTCAGTAAAAAGGCGTGCATGAGCCAGGTGCCTTATTGCACACCTATACCCCAGCTGGGAGGTTGGGGCAGGAAGTGGGCCAGGAGACTAGACTAAACCACACAGTTACATGCTATCCCAAAGCAATTGGGGGAGGAGGGGGCGACACAGAACACTCCATGGCTTTGCAGCCACATAGCTTAAATGAAAAGCCGTCTCACAAATCCTTGCAAATACATCCCAGATGAAGTTTCTCTGGCCTTCAGAGTTAGGTAAACTTGGCAGAAACCCCAACTGTCACAGTGAGGATCCCCAGCCCTCTCTCCAATTTCTACGAATTACTAACTCAACTTCGTGATCCTAATTTGTCATCTTCCATGTGTTCTTGATTTCTCCCCTTGCCAAAACTCAAGCCAGTTCCCGGTTGTTACGCAAGATTCCCTCGGCTCTCCTCGCATGGCAAGCACACGATATTGAGCGTTTTGCTCAAGTTCCGGGATTTACATAGTAGACCTATGTTATCCCCAAGGCCTGCTCCCTCCATTTTCTTCTCATCTGGCTTTCCCTTTCCTCTCCTTCTCTGGTACGAAAGCATGAATTCCTTCCTTTGTCTCACGCGAAGCAGTTCTCTTCATACTTATCACTGCCGCCACCGCCACCTTTTCCACCTTGCCTCCTCTCCGAACAGACATGTCAAAACACAAGACTGGAAGGAGAGCGAGGGGAGGAAGAAAATAGAGGAGAGGAGGAAAGGGAAAGGAGGCACGAGGAAAGAAATAAAGGGAAGGGAGAAAAGAGAGGGGAAAGGAAAAGAGGAGAAAGGAGAGGGAGAGGCAGAAGAAGAATTAGAAGGAAGAAAACAAGGAAGAGAAGAGGGCTAGAAGGAATTAGGATCGTCGAGGAGGAACACTCATACCGGCTCATCAAAAGACTGTCTTTATTTTCCTGTGTATAAATAACAATAGGCGAAATTTTGAAAGCCTCTGAGTAGGAAGTGAACTTCAGCAACAGCCCCTGGGCCACTTGCTGTAAACTTCCCTTAGCTTTCTTACCAGAGAGAAGCAACCATAGCGATGATTCACGCCCCCACCAGCCCGCCGCCGCCGCTGCCCCCGCAGCCCCCGCAGCCGCCGCAGCCGCCACAGCCGCCGCTGCCTTTTGCATTGTCTTTTTCTTGGCGTGCTCTCCTTGGCTCGGCTTGCCTGCAGTACACTGTGTACGAACCACGGAGATGCCTGTGCTGTTTAACTGTGCCTTTTGTTTGTTCCCACAACCAGCTCCAAAACAGCTGTTGAATGTTTGTCCTTGGATCTGAAGTCTTCCTTCAGAGACCCGGAACAGCAGCATCTTCTGCTTTTCATTTTCTTGAAGAAAGAGGAAATAGAAAGACAGAAAGAAACACGGACGGAAAGAAAGAAAGAAAGAAAGAAAGAAAGAAAGAAAGAAAGAAAGAAAGAAAGAAAGGAAGGAAGAAAGAAAGAAAGAAAGAAAGAAAGAAAGAAAGAAAGAAAGAAAGAAAGAAAGAAAGAAAGAAAGAAAGGCAGGCCAGGCGCTGTGTGTAGGTGCTAGTTAACGACTTACTTCCTCCCTTTTCCTTAATCAGCAAAGTTCATACTCCAGAGACTGCCGGGTTCCCCTTAATAAGCTTCTGACCTACGCTGAGCTGAGCTAACCGGTGGATACAAACAGCTGGCTTTAAGAACCACTGAGGGGTGCAGATGAGGGGTGCTGCCATTTGACACAGTTGTGAGGAAAGCAAGGACAATTGTCACCGTCCTGTGATGCCCCCAGCTCCAGCAGACTCCATCTGTGGAAAAGTCACGCATTTACGTGTCAACCATGTGGATCGTTTTGGTATGAATTGTCTGGTGTGTTTTGCTTTAGGGAACTTAAGAAAACTTGGCCTTGAGTGATGGACACATTTAATACCTTGTGGCATGAAAAAGCACTCAAGAAAATCAAGACAAAGTGTGCCTTTTTCTGGACGCAAGGTGTTGCTTCATGTAGAATCATTGCTTCAAGGCTAATGGCTAATCAAAACAGCCATTATTAAATGTCACTAGCTATGTGTAAATTGCTTTTTGACCACTGGTTTTCGAACTGCAGGGATAATCTAAAGAGAGCTTTGGAGGAGGGGGCTGCTGGTGACAGGAATCCAGGGTCACATGCTCTGCTCTATCCAGCCAAGGAAGCCCAGGGAGGGGTTTTCAATGTGCAGCCTGGCTCAGAGCCCCTGCTTTATGAAATCACAGCCACGGACAAGCCTTGCAAGCAACATGTGATGTGGGGGCATGAACAGTCCCATGGGCACCCTGCTGGAGATCAGCTCATGACTGTAACTACCTCAAGCTGAGTTTGCACTCCTTCTGGTGGAGGGACTTAGCCCATGCCAAAACATCTTTCGCAAGCTTCATTTTCACTTCTGTACAGTGAGTCTGTCTCCTCTCCCCTCCCGTCATCCCTCCCCTCCCCTCTCATTTCCTCTCTTCTTTTTCCCCTCTCCTCTCTCACTGTCTCCCCACCTGCCCCCTGGAGATGTAAACCTGGTGTTCAGCCCACACCATCTCTTAGAGACTCAAGTCCACCAAAGGTAGATAAGACTAGCCCAAAGCAGTGACTTCTTAAACTAATGCATCTTCGCTTGTTTGAGTAAATTATGGTCCTGCCTGTCTCACCTCAGCCCCACATCAAGGGGCTATCAGAAAAATACAAGCCTTACAAGGAAATCCCATTATCCCAGCTTCAAAAAATGGGCCCCAGATCTGCACTCTAAGCTAATAATGGCCACACCCTTGCTCCTTTCCTTCCCCCATCCCTCACAGCAAGGCTCTAGCTTCCCCACTGTTCACTCAATCTGTGACTCATAACTTGCTTTCCTCAGCTTCTCCCCACACCCAAGGCCATCTGCCCATTCTATGTTCTTCTTGCCTTCCACCTTAATATGGCGTCTGGCTCTTACCTGCATTAACCTCACTTCAATTCTCGCTACATTCAAGCCAGGTTACACCCATCAGCTAGAGGAATTTTTTAAAGTTTTTATTTCCTTTTGTTTTGCTCAAAACAGGTTCTCCCTGAGCACCCAAACCTGGCCTCAAACTTAATTCTCACTGCCTCTGCGTCCCTAAGGCTGGGATTCCAGATGTGCTGGAGGGACCTGTAAATAGTGGTTTATGGACCACTTTCCTCTTAAATGCCTCATCTCACACGTGATAAAGCCCCGTCTCCTAGCCATGACCTAGAAAGGCCTTCCTGGCCCTTGTGGCTTGTATCAAAAGCATGCATGGAACGTACCTGTCTTTCAGCCTCTCCCAGGGACCGACCGGCTGCCCCTGCCTAGAGAAAGCTGCCCCACTCAGGGCTTCTCTCTCAGCCTGCAGTCCCCTCTCTCTGGTACCTTACATGGTCAGAGTCTTCTTCGGCTGCCAGTCTTTGCTTGAAGGCCATTCTTCAAAGAGCCCCCCTCTACTACGCCATCTTGGCCATGACCTCCTACTGTTTCCCTTACATTCCCATTATTCGGATTCTGTCTCCCTCCTCTGGAGTTGAAAGTCCATGGAGAAAGGAATTTTACCTTATTGACAGTTGTGTTCATAGCTACTAACAGCATACCTGACTCTGTATAGGAAGACACCAAATATCTGACGGTTCAGTTGTAAGCTGTGATGGTATGAATGAGATTGATCGCCCCCATAAACTCATATATATGCATGCTTAGTACCCAATTGATGAGCTATTTTGGAAGGATTAGGGAGTGTGGTCTTGCCGGAATAGGTGTGGCCTGTTGGAAGGAAGTGTGTTGTTGGGACTGTGCTTTGCAGTTTCAAAAGCCCATGCCAGGCTCAGTCTCCTGCACCCTACCTGCTGCTTAAGGATCAGAATGTAACGCACCATGCCAGACGGCATGTCACCGTGCTTCTCACCACAATGACAATGGACTTAAGCCTATGAAACTGGAAACAAGCCCCCAATTACATTTTATTTTTAATAGTTTCCTTGGTGTTCTGGCTGGTTTTGTGTGTCAACTTGACACAAGTTAGTCATCAGAGGAAGGAGCTTCTGCTGAAGAAATGTCTCACTGAGATCCAGCTGGAAGGCATTTTCTCATTTAGTGATCAATGGAGGAGGGTCCAGCCCACGGGGTGTGTGGTGCCATCCCTGTTCATCTGTTTCTTCTCTAGAGATCAGTTTTCTCTTCTCTTGCCCCCACCACACACATACACACACACATACATACACACATACATGCACAAACACACATTCATACACACACGTTCATACACACATATATACATACATACACACACATACACACATTCATACACACATGCATACACACATACATACACATACACACATATATATACACACACATACATACACATACACACATCCATACACACATACATACACACACACACATACACACACACACATACACACACACACACATTAATTCTGAGCTGTTACATTTCTACTGTCCACATTTTCTAATAGATTCTGATTCTCGGGTTCTCCTGAATGCCTGAGACTTGGAGCAGAATTTTGAATTCCTGGAAAATGTAAAGTCTTAAACTGGTCTTCCAGGAGAGAAAGAGGGGGGTACTTTTATGTTGCAAAGAATTCACTTAAGGAAGGAACTATATTTTAAGCATCAGAGTATAATGCATCATTTCTAAGGAGAATTGCATTAAGTATAAGCACATATTTCTGGATCTGTTGATGAATCTTTTTGATCCTAGAACTCTTGGGAAACAGAGGCAGGAGGATTTTTATGGGTCAAGGCCAGCCTAGTCTACATAGTGAGTTTCAGGGCAGCCAAACTACATAGTGAGACCCTGTCTCATAAGAAGAGGGGGAGGAAGAGGAAGAGGAAGAGCATATATTAGGCCTGAAATCTTGATAGGTTGTTTGAAGCTGTTGGCTTTTCAAACCAAATGGCTCATCCACCAAGAGGTTCTTTTGTTACCTGATCAATCTCACTCTACTGCTAATAGTGCAAACTTGGATGAGTAAAATGTCACATCGAGAGAGAGAAGCCTGCTTCCCTGTTCTTATGCGCAATTTCATAAAATAGCATGTACCCACACATGCTCAAATGTATAGAAAAAGAGCCATCCATGTATTTGAATTTTAAAAAGTGGTTGAAATTTAAAAAGTGTGGTAAGTTTTAAGTTTTTGTGGCATGATGTCATTTAAGTTACAATAGGCATGTTCAGAAAAAACTAGATAGGGCAAAGCATTGTGTATCGCGGTTGATATTCTGACTTTGGGGACTGGAGAGATGGCCCAGTGGTTAAGAAAATTGGCTGCAGCTGGGCGGTGGTGGTGCACACCTTTAATCCCAGCACTTGGGAGGCAGAGGCAGGCAGATCTCTGTTGTGAGTTCGAGTCCAGCCTAGTCTACAAGAGCTAGTTCTAGGACAGGCTCCAAAGCTACAGAAAAACCCTGTCTCCAAAAAACAAAACAAAAAAAAAGAATATTGGCTACTCCAAAGGGGTCAAGGACAACATGGAAAGATTCGCAATCAATTCAACTAACCTGAGCTCATAGGGGCTTGCAGAAACTGAACCTATAACCAGGGAGTCTGCATGGGACTGACCTAGGCCTTCTGCATATGTGTGACAGTTGTATAGCTTGGTCCTCTTATGTGACTCCTAACAATGGGAAGAGGGGCTGTCTCCAACTCTAACTGGTTTTTGGGACCCTACTCCTCATACCGGGTCACCTGGCCCAGCCTTAATACATGGGGAGGTGCTTAGTCTTATTGCAACTTGATATGCTATGTTTTGTTGATACTCATAGGAGATTGGGCCTTTCCTGGATGGAGGTGGAAGAGGAGGGTATTGGGGAGTGGGAGGGGAATGGGGGAGAGGGACTGGGAGGGGATGATGCGGTGGGGGAAATGAAGCTGAGGTGTAAAATAAATAGATGAATAAGGTGCTGGAAAGATGGCTCAGAGGTTAAGAGCACTGGCTGTTCTTCCAGAGATCTTAATTCCCAGAAACTGCATGGTGGCTCACAACCATCTGTAATGAGATCTGGCGCCCTCTTCTGGCTTACAGGGAAACATGCAGGCAGAACACTGTATACATAATAAATAAAAAATCTTTAAAAATAGACAAATTAAAAAAATGCCAGCTGCTCTTCCAGAGGACCGAAGTTCAATTCCCAGCACTCACATGGCAGCTCACAACTGCCTGTAACTGCAGCCCCAGGAGATCCAATGCCCTGTGAGGGCCTCTGAGGGCACCAGGCACACACACGGTACATAGACATACTTGCAAGCAAAACACCCATACACGTAAAATAAAAAGTTTCTAAAATCTGGATTTGTAGCCCAATGGTTCAAATCTTTGTTTCTGTCTTTTAGTCAGCTGTCTAAAGTTTGATTTCTTATTATAAAATAGAAAGGCCGGGCGGTGGTGGCGCACGCCTTTAATCCCAGCACTCGGGAGGCAGAGGCAGGTGGATCTCTGAGTTCGAGGCCAGCCTGGTCTACAAGAGCTAGTTCCAGGACAGGCTCTAAAGCTGCAGCGAAACCCTGTCTCGAAAAACCCAAAAAATAAATAAGTAGATAGATAGATAGATAGATAGATAGATAGATAAAATAGAAGTGTTAGCTTTTGTGTTTTTGAGGTGTTTCTGAGGAGTTTCGTGTTTCTGAGGCGAGATTTACTTACAAGGATGGTGTATATAAATTAGGGATTATTCTTTCTTTTTTTGAGTTTATTGTGGTTTTTCTTGTTGTTGCTGTTGTTTTTTGGAGGGGGGTGGATTGTTGTTAGGGTCTCACTATGTAGAAGAAGGAGAAGAAATACAGCTCAAAGAAGTTACTTTTAAATAAATCTCCATAGATGCACCTTGCCTAAAAAGTCAATTTTCATTTTGCCAGCTTGCTGTTCCGTTTCCTTGGTCCTTAGGGAAAGGCACTTCAGAATGCATATAGAGGGTCAGTCAAAACGTAACATTGGTGTTGTATCTACATGTGAAGCAGCATAGGCAAGTAGCTTTGAAATGCCTCCTGTCCTAGCAGGTCCTCAAGGGTGCAGCCCGTGACACAGCAAGAAAATTAGACTCTAATTGTGGTGGCATGCGACAGAGGCAGGAGAGAAAGGAAGAAAAGAATAGGGAAGGAGAAAGAGGGAAAGGAGAAAGGAAGGGAAGGAAAAATTTTCTAGCCTGGGGCTGGGTATGCAGTTCACTGGTAGAGCACTTGCCTAGCATGCAAAGTAGAAAAAAAAATGAAAAAGAGGTCCCAGCACTCGGGAGGCAGAGGCAGGTGGGTCTCTGAGTTCAAGGCCAGACTGGTCTAGAAAGCGAGTTCTAGGACGGACAGCCAGGGCTACACAGAGAAATTCTGTCTCGAAAAATGAAAAAGGAAGGACAGAAGGAAGGAAGGAAGGAAGGAAGGAAGGGAGGGAGGGAGGGAGGGAGGGAGGGAGGGAGGGAGGGAGGGAAGGAGGGAGGGAGGGAAAAGGGGAGGAAGGCACACACACACACACACACACACAGACACATGCACACACACACCCCACAGAAGGAGGCTGTGTACACACAGATGCCACAGTTGGAGGGAGGGCTGCAGTCATAAGCTAAGTGGAGTCGAGGATTACCGATGGCCACCAGAAATTATCAAGGACTCTCTTCTGAAGCCCCATGCCCTGCAACACCTCCCCTCCAAACATCCAATGCAACAGAATAGATTCCTGTTGCTTGAAGCCAAATAACAGATGCAAAGGCAAAGGCTGTCCTGTGTCCTTTATACATACTTTTTCCCACGTCCTGCTCCACGTTTTTATTGGTTTCTCCATTTTCCATGCTCTTCATTGCAAAGAAAGTTTCTGTGGTCTCTCTTCTCCCCCCACCTCCACCTTTCAAGAGGTAATACTCCTTTTTTGAAGTGACCCTTTTCTGACCCCCATCAGTCCCCAAATCAACAGGCCATTTTTTTTTCTGTTCCCACCTGCCCTTGGGTTAAATACAAATGGCTGTTATGTTAACAGAAGAGAAGAAGATGTGAATAGAGCTGCAAGAAAGTTTGCCTAATTTGTAAAATAAAATGAGTTTCGATTCTGGCAGCTTATGTATTATTCTTGCAAGGACTGGCTTTACATCGATCATCTTTTTTTCCTGGCAGTCAAGTGTGGAATATGGTGGAGGGAGAAATGTAATTGTGTAGACATAAAAAATTGCGTCTCGATCCCCATCATCGGGCCACTTTTCTCAAGATGCTATCTTGGTGTCCTTCAGAGCAATAACGATACCAATTGAGAACGTAACAGAAGCAACTTAAGTGTTATGCCTCGTTTACTTCTGGCAAGCCTAATGTACTTCAGAGCGGGGCTATTGCTCATGACATAAGGTTCTGCCAGAAAGACTGGAAACACTTCAAGACCATTAAAATAAAATGCCAACCATTCCTGCTGTTCAAATATTCTTCAACTTCTAATTTAAGGCACCAACACCTAAGAATGTAATTGTGTTATTCTCTCTGATAGCTGGAATCTATCCAAGCCAAATGCCTAGGAATTATGGACTATTGGGGCTACAGGAGTCCAGAAGACAAATGAGGTGGGTAAAACGTGTTATTTTGTACTGGCTCGTTCAACATTTGGGCTCGGTGACCATTTGTGTGTTAAAATGCATTCAAAGACGAACGTGTCTGAGGTGTCTTTCCTCAGCTCAGTTGAAGAAGAGGTTGGGGAAATGGACAAAACATCTCAAGATCGAAACTTAGGGGAGAGAGAGAAGAAAGACTCACACACCTCTACTTAGAATTATTTTCCACACTGAATTTTTCCTCTAATTGTCCTTTTCAAAAAATCTGGGAGTTGCCACCTTAATGAAGCTGTCCCTTGCAAGTCAAACTTCTCTCCCTGATTAGCGAGCAAGAGCGGGCGAGAAAGGGTGCGCTGGATCAAAACAGGGTGATTTTGAAAGCAAACACTGGACAAGGTGATGCCTGCCTCGGTCTCATGAGAAGCCATTTCTGTCTGACACCTGCCTCAGGTACCCCACGGGCAGGCACATCAGGACTTTGACTGGGACATGGTGCCAATTCAAAGTGTCACAGAATAGGCGAATGGGGGAAAATTCCAAGCCAGTTACTATTCTTCAATAGAAAGCAATACTGTAGTTTAAATTAGCAAGGTGCTGCTGAGCCCTTATTTAAAATGCGTTTGCACTGACATCCGAAGAAAGGAATTTTTTTCTTGTTTAATTGCACTGTCAGTGCAGAATGCTTTCACTTAAAACCGTTCCGAGGTAGACCTTTGTAATAGAAAGGGACAATTTAAATTGCCATGATAGCAGCAGAAATGGTGCTGAAAGTCAGTACTAAACTCAAGTCGCAGTTGGCTCCAGACCAGTTTGTTAAAGCTAAAGAAAAGGTGCTGGGGGAAGGAAAGAGAGGAGTGAACTGGTGAATCATTAAATCCTTTGTCTCCATTGTAATAACATCAGCTGTGCTGAAGTCATCTGGCTCCCAGGGGATGCAATGTACATTTCTATTGAATTCCACATTATTCCGCTCTAACGTTTGCCCTGATTAATGCTGACTACAGGAGACCTGCTCCAGTCACGGGCACTCACTTCTCTGCAGTGACTTTGTTTTCTCGTCTTTGCTCCTGGGGTGCAATGAGAGGAACTGTGGCTTCCATTTGCCGGTTGGAGTTCCAAAGTGCCTTTCTTTACTCTCCCTAGAATTACTCAGAGTCTCCTGGCGGCCCCTGCAGGTGACTCTCTCTAGCTTCCTGGAGTGCCATCTGCAGACTGAATTCCGCCCGAGAAAGCTGAGGTCCAGGCCGCCTGAGGGAGGCCTCTGATCAAACCCAGCTGCTTCACTAAAGCAACTGACCTGCCAAACCAGTGTGGCAGCATGGTGTGGGGTGGGGGTACGGGGCAGTGGATGAGATACTGCTTCTGTGAACCTGGATAACCGCTCACAGATGAGTCCTTTGACTTTTGAACATGGGGACACAGGCAGAGAGAGAGAGTGCAGAAGTTTGGAAGGATGAATGAGGGCCAGACAAGCCTGGAAGCTGGGGCCCATCTAGGCACTTTCATAGTTTCTTTCTCTCACACTTGTTTAGAAATTGTCTCTGGAACATGCCCCCTTAAAAGGATATTAATCATTTCATTTTTTCTGGAAATAATAGGTAAACTAGCTTATCGGATTACCCTTTTAAAACCGCACTGCAGATGTTGGAGAGACAGCCCAGTCCATAGGTGTCCAGAAACCACTTTTTTAAAAAAGTGCTAGCCATAATGTCACACTTGTAACCCTGGTGCTCGAGAGGTAGAACCAGAACCCATAAGCCGCACTGGCCAGCTCATCTAGTCTAATTGCTGAGTGCCACAGGCCAAGGAGAGCCCTGTGTTTGAACAGGTACTGCTCCCAAAGATCACACACTTGGACACACATGAACGAATCTTAAAAATAAGCACTGCAGCTGGGCATGGTGTTCCAGGCCTGTGATCTCAACACTCAGAGCCCATGGTCGGAGGAATGCAAGTTTAAGGCCACATCAAACTACATGGTGAGCTCCAGCTTGAACTGTACAATGAGACCCTTTATAAAAATGAATACATATAAGCCGGGCGGTGGTGGCACACGCCTTTAATCCCAGCACTCGGGAGGCAGAGGCAGGCGGATCTCTGTGAGTTCGAGACCAGCCTGGTCTACAAGAGCTAGTTCCAGGACAGGCTCCAAAGCCACAGAGAAACCCTGTCTCGAAAAACCAAAAAAAAAAAAAAAAAAAAAAAAAAAATGAATACATATAAAGACATGCTGCACACGTCTTTATTGTGTAAAAATTGCTTCCAAGAGTCAATGATGCTAATCAGGCTTGGTTTAAGGAAGCATACTTTGCAATTTAAATCTAAACTATTGTGCCAGGCTGGTGAGTGTTCTGCAGGTAAAGGCATTTGGTAAGCAAGCCTAGTGACCTGAATTCAACCCTTGGCACCTACGTAAAGATGGGAGGAGATAACTCACTCCACAAAATTGTCCTCTGGCCTCTACACATATGCATGTGCACACACACACACACACACACACACACACACACACATACACACACACACACACACCATTTCCACACACATTCACAAAAATAATACTTTTCTTTTCTTGGTTTTTTGAGACAGGGTTTCTATGTGTAGCCCTAGCTGTCCTGGAACTTGTACTGTAGATCAGGCTGGCCCCAGACTTAGATACCTGCCTGACTCTACCTCCAGAGTGCTGGAACCAAATGTGTACAATGACAATATCTTTTAAATGTAAGTAAAATAGTATAGTTAGGCTAGTGTTTCTGAATTGCTGCCTGGGGCCATCTAATTTAGGGACCTTGGGAATGACTCTCTACCCATCAAATTTTCCTTAGGTTACATATTACAATTTCTGAAATTTTCCATTATTCAAAAGCAGAGAGAGGCAGCCATGGTAATCACTTGGAGAATGACATTAGGATCTTCTCGGGTACATAGGATGGATTACAGAGGCACCAAGAAAATCCTACTTTTGTATTGTTGCTTGTTTGTTGAGGCAGGGTCTCCTGTATCCCAGGCTGGCCTGGAACTTGCTACATAGCTGAAAAGGGCCTTGAACTCCTGAACTTCCTGCATCTCCCTCCCAAGTGCTGGGGCTGCCAGCATGCACTGGCCTGACCAGCTTACGGCTCCTTTGTGCTTCTTTTCCCTTCTTAGTGAACACCTCTACTTGCTTGCCTGTTTCCTGACTATTGCACCCCCTTCTTTTTGTGTGTTTTGGTAGTGATGAGTTTTTATTATTATCTGTTGGGAGCTGTGAACCCCCAGATCCTGAATTTCTTGTAAACAATGTGTTGTGCTTGCAGCTGCTCTGAGACCCTCTGGAGTTCCTGATGGCAGGGGAGTGGTTTCTGGTGGGTTTGGCTGGGGCATGGCTAACAGTTAAGGATCCCTATGTAAGAGGCTCTGGTACACAATAAAGTGGGCATTCTTGGGGCATTCCTGTTTCAAGGATGACCCATGTCTCTGCCTGTGTGTCTTTGTGTGTTTAAATCTCCAGGCACTTGCCCAGTTCGTGAATGGTCCTGTAGTGCATGTGCCGCAATACAGGAGTAGTACCGTACTGTCATGTAGTACAGGTGGGCAGTACAATTATTATTATTATTATTATTATTATTATAGTTCTAGAAACAGAACTTGGGGTATTGCAAATGCTAGGCACGCTTGTCTTTTTTGTTGGGCATTTTGGGATGTAGTCGTGTATGCAGATGTTTATGCACATGTGTGCATATATATGTAGGAACCAGAGGTCAACCTCTGGTTTCATTCCTCAGAAGTCACCCACCATGCTTAAGGCAATCAGTATCTTTCATTTGCCTGGAACCCATCAAATTGTCTAGGCTGTCTGGGTAGTGAGTCCCAGTGAAGGTCTTGCTGCCTTCACCTCCCCATGTGTGATTACAAACAGCTCCAGCACCTCTGGCATTTTACGAGGATGCTTGAAATCAAACTCAAGTCCTCCTGCTTAGAAAGCAAGCAGTTTACCAACTCACCATCCCCAACCATCTTCTTTTGTTTGGTTTGGTTTGGTTTGGTTTGGTTTGAGACAGTGTCTCACTGTATAGTCCTTGCTGTCCTGGAACTCCCTATGTAGACCAGGCTGGCCTCAAACTCAGAGATCTGCTTGCCTCTGCCTCCCGAGCGTTGAGATTAAAGGTGTGCGCCATTACAGTTTTGTTTTGAGACAGTCTCAAGTAGCTCAGGGTTGCCTCAAACTTGTTATGTAGTAAAAAGTGGCCTTGAACTAATCCTCCTGCCTCAGCCTCCAGAGTGCTAGGATTACAGGCATATCCCACCATATCTTACTTCATGTATGCATTTCTGTGTGTTTATACAGACATGCAATTTTAAAGGAAAGAGCTGAAATACTTACCAACTCTTTATGCCATATTCTAACAAGTTTCATCCCCTTGCACCAAAAATAATGGCAAGTTAGACGGGAGAGGATTGCAGAAGACTGTGCTATTGATTACTAATTGTTAGATACATACTTGCTTATATAGCCTGACAGAAAAAGGGACAGCATGGACAGTCATTGACCTACAATGCTAACTCTGAGCCAGGAAGTGAGCAACAAGTGACTTCTCCCGTAATCTGTAAGCACAGGATTGAAATATATGCTATGAGTGGAAATAGGTCCACAAAATCTTAGTGAATGCTCTAAGAGCACCATTCATCCTAGCCAAAAGGCGAGAGCCTAATGGGTTGGTGGAAATGACAAAACAAGCCATGGCACAGCCTTCCAGTGGATCAGAAATAGGAATGAAGTGCTGACCCATGCTATAATGTGAATCAGTGCTAAAAACAGTGTGCTAAAATGGGAGGCCAGACAAAAAAATACAGCCTGTTTCGTGGAATGTCCACAACAAGCATACCTATACAGAGAGAAGGCAGACTGAGGGTTGCTTGTTGCTTAGAAAGGATAAGGGTGGAGTACCTGAGTGCGTGAAAACTTTCCTTCCTTTTTTCTTTCCTTCCTTCTTTCTTTCCTTCCTTCCTTCTTTCTTTCCTTCCTTCTTCCTTTCCGTCCTTCCTTCTCTCTCTCTCTCTTTCTTTCTTTCTTTCTTTCTTTCTTTCTTTCTTTCTTTCTTTCTTTCTTTCTTTTTTGGCTTTTGGAGACACGGTTTCTCTGTATAGCCCTGGCTGGCCTAGAACTCACTCTACAAACCAGGCTGGCCTCTGCTTCTTGAGTGCTAAGATTAAAGGTGTATGTACCATTGCCGCCTGGCAAGAGTTGCTTTACAAGATGATTTAAATGTTTTAAACTTGACCATTGTGAATATACGAACAAACAAAACATTGGATTGTACAAATGGGTGAACTGTTTTAATTGTGTTTTTTTTTTCGTTGTTTATTTTGTTTCTTCTTGTACTAAGGAAGGAGCCCCAGGTTCTCCATGTGTGAGGCAAGCTCTCAGCCACTGAGCTCTTTCTCTCTCTCTCTCTCTCTCTCTCTCTCTCTCTCTCTCTCTCTCTCTCTCTCTCTCTCTCTCTCTCTCACACACACACACACACACACACAGAGTCACTCACTCACCACCACCCCACCCTAGGCTGATGTAGGAGTGTTTCTATCTATCTGTTGTTTCATTGGTTAATTAATAAAGAAATTGCTTGGCCTGATAGGTCAGAACATAGGTGAGTGGAGTAGACAGAACAGAATGCTGGGAAGAAGGGAAATGAGGCAGTCGCCATGATTCTCCGACCCAAGACAGATGCCATGGAGCCAGCCGCCAGGTCAGACATGCTGAATCTTTCCCGGTAAGCCACGATCTTGTGGTGGCATACAGATAATTAGATATGGGTTAGTCAAGATGTGAGAGTTAGCCAATAAGAGGCTGAAACTAATGGGCCAGGCAGTGTTTAAATGAATACAGTTTGTATGTTGTTATTTCGGGTGTAAAGCTAGCCGTGTGGGGAGCAGGGCGGAACGAAAAGCAGGCCTGCCCACAGCTCCTCACTACACTAGGCAACATTGAGATCCTTAGGATGAAAAAGGGAAAGTAGATAGGTATCACAAAGTATGGCTACTGGAGTCAACCTCCATGTGCACAGGTGGGCTCAAGAGGTAGGCCTGGACCACATCTTTACACAAGGCACCTTCTGAACTACAGACACTGTTAATTATCTGGGACCTTGCGGGAAGGTTGTTTTTCTTTTTTCCATTTTCGTGTGTGTGTGTGTGTGTATGTGTGTGTGTGTGTGTGGTATTTGCATGTGTATGGGCACAGGAGTGAGTGTGAGAGCATGGACACACGTGGCTGTGGAGGCAGCCTAATGATGTCAGGAATCAGTCTCCATTGCTCCCCGACCTTCTTCATTGAGACAGGGTCTGTCACAGACATAGCTACAGCGGCTTGCCCTGGAGATGCCCAGTCTGTACCTTTCTGAGGCTGGAAGGATGTGAAATCACCGGTGTACTGCTACACTCACCCAGCATTCTCGTGGGCTCTAGGCATCCAAACTCTTGTCCTCCTGCTCATGTGTGATCTAAGCACTGAGCAATCTCCACAATCTGCTGAGGTCTGGGCTGGTGTCATAGCCATAATAAGAGAAGGAGCCAAGTAAAACCCTTTAAATAAAAGCTGCTTTCTGTCAAACACATGGCTAGCATTCTGATTTAATCAGGATTTTTTCCCAGAAAGATAGCACCAATGGAGAGGCAGAGGAAGGGAGGAGGAAGAGAGGAGGAGGCGATGACAGGACAGGAGGGAAGGAGAGAAAAAGAGGAGCGAGAAGGGCTCGTGTGATGTGCAGAAGGGGGTGGCGATGGGCTAGTCTGACACCTGCAGACCACACAGGCTGCTCAGGGGCTCCTGACCTGCTCTTGATATCTGCAGCAGAGTCCCTTCTTCCTCAAGACTTCTCAGTGTCCGTCCTCAAGACCTTGGAGTGATGGTGCTCCAAGTCGGCTGAGAAGGTGGTGTTGGAGAAAGCCATTCTCAGAAAGCAAGCAAAAGTCGCAGAAGCCAATAGCTCAGCGAGGAGATGCCTGCAGAGATCAGCCAGTGGCAGCCCTTGAATGGAAAGTATGCCAGGCACCTAGCTAAAGCAAGCAAAACTTCAGGGGGCAGAGCATACAGGGCTTTGTTTCAACCTGTTAATGTTTTTTCTCTGGTGCTAAGGCTAAAACCCAAGACTTTGCCCATACTGGGCAAGTATGGTACCACCAAGCTACATACAACCTTTATAGATGTTTGTTTGCTTGTTTGCTTTTAGTTAGGGTCTTGCTAGAACTCAGCCTCCTGAGTGCTGATCTGAAGGAGAGGAGAGTTATTCTGGATGAAATGGGGAAGACATCTCCTCTGTTGCTTAGAGTCTTTGCTGGGGTCATCCTTGTGGATTCCTAGGAATTTCCCTAGGGCCAGGTTTCTAGCTAGCCCTTTGATGGCTCCCTCAATCAAGATATCTCTTTCCTTGCCCTCCCTTTCTGTGGAGAGGAGGGAGTGGGAACAGGGATAGCTATGTAAAATGAGAAAAGATTATATTAAGAATATTAATAAAAAAGAAAAAAGAAATTGGGAATACAGTGAATAAAGAAATGGCATGAATTGACTCACATTTTAGCAAAATTATTGGCCACTATATTGAGAAGGGACTTCAGGAGCCTTTGAGATGGCTCAGTGAGTAAAGGCACTTGCCACCAAGACTGATGACCTGAGTTCAATCCCTGGGATCAGAGGGTTGCTCTCTAACCTCCACGCATGTAGTGTGGTTAACACACACTCACATGGACACATGCATATGTTCACACAAATAAAACCAAAAAAAAATTGTAAGGCATGTAGGCCAGGACAGAAGCAAAGGCAGTTCGGAGGGGGCGAATCCAGGTAAGAAGGAACAGTAGCTTGGGTAAACACAACAGTCACAGGTAGAGGAGAATGTCTCAGCAAGAAGCTGGATTTAATTATAGCTTGAAGATGAGACCCTGATTTGCCGGCAGATGTGCGGGCTATGAGAGAAATGTAAGTGTCTTCTGTGATTTAGGGCAGTTTCGACAGAGGAACCCGGGCAGAGTCCGATCAGAACAGCTCATGGGAGAACAGAAGCAACACGATTAGAGATCGTGAACAAAAGAGAAGGTCATATGTGTTTGGCACAGAAGCAGTAGCAGCTTGTGCATGTGCTGATGGGGCGGCCCAGGAACGAGGAGCAAGCCCAGCAGTGACTCCAGAGAAAGGGAAGGGGCTGCAGCCTGATCCTTGAGAGGGGACAGGATTTAGCACACAATCATGGTCTGCTCCTGGCCACAGCATAAATAAGTCATTCATCTTTGTTAAGCAGGAAGCAAGGCCAGGTCAGCTGAACAAACGCAGCTGGAAGGCAAGAGGTGGAAAGTTTGAGGGGAGAGGGAGAGAGAGAAAATAACAGCCATGACTTCATAATTTTACCTGAGTTTGAAGCTGGGCGAGCTCTTTATTAAAGGCTTCCTTCTGTTCCCGGTAAAAATCCGTGTGCCCCAGAAGAGGATGTGGAGGTAGAACAGACCCCCAGATGTTTGCAGTGAGACAGGAAGTGTACCACAATGGACAAGGATTGCAGGGTGCAAGTACTTGGCCATGTGGCCTAGAAGTGGACCCCACTGTGAGGTCTGTCAGTACCTCCAGGAAGCAGTACATCAGCGATTCTCAACCTATGGCTCACGACTCTTTTGCTGGGGGATCAAACAACCCTTCCACAGGAGTGGCCTAAGACCATCTGTATATATCAGATATTTACATTATGATTCATAACAGTAGCAAAATTGCAATTATGAAGTAGGAAGGAAAAAATCATTTTATGGCTGGGGGTCTTGCCACAATATTTAATATCGCTGTATTAAAGGGGCGCAGCACTGGGGAAGTTGAGGAGCGCTGCAGTGGAGAAAGGAACTTTCCCCCATCTTGCTCACTTGCTTTCTTCAAATGGGAAGGGAGATAAGGAAATTCAGGTGGCCGGAAAAAACCTTCTTTGCGAGTGTCCTTATTTACTTTGGTATTGCTGCTATCATAATACCTGACAGAAACAAGGGGAGAGTTGGGCTTGTGGTTTTCAAGAGATTTCAGTCTATTGTGGGGAGGAAAAAGACCACTCATTTTTGGTTACTTTTCCATTGCTGTACTGGAACGCCATGACTAAAGAAATTAGGGAAGAAAGTTGATCTGGGCTTATGGCTCATCATGGTGGGGGACGCATGGCAGCAGGCAGCAGCAGGTCTGGTGACAGGAACTGAACGCTGAGAGCCTACATCTGAACCTCAAGCATAAAGCGGACAGAGCAAACTGGAAGTGGGTGAGGGCTCTTACTCTAAAAGCCTGACCCCAGTAGCGTGCGATCTGCTGAACTTCCCCACACAGTGCCACCGACTGGGAACCAAGTATTCAAATGTGAGAGCCTGGGGAGGGGGGGCGAGGCATTCTCATTCAGCCCACTATACCCTGGGTTCTAAAAGCAGAGGCTGTTTTCATGGCCAGGACCAGGAAGCAGAGAGGACAGGCCAGAACCAGGACCAGGAAGCAGAGAGGACAGGCCAGAACCAGGGATGAATAGAACCTTACAAGCCTCACCTCTAATGACCCTGCCAGCTGGGTCCTACCTCCTAAGGTCTCCACAGCTTTCCAAAACAGTGTCATCAGCTGCAGAACCAGTGTTCAAACACGAGGCTTTGAGGAGCCATCACAGATTCGAGCCATAGCAGCTCCCCAGTCTCTGAATGGATGGTCCAGCTCCTCTATCAAAACTGAATGCATATGCCAGACATGGTGGTGCGTGCCTTTAATCCCAGCACTCAGGAGACAGAAGCAGGAGGATCTCTCTGATCCTGGCCAGCCTGGACTACAGAGCAAGTCCTAGGACAGCCAGGGCTATCTCAAAAACAAACAAGCAAACCTAAGGTGAGTGTTGACAGGTTTCTATCCCACCCGGTCCCGCATACCCCCAGAAATAGATTGCATAATGCTTATTAACCTTGAATTTTCTTAATGCTAATAAGAAAGGAACAGCAGCAGCAAAGAGACACTGGAAAACAGAAAAAACTTCTGAATTAAATGAGCTGGTGTATTTCAAGGATGTGTTGACCTCACAATGGAAACCAGGAGATGTTCTATGTTGGGGAAGGGGTTTCATTCTTATTTCCACAGGAGAAGAAAAGTTATGGATACCATCAAAATAAATAAAGATTCGGTTTGAAACAGACAAACCTCTTGAGAAAGAGAAATGACAGCTCATCCACAGGGGCGACAATCATACAGGTGGTTAAAAAAAACCTCATAAGGGATGGGGCAGGGTTCTGCTCTTGTCTTTGCAGGAAAATACTCATCTTCAAAGAGTCGCGAGACCTTGGACATCTAAATGCCTAACGATGAAAAGGTAGCTATTCAGAAAGAATCAACAAGCCAGGAGGAATCTGACTTATGATGGTGCATCATCTGCATGGTAAAATTTTATTATCTGGACACATATACATCTCTACTTAAAAATTAGAGCTGGCTTTGGAGTTGGAGATGGCTGTCCTTCTCCAAATCCAAGCATGTTGTTAAAAGAAAACTACAGAGTTTCTGTCTCATGTCAGGAGCCATCTGGTATGGGACAAAAAGAAGACAGATTTTAAGGAAATATTTTACTTTTCTCCATACCCATTTTGTCTATATCATATCTTTCACTGAATATAGGTTTATATGAATAATGCTTGAGTTTTCCACAATGAACAGTAGATTTTCCTGCAGTAATCTTTGAAGCTTCCAGGAAGAAGATGGGGCCCCACAACAAAGACTCTACCTGTTCAATATGATGTCATGATGCTGATAGCACTATTATGAGACCAGTTTTGGGGTACCAGCTATGGAAATGGTACACCTTCTTACAATGTTCTGGCCAGAACTCCAAATAAGAACTTCAGAAAAACCCTATTGACTACTCAGAGACCTTTTGCAATTATACAAAACAGCAATCTTGAAACTTAACCATCATTATACTTTTACAGGATTCCATAGAAAGAACATCGCCCCCATGACAGCTGGAAGCACTTCTAGAAGATGACGCCCCCTCTCTCAACAAAGTTTTTCCTCAGGGTTAGGGACACTATTTAGGGGTTGATTATTACTGGTATTGGGGGTTGGAGTGGAAACTATGTAGGCCCAGAGATCTCATTTAAAAAAGAGGGAAAACTGAATGGGAAAATAGGTAGATTAGTGTGAACTTACACTAATAATAATAGTAGTGAGTAATAGAGTGAATACTTGTGAGCTATTGTTTATGGACAATTTACATTGGTATAGATTTTTGTGTATTGTACAAGTTCAAATTATATTTGTTATATTGAATATGCTCCTATTTCTTTTTACAATATTTGTACACCTATGCAACGTTATTTTGTCAGATTGTATGCATGCATGTGTCTACCTCTGTTTAAGACATTTTGTATAGTGATACAATTTTAGGATATATTTATCATATTGCATTATACATTTCTACCACTGATAAAGATACTTATACACACACACACACACACACACACACACACACACACACACACACACACACACATATATATATATATATATATATATATATATATATATAACACAAAACTGGAAACCATAACATACTTGCAGAGGATCTGGTACAGACCCATGCAGGCCCTGTGCATACTGTGTCAGTCTCTGTGAGTTCATATGTCCTTTGTTCATGTTGACTTAGAGGGCCTTGTTTTCTTCTCTTCTCTTTAAGTTACCCAGTGTCAGGTATTTTGTTATAGCAGCACAAACAGACTAAGACACCTACTAACTCAAAAACTCTGAATGCAAGGCTCTGCAGTCTGTGCTTTAGCAAGGTAATTGCAATTCAGGCGACAGCTTGTGAACCGCTGCCGGGAGGCGCCTGGCAAAGTTTCCTCTGCTCTGATCCCGTGCTGCCACCTATTGGGCGAGCTCGTCCACATGCTGCGAGGCAAATGAAACCTAGTCAAAGGGGGAACGAATTTCCTTGATTTTTCTCTTCTAAACAACTTTACAAATCAAAATTTAAAAAAGTTTATGAGTCCTTGTGTGCAAACACTAGTTTTACATTGCTGTAAGGAATATATTTAGAGTTTCTTTTACATTTGTTGGCTCTCTCTCTCTCTCTCTCTCTCTCTCTCTCTCTCTCTCTCTCTCTGTGTGTGTGTGTGTGTGTGTGTGTGTGTGTGTGTGAAGACAACTTGCTGGAATCCATTCTCTCCTTCTATCATGGGGGTCCCAGGAATCAACTCAGGTCATCAGACAGATTGTGTAGACAAGATAAATATTTGGAATTAATAACATCTCAGTGAATCTTAGAAGTTTGTTATAGCCCAAATTAGTCATTCCTTGTTTTATACGCTTAAGCTATCTCCAATTTTCTGTAGTCATAACTAATAGCATAGTAAATGCTTCTGCATGATAGACTGGAGGTGGTTATTTCTTTGACATTATAATCTTCAAACTGAAATTGCTTTTTCTTCTGAAAGGTTTATTTGTTTTTATGTGTATGAGTGTTTTGCCTTTATGTGTGTGTATCAATGTACCATGTCATGCAGTGTCTGCCAAGGCCAGAAGATGGCATCAGAGCCCATGGAAGTAGAGTTACAGACAGTTGTGAGCTGCCTTGTGGGTGCTGGGATTTGAACCCAGGTCCTCCTCAACAGCATCCAGTGCTCTTAACACTGAGACATCTCACCAGCCCTAAAAGTTCTTTTTAAATTTTGTTTAATTTCCTTATTTAAAAATGTGGCAGGGTCGGGTGGTGGTGGCACATGCCTTTAATCCCAGCACTCGGGAGGCAGAGGCAGGCGGATCTCTGTGAGTTCGAGGCCAGCCTGGTCTACAAGAGCTAGTTCCAGGGCAGGCTCCAAAGCTACAGAGAAACCCTGTCTCGAAAAACCAGGAAAAAAAAGTGGCAGAATCCAGCTATGATGGCTCATTCCTTTAATCCCAGCACTCAGGAGGCAGAGGCAGGAAGTTTTCTGTGACTTTGAAGCCAGCCTGGTCTACATAGTGAGTTCCAGGACAGCCAGAGCTATATAATGAGACCCTGTCTCAAAAATAGACAGGGTCTCACTATACTACCCAGGCTCAGAGTGTTCCTTCTTGAGCCTTGTGAGTACCTGGATTTACAAGCATGTACTGCCCATGCTTAAGGTATATAACATCAGCATTTTTATTTTGTCTAAGGTTTTATATATTGTTTTGTTTTGATTTGGTTTAGACAGTCTCTGTAGGCTTACCTCGAATTCGTTATGCAGCTGTCTTAGTCAGGTTTCTACTGCTGTGACAAAACTCCAGGACCAAGAAGCGAGTTGGGGAGGAAAAGGTTTATTTGGCTTTGATGATGAGCAGCACAGTTCATCATCAAAGGAAGTCAGGACAGAAGTCAAGCAGGAGCCTGGAGGTAGGGGCTGATGCAGAGGTCTTGGAGGAGGTGCTGCTCCACACAGCGTGCTCAGTCTGCTTTGTTTGTTTGTTTGTTTGTTTGTTTGTTTTTTGAGACAGGGTTTCTCTGTGTAACAGTCCTAACTGTCCTGGAACTCGCTTTGTAACCAGGCTGGCCTTGAACTCACAGAGATCCGCTAGCTCTTTCTCCCAAGTGCTGAAATTAAAGGTGTGCGCCACCACTGCCTGGCCCAGCCTGCTTTCTTATAGAACCCAGGACCACCAGCCCAGGGATGGCACTACCCACAATGGGCTGGACTTTCCTCATGAATCACTAGTTAAGAAATTGCCCTGCAGGCTTGCATACAGCCCAATCTTACAGAGGTGTTTTCTCAGTTGAGGTCCCTTCCTTTCAGATAACTCTAGCTTTGTGTCAAGTTGAAGTTAAGACTAGCCAGCACAGTAGCCAAGGATGACCTTGAATTTCTGATCCTTTGCCTCAACTTCCCCAGTGCCAAGTTTACAGGCATGCACTACCATGCCCAGTTGTGGTAGTTTAAATGAGAATGGTCCCCAGAGGTTCATATACTTGAATACTTGATCCCCAGTTAGTGAACCTGCTTGGGAAGGATTAGAAGGTGTGGCCTTGTTCAGACAAGTGTGTCCCTTGGGGTTGGAGGTTGAGGTTTCAAAAGACTTATGATTCATGGTAGCCCTCCTCTCTCTCTCTCTCTCTCTCTCTCTCTCTCTCTCTCTCTCTCTCTCTCTCTCTCTCTCTCTCTCTCTCTCTCTCTCTCTCTCTTTCTCTCTCTCCCTTGTGCTTATGGATCAAGATGAGATTCTATAGCAATTCTCCAAAGCTGTAAACCCTAAAATAAGTTCTCTTCAATAGTTGCTGGTTTATGTGGTGCTGTGCAGAGAACAGCCTTCTGCATGCTATTCAAGCACTTTACCAGTTTTGCTTAAGTTTAAAGAAAAAGAACAGCCAGGCAGTGGTGGTGCACACCTTTAATCCCAGCATCCGGGAGGCAGAGGCAGGTGGATCTCTGTGAGTTCGAGGCCAGCCTGGTCTACAGAGCAAGTTCCAGGACAGCTAGGTCTGTTACACAGAGAAACTCTGTCTCAAAAGAGAGAGAGAGAGAGAGAGAGAGAGAGGAGAGAGAGAGAGAGAGAGAGAGAGAGAGAGAGAGAGGATCAAAATGCACTCACAAAGGCATTGGTAAAGTGTGAGAACTGTTCCTTTGCATATGCTAGCAAGTGTCCCATGACATATTGTCGAGGGATTCACTAAAGGTCTTAGCTTCTGTGCACCTTTGGGACACCCTTCCTTAGTCTTTCCTCCCTGCTGGAAGTCAGAAAGTCCTTTCTTGTTTCACTTGCAGAGAGTTCACATATGATCTAGGGTTCATCCACCCAACATCCCAAAGTCATGATGAGGATGTCCACAGAGTCTTACTTAGGATAATTAAAACCTGGATGACAAAAATGTTAAGGGACCATCTCAGAAGGACCATCTCAGAAGGGGCTGAAAGATTTGAAGAGCCAGAAGTCAGGGAGGACCAAAGCAAGGCAGTGTGTTCTGACCATGACAGGACTGCTGTGCTCACAAACACACAGCAGCTGTGGTTGCCTGCACAAACCTGTGAATAGCAGGCCAGCTAGCATTCTAGCATGGAGTGGAAAAGGGTCCGGGAGCTCCTACCTTTAACTGACAAGCTATGGGCTTCTGGGAGAGGAAAAGTCAGTTGTCTTTAAGGATGTAACCCCTGGTTACATGTAAATGAGTGAATGGCTCCACGCCTATGGATATATGGATAGCACAAATTGGACTAAATGAGTTATTTTTTTAGGGGGAAATGAAGTTAGAAGGGCTGGCAGACTTAGCAGAGGTGTGGTATGATCCAAATATATTGTATGTGCCGGGCAATAGCATCGCATGCCTTTAATCCCAACATTCAAGAGGCAGAGTCAGGCAGATCTACAAGTTTGAGGCCAGTGTGATCTACAGAGCAAGTTCCAGGACAGACAGTGCTACATAGAGAAATCCTGTCACAAAAAAAATACATTGTATGTGCCAAAAAAATATTCTCAAAGAATTAGTAAAAATATTTTAAATAGCTGTCAATAAGAAAATGAAATTAGGAGCTGGAGAGAGGCTCAGAGGTTAAGAGTGCTTGGTTGCTCTTCTAGAGGACACAGGTTCACTTCCCAGCACCCACATGGCAGGTCACAAGTGTCTGTAACTCCAGAAGATCCAACCCCCTCATACAGACACTCAAGCAGGCAAAACACCAATGCACACAAAATAAAAATCAACCATTTAGAAATCAAAACAATAAGCTAACTGTGATCTAGCCATCCACTTGCAGGCTAAACTTTAACATAAAACAATTGTTTACACACCCAAAAGGAAAAGGGCAATAGATATCACATTCAACAGAGGAAGCCAGACACATATGGTGTAATTTCATGTGTGTAATATCAAAAACAGGAAGGTAATCAGAAGCAATAGAAATCAGAGGACATGGTGACTTCTAATGGGAGGAGGAAGTGGCTACTGTCAGAAAGGGGCAGAAAGAACTTCTGGAAGGTTGGAACTAATCTCTATTTCATCTGGAAGGTGATTAAACTCCTGTGCATAATGCAGGGGTGCACTTTGAAGTACTTAACTCCATTCCTCAGGAAGAAATAAACCTAAGCCGGTGTCCCTGTTTAGAGTAACACATGGGTTCTGCCAGCTACAACGAAAATTCTTCACCTAAGAAAGATTGTGGCCCTTGCCAGGGGAAGGCACAGGCTCACAAAATATCCATGGTGCTTCTGTGTGACCAGTCCATCTGCCAGTTAGTCCTACTGAAAACCATTGCCACTCAGGATATGACCAGGATGTTCTTGAAAGAGGTAAGAGCACAACTGAGCACTGCAAGCATAAAACATATTTATTTAATTAGAAGTCAGGGCTCAGAGAGACAGTTTAATTATCAAGAGCTCATACTGTTCCAGCAGAGGATCCAAGTTTGGTTCCCAGTAAACACCCATACACATAAAATGAAATAATTTTTGAGAAACATTTGAGTGGCTGGAGAGATGGCTCAGTGGTTACGAGCACTGGCTGGTCGTCCAGAGGTCTTTAGTTCAATTTCCAGCATCCATATGGGGGTTCACAACTGCCTTTAACTGTAGTCCCATGGGATCTGATGCCCTCTTCTGATGTGCACGTATACATGTGTACAAAACACCCATATGCATACATAAATCTTTTTTAAAAGAAAAGGAACATCTGGATTTTTTTATTTTAAAAAAGAAACATCCAGGGCCTGAGAGATGGCTCAGAGGTTAAGAGCTCTGACTGCTCTTCCAGAGGTCCTGAGTTCAATTCCCAGAAACCACATGGTGGCTCACAACCATCTATAACGAGATCCGCTACCCTCTTCTGGCCTGCAGGGATACATGCAGACAGATGCTGTATACATAATTAATAAATAAATCTTTTTTAAAAAAGAAACATCCATAGACCCCTACACTTTGAGCACCAAGATTTTAGAGAACACTGTTGGTAAATATTGGGCTGATTCAGGATGAATGTATGCTAAAGGTTCCTCACTCTGTTTCAAAACTATAAAAATTATACTGCTCCAGAAGATACTCAGGAATGTATTTTTAAAACAAAAGAAAACAAAACAGGAACTGGCCTAATGGTTCATGTCTTTAATTCCAGCATACAGCGGGCAGGGGCAGTCAGATCTCTGTGACGTGAGGCCTGTTTGATCTACATAGTGGGTTCCAGAAAAGCCAGGGCTAGAAAGACTCCATCTCAATAAAATAAAATAAAATATAACAAAAACCAAGAACTAGAACCAAAGAGGAAATTTCTGGTTATAATGAGATGCTTATTGCCTGGGACCATAGATCGTTGGATCCAGCAGTGTTAGTGGTCTAAAATTTCAGACACATGGGGAAACTTCAATGGAGGAATAAGGAAGAAGCAGGCCCTTTACAAAGCAGGAGCTGAGACAATGACCTTCTACGCTACCTGTTAAATTCATAATGAACAGGCTGAAAGATTCCTCACCTAGCTAGAAACCAGCTTCTCACCCAAAGGACAGAGAAAGGCAGAAATGTTGGCAGAGTGGCCACCAGGAATACTCTCTATGTGAGCTCCTGGTCCCAAATGCTGATGTCCCCTGAGCCACTGCATTTACCCCTGAGCAAAATAAGATGAAGCAATCACATAACCACTTACCAGGGAGTAAGGAAAAGAGGAGGGGAAGGGAGGAAGAAAGGGAGGAAGGGAGGGTGGGGGGAGAAGGGGGAAGGAAGAAAGTGGGCAAGCTTCCACGTTAGATGAATGCTCAAGGACATTACGAAGGCCTCTGTGAACCTGAGCACCACAAAAAGACAGCAAACCCGGCATGTGTAGGTACTTGTGTAAAAGAAACTTGCTCTACAAAGCAAGTTCAAGGCCAGTCAGAACTATTGCACAGAGAAACCCTGTCTTGAAAAACAAAACAAAAAAAAAGAATGATAGAAGAATCTGAAAAAGATTTTAAAATAAGTACATTAAAAATTAACAAACCAAGCAGGTTGTTATGGTTTAAGAATAGGAGAAACACTCGATTATTTAAAATTATTTATTTTTATTTTATGTATGTGTTTTGAATACATATATATCTGTGTGTACCAGGAGTATGCCTGGTGCCCACAGAGGTCAGAAGAGGGGGTTGGCTCCCCTGGAACTGGAGTTAAAAATTGTTGTGAGCACCATGTGGGAGCTGGGAATTGAACTCTGTTCCTCTGGAAGAACAGTCAGTGCTCTTAACCACAGAGCCATCTCTCCAGCCCCTAGACACGTTTTTCAATCCGTAGTTGCTCATAGCCTTTATCAGATGGTTATAAGTGCTGGATTCTGGCAACACAGTCTCCTTCCTTTGTCCCTTTGGCCATAAGGGTGGCAGCAGTTTCCTGCTTACTTAATTTCTGGGATGGCACACCATCTAAGTTTGTGTAGCACCTGTATAATAATCTGTCTAAATTTGCACTTGTTATCCAGGTGTGATGACACGTGCATTTAATCCCAGCACTCAAGAGGCAGAAGTCACAACTGCCTGTAATTCCAGTTCCAGGGGACCCAACCATCATGGCAAAGCACCGATAGACATAAAATAAAAATAAATTAATTAATTAAAAAAAGTGAGCAGTGGTGGCTCATGCCTTCAATTCCAGCACTCAGAAGGCAGAGGCAGGTGGATCTCTGTGCATCTGAGGCCAGCCTGGTCTACAAAGTGAGTTTAAGACCAGCCAGAGCTGTTACACAAAGAAACTTTACCTCAAAAAAAAAAAAGAAAGAAAGAAACCAAAGAAGTGCCTCTGTGTTAAATATGCATAGGCTTTTTCTTATCATTAGTCCCAAAGCAATATAGCATAGTGCTGATTTACATAGCATTTATATTGCATTAAGTGTTCTGAGTAATATAGAGATGGCATGAGGTAGGTAAGAGTATAAGCATGTGTAGACACTCTAGCTTGGTTGTAGCATACTTGTCTATCAGGCATAAAGGCCTGAGTCTAATGTCCAGCACCACATAAACCAGGCATGTTAATGTCAGCCTGGAATCCCAGTACTAGAGGCAAGAGGATCAGAAGTTCAAGGCTACATATGAAGTTCGAGGCCAACCATGAAAATATGAGACCCTCGCTCTAACAAACTGGAGAGATGGCTCAGCAGTTAGGAGTACTTGCTGCCCTTGCAGAGGACCTGACTGGGTTCGGTCCCCAGCATGCACATGGTGGCTAACAACCATCTGTTACTCCACTTCCAGGAGATCTGATGCCCTCTTCTGACTTCCTTGTGTACCAGGCAAACACATGATACACATACAAACACACAGGCAAACACATACATAAAATAATAAGTAAATATTAAGATATAGGTAAATCAAGTATACAGGAAAAATGTCAGACATAACATAATAAAATTTGAAATATAGGTAACTACAATAAACTATACAGAAAAGTGTGAATAGTGTGTTTACAAATACAGTCCCTAGGGACTGGAGAGATGGTTCAGCAGTTAAGAGCGCTGGCTGCTCTTTCAGAGGATCCAGGTTCAATTCCTGCACCCACCTGGCAGCTCACAACTGTCTGGAACTTTTGTTTCCAGGGATTTGACACCCTCACACAGACATACATGCAGGTGGAACACCAATGCACATAAAGTACAAATAAATTATTTTCTAAAAAACACAAATACAGCCGGGCGGTGCTGGCGAGGCAGAGGCGGGTGGATCTCTGTGAGTTCGAGACCAGCCTGGTCTACAAGAGCTAGTTCCAGGACAGGCTCTAAAAAAGCTGCAGAGAAACCCTGTCTCAAGAAAACATAAAACAACAACAACAAAAAAAAACCCACAAATACAGTCCCATTTTCCATATGGAACTTGGGGTGATTTGAATGAGAAATGTTCCCCCATAGTCTTGGCATTTGAATGCTCAGTCCCCAGTTGGTGGCACTGTTTGAGAAAGCTTAGGAAGTTGGCCTTATTAATGCAGAAATTGTGACACTGAAGGTGGATTTTGAGAACTTAAAGATTTCAGCCAGAAATCCTGACTCACAAGGTGGATGGATAGATAGATAGATAGATAGATAGATAGATAGATAGATAGATAGATAAGTTTCATGCTTCCAGTTGAAGATGTGAGCTGTCAGTTTTACACCATGCCTGCTGCTTACTGCCATACCTCGCTGCCACGACAGACTCTAATCGCTGGAATCAGAAGCCTGAATGAATTCTTTCTCTAAGTTGCTTTGGTAATGGTGTTTTATTGCAGCAATAAAAAGTGAACTCATGAGGGACTCAAGCATCTATAAATTTTGATATTCAAGTAGTCCCTGAAACCAATCCCCCATGGTTACTGAAGAAAAACTGTAAAACACACTAATGTCCTGTGAAGTTATTAAACTTACTAACACATGGCTATGGAGGCATATGGAGAAATGGCTTAGCGGTTAAGAGCACTGCCTGCTCTTCCAAAGGTCCAGAGTTCAATTCCTAGCAACCACATGGTGGCTCACAACCATCTGTAATGAGGTCTGGTGCTCTCTTGAGGAACAGACCTGGTCAGTCCTCCTCATCAACTTAGACCATGAAACCCAATATGGACAAGTTCAACAGAACCGCCATATACAGGCTGCCCATGCATGCTTCAGCATTGCCAGGACATACATTTCATTTATTTCATGGAGGCATATAGTTCGGGAAGGGGCTATAAATAGAGTACTGCAGGGTCCTTGAATTGTCTGAGAAGTAGGGAAACATGCCAGGCAACATTAGACTTGGGGAAATCAAAGGTGTACATTGTACTCTCTACTACAGCCACAAAGCAGCTCTTACTCCTGGGTGCATGCCGAAGAGACATGTGTGCACCAGAGGGGAAATGCAAGAACACTCCTAGCAGCTGTATTCGAGACAGCCCCAGAGGTCGATAACTTGCAGTGTGCTCAAGAAATGGAAGCCAGCCAAGGCAAGGCCTTCCAGAGCACCTCCGCAGCTGGTAAAACTGGACAGTTGTCCCGTCCCCCAACCCCCCAGCGCTGCCTCGGGAATCAATAGACTTGCTTCACTCCATTTAGGATTAAAAGATTAAAAGTTCCAGAAGAATGAGTCACCCTCTTGTACTTTAGGCAACACGCTGGTACCTTGGCTCTATTGCAGAGATTAGAGGAAGAATCTGCCAGATGGCGTCTTCAGGGGCCTCTTTGGTTTCTGTAGTGGGAGTTCTGCCAGATTCTGGATTTATCATTCTGCGGAGATTGCACACACCCTGGGAACGGCCCAGGGGCAACCATGCTTGTTCTTAGGAAGGATGAATGAACGAATGTGAAATGGTAACCCCTTCCCACAAAGCTCCACCATTTCAGGACGGTCTTCTCATGTACATATGTCCAAGAACTCTGTTGTCTGAAGTGATGTGATTTCCCCTAGCAACATAAAATAGACGTATGTTTCTCAACATCTCCCCAGTTTCCACATCTAGCTCCAAGATAAAGATCTGTTTGGATCCGATCTGTTCTCCTAATTCCATAGCAATGCTGTAATCTAAGGTTCACACAGCAAATTTATATCCATCTTTATCTATATCGAGGAAAGGGAGCCAAAAAGATGAAAAAGTTTTTAAAACACACAAGCATACATATTTGGGGGGTGAATGAGGCTCAGATAGAGCCTTTATTTTTGCAGCTTGCTATCCATCATCCAATCCTAAATTGTGTTAATTTGCAGAGGTGGGGTGTCAAAGAAACTAATCTCTGAAGGCCTATGCCCTCTGTGGTCCTGTCTGCTCAAACACCTAGTAGTTTTCCCTTTCAAGCAGAGGGACTCCCTGACTTCCAGCCCTATCCTCGGTGTATTTTGCATCAATTAGAGACAAGCCTCTACCTTTCCCTTGGCCTTCCTGTTCTTGAATTGCTGGTCTACTGGATAAACCCAGTGACTCCCACTGGATTAATGGCCTGTCTGAACCCAGCAGCTCCTCATCACCCCAGAAGGAGCAAGAGGCTGCTCAGTTTCTCACAAGCTGTCCCGGTGCTATCAACACGAGGCAGCTGATGTTCTCAGAATGGGTATGGGACTTCCCTGAGGAGTTGGCACCAAGGCTGAAATCCCACTCCCTGCTCCCCACCCTCACGTGCAGGCACATTAAACTCCTCGTCCCAGGCGGCCTATAGAAAGGCAGAGGACCAACAGTAGATTTTTAAAAATTGCATTAAGACGGGAATGCAGGCTAAAAACAAGCACTCATGTTTCACCTACTAGACTGGAAAAATAGGACATCCCAGCCAGGCATAAAGCTATCAGGTACTTTCATTACTGCAAGAAGTATGTCTTGGCATGGCCACTATATATTGGATGAGCAACTTGACAGTTGACGTACGACTTTGGAATGTACATATTATATGAGTGAAAACCACTCTGGCACAGATAGGTGAGATGTGTTCCACCGAAGCACTGGGGAGAACAAGGAGAACCTAGAAATACCCCGAAAGGTCACTAGTAGGAAAACAGCAAAATGTACGGTTCCACTTGATACTTAAGATAGAAGTGTTTCAAGTCCCTATTTTTTGTAACCTAATCTCCAAATGGATATCTCATGATTTATGTAATATTCTGTTCAAAATTAGATGAGATGGTTACGTGGGAAAAAGCAATGAGTGAAAAAAAGTGAATCTTATGGCAATAGGGGATCACAGTTGCAAAAATAAACACAGGCATTTGTTTTGGGTATGGAAAGATTGACTCCAAATTCATACATGCAGGCAAGGAGAAGTGGGAAGAAGAAGGCCCTAGATCAGGTTACTGTCAAAGAGGATTCTATTTATAACATACTTATTTCATAAAGAGAATGAATGGTTCGTGTTATATTCTTACAACTACGAATTAATCTAAAAATAATGTATGCTGCTCTGGAAACAGGAAAATCCTCATTTGTACGATGTATGATAACGATTTGCCTTTATATTTAGTGTTGTAAGAGAGTAATAGCTCACTGGTCTAATACTTATACAGCTCAGGGTGGTCTCAAATTTGCAATCCTCCTGCCTCAGCCTCCCAAGTACTGATATTTCAGGTGTGTACTACCATGTTCAGCTAGACCTACCTTTTGACTCTTCACAGGAACACAGACTGAGTGGCCCCAGAAACTTCTAGAATTACTTTTCTGGAAGTCTAGCAAGTTAAATAAGCGAGCACAGTGGAAAATCTTTCCTGAAGCTCATAAAGTCAAATTCCAACAGGAAACTCCGGGAGCGCTTGAAATCTTTTGTCTAAAAAAAATAAGTAACCTGATAGTGGTCCCTGGATTACCTATTTATATTAACTGCACATGAACTAATTCTAAAACGTAATAAAACAAAACAATGCAGTTTTCTCAGTTTCTGTGACTCAAGTATCAGGGTCTCGCACTGCAGGGTCACCATCAGATTATTGGCAAGGGCTATGGTCTCATCCAAAGGCACCACGGGGGAAGGAAGGTTCCGAGTTCACTCGTGTAGCTGTTGGCTGGATATTGTTTCTCAGAAGCCATTGGTTCCCCCGAGAGCCTCGGTTTCTCATGGACTGATGAGCACAGCTGGCTGTCCTCAGCACGGATATCCCCATAAAATAGGCGGCGGCAACAGGGCAGCTAGCCCCACTCTAGACAAGCAAGCAAGAGACAACTCATGAGCCAGACAGAAGTCCTCGTATTTTGTAATCTAATCTCAGAAGGGACGTCTCATGACTTTTATCATCTTGGGTTCATTAGAGTCAAGTCATTAATGTCATTCATACCCGAGGCCTTACAGGGATCACTGGAATCCGGTCCAGAAACTTCCTGCCACAGCCTTGTGGGAATGCTGCCCTCTGCTTATGCCGTTAAAATGGAGCCTGTGGGGTGGGGAGAAGGAAATGCCCTATGAATACAGGAAATATTAGCACCCAAAAGCACCTGAAAGGGAATTCCGGGTGCTGTTAGAATACTAACCCATTCCGGAGGAGGCATCCTCCTCCTGAGCTGACCCCTGCCTCTTCAGAAACAGCACAGGCTAGGAAGAAAATCATGTGGCGCCAAACATTCTAGTTAATGGGAATGGCTAAATCCAGTGCTGACAATTAATTTGCAAAAAGATACACTTCCACTATCATCCTGAGCAACTGGTATGATTTTCTTTTCTAACTAGTCACGGATTTGGAGATGGTGACAAATTATATCATAACAACATGTACACTCTTTTACATGATCCCGTGTGACCCAGTGAGCATCCATGTGAAAGGAAAAGCCCTCTCGGGCAGCATCACCACTGATAGATTCAAAAAGCATTGTACTATCTGTGCCTAATCAAATGCTATGCTTGCCCGTGGGTGGATCATTCACAATGTTTCAGCAATCAACTTTTAACCTTTTCTTCCCATTACAAATAAAATATCTGAGCAGTTAGAAATATTAATCACCACCTAGAGGTTCTTTTCATTTGAAAGTATGTGTCATATTAGTGGGCCAGGAGATAAATTTGGTAAGTGTGATAAATGCATATTTCAAGTATATTTAACCATTGAAATTATCTGTTTAGAGAACATTCTCATTATCCCAAGCAGAAACTGTAACTTAAGCAAAAATTTCCTCTTATCCCCTTACTTGGCCCCCAGCCCCTGATATCCTCCTTTTTGAGTAGAGGAGGGAGTTATTGTGAGGTTTTGTTGTAACGGGGTTTTACTCTGTACCCCAGGGCTAAATTTCATTGTGTGGCCCAAATTGATCTTTACTAAGTCACTGCAATTCTCTTGCCTCAGGCTTCTGAGCTCCGGGTTGGTTATAGGTGCACCCCACTGCCATGACTTGCCCCTGGTGATCTCTAATTCATTTTGTGTCTCTGTCTCATATAACTAAATAATATTTGTCCTTCCTCACACCTGGCTTGTTTCACTTGGCAGGATATCTCAATGTTAATTTATATTGAACAACATGTCAGAATTTGATTATTAATAATATTACAGAACATGGAAAGACCCCATCTTTCGATCCATCCGTTTGCCCATCATTTGATTTTTTTCAGCTGTGAGTATTGCTGCCATTAACACTGGCGTACAAGTATCTATTTGGGCCCTGGATTCAATTCTCTGGGCTATCTACCTACTGGTAGAATCACTGGATCATATGGCAATTCTATGTTTAACTTTTTAGAGCCATGGAGCTGTCTTCCACAGCAGCTGTACCGTTTTACATTCCTATACCAAAGCCCGAGGGTTCCAATTTCTCCATGTCCTTCCAAACACTTGTTATCTCCCAGGCTTTGGATGATGGCCATGCTGGAAAGTATGAAGGAGGCTCTCACTGTGGTTTCGATTTGCATTTTCTTAATGACTAATGATGTTGAGCATCTTTCCATGCGCCTGTTGGCCATTTGCATATCACCTTCCGAAAATGACTAAGTCTTTGCCTGTGTTTAAATTGGGTTGTTGACTTGCTTATCATTGAGTTCTTAACTTTCTTTTTTCCTTTTTTACTGAAGAAAAATTTTTTCCAGACGGTAAATCCTGACTACAGTTTCCCCTCCCCCAATTCCTTCCAAATCATGGACGATGGGGGGGATCTAGGAGTCTCTATTTTGTATATTAATTCTCATCAGATCTATGATTTGCAAATACTTTTCTCATTTTGTGAGGTGTCATTTCTCTCTCTCTGATAGAGGCGGACTGACCTCGAATATCAGTGTAACGGAATGACCTTGAACTTCTGAACTTCTTGCCTACACATACTCAGTTTCTGTGATGAAGAGAATTGAACCCAGGACCTTGTGCATGTGAGGCAAGCATTCTACTAACTCAGCCTTTCCATCTCTTGATAGTGTCCTTTTCTCAATACGTTTGAATTTTTATTCAGTCCAGTTCACCTATTTCTTCTTTTGTTTCCTGATTTTTGTGTCACATTTAGACAAATAGGTGACCTAATGAAACACAATAGAAAAGTCACAGCTGGCCACACAGGATAAGCATTAATGAAGCTCCTGTTTCAGTATATGTGATATGTGAATCACAGAAAGTATTTTCACAGGGGCTGGAGAGATGGCTCAGTGGTTAAGAGCATTGCCTGCTCTTCCAAAAAGGTCCTGAGTTCAATTCCCAGCAACCACATGGTGGCTCACAACCATCTGTAATGGGGCCTGGTGCCCTCTTCTGGCCTGCAGGCATACACGGAGACAGAATATTGTATACATAATAAATAAATAAATATTTTTAAAAGAATGTATTTTCACGATAACTGCAGTTGTTTGGCTAGGCCGTAATCAAAAGTGTGTGAAATTCGTTGGTGGAGAGCAATTCTGTATCACACACTTGAATATTCTCCATCTCCCCTCTATTTAAACATAAAAGCTTGTATTGACAGGAGCTTACTCCCTTTCGAGGCATTCTCCTAACATTCCAATAACAATTGCAAACTGATCAGAAGCACCCGAATCTCTTCCAAAAGCCTGTGGTAACAGAAACAATAAATTATTTATGTATGCCACCACTAGAAAGAGAACCGTTGTGAACTAGGAATGTTGAAGCACTCTTAAAGAAAAATTACAAGACAAGATCACATCCAAGTACCACATGTGCAAGACAGGAAGAAGGCAGGGCTGGTCAAGTCTGAAAGAAATGGCTGTGAGGAACATAGTGGAATCATGGGCAATCTTCTAGATAGCTAATTTGAAGACTACATGCAAATTTCTCTCTGTTTTCATCTCTGTCTGTCTGTCTGTCTGTCTCTCTGAGCAGTGGACAGCAAAAAGAGTTAGGCTCTGCCTAAAACTTCCCCAGAACCAGACAGTCCGCACGAGCTCTCAGCATTCCACTCCAGCCCCACGATCCAGACAGCATCCACAGTCACACGAGCAAGAGCTCGCAGACACCAGTGGGAGCACACGGGTGAAAATGAAGGAAGATCTGAAGACAGGCAGGGCCATTCGGCAGGCACCAAGCTCAATGAACACAAGAAACCCCAGCATTTCCACTGATGCTCAAGGGAGGATAGCTTTGCCTGTTTTCTCCTTTGCAGCCCACCGCTAGGAGCCCACCCCAGCTCAAGGCTGACATGATGAGAGAGGGCTTGGTGTGGGATTCCCCTCTGTATGCTGTCAATATATTTTATTATCATTGGTTAATAAAGAAGCTGCTTTGGCCTATGGCAGGGCAGAATACAGTCAGGCTGGAAGAGCTATAGAGAGAGAGTAAGTAGAGTCAGAGAGACACCATGTAGCCGCTGAAGGAGACAGATGTCGGAGCCTTACCGATAATACACAACCTCGTGGCAATACATCGGTTAAGAGAAATGGGTTTGTTTAAGTTGTAAGAGCTAACTAGAAATATGCCTAAGCCATTGGCCAAACAGTATTGTAATTAATATAGTTTGGGGTGATTATTCAGGTCTGGGCGGCAGGGAAACGAACGAGCAGTCTCAGAGTACAAGAGCTTTCTCCCCAGCACGGAAAACAGGTAAAGCTGATAGGAATGCACATGCTTCTTGTCACAACCCTTGGAGGCTGTGGCCAGCAAACTGCACATGTGAGAGGAGCCTACACGACACAGTAAGCTCCAGGCCAGCTTGCTCTACAGACTGAGACCTTGTCTCAAAAACGACAACAAAGTGTAAGTCAAAGACGAAAAGAAGGCATGGAATCTGGCCGTAACTAGGCCCCACCTCTACCTCAGTGGCGAGCAGTCTGCTGCTTCCTCTGCCTGCCCTCATACAGGAGGGGAACCAGATGGCATGCAGTGTAACTGACAGCCCGTGGCGATGGTGAGACATGAATACTGAGGCCCAGAGAAGGCAAGAGTGCCAGGGAGCATAGCTGGGCACGGTGGCAGGTTTTTTTTAGCCAGGGTTCCTACTGCTGCGCTGAAACACCATGACCAGAAAAAACCTGGGAAGGAAAGGATTGATTCGGCTTGCACCTTCATAATCACTGTTCATCACGAAAAGAAGTCAGAACAGGAACTGATGCAGAGACCCCAGAGGAGTGTTGCATACTGGATCACTCAGCCTGTTTTGTTACAGAACTCAGGACAACCAGCCCAGGATGGAACTACCCACTATGGCCCTCCCACATCAATCACTAATTAAGAAAACATCCAACAGGCTTGCCCACAGTTCAGCCTTAAAGATACCTATTTTTTCAGTTGAGGTTCCCCTCCTCTCAATAACTATAGCTTATATCAAGTTGACAAAAAACAAGCCAGCACAGTGGCTCCCAGAAGTCAGGAGGGTGAGGCAGGAGGATATGGGCGAGCACTTACACATGCGCGCACACACACATTCACGCACACACACACACACATGCACGCACACACTCACCAACCTGTGTATTTCCTAGACTGGGAATTGAGTGTGCACACTTCACCTTTTCCCTCTCCGAATCGCCACAAAACTTCCTTTTCCCAAGTAAAAGACAGAGAGGCTGGGCATGGTGGCGCACACCTGCCTTTAATCCCAGCACTCAGGAGGCAGAGGCAGGGGGATCTGTGTGAGTTTGAGGTCAGCCTGGTCTACAGAGTTCCAGGTATACTGAGAAACCCTGTCTCAAAAAGCCAAAAAAGAAAAGAAAAGAAAAGAAAAGAAAAGAAAAGAACCAGGCAGATCTCTGTGAGTTTGTGAGTTTAAAGCCAGCCTGATCTACATAGCTAGTTCCAGTGCTACATAGTGAGACCTTGTCAAAAACAAAACAAAAATAAAACAAAAGCAAAGGCTAAAAAGAAAAACCGTCGCACAGAGAAGAGCTCTTGATTGTCTCGTCTCTTCTGTATATGACCTGGACTACATTGGGCTTCTCTATGCAGCTGGCCTTCAGATTCAAGTTTTCACATTCAACCTCAACCAGAAAACATTCTTATTAGGAACAGCAGACTATCAGAAAAAGGATGTTAGAAAACGGGAGTTGTCTCAGGTCATGATCCAGATAGCCCAAGAGTTAAGACCTCCTGATGTCAGAGCGGTGAAGCTGCGGGGGGGGGAGGGTGTATATGTTGTTACAACTGTACATACCAGACAGAAAATCTCATCTATGTGCAAGCCTCAAAATGTCAAGTTATAAATCAGATGTCCTTTAAAACCTAACCCCCCGTCCCCAGCTGGGCAGTGGTGGCACAGGCCTTTAATCCCAGCACTCTGGAGGCAGAGGCGGGTGGATCTCTGTGAGTTTGAGGCCACCCTGGTCTACAGAGCGAGTTCCAGGACAGCCAAGGATAATAACAGAGAAATTCTGTCTCAAAAACATAACCCCTAGAGCTAGGATAATAGTTCAGTGGATAAGGGCACTTGTCCTGCAAGCAAGAAGACCCAAGTTCAAATCTCCAGCACTCAAGTAAAGTGCCAAGCACAGCTGCACATACTTGTAACTCTAGGGGTGGAGTCCTGGGAGGTCACTGGCCAACCCACCCAGCCCAAATAGCAAGCTTCCAGTTCAGTGAGGAAACCAGGTCCTAAGCCTAATAAGACAGATTGTGAAAGAGAAAGACAGACAGACACCCCACATCCGACATTCCACTCTGTCCTCCATAGGCAAGTAAGTACAGGAGCAAGTACACTCACGAGAGAGAGAGAGAGAGAGAGAGAGAGAGAGAGAGAGAGAGAGAGCCTAATTTCTACCCCACCAATGTCCAATTTCTTAAGAAACTGAATTGAGAGAAATTTCCAGAGACATGAAATTTAAGACCAACATTTGCCTTTGTTCAAGACGCTCCTAGAACCAACCCTTCATGGTTCCAATAGCACCATGAGCTCCCACAGCTTGGCAGCCTCTGAGAGGTTTGTGGCAACGTGGGTGTACCAGAAACCTAAGAAGTGTGTGAGAAACAGCTCTTCAAGTACCAGGTCGAAAGACTTCATTCTGTGACTAGAGAAGCCAATGAAATAGTACAGTGAACTGGGCAAGCTTTAAGTGACTCTCATGAGTGTGTTTCGTGGGCTCATGGATCAGCAGAAGTAGTTTTATGGACTGCTTTCTCCCCGTAGAGAGAAGAGCAACATGGACCAATGCTGCGATCCACGTGCCAGTTTATCAGAGTGTCTGTCAGTGAAAAGCACAAGGACAGTCACTATTGGCGCAGACTACAACAACTCTCAATACACATCACCTACTGGGAAGAAGTCCACAGGTGAGAGGGGCCCAAAGCACCAACCAGGAACTAGTTCCCCACCCCGCTGCCCCACTTTCTCAAAATCTTATAGGACCAAACACAGTTGAACACTGGTTTTTCAACTTGGCTGCACATTCAATCATCTGGGGAGCGTTATATAAAAAAAAAAAAAAAAAAAAACATACTGGTGCCTGAGCCTCTCTCCTAGAGAGTAGTGTTCTGGCCTGAGATGACTCCTACACAGAGGGACTTTTTAGATGAGCCCAGGAGATGCTAACGTGCAGCTAGAGTTGAGAACCTCTACTGTGAACCGCGGACCTATAACTCTGGTTTGTGACCAGAATCATTATTCACCTTAGATCTCATTCTCACTTCCAATGCTCTCGCATGGATGGCTTCCGCTAATCTGGGGTTACCATATTATCAATTTTCTCCAAAAGCTCAGACATGATTCTGGTATAAACCTGGAGTAAAGGATCAGTTAAAAGCACAAACTGGAGAGAAGCCTGGTTGTGCAAACTCATGAATCCCAGCACCTAGGAGACCAGGGAAGGAAGATGATGTGTTCGAGGCCAGCTGGATTACTTAATGAAACCTTGTCTCAAAACCGTCGCTACAAACTGGGCTGGTGTGATGAGCAAGACTATAGTGGTTGGCATATGAAACCTGGATTCATGTGGACTGGTTGGTTTTGTTTGTTTGTTTGTTTGTTTGTTTTTGTCATCTTGACACAAACTAGAGTCATCTGGGAAAAGGGAACCACAAATGAGAAAACGCCTCCATCAAACTGGTCTGCAGGCGAGTCTGAGGGTCATTTTCTTTTGTTTTATTAAAATGTTTTATCTTTCATTTTGTGTGTGATTGTTTGCCCACACATACATCTGTGCCCAGTGTGCATGCCTGAATCCCATGAAGGCCAGAAGATCCTCAGGAACTGGTGTTACAGATGGTTGGTTGTAAGCCATCACGAGGGTGTCTTCTGGAAGAGCAGTCTGTACTCTTAACCACTGAGCCATCTCTTCCACCCCTGAGGGTAGTTTTCCTGATTTACAATTGATGCAGGAGGGCCCAGCCCACTGGCCACCCCTGGGCAGGTGGTCCTGGGTTCTGTAAGAAAGTAGGCTGAGCAAGCCAGCACCCCTTCATGGCCTCTACATCAGCTCCTGCCTCCAGGTTCCCACTCTGTTTGAGTTCCTGCCCTGATTTCCCTCTGTGATGAACTATTAGTTACTCAAAAGTCTAAGCTGAAATAAACCCTTTCCTCCCCAAGTTGCTCTTAGTCATGGTCTTTATCACAAGAGGAAGCAAACTAAGACACCAGGCCTCCTCCCAAGAGCCCAGTTGGATGACTGCACCCTCTAATTTGCTTCAGTTGAACAGGATGAGTTATGAAATGTTTTGAAAGCCCAGGCAAACATGAAATGAAACCTAAAACGCTGTTTCAAAGCACTGAGCAGTTCTCTCGGCCCTGGACTTGCTTCAAGTTCTCAAGAAAGGTCACTTGAGCAAGGCATGGTGGTGGCCTGCTCTTGTTAACCCATCACTCCAGGAGGCAGAGACCAAAGGGTAGGAACTAACTATAGGCCAGCCTGGGTTGCATGGTGAGAACCACTGTGCCAAACAACAACAACAACAAAACAGAATAAGGACTTGGGAGAGAAAAGCCAAACAGCCTGGGAGTTTGATCCCTAGGACCTAGGTGGAAGGAGAGAACCAGCTCCCAAAGGTCGGCCTCTGACCTCCACATACACACCCTGGCAGACGAGACACGCATACACACACATTAATAATGATAAATAAACTAACTTAAGCCATCTGACAAGAGCCTGCAAACATGTAAATTAAGTGAGCAGAGCTTCCCCAGCCTATGTACCAGGCAGAAAGTGTGGAATGTCTGCTGCTTCCTGGCTCTAAAGTTTGGGGCAAAAACTCCTGGTGAATTCAGTCAGGCTCAGCAGGAACTCCAGGAAATGAAAATAAATAAACAAGTATTTAAGCTCAGTCCAGAGAGAACGAGATGAGACCTCAACTGAAGAAGAGGTTTCTGGGCACCATTATGGAATACTGCAATGAGATTTGGAGAGACTTGACTTCCTTGAAAAAGTGTCCGTGAGGGAAGTGGTAGTGCGAATATCCGCGCTCTTCCTTCTCATTGCGTTCAGTTTCTAAAGGAAAAACCTTCCTCCTCCTGGGTTTTCTTTATTGGAGAGACTACACAGGAAAATCTACCAAAAAAGGGGGATTTTGTTTTTGTTTGGGTTTCTTTGTAGCTCTGTATATTCCAATAGGAAGAAGATGGACAAAGGGTACAGTGGGGGAGCTAGCTGCACAGATGGGATTTCTGGGGGCCTTCAGGAGGGCTGGGAAGTGATAGTGGGAGAGACTTTTCAGAGATACATTATCAGTGGTGTGACAGACTTGAGAGAGGTGGCAGAGGAGGGAGGGGACATTTGAGAAGTCAGGTGGGAATTAAAAATGTATTTCTCCTTTGGTTCTTCTCAAGAGATTAAAGTAAAGCTAAAAATGACCTGTTAAGAATTTTAGCCGCTGACCTAGATTTCTCTGGATGGACGCCGTGCAATAAATGAATCTTATAAGGCTCTGACTTATGTGAACGTTCTAAAGGGTAGATGCAGCAAATAAAAGATGACTTAGAATTAATTCTACCTAAGATTTGGAGAAAGATTAGAGAGGCTATCTCGTTCACAAAGCAGGAATTAACTGTTGAAGACAAACCTATTAAAGATACAAAATAAAGTTCGAAATATCACAAACTCTGGCTGGAGAAGTCTTTCTGAGTCACTTTCTTGGAACGTCAAGCAAACAGGAAAGAAAGGAGATTAAAACGTGAGAGAAAAGTTGCGGGAACAAGAACAGATTGAGTGGTGCCAGGACTGAATGAACGGGACTTCCAGGCCAGCTAAAGAAAATAAAGAGGAGAAAATAATTTTTAAATGAGATGAAAAACTGCTCAAGAGATGAAAAACTGAACACCGATTTTCATATTTTAGAGCCACTAGTGGGGGGCGGGGGGCTAGAGAGATGGTTCAGCAGCAGCAGCTAAGAGTGACTGCAACTTTTGCATAAGACCCATGTTCGATTCCCAGCACCCATGTCTAATGGCTCCCAACTGTTTGTAACTCCAGCTCCGGGAGATCCCCATGGGCATCTGTAAACACACACACAGACACACAATTATTTTATTTTTTTGTTTTGGTTTGGTTTTTGTTTTTTTGAGACAGGGTTTCTCTGTGTAACAGCCCTGGCTGTCCTGGAACTCACTCTGTAGACCAGGCTGACCTCTGCCTCCAAAGTGCTGGGATTAAAGGTGTGCACCACCACCACCTGGCTCAAACAACTTTTTTTCAAACAGCAATCAAATCCAAGAAAAATAAAACTTTTAAATATAGGACCAGTGAGAATTGCTCATTGGGTAAAACACTTGCTGAGCAAGTCTGATGATGTTAGTTCCGTTCGCAGAGCCCATGTAAAGATAACAGAAGAGAACTAACCCCAAAAGTCGTCCTCTGCCCTTCCCATGTAGGCATGGCATGTGCCTCTGGCCCCATATTCATCACCATGCACCCAGTAATAAATTTTAAAAATTAAAGACAAAAATACTTGGGCCTACTAAAGTCAAATATCAGAATGCCAAAAATAAAGAAAAACCAAGTTTCCAAAGAAGAAAAACACATTATTTCAAAGGAAGAATATGATTATCCCTCGAGGATGTCTCATCGGTGTTTCTACATGGTGTACAAAGGGCAGGATAATGTAGCTTCAATTGTCAAGGGTGAGAAGAGTCTGAAGACATTTTCAGACATGCAAGGGCTTAAAATTTACCTCCCAAACCCTTTTCAGGAATTTAAAGGATCTGCTCCAGCACGCGATGGGACACGTAGCCTAGAAAGAGAAAGGTCTAACAGTAAAGAAACACTAACGCAAGCAGGAAGCAAGAATTCAAGGAGAGCAGCTGCAGAAAGGAACTTGGAAAGAAATCAAGGCGGTTGGAACGGGAGGAAGAGGAGCCCAGGAGGGGAAACATTTCTGTGACTACAATCCGCCCAACCAAATATTGATTCACAATGAAGAGCTAAAAATCAAAACAAACAAACAGAAAGTGCAGTGTCTGGGGATGAACAGTGTACCCATATAAATTCAGAACTCCCACTCTGTGACTGTGGAAATTAGGATTACAGAACGAAAAGCAAATATCAAAGACCCGCTGAAGTAAAAGAAACAAGGGGGAAAAAACCCAAAATGTTGATTTTTCTATTTGCGGCAAGAGTGGAGTGAGTTCTTGCACGCCATCACTCCCACTAAGCACAGCCAGAACAAACAGGCAAGCGAGTGTTCACAAAGTCTTCAAGAGTATCAAGCAAGCTATCAGTACAAAGAAGACTTGAGGGCCCAGGCAGGACCCGCGGCGGCCACTGTCGCTTTTCTCCCAGAGGCATTTACTGGCTGTTAAAAGGCAGCTGAGCCGCTGGGAACTTAGCAGAAGGTGGTGACTCATGCACAGGAACTGTGCAGCGCTTCCAATGGTCTCAGAGGGACTGGGAGGTGCTGCGGTCTGAATGTTCCCTCCAAAATTCATGTTGAATTGAATTGCTTTTATAACCATATTAAGGAGCGGGGCCTTTGAGAGGTTGGTGATGTCACAAGGCTCTGTCCTAAGAAAGTTCTGATACCACAGGAGTAGGTAGGGAGTTCTGGCGAGTCTGGCCTTCAGGATTCTGTCTTTCTCCCTCAGTTCCACTCCCTCTCCCGTCCCCCTCCTTTTCTCTCTCCTTTCCAATTCTCCTTCAGGTTATACTCTCCACATGATAACACCAAGTGTGGCCCCTCTATCTTTTCTTCCCAGCCACAGGCCAAACTTCTCTTGTTTATAAATTACCTGGGCTGTTCTGTTAGAGTGGTGAAAACCAGTACTAAGAACCGGGCCTGATACTAGAGCAAGGGTTTTAGTTTTTATTTTCAAAAAGTAAAAACTTGACCAGGTTCGGTGGTCACAGGCCTTTAAACTCAACACTTGGGGAGACAAAAGCAGGTGGATCCCTTTGAGTTTGAAGGCAGTCTGATCTACATAACAAGTTCCAGGCCAGCCAGGGAAACAATGAGACACTGTCTCAAAAAAAAATGTAAAAAAACAGAACAAGATCAGGAGTAACAGAAATGCTTATAATATTAAGTATACCAGTCAGCATTGTCTTATTGTAAATGATTCAGAATGCAAAGGGGAAAATTAGTATATTATATATTATTTTATTATAGTATAGTATATTATTTTTAATATTTCCAATTACGGGAAATTGCACACCTGAGAGCAGGACCTGCGGCTTCGGATGTCCTAGGGCTTATGTTACAGACAGTGGTGAGCTGCTGGACATGGGGGCTGGGAAGTGAACTCTGGTCCTCCGAAGACCAGGAAGTCTCTTAACCACTGAACCATCTCTCCAGCCCGTTAATTCACAACTTTTTTTTGATATGACTATACATAGTGAAATTCAAAAGGCTTCTAAAGCACAATTAAAATGGGTAAGATACTATGGTAAAAATAAGCATGCATGTGAAAATATATATAAATCAGGGCTGGTGAGATGGTCCAGATGGCAAACACTTGCAGCCAAGCTTGACAAACTGAATTTGATCCCTGAGACCCATATAATGGAAGGAGAGAACTCACTCCCATAAGTTGCTCTCTGACCACCACATGTGTGCTGTGGCACATGGATCCACGCACACACATGCGCGCCCCCCCCCACACGCACACGCATATACATGAGTCATATTGGTAGCTTTTCCCCATTCTCTAGCTTTAAAAATTGCTAAGAACTTGTGAAAAGGATATGACCTGCACAATGAAAGCAATAATATTTTATGAAAGAATTAAAACAAAACTAAAGAAACTGGAGAAACAGATGTGAGGGCAATATGATGAACATGTCAGGCTCAAATTAATAATAAAAATTCCTAATGGGCCTTTTAAGGGAACCAGTTAAAATATTTTAATGTTCCTTTGGAAGAATAAATGTCAAGAAAATGATGAAAAAGATGTGAGAATTCACCATAAAGTACTGCGAGTAAAACACTCTGGCATAAACATAGAAAAATCAATCCGCAAAATAAGCGAGAGGAAAAAAATTCAAGATTGTATATGCAGTTTTTTTCTGAGACAGGTTTTCTCTGTAGCTTTGGAACCTGTTCTGGAACTTCTATGTAGACCAGGCTGGCCTCGAACTCACAGAGATCCGCCTGCCTCTGCCTCCCGAGTGCTGGGATTAAAGGCGTGCACCACCACCGCCCAGCTTGTATTTGTACTTATAATGCGAGAGTCATTTCAATTCATGGGTAAAGAATGATTTACTTCTTAAACAGCATTGAAATGATCAGCTGTTTGTCAAGAGAAAAGAGAGACAAGCCTTCTCCAACTATTACAACTAAATAAATAACTAAACTGGAGAGAAGGATTAGTGGTTAATCAATTACACTGTTTTTGTGATGAACTACTGTTCGCTTCCCAGTACCCATTTTGGGTTACTGACAGCTGGCTGTAACTCCAGCCCTAGGGCATCCAATGCCCTCTTCTGGCTTCTGTAGGCATATTTTCACTCATGTGCACATAGCCACACACAGACATATACATATAATTTTTCAAAAATAACTTTAAAGTTAAAAAACAAAAACATTAAAAGTCAGGTATGGTAGTATACCCTAGAAAAAGAGTCAGGAAGTTCAAGGTCATCTTTGGCTACGTATTCTTGCAAGATATTTTATTACACTGTGTAAAAATATGTCGCTGTGATTGGTTTAAAAAAAAAAGATGAATGCCCAATAGCCAGGCAGGATTTCCAGGCATAGAGGATGCTGGGAAGAAGAAGGCTGGAGTCTTGTGGAGTCACCAGCCAGGCAGAGAAGAAGAAGCATGGGCTGTACAGAGTAAAGGGAATAAAGCCACGAAACAAAAAGTAGATTGATAAAAATGAGTTAATTTAAACTGTAAGAACTAGTTAGTAACAAGTCTAAGCTATCAGCCAAGCTTTTATACTTAATAATAAGTCTCTGTATGATTATTTGGGAGCTGACAAGCAGGACGGAAAAATCCACCTTCAACATATAGAATTTTAGGCCAGTCTGGAGTATATGAGACCCAGTCTCAAAAAATGAGAAATAAAATAAAATCAGGAAAAAAATCGAGGGATGTATTTGTAGAATTTTAAAAGCAGAAAAGAACCCTTTTTAAGCAGGCTAAGAACCCAATGAAATAATAAAATAATAACATAGTTGAACCCACAAATATTAGATCTATATAAAATCATAGAAACAAGATAAACTAGACAATAAAAATGTGCAACAAGAAGGGTCAGCTAGGTGGCTCACTGGGTGAAGGGGCTTGCTGAGCTGATGATCTGAATTTGATCCCTGGGACCCACCCAAAAGGAGAGAACCAACTCGTGAAAGCTGTCCTCTGACCTCTACTCCCACACACATACTCCTGTGTGTATGCACACAAGCCCATCACATGCCAAACACACATACACACTTAATAAGGAACTGGAGTAAGTTTTTTTGAGACAGGATCTCACTAGGTAGCCCTGGTTGGCTTGGAATTCACATTGTAAAGCAGGCTGGCTTTGAACTCACAGTGATCTCACTTGCCTCTGCCTCCCAAGTGTTGAGATTAAAGGCATAAGGAGGCACCATGCCCAGCTTTAAAAAGTTGAATGTACAACAAATGTATTGGAAAATTAATAGGCCATTCAAAGAACACTAAAGATTCCAAATAGAAAATAGGACTCAGGATTCGAACAGGCAGTTTATCAGAGAGACAATGCACAGGACAATTAGATATAAAAAAGTATTGACCTCCATAGCATGAAAGCAGAGTTAGCTTGTGTAATGGCTGAGACTGGTTAGAGCACTCTCAGTAAAACAGAGGGAACAGACTCTCCCAAAGATGGCTAGGAGAGGATGAACTGTTCTAAACCTGGAAACTCCACCCAACAGATTTCCTCAGCACCTACTCCGCATCACTCTGTCCTACAGGAACAGCAACAATCAAAACAACATACATCTCTGCATTCATAATATTTACAAGCTAGAAGAAAATAACTCAGCAACATCTAGTAACATTTTAAAACAGGATACCAACCATTTATCTGGCAGTCCCATCTTGGGGGAAGCGTTCAAGTATGCATGGATCATACGTACAACATTTCAGTGTTCGTGTGTGTGTGTGTGTGTGTGTGTGTGTGTGTGTGTGTGTGTGTTTTCACACCCATGCACATGTATGGGAAGGTGAGAGGAAATCAAATATCTTTATCACTCACCCGCCACCTTATTTCTTTCAAGACAGGATCTTGCACTGATCCTGAAGCATGGTGTTTCATACAGACTGGCTGGCCAGTGAGCTACCAGGATCCTAACTCTGCCTCCCCAGTGCTGGGACTATAGGTACATGTGGCTGTGTGGTGGCATTTTATTTGTATTTTAATACATAAAGCTTGCCTTAAAATCAGAGAATTAAACAGCCCCACTAGTCAGTCAGCCTTACAGACCAGGCAGTGCTAACACACGCCTTAATCCCAGTAGCCACACTACTTTGCCATAGAAACCGGGAGGTGCATACCTTTAATCCCAGTGGTGCATGCTTTTAATCCCAGCTCTAAAGAGGAATATAAAATGGGAGGAGACAGCTCTGTCTCAGTCTCATTCTGAGATTCCTGGAGGCAGGATGGCCATTTTAGGACTGAGGTCGAGGTAAGAGCCAGTGGCTGGCTGTTTTGCTTTTCTGGTCTTCAGGTTGAACCCCAATTTCTCTGAGTTTTTATTAATCGTGCTTCATTTTGGTGTCCAACTTTTGGGGCATGAATTCACAAAAAGGCTGTTCACCCAAGGCTTTTTAACCACCTGGGTTTGGGAGATGCACCTAGCACTTCCAGCTCCCATCCGCCCCAGTTTAGCTTCCTCTCCTGCCACACCCATCCTTGCTGTCACCCCACTGGGCATCTGCACAGCTTCCTGCAAGCCCCCGCAGCTTCCTGTGGAATTTTTTCTTTCTTCCTTCTTTTTTTGTTTTCTGAGACTGGATTTCTCAGTAGTTCAGGCTGGTCTTGAACTCACAGAGATTTGCCTACCTCTGCCTCCTAAGTGCTGGGATTAAAGGCATGTGCCACCACTGCCCAGCCTCCTGTGGAATTTTCTTTAGCCCACTAACCAGCTCCCAAATAAAGATTCGGAGACTTTTTTTTAAATTTTCTTCTAGAAACTTTATTACCTGGCATCTTACATTTCAGTCTGTTGAACTGACACGTCTACATCACTTTGTATAAGGGTCTAATTATTCTTTTATTATTATTATTATTATTTTATTAAAATTTTCCGCCTCCCAGCCTCCCATTTCCCTCCCTCTCCCCCTCCTCTCCTCCCCCTCTCTCTTCAGTCCGAAGAGCAGTAAGGGTTCCCTGCCCTGTGGGAAGTCCACAGTCCTCCCCCCTCCATAGATTCGGAGATTTATTAATTATGAATGCTCGGCCTTAGCCTAGGCTTGCTTGTCTCACTAGCTCTTTTAACTTAATTTAACCTGTTTCTATTCATCTACGTTTTTTGCCTTGGGGCTTTTACCTTTCTTTTATTCTGCATGTCCTGCTTTCTTGCTTTCTCTGTGTCTGTCTGACCCCGGGCGTCTCCCTGGTGTCAGTTTTTCTTTCTCTGAGCCTAAATTCCTCCTCCTACTTACTTTCCCTGCCCATAAATCCCATCTATACCTCCTCACTCACTATTGGCCATTCAGCTTTTGATTAGACCAATCAGGTGCCTCAGACAGGCAAGACAAAACAGCAACACATTTTTACATAATTAAACAACTGCAACACATCTTTGCATAAACAAATATTCTATTCCACAACATGTAGCCATGTCCAGACTTTATGTGAATGTCAGGAATCCAAACTTAGGTCCTCTTGCTTTCACAGGACGCAGTTTTACTTACTGAGCCATCTCTGAAACTTGCTTCAACCTTCTTCAAGGGGGGGGGAGGGGAGAAAAACTGAAAACAAATGTCTATCAAAAGGTAGCTAGTTAATTAAATTATGGTAGATTCGATGTAAGAAAAGTCACTTAGCTGTTAAGAAGAATGAAACTAAGCATGGCCTACTGCCCCAGAAGAATGGATAAAATATATAAAGATGCATAATCTCGTGTTTGTCACAAAACCTTAACTGGGTGCAGTGGTACAAATAGTTGTTAGTTCAAGGTCTACAGAGAGAGATTGTCTAAAAAGGTAATCTATCAATAAGCCTTGAAATCACTATTACGATGTAGTCATTGGTATTCAACACAGTTAAACACATGAATTAGCAGATGTGTCAGACAGAATCCCAGGGCTGATGTGGTGGGGTTCCCAAAGTCCCACCCCAAGCTGAGAAGCTACTGGCAATCCATGGCTGTGGGGAGAGGGAGAGCAAGCTTCTTGAGGTCCCTGAGACCCTGCCTGTGCTCTGGTAGATGGTCTTACACATGATGGCAGCACTAAGTGGGCCAGTGGCACAATTGTAATCCCAGCACCCAGGAGACAAACAGGTACATACTCCAGGCTAGCTGGCCCACAGGCGTAATGGTGGGTACAGGGGTCTCCTGTCTCCACCTCTCATTTTGCTGTAAAAGTTGGGGTTACAGGTGCATGTCACTGTATCCAGATTTTTAAATTATGGGTTCAGGGGACTGAACTCAGGTTACTAGGCACACACGGCAAGTGCTTTACCATGTTGAGCTGTCTACCTGGCCCAATAGGGAATTTTTAAAGGACAATTGTGTTCCGGGTATTGGAGCTAAGGAGACAAGTTGTTTTGGGTTTTGTTGGTTGTTTTTTTTTTTTTATTATATCATTCTGTATTTTCCCCCAAAAGAAGTGCATTTTTAAGTGTCTAAAAATTCAGAAATCTGCACTTGTTTGACAGCAACAACAACAACAAAAAAAAAACCCAGCAGTCGGGCATGGTGATACATATCTATAATCCTAGCATTTGGGAGGCTGAGGCAAAAAGGAACAAGGTCTTTTTGGTTTTTTGGGAAAGGATTTCTCTGTGTAGCTCTGGCTGTTCTGGAACTTGCTCTGTAGACCAGGCTGGCCTCAAACGCAAAGATCTACCTGCCTCTGCCTCCTGACTGTTGGGATTAAAGACATGTGCCATCACTGCTCATATACAGGCTACGTAGACCAGGCTAGCCTTGAATTCAGGGCAATCGTACCCCAGCCTCTAAATGTTGGTATTAAAGGTGTGTGTTGCTAGAGACTGAAATCAGGACCTTACCCATGCTATCCTCAGCTTTAAATTTGCCCTAGAGTATGTACACAGGACAGCAGAAACAGGCCCTGTCTCAGTAACGTGGAAGACGAGAACTATTGAGAAGCTTGCTCTCTTGTTGGAGGCTGTGGACCCCAAGACCCTGAATTTCCTGTAAACAACTTGCTTGCAGCTGCTCTGAGTAAAACAACTTGTTTTTCTGCCAGTAACTGTATTGTATGCCTGTAATCCCTGCACTCCAGAGGCAGAGGTAGTGTGTTCTTAAATTTGAAGGCAGCCTTGGGCCAGCGGGAGGGCTCAGTGGATAAAGGTACTTGCTGTAAACAAACATACATGGTCAAAAGGAAAAAGCTTACAGTTACTCATGTGCTAGTGCCAGAGGACAACCTAGGATGGCCAAGACAACCCTTTCTCCGCCTTTCCAGGTCCCAGTCAGGGTGGCTAGAGCATGCTCTGTAGGAAATAGATCTTGTGACTCAGAGCAGAGGGTAGGCTCCATTCCTGCATGTGACGGCTGCAAGCAGGGCTTCTTTCTATTGGGTGGAATTTTTAAGTAACCACATTGCAGCTTCGAGTCTTCCCATTCGGCATTACCATACTGACACTCATTTGGTTATTTTTATGTATGTATATGTATGTCCATCTGTGTCAGTGGATGGCACGTATGTGAGGTACCCTTGGAGCCAGAGATCCCTTGGAGCCAGAATAACAGCTGGGCACTAGGAACTGAACTCAGGTCATCTGGAAGAACACCAAGTGTGCTTAACCACCGAGCAAGAGTCTCCAGCCCAACGGGTGCTTCTTGTGCATAGTCCCAACAAGATTAGAACTTAAGAGATGAGGGCAGAAACAACAGAACCCCTCAAACCCCAAAATGTATCACTGCTAAATGGACTCCGCATTAAGTCAAACAGAAACATGAAGCAATCAAACTGACTCTTCTTAGAAAGCAAAATAATTTACACAAGTCTAGTTCACTGCTATGTTCAGATACTTCTGTGGCAGTCCCCATTGCTGTATGCCATCTAAGACTCACACAAAGGGCCTTGGTAGTAAGATATCCTAATGATCTTACAGTATCAGCAGGCCACTAGTGCCAAACTCTTTCTTTTCCAATACCACCAGCAAGACAGGTAAAATGAGAGGGAGCTGGTTAGGGAAAGCCAAGCAAAAGAAAATAATTCTTGATTTATACCCTCAAGTGGATCAAATATTTCCATGAGAGGTCAGAATACAATGTTAAAACCCAAGTAGGGCTGGGGAGATGGCTGCAGTAAAATGCTTGCTGTGCTTTCGTGAGGACAGGAACTCAATCTCCAAGGCCAGTGGAAAGTCACATGACGGCACATGCCTGTCCTCTCAGCAAGGGGGAAGCAGTCAGGAGCACCTCCGGGCTTTGCTGGCCAGCCTGTCTAGCCAAATAAAACCCAAGTAGTTGCAGGAGCTGTGCTTTAAAGCAACAGTGGTTCCCTCGGTGGTGAAGAGGACTAAAGTAAAGGGGCTTGGAACAAGATGGGCATTCTCGTGTGACTCAAGTCCCGTCTCTGTTACATGTGTGTGATGTGCGCACAAGTGTCCATGTATGCCTTGTCTATAGCCAACACTCCACTAGGGTAACTTAAAACAAAATAGGAATTTATTTACAATAGCAAAGATGTCAAAAATAACAGGAACAATATATAACAAATCCAAGAATTATTTTATGAAAAAGGCAAACAATATATACATGAAACAAAAGATAAAACAAAATTAATAGGGCAAACTTAATTTTGACCTCCTAAAAAGCTGTAAAATGCAGCGAAATGTCCTTTTTAATATGAATTACTTTAGTAACTCTGGGCCAATTAGACACACACACACGAACGCACAATTTTCAGTCCTCTTTACTTATCAAGTCTTCCTACCTTTGAGGAATGCAACATTGGGGCTATGTAAGAATAGGAGGTGCAAGCTATTCAGATGTGCACTGAAGGATATACTTAGTGACTGGCTCAGACTTTTACAGAAAGGATAAAGCAAAAGTCTCTGAGGCCTAATTTACTCTCACTGTGCCATCTCTAGCTGCTTTTTTGTGAGCTTCCTACTAGACAAAAACATCACACTAAGCAATTTTTAGGTTCCTCAAGTGCTCTAAGCTCACTTTCACTAAACTTGAGCATGCAACAGAATCACTGGGACAGCTTCCTAAAACACAGGCTGCTGGGGCTTGTGCCTTGTCCCAGTTCACTGGGGGCTGGCTTAGGGCAGAGAACCTGCGTCTTTAACCACACCCCAGGATATTACCATGCTGCCAAGGCTTTACTCTGACATTGTTCCTCCTTAAAATGCTCACTGATCCTGCTTTTCCTTACACAAATCTAAGATTTTGCAGGAAATTAATAGCGACATCCTGGGCAATAATAGGGCTGCATATTTTAGCAGAATGAGTGGGATCACATTTTCTAGCAAGTCCTGGTTTTGTCAGACTTAAGACTCTGACTGTGATGCCCACCATTCTCTTGGACATTTACTTTAAGTTTTTGGTTATTTGTTACCTCTTCTTAGGCCAACGCTGGTTCTACATCACAGAATCTCATTGAAAAAAATTCAAAAGTGCTGCAAATCTTTCTTATGAATCCTGACAATTTTTACCCAACTTGCAATTTTCACTACTACAGTGACCATCCTCCAGCATGTTGGGTTCTACTAGAGGCCTCCAACCTGGGCACAAATGGGCAACTCAAAGGTAGGGCTTCTGAATAGTGATAGTCTCCCTCAGACTAAATATGTTGCGAATTGATAATAAAACAAATTTTAAGTGCTTTCAAAACCCACTTTATGCGCAGGTGATTTCTAACAGGAATCAGAGATGCTAATAAAACAAATCATTTACAAAGATAAAAGAAAAATGAATTTCAAGGACATGCTCATCAAAGGACTCACCAATCACCTCTTAACTTCTCTGTAATGTTACTTGCAAATTCACAGGACTGAAATATCAGTATTTGCATCCAAGTCACAAAATTCAAAGCAATCAAGCATTTTGCATTCCACTGCTGCATAAAAGGAATTAAGAAATAGGGGGATGAAAATAATCCACTGCTTTTGATGTTTATTAGGTTTACAAAAACTGTACATTTTTTTTCTTAAGAAAAAGCATTAACTTAGTACTGGTATCAAATAGACTGAACATTCGTTAACAGGAAAATATTCTGATTTTTATTTTTGCACGTTATTCTCAAGTACACAATTACAATAATGTCACACATCCCCTATATGATTTTCTTTTTATGTATTTTACTTTTTTTACAAAGTATACAGAGGGAGGGACATACAATATTTAATAGGATATTTCTACAGAACAATAACTTATATTATGTCCTTGTAAAAATCTGTACCTCTTTAAAACATTTAACTGAAACATCCTTTTTTTAGCTTTGCTAATCAAAATTGTTTTAAGAATTAAAACTAGGTTGTAACTAATGTCAGTACATAACAGTGACTACTTCATTTTCTCTTTATACAGACAAACACATTTTATATTCACTTGACCAAACCCTTAAATACCTTTTAAAGGCTTCAATATTGTGCTTTAAAAAAGAAAAGAACTGTGTATGGTTCCAGATCATGTAAAGAGAAATATAAAGTGTGTAAAGTGTTGTGTTCCTTATCTTTCAGTTTATTAAAAAAATATGTTAAATGATCCAATCATTTATATTTTCTGTACTGATTGTAGATGATTTTTAAATTTAATAAATTTCAATGTTAGGTGTTTAAATTACTTCTGGGGAAAATAATAAAGTAGATTTTTAAAGTTCTCACAAAAAAAGACAGAGCTTTCAAGAATAACAGGGCATAAATCAAATCATAGTTGAGTTGTGATGCATTTTAAAGCACGTTGCAGAGGCTACAAAGGCGAAAGAATTCCCTATTGGATGGAAAGGCTAGGGAATCCACGCCTTGGCTTTGACTGGCATTGAGGATGGAGTTCATACCAGCCTTAAGAATTTGATTTAGAACTAGACTAAATCAATCTAGCACTTCAGAGGTTTGCCAAACACCAAATATTCAAGACATCTAACCCCAAAAATATAAACTTTTGAATACAAATATTGATGACTAAGAGAAAGATGAAAGGTAAAAACCTAACGGCACAAAAGGGATGGAGCACCATAATGAGGCGGCAAGGCAGCTATCGAGTGGGAAGAAAACTTCTAAGTCTCCCCATGATGTGCCAGACCCGTGTGCCAACAGCCAATTCCAGGGACTCTAGAAACTGTTTTCCAAAAGACATCTTAACAAAATCTCAGTAACCAACTTCTTTTTACAAATTTTATCAGCCATCAGTCCTGTATGTTACAAACTGCCAGCTCTCAAAAACAAAACTGTGAAAGACTTGGTGAGGATCCACATGAGGCCTCAAGCTGTTCACACACTTGGACCACACCGCTATCATGTAATCCAAGACAACCGAGTGTTAAGGTTTTTCAGGTTAACTAAGAACTAACAGAGCAGGCTCAACTTGCCAAGTCTAAGTCCTTATTAGCACCCGTTCTCTGGTCCATGGAGCCATCACTCCCTTTCTGTCCCTCTCGCTTGGTCAGACAAGAGTTCTCTCTCCGGTTTCTCAGAGAGAACTGAGGGATTCCTGTCTGGATACCCATTAGCTTTTCAGAAAAATATAAAGGCATGGAGTTGAAACTGTATGAAAACATTGTATCTATAAACATCTTAACCTCTATTTTTTCAATTATTTTTCAATTACCAAAGATATTTAAAAGAAAATACCTTTACTCTTTAAAAATACTAGTGTCCTTATTTTCCTTCTAATTCTTCACCTGAGTAGTCTCTCTGGAGAGCAAGACTTACAAAATGCTCTCTCGCATCCCTGGATCTTTCACGTTACTGTAAATTTAATACTTTTCATTATAGATTTTAAGCAACTACTACTGGGGGTTGTGTGTATAAGTATGTAAAATAAGCAATACACACAGATACATGTTACATATATATGTGTATATATAGATAGATATATATAATTCAGGGTACATTTACATATATAAAGTTGCAAAAGATCCTATGAGCCACAAGTTACCCCTAGGAGATTCCAAAATGCAGTCCTCAGTTAAATTTCATTTGTAGCACACAACCATTCCAAGACAAAGCAGCACAGACAGAATAATCAAAATACAACAGGATCAAGCAAAAATTTCCAACAAGGTTTTCTAAAAGTTTACTACACTGACAAAAGATAGTCTAAAGAAAAAAGAAGTATATTTTCTCCACTAAAAAGAAAAAAAAAAGTAAACACAAACCCAGCCACTGTTCTTTTACTCAGCAATGCCAGGGACACGAAAGTTCATATGAAAACTTTCACTGTCATATAGCCTGCAAATACTAAGCAAGACAAGGAAATGACTTCCATGTTATGATCATGAGACCTCACTGTAAAAATCTCCCGTTCCTATTAGATATCTCTGACAATTTTATTGTGAGAAATTTGTGAGAAAAAAATTAAGTCAACATGAAGACCTTCAGTTACCAATGCGAAGTTACCGTGAGTTAAATGGTCTTAGAAGAGTACCATCAAGGTAAGCAAGGTAAATATTTTAAAATAAATATAAAACTTCTAAGATAGAAAACTTCAGTATAGAACCAGGGATTACTTTAGTAAAAGCAACTAATTTGTTGCTACGTTTCCCCATGTATTAAACAAACTGAATAGAATTCAGAACACACTATTGAACGAAATGTAAAAACAAAAAAGTCAACTAGAAGCAATATTTCTATTTGTACACAGCATAAATCAATTTGATACAGTATTGTATGTGAACAAGACTGATTGGCTTTTAAATGAATTTTCTGTTTCAAGGCCAGTTTCTCTGCAAACATCGGTGAAGACTACTGTTAGGGCAGGCCAACTTCTTTATGATGGCGCATTATGTGCTGGTTCTTTTCCGATGGTCTCCGGAAACCTTTCTTGCAGTACTCACAGCGGTGAGGGTAGTCTTTCGTATGAATGGAGATAACGTGCCGCTTAAAGCCTGAGGCATCTGTAGTGCTATATTCACAGTACTCACATTGGTACACCTTCCGGCCACTGTGTGTCTTCATATGCTTTTTAAGCTCACTCTGTTGCCGAAATCCCTTTCTACACCTCTTACACCTAAATGGAAGGTCCTTTGTATGAACTGAGAGAATATGGCGACTTAGCACAAACGGATCTGCAATCTTAAAGTCACAATGTCTACACTGGTGCATCTTTTTACCCTTGTGGGCAGCCACATGTTTCTTGAGTTCTGAAGGCCTGTGAAAGCCTTTATCACACATATCACACTTATGAGGATAGTCCTTTGTGTGAACTGAAATTATGTGTCGCTTCAAATCACTTGAGTTGGAACTCTTGTGGTCGCAATGCAAACACTGGTGTGTTTTGCTCTCCTGATGGATAAGAGCATGTTGTTGCACCTCTTTGGTATCTGAGAAAGTCAGAAGACAAATGTCACACTTGAACGGCATCTCTTTACTATGCTTAGTTTTTACATGTGTTTTCAAGTTAGAAGAGTCTGCAGACCTGTATTCGCAGTACTGGCATTCATAGGGCTTCTCCCCAGTATGGATTCGCATGTGCTTTTTGAGCTCTGATGGGTGACGGAAACCTTTGCCACACTCTACACAAATGTGAGGAAAGTTCTTGCTGTGGACTGCCAAAAGGTGGCGATTCAATAAGCCTTGTTCAGCTGTTTCGTATTCACAGAATTTACACTTGTGCATTTTGTTGGCTCCTTTTTCCTTATGCACCATTTTATGAGTAAACAAAGCCCCAGCATGAGAGAAGTGCTTTCCACACTCATCACATTCTATGGCCTTCTCTGCCTTGCTGGTTAGCTTATGGCTCTCCAGGTGATTGTGTAAACTTATCTTCTTGTTGGTAGTGTAATCACAGTCAGTACAGCGGTACTTTTTCTTGGCAAGGTGTTCAGGATGGTTTTTCATGTGCCTTTTCAAGAAACCTCTCGATTTAAACTTCTTCCCACAAATCATGCAAGGGTAGACAGTCAGGGGATGTCCATCTGGGCCAATAATTATTGCTATGAAAGGAAAGAACATAAGTGATCAAAACATGCTAATTTGAGTTTCTTCAAAAGTCTGAATGCATAGTCAGGGGCTCCTAATTCAGGTAACAAGCTACACACTGATTTGTCATTTTCAATCTACAAGATACAGCAACCTGGCCCTAAGAACTTCGTCTACACTAACCTCTTCCATTTTAACAAAATGAATAAATTTGTAATTTATATTGACAAGTGATGAACCCTTAAAAATTTAGAAACCCATATTCATATAGTTTTTAAATTATAATTTCTGCTTTATTAAAAAACCATTAACTTATATTAACTTACAATAGTCTAATATATCAGTAAGATTTTTAATATGCAAATAGGTATAAGAAATAAGTTACATCATATAAACTCAAGCATATATCCTGCTGCTCTATAAATTATGCTTATTTTAATGCTGAAATAATCATTTTTTAACTATTTTTTCCAAAATTAACACTTGCCAACATGGTTGCCTTTCATTTTCATGCAATTCAAGCTTTAACTTTTTTCATCCTTCTTTGATCCAATTCCCATTTCATTTTAATCAAGAAAAATCATTCATGAATATCACTCAATTCTGAAAATTATGTTTTAAAATTCAATATAAAAAAGCTACATGTAGTCTAGCCACTAAGATGTCATCACGATACCCCTGTGGATGAACACTAGCATTTCCTGAGAGCTTGCGGAGCACGCTGCACCGTGGAACTCGCACGCCCTCACCTGTTTGGTACTGCCTGGAATCAGGTCTTCTCCTTTTCTTTGGTTTTTGTTTAGCCAGTCTGCCGAGGCCAGCAGACTCATCTATGTGCAAGAGGGCACTTGCAGTGCCATTCCGGTTTTCAATTCCATCAGAATTATTACCTAACAATGTGTATTAAAAAACAAAATCATACAGTATTATAAATTATAAAAAATTAGGAATTCTTTATTAATCACAACAATGAAAAGCCATGATACTCATGAATGACAGAAATATCCCATTCTAGGTAATGGAGTTTTTATGAGCACATTCATTACGGTAAAACCCCATGTATTTTCCCCATGGGTTCCCATGCTGTTTCCCAAGATTTTAAAGTTATGGGCCTGATACAGTTAAGATGAAAAGTTCCAGCCTGAAACCTGTATACTTCATACAGGTTATTTCCTTCTAAGTAATATATACATAAAGGAAATGCCTGTTAAAAGTCAGGACAAAAAGTAGACTTTATAATCTTCCTCTACTTTCATTTAAATCAAATAATCCTTATATAGTACTAGCATTTCAGATTTCTGAAAACCTAAAACCACAAAAACTGTTTTGTTTTTTTGATTTTTTTGTTGTTTTAAGAAATATTCATTTATTTATTATGTATACAATATTCTGTCTGTATATATGCCTGCAGGCCAGAAGAGGGCACCAGACCCCATTACAGATGGTTGTGAGCCACCATGTGGTTGCTGGGAATTGAACTCAGGACTTTTGGAAGAGCAGGCAATGCTCTTAACCTCTGAGCCATCTCTCCAGCCCCTGTTGTTACTGTTTTTCAAGACAGGGTTTCTCTATATAACAGTTCTAGCTGTCCTGGAACTTGCTTTGTAGACCAGCCCAGCCTTAAACTCAGAGATCTGCTTGCCTCTGCCTTCCAAATGCTAAGATAAAGGAATGCGCGGACATCACCTAGCTACAAGAACTGTTTTTCAATCACAAATTCATGTCTAAAGAACTGCTCTGTGACTTACCATAAGCAGCTGCCCATGCAATTGGCATGAAGGTTTTCACTTCATTGTCATCTATTTGTTGTTCGTGCACTGCGGCTGCAGCTGCAGCTGCAGCATCCTCCTCCCCAACAATCACTTCCATATAAACTTCGTCGGCAATTTCGGCAACATCTAAGTAGAAAATACATGAACTTTTCTGATCAGGCTTAGAGAGATCAAAGGAAAGATACTTTTATTTGAACTCAGTTAATATGCAAGCAGAAAGAAGTCCAAACATTACATACCTAGAACACAGCTTTTATGTAAGAAACACTCAACAAATACTTGAATGACTCAGTTCTTGGTTTTTACCAGTTTAAAGTTAACAACACTTTACACTTACACACACACACACACACACAAATAAAATGGGTCAGTAACAATTCCCTCAGAACATGCCAACAAAATAATTTCTAAAACAATGCTACTATTTCCTTCAAATACTGACCGTTTAAGAGACAAGGGAAAACACTTAGAAACACATTTTCTCCCACAGAAAGGCCACCTACTTACTTAAATCTTCCTCTTCTTGCTGAGAGTCATTAACAGTCATATAAACCATCTTTTCCCTGGGAACCCGAATACTATTGTTTGGATCAAGTAGTTCAACTCCATGATCATTCTCAGGCTCACTTTCCACAATGTCTACAGTTCCACCTATCAAGGAAAACAGCAGCTCCAATAATTTATTTTAAAATTTCATTTCCACTTCTTTTTTAAACACCTTTTTCTGACACTGTTAATATTATTTTATCTTCATAAAAAACTTCACATCTAAATAAGCCAAAAACAGACTGAAGCACTGATCAGGATGTCTAAGATGCTAAGGTTAGTGGTGATACACAAGTCTTTAATCCCAGCACTTGGAGGTGGATCTCAAGTTCAAGGCCAGCCTGGTCTACAAATACAAACTGAGTTCCAGGACAGCCAGGGCTGTTACAGAGAGAAACCCTGTCTCCGAAACAACAACAAAAAGATGCTAAGGCTTCCCTCTCACCTAAGTCATCTTCTCCAGGGTCAGCTTTAAAAATGTACACCTTGATGACTTCAGGGCAAGTGCCATCCACTTTACAAGGGTCGATTTCAGTTTCCGTGTCCATGGTCAATCCAGATGAACCATCATGTTCTATTTTGCCAGCATCATCCACTAAACAAGGAGAAAAATACATCTCAAATAATAATAGAAAATGCTCAAATAGAAAGTTACTGTTTTTGAGAGTCCTGTTAACAAACGTTCTCTTTAACTTGATTCACATAAAATTGGGTGCTTTTAAGCTAGACAAGTAGAAGGTTAATAAATACACTTCTAGAGACTTTTAAACTGGGATCAGATATTAAAACCAGTACTATAGAAAAAATGCCTGATAACGTATGTTTAAATAAGAATATATTTAGCCTTTGCTAAACCACAGATAAAAGCAATCCTGTATTTAAAATAGTCTTTGAGTATCTAAGGCAAGAACCTTTAAATAATGTTCCAGTAGTAAAATGAAAAAGCATGGTCCTCATACGAATGTTTCTTAAGCACTACTTCATGGTTAATATTCTTGAACACATTTGATATGATCTATTTTCATCAGAATGATATGCTTAAAAAAATAACATGACTGCCAGAGAAGTATACCGCCATGAGATGGGGAATGCAAACTCTAATTCAATCTGCTTAAAACTTACAAATGCTGGCTCGATAGCACATGCCTTTAATACTAGCCCTCAGGAGTCAAAGACAGGCAGATCTTAAAGGCCCATTTAGTCTACATGGGAGACCTTGCCCAAAGAAACCAAAAAAAAAAAATTACAACATATATCTTCTATGTAAGTAACACATATACAACTTTAACTTGTGACTTTAAGTCAAGGTCCTTGGTGGAAACCAAATACAATATATAAATTCAAACAAACTGAAATGTGCATTTGTTCTGTTTTAAAGAAAAAAAGAAGGGCCATATGGAAAATGTAAGAGAGAAAGGGCAAAAATCAGGAAAATGTTACAGAGCAAACACCACAGTTTTGTTTTGGGTTTTTGAGACAGGTTTTTCTGTGTCATAGCCTTCTCTGGTCTCAAACTTATCTACCTCTGCCTCTCAAGTGCTGGGATCATCAAGGCGTGGACCACCACCACCCAGCCAAACACTACAATTTTAAAAAGCTTTACAGAAATCACCGAAGTAATCAGTGTTATATATTATTTTGAAAATAAAACAAGAAAAAATTATTTGACCAAAGACCAAAAATGTAATTGCTACGTAAATAACCTTATAGCACACATTACTTAGGGGCATCTCCAGCAACACAGAAAGTATGGTAAAGGTTAATGAGAACTCAGCACCTAGAACAATTTATCAGAAAAGTTAGATTCATTAATGTAAGTCTCTCAAAGAAACACGAAAGTGTTCTTTTTGTTCTAAGCCCAACTAGTTCTATTTGGGCTAGCTTGCCACAAGCAGAGGGAAACCATTCCAAGGCCTTAACAAGTTCTAGAAGCCCCAATGCTCCCGGGAAGCAAGTGTCCTCCCACATATATTTGTTTTCCTTCTAGCTAGGCATTTATGTTTTAACTACTTCATCAAACGGTAAGTTTCAATTGTCTATTTTAAGACTTCGTGTTAGGCTCAATCCCTAATACTGCAAACAAAAATCCTGAAGATACTCATCTAGTGTCAAATATTTGCCAATTTAATTATTTATGTAAAAATCCATCTCAGTGTGCAAATTTGATTTTGTCTTTAATAAGTGATAAATTATAGGAAATTTCTGAAACATATTTGACTAACAGTTAAAAAGACTTTACATTAGATATTGGGAGATACCAGTATGACAAAGTAAGACTACTCCAGTGAGAGCCCACATGATTATTTTAAATGCAGTAACAATAAATGTGATTACCATTTATTGACTAAGTACTATTTAATACATATTGCAACCCCATGAAGAAGAGTACAGTACTGTTGACATTTTATAAGAGAGCAAATGTAAGTCTAGAAACATTGACTATTTGGAATTACATGGAATTTAAATCTCAAGCCACACAAGTCCCGGTCCAAGTTTGTTAACTTTTAGTCTCTAGAGGAGATCGATCATCTGTTTTGTAGTTTGCAACCAATATTAAACCAAGACAGAACTCAGACTGCGATGTCAAAAAGTCCTGTCATGCTCTCCCTCCATTCGGTTCAAAACTGCATTTACCTAGGCAAAATTCTTATAAAGAACATGAAGATGGGCCAGTATTTCAAAGCCAACAGTAAAAAGCAAGAATTGGGCCAACAATATAGTTATGCATGTAAAGGTACCTGCCACCAAGTCTGAAGATCTGAGCATGATCTGTGAAACAAACGATCATGGAAGGAAAAAAACTAACTCCCTGAAGGTGTCATCTGACTTCCACATGTGTGCCAGTGTGTGCTTACCCAAACACATACATACACACACAAAAAAAAATCAAAAAAGGCAAGAATATACTGACAGTTTGTCTACCTGACTTCTGACTTACCGAGAATCTAAACTATTTTTTAATCTTTAAAAAGATCTATTTATTTATTTATTAATTTGTGTGCATTGAGTTTGCCTGCATGTTGTCTGTCAAGTCCCCTGGAACTGAAGTTACAGACAGCTATAAGCTGCCATGTGGGTGCTAGGAATTGAACCTGAGTCTTCTGGAAGAGCAGCCAGTGCTCTTAACTGCTGAACTCTCTCTCCAGCCCTAATCATTCAAATTCTAAATACGTCATTGCATAGATCTGCTGGCAAACAGCTTCTGCAAACTCTTCTAATCTGTCATTTACAAAATAATTATAAAATTTAATCATTCAAATGCAAAGTGCCATGGATCCTAAACCATGCCTAGAACACTGGAAACAAACATTTTAGTGACTGTTTTGGTAGTGCTGGGGATCAAACCCCAGGGCTTTGTGAATGGTATGTAAGTGGCCTAGTACTGAAGTACACATTCTCAGCCATTTTAGTCTACTTCTGACACTCAGGATATTATTATTAAATAGCGAATGATATTTTAACATACACCCAGCTTCAAAACCAAACATGTCACTTAAAAATATACTTCCTGGGAGACAGAGTGGCACTGTAATCGCAGCATTCAGAAATAAAAGGCAAGAGGACTGCTGCAAATTCAAGGCCAGCCCAGCGATGGTGGCACACACCTTTAGTCTCAGTACTCTGGAGACAGACGCAGGCAATCTGAGTTCCAAGCCAGTCTCATCTACAGAATGAGTTCCGGCACAGCCAAGGCAACATAGTGAGACCCTGCCTCAAAAACCACCAAAATGTTTATAAATATCTAATTTGTTGATGAACTATTTTACTTTTCCCTGCAAAATTTAAAGTAACTGAACATAAAGGTCTCTTATGGAGAAAAGGCAAATGTCTACTTTAGTCACATTACAAGAACAGAGACGCTAAGCTGTCTAATGCAATCTTTAAGTTTTCATACAGAACATGAAAGAGGATTAATATTCAGAATGATAGTGTTTTATTGTACACTAACAGATTCTATGTATACAAAAAGGATATCTCACTCAGACTTAAAGGAAAAGAGAAGTTACTTCCCGTTTTGGTGAAGGACAAACTACGTACACAGGTACAGAGACAAGAAATGGAATGAAAGGACTGAGCAGAAAGTGTGTCACAAGGCATGGTGGGGAATACAGCCAACTGCTAAACTGAAGCCAGATCACAAAGGACCTCCTGCACCTGGCAGAGAGGCTCAGACTTGATCCTGGAAAGCTGCAAGTTTCTCAATCAGGTCAGACATCAAAATTTCTTGGGGAATTTGAGGTGGGGGTGAGTCTCTAGTCAAGCAGTTTTATATAATCCAAATGTAGGGAAATGGGGCCTAGAAAGTAAAAAAAGATTTAGCGGGCCCCTAAACCCTAACCCTGACCAGAAGTGTGAGAGCATCTACTGTAAGTGATGGGAGATCTTCAAGCAATGTTGATATCACATGCCCATTTACTCTATCATCTTGTTAGCCTTCAGAAAGTGGATGGGCTGAAATGGATCAAGACACAAAGCAGGGAGAGCCCTTATGAGTCTGCTGCAGACATGTGGCTGGCAGGTGGCAAGTGACAGGAGACAAGGCCTTCAATAAGGACAAGAGATAGATAGTAGGAATGAGGAAAAGAATTGGGTTGGACACCTATTTAGGGATGAGCAGGACTTGCGAATTTGGGTAATACCCTACTTAAAGAAGAATGTAACAAGGAACCAAGTCAGGGGTTTGATTCTGAGTGGGCAAGAATGTAAGAGAAAGGAGGAAAAGGAAGGATCTTTTTTGTTTGTAGACATATCTCACTCGTGTAGCCCAGCTTGGTATGGAATTCATGCTATAGGCCAAGCTGGCCTTGAATTTGAGGCATCCTTCCTGCTTCATCCTCAAAAATACTGGCACTAAAAGTCTATGCTAGGCTATCAAGATTACTTGACAGGTAAAAATGCTTGCCACCAAGTGTGATGAGCTGATTTTGATCACTGGGCTTCACATGGTGGAACGAGAGAACCAATTCCTCCAAGTGTCCTCATATATTGCAGTACATCTTGTGCTCACGCACACACACAGGAAGAGAGAGAAATATAATTTCAAAAATCAACAAAAGCTTGTGCCAACACACTCAGAAGTGAATGGTTACTTATGATAATTCAAATATTGTCACAATCTAGATAACTGAATCAATTGTCATTTTCAAATTTCTTTTTTAAATATTTATTTATTTATTATGTATACAATATTCTGTCTGTGTGTATGCCTGCAGGCCAGAAGAGTGCACCAGACCCTATTAGCGATGGTTGTGAGCCAGCATGTGGTTGCTGGGAATTGAACTCAGAACCTTTGGAAGAGCAGGCAATGCTCTTAACCTCTGAGCCATCTCTCCAGCCCTCATTTTCAAATTTCAAACAGAGGGTAGCACCAGAAGGATGCCAATACCAACAATCTATGTAGAAGAGTCTAGAATACATGGGGATTACCATTGGAGTCCTTATTTTTAAACGGTTCAAGTTTGATGAAGTTGGCTTCAACTTTGAGGAAAGTTTAATAAACTGATCCTAAGCCAGGCACTAATCCTAACACTCAGAAAGCTGAGACGACATAATGCAAAACTCTGTCTCAAAAATCAAAAGCAGCCGGGCAGTGGTGGCGCACACCTTTAATCCCAGCACTTGGGAGACAGAGGTCAGCCTGGTCTACGGAATGAGTTCCAGGACTGCCAGGGCTGTTACAGAGAAACCCCAACTCAAAAAATCCAAAGTGAAAAGCAAAAGAACAAAACCTGGCTGGAGGAATGGTCTAGTGGTTAGGAGCAATTGCCACTCTTTCCCAAGTCAGAAGTTTGATTCCTAGCACTCACATCAGATAGCTCACAACTGCCTTTCACTCTAGCTCCAGAGGATCCAACACCCTCTTCTAACTTCTAAGGTACATATATGACACACACAACACAGAAGATATACACATACAAAACAAAAACAAAAAAGTGCCAACACCTGATTCTAACCGGTACTAAAAAGTCAATGCCCCTTTGGTTCCACAGAGCAAGAGCAAACTTGCTGTTCTCACATGTTAGTTTTCAGTCAGTGCACTTATAAAACCTTCAATGACTAGGAAATCTAATCATGTTACAACATGCAAAGTGTCATACATACACTTACCTATAATTCAGAGTTTAAAAACCTGTTCGCTTTCATATATACATGGGAAAACACATTTTAAATACACTGACTTCCCTGATATAGAGCTATTCTATTATTATACAAAAGTAGAATTCACCTTCAGAGTTTCACCTTGAGATCTTGCCCCACTTACTCAACCTGCGAAATTATTCTGAATATAAAATATTACAGAAGAGATTTTTTAAAAGAACACTCTGATGGTCCTGTTAAGTACTCAGAATTTCACTATAATTTTAAAGCTACTATTAAAAATGAATTCTAAAAACAGACAAAGAAAGCTTCAAAAAATTGAGTCATCATATGTATGATTTCTGAGTAAGTGCCTTCTGCAGTGATGAAGAACTAGTACTTTAGAATAAGGCTTCTCCAAAATAGAAATGCATGATTTTTTAAATTAAAATTATTTCTAATAATAACTACCATTTGCATTGCATTTTGCAATTTCCTTCATGTTTCCATGTAAGTTTCTTACTTCATTTTCCAGATAAAGAAAAAAAGGCACTGAGACAGTGTGCAACTTGGTCAAAGTCAGTTACAGTGAAGACTGGTGAAAGTGCAAGAACACGCCCATCTTTAGAACCCAGGCCTTTTTCTCATCTACTTGTTTTTAAAGAAAGAAATGTTCAGTGTCTAAAACTCAGTATCTAAAAAAAATTATTGATAATCCCAAGCCACCCAGGAATTCTCCCATTTTAGTTACTTTTTCGCACTTTGCACTCTAAAAAATGAAACCAGAAAGCCTCATACAGTCTTGCCCAACATTTGACCTAAAAACTGAAGTGAGATGCTGGTGAACAATCTCATTAGTAATAACAGAGTTACAGTAAACATAAGCGCACTTTACACAGCTCCAAGGAAGCTTCGGTAAACCACCTGAAGACTGAAAACTAAGAAATGATTACTTGAGGTGACAGTAAATACTATGGCATCTAAACTTACATTATACAGAAGTTGTTAATCCATTCATTATTCTGGAATGCCTACACAACAATATTCTCCTTCCCTCTCTGTGTGAGTGTGCATGTGTGTGCACGTGTATGTATTATAGAAACAACTTAAGACCAGCTCTATCCGTGAAATTCACCTATACAATTTTAGATGGAGAAGCAAAAAAACCTCTGAACAAGCTTTAAAAATAGTTTTAAGGCAACTACAAATAATAACAATGTTCTGCATGCTTGAAAATAAAAAATGTTAAGTCTTTACAAATAAGATTTTAAGTTCTACTAACACAAAGAAAATAAATATGTAAAGCAATGCATGTTTGTTGTTCAATGTAACCATTCCACAGTTCCCTTATTCATTTACAACAAAACCTTTGCCAGTCTTAAAGGTTTGAAATCAATATAGGTTTTACATTAAAATTTGGCTTTATGAACTATCTTTGTGAATGGCGGAAATCAAGAAAACAACTAATGATTTTCCAACACACTACAATGGCTTAATTCCAAAGATAATAAAGTGGATTGTTTAATATAATCTTTACTTAGGATAAAAAAAAAAGATGATGGCAGGGAAGGGAGAAAAAGTTCAAAAATGTCTACAATAGAGTACACCATGTTCTCTAAATCTAATTCTAAAACAACCTATTTCATTATAGCAAAATAGGCCAATAACATGAGCATATACACCTGTTTAAATGCACCTTTGCTTTCTTTGAATTTCTCTGATAAGGAATGGAATAAATAGCACATTAAAATATATTATATATAAAATACATTAAAATATGTGAAAATAAGCTTACTTCTGTTCATATTTACATTTTCAGGACCATTAAAACTCACTTAAATTGGAACCCCCAGTACCTCAAAGAAAGATAAATATAAATATTTTTAAAGTCTGGATTCTACAATACTACATTTGGTATGCTGGTGTCAATCACTACTAAATCTATCTCTATATATTTAAATGAGTCTACCAGAGAGGTGAACTTTCTTAAGAGCAATAAAGGCAAAAGGCTGGTGCACAGTTAAGCCTTACTCCTTAGGAAGCCCTTTGAAAGCTAGAAGAATGGAAGTCAGAAGGGCAGAAAGCAGAGAGAAGCCAGTGTGCTGTCGCCTTCACAGTCTGGGACAGAGCCAACTATTTCCTCTGGCCTTGGTGCTGGGTTGTCTAGTCTTATTATAGAAAAGCTGGCATTCATATTTAAAAACAGCATTTTGGGCTAAGATGGCTTAATGGGCAAAGCCTGCCACAAAGGCTGACAATCGTGTTCCATCCTTGGAACCTACACAGTAGGAAAGAACAGATATCCACAAGACATCCTCTGACCTCTATACACAGGCACCATGGCATAAGCACACACGTAATTTTAAAAACAAAATAAAGGAGCAGAGAGATGGCTCAGCAGTTAAGAGCACTTGCTGCTCTTGCAAAGAATTCAGGTTCAGTTCCCAGCACACTGACAATCACCCATAGCTCTAGTTCCAGGAGACTGGCGCCCTCTTCTGGTACATACCAAGTACACACCTGATGCACTATGTACATGCAGACAAAACACTCCTTAAATATAAAACTACAACTTTAAAAATAAAATAAATACCATTTTTTATACTAGAGTATCTTATAAATTTAACTACCTTTACTCTCCACTGGCTGCTCAATTACATTCCATATATCAAAGACATCCATCTATAAGTCTCTGACCCTGGCCCATCACCATCAGATCCCAGTTTTTCAACCCTTTCTCACCATCCTTTGCCTTTCCACCCAACCTCGTGTTTACTCTGTATTGGTATGGGGATGAAGCTCCCTCACTGGAAAAGCAGTTATGACATTCAAACATTCCTCTAACCTTCTGTCTCTAGCGAGGATCCTCATTCTACTAACATTTGAAGTCCCTGCCTAGGACACAACAATTATCCACTATGACCCTAAACTTCAGTCCCTTCCTCTTCTCTGCACCTTACTCCACCTATTTCATTAGCTTTCTTTTCTCTATTGTCAGAGTGGCCCTGTCCAGTGGTTTGTCCCTGTACCCATAAGAATGTTCAACATACATTCACCATTTCAGCAGCCAGCAAAATCCATACTACTGCTTCCTATCTCTCAACTATAATGGCTTACACAAAAGTGGTTCACCCTAATACCACTTTTACTGATTTCTCAACCCATTATAGTTCACTTCTTCCTTCTCCTAGCCACTCACACATGTTTTCTGAAACTAATCTAAATACCAACAACATTCTAATTGCCCAACAAGAGCCTTTCTTCCCAGGGACTAACACTTTTAAAGAATCCTCTGTAGCCTCAATAGTGTTGAAAGGACTTTGAAAGTTTGTCACTTTGTCTTCTGCAAACCTCCAATTTTCATTTTACCTCTTTTTTCTTCTCCTTTTTCTGATGAGACCTTGTCTCACCTTGTAGCTTAAGCTAACTTTAAATGTCTACATCATTTTACACCCAAAATATCTATACTTGACACTTTTTAAAGTTAGCACACAAACTAATAGGTTTCATTGTGGCATTTTCATACATGTGCTATATACTGTTATTCAACTCACCCTCATGACCGGGTATTGTTGGCTGCCTTCCTCTCCCCACTTCTGCTTTCATGCCATATGTATTCCATTACTCCACCCCCCACCCCCCACCACACCCTGCACCTTCCCTTTCCTTTAAGAGTTCCTCCTTGGGGCTGGAGAGATGGTTCGGTGCTTAATAGCACTAGTTGCTCTTGTAGAGGAACTGTTTTGTTCTCAGTACCCACACAGTGGCTCACAACCAGCTCCAAGGGAACCAACACCTTCTTTTGACTTCTACAGGCACACGTTACATATACATAGATGCAGGCAAAACATTCATACATACAAAATAAATCTTAAATTTTCTTTTTCCTGGGGCTGGAGAGATGGGTCAGAGGTTAAGAGCATTGCCTCCTCTTCCAAAGGTCCTGAATTCAATTCCCAGCAACCACATGGTGGCTCACAACCATCTGTAATGAGGTCTGGTGCCCTCTTCTGGCCAGCAGGCATACACACAGACAGACTATTGTATACATAATAAATAAATATTTTTAAAAAATTTTTCCCCTCTCTCATGGTTCCATTTCTACTTTTATGACCTATAATTTACCCCCAACACAAATTTAAATCTAGAGTCATCATGAGGTAAAAACATACAGTATGTCTGAGTTTTATTTCTCTTAACATGACAGTCTCTAATTTTCCTGCAATTATTTTGTTTTTCTTTCAGCTGAAAAAGTGCTACTATACTCTACCTCTTTTCTTTCCATTTATCTGCTGGTGGCTACCTAGCTGGTTTTATTCTTAGCTCTTGTAATGTAGCAGTAAACTTGGGTGTGTACATTTCTCTGTGATATGCTGACTCAAGAGTCCTTCCTTTGGGTAGATACTCAGGAGTGGGATTGCTGAATCATATATTAGTTCTATTACATTTCAAGGAAATCTCCATACTGGTTCCATAGTAGCTACATCACATACTTGATACTGTTATTATGCAAACACTCTGGGAAATGCCAGCCATTTCCATGTGAGACACTTCCTATATTCTGTTACTTTATCAATTTCTCCTCTTTCCAAAATAGCAAATTTACATTTTCAACTGCCAAGAAATGGAATCATCAACCACCTCAATCTTTGGTTTAGTTTTTTGTTGTTGTTGTTGTTTTGTTTTACAAGGCAGGGTTTCTCTGTAGCTTTGGAGCCTGTCCTGAACTAGTTCTTGTAGACCAGGCTGGCCTTGAACTCAGAGATCTGCCTGCTTTTACCCCCCCCCCCCCATTGGTGGGATTAAAGGCAAGTGCCTCCACCGCCCGGCTGCAAATCAAATTTTTAACAGAGCCTACATAATCTTTACCCACCAAACCTACTCCTCCTATTGAATGATTATCATGACCAAATCTTCCAAGACAGAAATCTTAGCGTCAAATGCCAGTCATCTCTGCATTATCTTTCCCCATTCAAGTCCCACCTATCTTTAATAAGAATAAATCTTATCCACTTTACTTTCTAATCTCTTAAATTCAACTGTCTTCAATCCTCTTTATTATCAAAGTCTTTGGGATATTTATTTTTCTTGTTTTGTTTTGGTTTTTTGAGACAGGGCTTCACTGTACAGCTTTGGCTGTAGACCAGACTGGCCTTGAACTCACAGAAGTCTGGAGATTAAAGACAGGTGCCACCTCCACCTGGCTTGTTTTGTTTTTGAGCCAGGTCTTACTGGCCCTAGAACTCAATCTTCCTGAGTGCTGGGGTTACAGAACTACACCACTACCACACCCCAACTTGAGGTAGTTTTCCTTATACACGAACCATTTGAACTATTGTCTCTTGTTCACTTATTCTTACTCTCTACTGCTACAAGGATTATCTTTCAAAATAAATTTAAGCTTGAAATAAGCTACATCTCATATTCCCCTACAGACCAGCAGAAACTTAAAAAGGAAAATACTGTGTGTTTGTTAGAATCTCGAAAAATAGATAATCTCAAACTTCATGAGGAATTATATTATGCAAAACACTTGATGTTATAGCCACACGTAAATATACATATTCTATTCTAAATTTTTATTATTGTGTGTGTGTGTGTGTGTGTGCATGTGTGTAGCGGGCACATATGTGGAAGAGGATTTTTGTTCTCCCTAGAAACAATGGCTTTCTTTACATATTTATGAGTTTTCAATAAATGGATCACCTACAGCAATGCCAAACACACAAGTTCCATAAAAACATGCTGAATGGATGTTTTTCTTCCTTTTTACAAAGACAATTTCTTTTAAAAGTTCTATCATAACTTGTTAAGACGGTATCTTACTTTGCAGCCTAGGCTTACTTCAAACTTTGAGAAGTCCTCTTTCCTCAACCTCCTGAGTTTTGAGATTACAGGCATGCATACACCAGCACACCTAGGTTAGATGCCTCAATAACTTTTAAAAGATATTTCCTATAAAATGCTGGTGGACTCTATTATATGGTATCATATATGAAAACAACTAGGCAAGTTTAAAAATAGTGTGAGTTTTTATTTACCGAAGTTTAGTGCCTTAAGGAGTTAAGAACTTATACTGGGTTAGAAACAGTTCTACCCAACCCAGAGTTTTGTATCTGAAAGTGGAATCAGGAAGTATGTTATAAGAAGAAACAGCTGTCCTCAGATGCCAACTTAAAACATTTGGAGGTCTATCCCCAAAACACCTTAGTTTGGTTCAGTGCTCTAATAAATTTGTTATGCTTGAACTTATGTCTCAGTACTATGCACTTTCTCATTCTGTTCCATAAACAGTATTTTATACACAATTCAAGTATGTATTACTGTACGTAAGTATGTAAGTATGAACATAAGTTCATACTTCCGATTTTCTCTGTCCAGTGGTTTGTTTCCTGTACCTATAAGCATGTAGGAAAATAAATGGTTTGGTCAAACATTTTTTTCCCCAAGTTGTCTGAGGAGGATTCCTAATGCTAAAAGAGTCCTAAATCACATTCTTCATGATTTTACAAAGTCATAGACTATCTTTCTATAACTGAAGAAACCACCTCTTTCTATCCCACCTTTATACAGAAACAAGTCAAGCATTTTACTTTTCACAATTTTCAATTACCTTACAGACTCCAAACTGAAAACTCATTTTACACATTTATTTTGTTTTATTTGAGACAGGGTCTCACTATGTAGCCTTAGCTGTCCTAGAACTCACTATATAGATCAGGCTGGCTTCGAACTCATAGAGATCCACCTGCTTCTGCTTCCCAAGGGCTGGGATTAAAGGTGTGCACCACCATACCTGGACAAGGTATTTTTACACATTTAATTTTAATGAACATTAAGCAATTATTACTCAATTTTCTTAACATTGTTAAGAAAATTAACATGGCTTAATTTAGAAAAGCAATACCCCAACAGTGTACCCCGAGACTTACAGGAAATCATAAGGTAGTCCTCACAGTTGGTTTTGTCGTCATCTTGCTGACTCACAGGGATCCCATTGGCATCTATGACTGCTTCAGAGGCACAGTCTGCTACCAACACTTCTTCTGAAACAACATCGGCGGCCAAAGGATCAGTGACGATTTCTGCTTCTACTACAGTATCGTGAACCACATGTTCAACGTGACCAACGTCAGACACATGTATAGATTCACTTGTCAAGACATGTTCAGGCATAGATATCGTGGCTGAAGTAATATCAGAAGCTAAAACATCATCTGGAACTGTGCAATGTGTTAAAGAAACCTCTTCAGTTACATCTGAGTCCAGCACTTGCTCTGGGATGATGACTGTTTCTGATACATCTGCTTCGTCCATGATATCTGGACACTGGACATCTTCTATAACAACGTCCTCAATAACATCTTGAATTACAACTGAGTCTGGGTCATCAGGAACAAAGTTGTGAACGGTTATGTCTGAATCCACAACATCTGACACAAAAACCGTTTCTTGTACTTCCACAACAATTTGATCCCCATCCATGTGTGTAGCACCAGCTCCTGAAAAATAAACAAAGTCTTAAGCAAGTGTGGTGGTTTGAATAAAAGTGACCCCTATCAGTGATCATATATTTGAATGTTTAGTCATCGGGGAGTGGAACTGTTTGAAAGAATTATAAGAATTAGGAGGTGGGTACTTGTTGGAGAAAGAGTGTCACAGAGGGTGAACTTGGATCTTTCAAAAGCCCATGTGGTAGGCCCAGTCTCTCTGTGTCTATCTTTCCTTCCCTCCTAATCTGGATAAAACTCTGTAGTTGTCAGCTACTTCTCCAGCCATGTTCCCCACAGTAGTAACAGATTAAACCTCTGAAACTATAAGCAAGCCCCCAATTAAATGCTTTCTCTTCTAAATGGTGTCTCTTCGCAGCAACACAACAGTGGTTAAGACAGTAAGTAAATAAGTTATCAACTTGAGGACTAAATAAATATTCCAATCAGCAAAATTATTATTCAATTTCTCCCAAAATACACTAAGTTATCAGTTTTCTTAAATATTTAGATTCCCTTGGATTCTCTGCCTTGGAAAAATAATCTTTTTTTTTTTTTCGAGACAGGGTTTCCCTGTAGTTTCTAGAGCCTGTCCTGGAACTAGCTCTTGTAGACCAGGCTGGCCTCGAACTCAGAGATCCGCCTGCCTCTGCCTTCCGAGTGCTAAATAAAATTTAAAAAGACACTTTTTAGCATACTCTTTTAAGTACTTACCCCAAATCAATAGATAAGGAAAAACTATTGATAATAATACAACTGAGACAAGTAAAATTCTAGGAACACTAAAACACATTCAGTTACTTAAGGCATGGTTCTAAAACTTAAGTAATGTAACTACAGGTGGCAAATGCATCTGTTGATATGCTTTTCACGCATTTTCCTTCTTGTTCTCCCTTCCCACAACTTGTATTTTTTATTTTCCATCTTTCCCAAGAATTTTTTTCCCACTTCCTTCACATCCTTCTCCTTTTTGTTCTGGCACCACCAAGTCTCCATCTGACTATGGGATCTTAGACTTTGACCTTTATTCTAGAACTTAAAAGGATTGGGGTATAAGTGAAACGAAGGCCAGAAGAAAATCTGCTTGAGGCTGTCTATCTCTACTGACAGACAGTGGACAGTGGGATAAGTACTGGATTCTATTAAGCCTCCTCCCCAGTGTCACTCCCGAAAGCAGCTCATAATACAGGAAACTCTTCCAGAGTCCGTTTTAGTTAAAGGGGTGACAGGAGATGAATCAATTTTTGCCCAAAGAGATTAAATGACTTAACTGAGATCACAGTTTGCACAGCATATGGTGCTCAGTAAATATTGTTCTCAACAAATGCTACAAATGGAACAACTATACATCCTTATGAGAAATACAAACAAATTTTTTTTTTAAAATTCCAGTATCTTGGCTGCCAGTCCAGAAAAAGTTAAGTTTTATGAGTTAAGTAAAGATCCAAGTCTAAACACAAAATTCATTTCTTTTATATGTGCCTTACATATACAGCCTAAAGGTCATTCATTCTTCATATGCATGTGTTTTTACTTCAACCCATGCTATGAAATGTGGTGTGGAATTTTCTTTCTAGTTGTGGTGTCCTGTCAGCACGCATAAGTTTTGGGGTTTGGAGCATTTGGGATTTTCAGATTAAGGATATTCAACTTGTACTGACAAGAATATTAAAGGCGGTTATGAAGAAGTCAAATTTTTGGGTAGAGGGATGATAATGTGTTCACTTTCCCATTTGTAGATACTAAAATCCAAGAGTGACTAACTGTGCTAACTGTGAGAGTTTAACAATTGGGTCCATAACAAACTATCAATTTGGTAGATAAAAAGCACAATGCAATTATAAGTCATTATACCTGTTGCATCAAAAAATGAGTTTGGCGCCTGTGGTTGTAATTCAAGTCCATCTTCATCCATGGCCTTCAATTCTCATCAGTCACAACTCCTAAATCAAGGGGAAAAGTGAAGTCAGTGTTAGTTTGGGTATCCTTTTTTTTAATGTCACATTTTCATTCCTAAGCACTCAAGTTTTATGACCAACAAATATCTATCTAATACATAAACATATAAATCAAAAGGATCACCTTTACCCAGGCCCATTATTAACTGAGATACATGCCAGGTATACACCTATAATCCCAGCATTTGGGAGGCTGAGGCAGGAGACTCACAAGTTCAAGACCAGTCTGGGCTACACAGAGGGCTCCAAATCAGTCTCAGCTACACAGCTACACAGAAACAGTCATGTGAGGCCATGTCTCAAATAAATCAATAAAATAAAAATAAATTCACTGCAGGGTGGTGGTGATACACACCTTTAAACCCAGTACCTGAAAGGAAGAGGCAGGTCAATCATTAAGTTCCAGGCCAGCCTGGTCTACAGAGCAAGCTCCAGAATGTCAGGGGTACATGGAGGAAACCCTGTCTCAAAAACCCAAAAGTAAATAAACAAACAAATTTGGTAGGTTGGGATACTGCCTATATACACATCTCTTTTAAAGATTTATTTCAGCCAGGTGGTGGTATCAGAGTATACCTTTAATGCTAGCACCCGGGAGGCAGAGTCAGGCAGGTCTCTGAGTCTGAGGCCAGCCTGGTCTACAGAGGGAGTTCCAGGACTGCCAGGGCCACACAGAGAAACCCTGTCTCAAAAACAAAAAATGATTTACCTTATGTGAATGCATAACATACATGGTTCATGCCGTTGGCTAGAAAAGGATGCCAAGTTTCCCTGGAAGTAGAGTTATGGATGGTTATAAGCTACCACATGTGTTTTAGAATTTGAACCTGGGTCCTCTGGAAAAGCAGTCAATGATCTTTTATTTTTGTTTTGGGTTGTTTTTGTTTGTTTGTTTGTTTGTTTTGACTTTTCAAGACAGGGTTTCTCTGTGTAGCCTTGGCTATACTAGAACTCAATTCTGTAGACCAGGCTGACATCAAAATACCTGCCTCTGCCTTCCAAGTGATGGGATTAAAGGTGCATGCCACCACTTCCTGGCAACTAGTTTTTTTTTAAGGTTCAACTAAAAATTCATTCTGTAATTTACTGTGGAAAATTTCTGCACAATTTTTGCATTACTTCTCTAAACTTATATACCCTCTCTTTCAACCACTATATTGAACAATCATAGAACTTCAAAGTACATAATTATAGCAAAGGTAATGGTAATAAGAACACTCTGGAATTCCATTTTACAGTGAGTAACTCCTCTCTCTTCCCCCCCCCCCCAACTCGAGACAGGATTTTTCTGTGTAGCTCTGGCTGTCCTGGAACTCGCTCGCAGACCATGCCTTAAAGGTGTGTGCCACCACCTTTCCTAACCCGTGATTTATGCAAGTTAATTTTTCAGTGTATTTAATTCTTTTGGCCATAGGTGATTAGTACTAGCTATGAAATTTTTTAAAGTTCATTTATGAGCACAATAAAATCAACTTCCTACTCTTAAGTCTGCAACCATGATCAAGAATGAGAATCTCCTCCATTCATCCTGCTCACACTCTCTGCCTACCTCCATCTCTCAGTCTAGGCTGCTAGAACAGAGGAACTGAGAAGTCATTTTCCCATTTTGGTTTAGACCAGTGAAATAAAGTCCATCAACAAAAAGTACCAAGTGAATGCCCTGAGAAAGTAGACGAAGGGGGAAGAGGAGGCTTACCAACTGATTTTTGGATTCTGAGCCCAGAACTCCCTGAAGCCCCACTTTCTCTTGCCTTGGGATTTTGCAAGGCACCCCCCCCAATGACCTTAATTCTATCTCGCCTACTTAGCAAAAAACAAAAACAAAAAGTTAACATCAAGTAATATATTACCAAGTACTATTTGGCTACTATTTCAAAAGATCAGACACCAAAGATTTTACTTGCCTGTTTCTAAGTACTGCGTAAACCTCCTCAATGGTTTCCCCATCTCTATTTTCTCACTTTTTAATTCAATCTAAATGGAGCTATTAGATGCATCTTTCTTTGGCCTTTAATTTTGTTAGTAAATACTATATACTCATGAAAATTTTAACAGAGTAATTTTTCTAAGCATCATTCCTGTTTAATCTTAAGTTCTAACTCCAAACTGTCTTTCCACCATTCTCTCTCCTACCATTCTCCCAAGTACCTCCCAGCAACGCACAGGCACACACACTTCAGCAAACAAAAATGACAGAACATCGCAACCCTGGCCTGACACACTAGGGCCATAAAGTTCTTAAAGAAATATCATGAGAAACCCAAAACTTATATAACAAATGTTTTTCAGTGTGTCAGCGATGATTCTATTCACTTCCAAGAAATAGCTGTTTTGTGTTAAAAACAATTTGAAATTAAAACAAATGATAGCTAGATTAATAAACAAAAAACCTGTTCAACCATGAAAAACAAAGTGTACATGCTCTAAGCTGTCACCACCCACTCCCTACCAGAATTACCTCTGGCTAGAATTCTTTTCCCTTTTTAAAATTCTAACTATGAAATGACAAATATAAGTTAACCTTTTTCTTTTTTTGGGGGGGGGGGGTTCGAGACAGGGTTTCTCTGTAGCTTTGGAGCCTGTCCTGGAACTGGCTCTTGCAACCAGGCTGGTCTCTAACTCACAGAGATCCGCCTGCCTCTGCCGCCTGAGTGCTGAGATTAAAGGTGTGCGCTACCACTTCCAGGCTAAGTTAACCTTCTAAGCGTAATGAAATATTACATGAAACTCAGCCAACTAAGGGGATACATTAAGGTTCTTAGGTTTCACATTCCTCAAATCTCCCTACATAAGACTAATTCCCATTAACTCTAAAGATTCTCAACTTGTTTAACAACTACTCTGCTCCACTTCTATCTCTCTTGGCTTTTCTATTAGACTCTAACAGGTAATCAATTCCAATCAATTCCACTGATTCTGAAGTTCATTCCTGCCTGCTTTTCCAAGTGCCATCCTAAGACTCTTCCCCTTCTCTACACAGCTAGCTGCCCTGACTCCCCTCACCACACTAAAACTGAAGCCTAATCTTAGTCTGGTACACTTAACTATTTTCTCTTACTATTTTCTCTCTACTCCCCTGGGCTATTTGCACAGACCACCAAAATTTATATACTCAAAGCAGAACCTTATGCCTCTAACCAGACTGATGACTCTTGGCCACTATTCCTTTCTCCTTCTTCCCCACTCACTGTCAGTCCGGGGTGCCAGATCTTGTCAACTACTTCTTTGAGAACTTCTCAGCAATCCATCCCAGTTTATTATCTCCAGTCTTATTACTGCCTCTCAGCTTCATACTTCCTGATCCCTGAGGCATTAAAATAGCTTCTCAAGTGGCCTTGCTCTTTACTGCCACTCCCATAACAAATGACTAGGAACCCAGCACAAGTTGAATAGGTGCCAAATTCTGAGGCATTCCTGATATCTGTGGAAGACTAATCCTCCTACCACTGCTTTGATCAAGGCACTCCCCTGGGCTCAGAATACTTCAGCACCCTCCCAACATTCAGAGGTTCTACAATATGAACCTGACGTGCCAGGAGAGAATTATCTGCTGTTATTTTCATCTTTTAATCATATACATATTCTAACATATTCTAGCAAACATGGAAGAGGGCCATTGCAAAACTCAAATAGGTTTGGAAAAAATGCACTTTGTACTTACAAGTAGAAATGACTATACTGAAGGCTTTGTAACCCCTCCAGGGTTAGACTTGTTAATTCCCTCTGACAATCAAAATGAAATTGTGTTGTTAGAATGGAAACAACTTAGAAATACTCTCTGGAATATAATCAAGTAAGGGTCATTGCAAAAGGTGGGCCAACAATGACACGGATTTGTCTGTGGAAGTGTCTGTGTGCTGTGGAGCAGGAACCAACCTCCAAAAGTAGCCAAATAAACAGAATGGTTCAGAGCACCAAGATGAAATCCAAATGAAAAAGAACAAAGAACCAAATTATTACTACTTTTCTCAAGCACCCTCAAAGCACCTCTGAGATTCCTTCACCCTAGTTTGGAAAACTATTCCCTCCTGGTATATAAGTCATGATTCTGAAAGAAGTCACAATGGAAAAATGAAGTTTTTTTTAAATATTTATTTGTTTGTTTATTTGTTTATTTATTATGTATACAATATTCTGTCTGTGTGTATGCCTGCATGCCAGAAGAGGGCACCAGACCCCATTAGAGATGGTTGTGAGCCACCATGTGGTTGCTGGGAATCGAACTCAGGACCTTTGGAAGAGCAGGCAATGCTCTTAACCTCTGAGCCATCTCTCCAGCCCCGGAAAAATGAAGTTTTAAGAGAAATACTGAACTGGGAGAAATCCACAAAATTCCCACGTTTCCTTACTTCCAATTTTTAAAATAGAGCAATAAAGACTCCCACCAACTCAGTAGGAAGGGCAATAGCATTTTATCTCTTAAATTTGGAATTTAGGATAATTTGCTGATTTTATATTTCTTTAATTTCCTTTTGGGGAGGTGGAGAGGGAGACAGGGTCTTACAACACAGTCCATACTGGCTTCAAACTTACGGCAATCCAGCTGAGTTCTAGTTCTGTATACCCACACATTGCTTTGACTACTTTCTTCGGCCAATATACATATACCAAAACCACTTTTTTGCCTGTGGTCCCCCAGAACTTTGATTTAATAAAATGGCTGACTACCATCATTTCTGTCACACTCAGAGAACTAATTTGTAAAATATACAGTAGATAAAATGGTTCAAACTTCCCAAGAGTAACAAAAGCAAGCCTGTCCAGAATTATTTTCAGAAAGTAAAAATGGTAGAAATTTACAGCTATGAAAACCTAATATCTTCCCTCCAAAGTAAGTTTTCCCAATTTTTTGCCACGTTGTTCAATATTTATTTCTCCAAATAGTCTCAAATCCAGATTCATTTTATTTCTTCTAGGTTAACCCTCAAAGTCAGCTATTCTTTTTGTTTTTCAGGACAGGGTTTTTCAGCCCTGGCTGCCTGAACTTACTATTAGATCAGGCTGTCCTCAAACTCACCCTCCTGCCTTTGCTTCCCAAGTGCTGGTACTAAATTAGCCACTATATGCCTGGCTAAAGTCAGATATTCTTAAATCTCATCAGTTTTTATTTATTTTCGCTGTTATCATTCTAACAAGCTCTTCTCAACTCACACGTATGCTCAGTGGGCCCTTCAATGAAGATTTGACCCCTTCTGAAACAAAGGACATTTTCTTGTTTTTTTTGGTACTAGACGTTTCAAGGGCCTTTGAACAAAGAGCAGGTAGTCTACCAGGAAGTTGAATCTCAGCCTTCTTTTTCAGTTTCTGAAGCAATTCCTGCCTCAGTCTTTCCCACTGGTATTACATACACTATCTATGCCATAAGGTCAAGCTAAGTTCTTGCATACTAGACATTTTCTTATTGTTTTTCCAGGTATTGCTAATACATTTTTTCAGAACTAGAGATTGATTCTAGACCTAGTACATGCTAGGTTAAGTGCTCTACCACTGAACTAGATAGATAGAACCCCAGCCAGCTCCTTCTATTTTCTCTGTTTAGTCTTCTTTTTGTTTTGTGGTCTCAGAAACGGCTGGCTTGTACTCATGCAGCCCCAGGATGGTCTCAAATCGGTAACTATTTTCCTGCCTCAAACTCCTGAGTGCCACTCTACTGGCTTCTCTATTCACTCTTACTAGAGTTCCTATTATAGGATAAATACTCCTAAATCTGTCCTCTATTATCACTAACTTCCCTCTTATTTGCCTCTGACTTATGTATTTATGTGTGTGGGTATGTGCATGTGAGTGCAGGTATCCACAGAGGCGGAAGGTGTGGGATCTTCTGGAGCTGAAGTTACAAATGGTAGATCTTATAGACCAGGCTGGCCTCAAACTCACAGAGATCTGCCTGTCTCTGCCTCTCGAATACTGGGATTAAAGGCGTGCGCTACCACCACCCACTGAGTTGTCTCTCTGACCCCCAAATTTCTCTTCTTGTATCTACTTTTCTACTAACTTTTCTATACTAGCTACCTGGACAGTCACAAATAAGATGCTTTGTTTTGTTTTGAATTTAAGACAAGGTCTGTCTATTATGTTGTCCCTGGCTGTCCCAGAGGGCCCTGGGTTCTAGAGATTCATCAGCCTCTGCTGGAATTAAAGGAGTATGCCACCACACCTAGCAAGAGTTCCTAAACAAACTGAGGTGTTTTTCCCCCATAGTTATCTTCTAAATTTTTTTGGTAGACAAACATCTTTCCAGATATTTCTGAGACCCCAATGCTTATTCTATGGCCGGCATTACACTTTCTTCTCTAGTGTTCTATTATTCAGTTGGCTGTTTTGGAAGCCCCTTCCAAACGGCTGGGATTAAAGGTGTGTGCCACCCCTGCCCAGATACCCCAACCTTTCTTGCCACAACACCCATTTTGCAAATGTGCACCTAAGATAATTTAATGCATTTCCTGCTGCAAAACCACCAAAGATAAGCCCTACCTACATCCACAGGGAAATGGCTCTGCTTTCACCACCTGGCTACATCCACGGCTTGCTCTTACAGGATACCACTTTTTAGCCATAGATTCACTAAAACTCTTGGTTTTTGCCATTGACAGATTCTAAATTGCTTTATTCAAGAAGAAAATCACAGTATTCTGATGAAAAATACATTTCAGGGTTCCCCCCACCACCAGGTTTTTATTTTTATCCTCAATTTGATTTTGGCAGAAAGGAAAAGCAAAGGTATTTGATCTTCATTCTATGTTAAATTCAAAGTCATGATTTTATTGTACAAAAAAAATTAGTATGGAAGTGTGTAAACAAAAAACACAAAAGCTGGGTGGTGGTAGTGCACGCCTTTAATCCCAGTATTCGAGAGGCAGAGACAGGCAGATCTCTGTGAGTTTGAGGCCAGCCTGGTCTATAAGAGCTAGTTCCAGGACAGGCTCCAAAGCTACAGAGAAACCCTGTCCCGAAAAAAAAAGAACAGAAAACCAACAACAACAAAAAAACCAACAACAACAAAATTACAAACATCTATGAAACAGAAATTTTTAAAAATTAAATCTGGGGCTGGAGAGATGGCTCAGCCGTTAAGATCACTGCCTGTTCTTCCAGAGGACCCAGAGTCAATTCCCAGCACCCACACGGTGCGCACAGCTGTGAGGTCCAGGCTCCAAGCCCCTCACGCAGAGAGAATGCCTGCTGCTGTGAATGGAAGAACTCTGTCTGTCCTTCTTTGCCCTGTCCCACTTGGAACTTTTTGTATGCTTCACTCAGGAATTCAATGCCAAGTTTTTGTTAGACTAGTTTTTCCATAAAACCATTCTGTGCCAACTGGTAATTTCAAGGTTTTGTTTGTTTAAAGTGTGAGTCCGAACTTTCACAATCTATTAAAAATTGGCCCTAAAATGACAAACTTAAAACCCTTATTTTTCCAAAACCCCTATTCCTGTTCAGATTAAGAACTGCCAAAAATATCCTCTAAATTTAGCTGCATTTGAAAGCTAACAATACCACGCTGTGTTAAATGCTTTTAAGACTAGCTCGATGGTAGGAATAGTACAGGCTTTGCACTTGTTTTCAGACATAGAAAGCATTAACTCATTTATAAAACAATGTCCTTTAAATTCATGCAGTAATTTACCAATCCACTGTTGCCATATAACATTCTACTGTTTATCATAATGGAACAAACGTAACAACTCTGGTTCACCCTCTCCCACTTCAACTGTTACTGATTTTTAAGTTGCTTTGTACCTTTTGCTGAGATTTTCAAAGTCCTACTCGCGTCTCCTCAAGTAGAGTATTCTGTCTTTAGCTGTAAGTGCAGTACTGGAGTGGAATGTGTACAACGAGGATGAAGACAGTATTTAAACATAAAATAGAGAGATTAATTTAATCTACATCGGACAAGAATATGTGAAATAAAACCATCCATAGGTAAAACTTTAAAAAAAAACATTTCCCATCAACTGCAATGAAGGGTAAAGAAATGTTAGTGTTTTGTCCATTTCCTTTGTTCCTCTAATCCCTGCAGCCATCTTTTACCAAACTGAACATTTAGTTAATTGCTATCCTAGTCATCTGATAATTTGTTAACTTAGCTGAGTGTTTTTCTTACACAGTCCCTTTCTCAATGATATATATATATATATATAACCTTGTATTTAAAAAACAACAATTTAGGCTGGGCATGGTAGTGCAATACCTTAAATCCCAGCACTGGAGAGGCAGAGGGTACTCATGAGTCTGACTGAGGCCAGCCTGGTCTAAATAGTAAGTAACTTCAAAGATAACCAGGACTACACAAAGAGACCCACAAAACAAAACAAAGCCTTTCTACTACATTAGAACTTAACAGGTATTGTGTCATTTTTAATTTTCATTACACTTCTTTATTTAGTGTTTATGAGTAGATGCATGTGGATGTGTACATTCGCAAGACTCACATCCTAGTGAAGGTCAGATGACAGCCTCCAAGTCAGCCTGCCCTTTCTATCATGAGGTCTCGAAGAACTGAACCCAGGTAGTCAGGCTTAGCAGCAGGCATCCTCACCTGGTGACTCATTTGCTATTGCTAGGTTTTGATATTTTGAAAAAGAATTCTCACAATAGCCCAGGCTGCCTTTGAATCACAACAATCTTCCTGTCTCAGCCTCCTGAGTACTGGAATGAAAGGTGGAGTTACTCTATATGCCTTCCATTTATAGTTTATTGTAGGCTCAACTTCAACTACTTTATTCAAACTAATTCTCTTCTTAACTGTCTGGTAACTACTTTTTAAAAAAAAATTACATATAGCCACTTTGTACTTTTATATAGTGCTGGCCCAGCATTATGAAACTGGGTTCTATACAACACCACAAATAGAAACTTTGAACATTTATTTATGGTTTTATTAATTATTTTTGCTTGGGGTTATTTGTTTGTTGAGAATTAGTCTTTCTATGTAGCCCCGACTGTCATGGAACTCCTATGTAGACCAGATGGCCTTGAACTAGAGATTCTACCTGCCTCTGCCTCCCAAATGCTGGGATTAAGGGCATGGGCCACCATGGTAAACTATGAACAGTTATCACTGTCCTACCACAACACCAACACTAAAAGTAACTACTATACCTTACCAACATGAACACGACTTCTATTACCACTTTTCCTAAATATGCTATGCTAGGTCTCGGAGATGCTGCAGTAATGGTCTCCACATGTCCTAAACACTGGCAAGAATATTGGGCTTTTCCATAACTAGAACAATGTTTTTAAATTGGCAGCTGCAGAAGTGTAGTGTTTCTTCACTGATCTTCTGTTAATGCAATTAGCAATTAAATTTCGCACAAATAATTTAATAAATCCTTGAGCTGTTAAACAAAAGAACAGGCTGGGTTTGCCCTACAAGATCAGCAGTAAATATGTTCCAAGCTGACTATCAATGAGCGTTTAAACTTCAATCTTTCCCTGGAACTAAACTAACGAACCACCTAATTTAAAGGAATAATCTAAGGGTGGCTTTTTTTAAAAAGAAAATACAATGACAATAAAATACTACTAAACTAAAACCTAATAATAAAAGTTGGGGGGGCTGATATAGAAAAAAATGGCAAACTTCTAAGACTGTAAGTTAATGCTACCACATTGAGGGGACATGCAAATTACCAGCAGTAACTTTGTTAACCACAGAACCTAGGCTGGAGATGCAGCTTGGTGGTAACATGCTCATCTATCATGTACAAGACCCTGGGCTCAATCCTACCACCAAAGAAAGAAAGAGGAGGAAGGAAAAAAATGAGTGTAATCACCATAAAGATTTTTAAAATAAATACAGCTGTTAGGTATAACACTCAAAAATCATCAAGTTTTTTCCAAACTGTATGAACTATGCCAGAACACAAAGAAAGCTTTGTCAATTATTTTTACAAAAGTGATTTGTCACTTAAAACAAAAACACAAAACAATTTAACCAAACTAGACACTTTGCTATTATGAATTCCAAGTTAAATATTTATAATAACACCTATCAGGAAGGTGAATCTCTTGAGTTCGAGGCCAGGCTGGTCTATAAGAGCTAGTTCCAGGACAGCCAAGGCTACACAGAGAAACCCTCTTTCAAAAAAAATTAATAGTACAGACCCACTCCACAAAGAGAGAGACGTTAATACAATACAATCATTGCAGTGTTAAAGGTAGGAGCCAAATAATAGTCAAAATTAAATCATTCAAAAAGGAAACAGGCGTAGTGTGATGCATGCCTTTAGTCCCAGCACTCACGAGGCAGGCAAATCTCTGAATTCTAGACCAGCTTGGTCTACAAAGCAAGTTCTAGGTCAGACAGGGCTACACAGAGAAACTTGGTCTCAAAACACAAAAACAAAACAGCTGGCCATTGGTGGCGCACACCTTTAATCGCACCACTTGGGAGGCAGAGGCAGGCTGATCTCTGTGAGTTCGAAGCCAGCCTGGTGTACAAAAGCTAGTTCCAGAACAGGCACCAAAAACTACAGTGGCTAACAGCAAGTTTGAGCACCAAGTTTCAGGCCAGTTAGAGAGGGTTACATGAGACCTCCTCATCTTTAACCAAAAAAAAGGAAAAAAGAAAAAGAAAAGGGCAATATATTTAGAACCACTTAATAACAAAAATAAGAGGCATCAAAATCATAAGACCTAGTTATCAGAGAAAAGTTTTCAAATTTCAATACATGTACCTCAAAAATAAGTTAAATAGCCGGGCGATGGTGGTACACGCCTTTAATCCCAGCACTTGGGAGGCAGAGGCAGGTGGGATCTCTGTGAGTTTGAAGCCAGCCTGGTCTACAAGAGCTAGTTCCAGGGCAAGCTCCAAAACTAGAGAAACCCTGCCTTGAAAAAAAAAGGGAAAAAAATTAAGAAAAATAAGCAAGCCTCCAACTGAATTTGTTTTAATGTCAGAACACACTTAGAAACAAAGCAGAAGGAAAGGCAATACTAGTTCCCAGAGTAGAAACACAAAGCACCCATAAAATGAACAGCTGGAGAAGTCTGAAAAGTACAGGTTACTAACTTACAAACAACACTAAGAAAAAAATGGTAATTAAAGTCAATTTCCTAAACATCATCAAACAAAAACCTGTGTTTATCAAAACAGTTGAGAATTTATACTTTTCTAAGAAAGGAAACTTTATTTTATATAAATCACCAAAAAGAAAAGAAAAACTCAAGAAAAGCCAAAAGGCCATACCATGGGAGAGAAGAGGCTACGGCTAAATCAAGTCCAGCTGGGTGGTGGTGGCACACACCTTTCATCCCAGCACTTGTGAGGCAGAAGCAGGCAGATCTCTGCATGGGCTACAGAGCAAGCTCCAGGACAGCCAGGACTACACAGAGAAAACCTGTCTCCAAAATCCAATCAATCATCAATCAAATCCAAAACCTACCAAAAAAGGAAAAAGAAACCAAGTACAGTTTTACAAATGGAGATCTGTCTAACTTTCAATAATCAGATCACTTCTATTAAACAGACCTGTTTCAAAAAAGAGGGAATGCTCCCCAATTCATCTTACAAGGTTAGCTGGGCACAGTGATACACACCTGTAGAGGGAAAAACAATCAATTAATAGAATATCCTAGTTCCTTATTATCTAGGATTTTCATTTAGACTTACCAAAATAAAAACTTTTGGAATTTTGTAGGTAGGACTTTTATACTATGTTGTACATGTATGAATGTATGCATGCATGCACACGCGCGCGCGCGCGCACACACACACACACACACACACACACACGCATGGCTCTAGGCATCAAAGAAATTAGCAGGGCATTCCTAATTTACATTCAGGCTTCTGTGAGTCGCTCTTCTAACTCTTCAGACCTGTTCAGTTGTTCCTAACAAAACTATTTTCTGTCAGCAAATGTTGGTGATGCAGCATTCCCTAAAACACTTTACTATTATCTGTGGGATTTTCTTTGAAAGCAGACACCCATTTAGCAACTGCTTCTGTGTTCTGTTGCACTGTTTGGCATGAAATAGTATGAAACAATGCACATATTCTCTAAAGTGGTAACAAAATTAAGAGTCCTGACCAAGCCTGTGCTTGTGCAAGCAATTGCAACTATATGGTGACACCTGCCTGGGCACACAATTAATTGTACAATACCATCAACAGGGCTCTATTTTTATTTTAAGATGTTAAAATGTAGAAAGGAAATCCATGACATACGTCATGAGAGTTCAAGCAATGTAAGATTAATTCACCACGCTGCTTATGAAAACAGAATAAAATTAAAAAAAAACAGGACTGCAGGGACTGAGGATGTAGTCTGCTTGTCTAACATGCATGAAATCCTAGGTTCAATCCCCAGCACTGCATACACCATGCTATCTAAAAGGCTACCAAGGAACTGAGCATAATGGTAATAAATGTCTGTAATTCTGACACTCTGGAGGAGACTGGAAGATCCAAAGTTCAAGGTTATCCTTGGCTACATACAACTAGTAACAGTCTGGGAAACATGAGGGGGAAAAGGAGAAACACAACTTGGCAGAAGAACACTAGTCTAGCATGTGTGAATTACTGAGTTTAATCCATAGTACCACAAAAGGGGCGTCAGAAAACAAACTAAGACAAGACCTGACTTAAATCACAACCAAGATTATAAACCAATACTAGAATTTTCAATAGAGGTAGATGCAAATCCAATAAAAATCCAATCATTCTTCCCAGAAATTGAAAAACTAACCCTAAAGGAGACACAAAAACAGCTAAAATAATCCTTAAGATAAAAAGGAACATACAAAGACTTAATTATAAAGCTATCATCATTAAATCAAAGTGGCAGTGATAGAGCTAGCCAAACAGGGTAATAAAAACAGAAAGAGAAACTAAAAACAGATGTGAAGCCAATGAGATGGCTCAGAGGGTAAAAGAACGTGCAACCAAACCTGACAACCTAAATTCAATCCCCAGGACCCACATGATAGAGAACCTCACACCACACAAACACACACACACACACACACACACACACACACACAATGTAATTAAATTTAAACAAAATAAAAACAGATGTGTAGATGAGTGGAATATGGTATACCTCAGGGATTGGGGAAACAAGGCTCAGTTATTTGAGAAATTCAAATGCAAACATAAATGAGATCCCTATATCACACACTAGAAAAAAAATTTCCAAATTGTACATAAGAAAAAGCACACCAGGCGGTGGTGGCACACGCCCTTGCACTAGGGAGGCAGAGGCAGGAGGATCTCTGTGAGTTCGAGGCCAACCTGGTCTACAACAACTAGTTCCAGGACAGCTAGGACTGTTACACAGAGAAACCCTGTGGGGGGGTGGGGGTGGGAAGCACACAGCCAGGGAGTGGTAACACACACACAGCCAAACCTGGCTACCTTCACATTAAGACCTACACAAAAAGTAAACAAAACTACAAGAAAAGTCACAGAGTAGGAAGATATTTTCATCATATATAATCACAAATCTTTATGATCCAGAATACAAAAATATCCATAAACCATAAGAAAAAAGGCAACAGGCAGCGTGGTGGTGGCTCACGCCTTTAATCCCAGCACTCGGGAGGAAGAGGCAGGCGGATCTCTGTTAGTTCGAGCCCAGCCTGGTCTACAAGAGCTAGTTTAAGGACAGGTTTCTAAAGCTACAGAGAAACCCTGTCTCGAAAAACAAAAAAGAAAGGCAGGCAGGCAGGTAGGCCAACATAAAAGTCGATCTAAGGATCCATGGACAAATGATTCCCAGAAAACTCAAATGGGCACTAAATTTGGAGGGGGTGGTCCAACCAACCCCAATAATTACCAAAGAAATGCAAAATAAGCACAGCAAGGAGATTGCATTTATACCCAACAGTTTCACAAAAATAGCAAAATCTAATCTTTTGGCAATGATCTGGAGAAACAAGCTCAGAAACAACTGGTAAGATTGTCAAATGCAACTGGGCGGGCTTTTTGGCAATTCCCAGTAAAACTGACAATGCAGACTTCTTCAATGCAGCAACTACACCTCTACTACAGTCTTGGGACAGAGAGCTGTTTGAGGATGTTCACAGCGGCACTGTTAGAAATTGCTGAAAACTGCCAACAGCCTCATGTGCCCCGCAGAAAGAAACAGATCGCAGTGTTTTCATACGTTCAAGTACAGCATGGGGAGGGCTTTCCTAGCACTCGAAGACTGGCTCTGAAGCCCAGCACTGCTTGCCCCAAACACCATGAATGAACTACAACAGTAGTTTTCATTCAAACCTTTTGGTTTCAGGACTGGTTCAAGCTTTCAAAAATAAAGGACCACAAGAAGTTTTTTTTATGTCATTCATACTTAAAGAACTTGAAACTACAAGTCCATCCAGCCTGGTGACACCTAAGCACTTGGGAGGTTAAAAGCAGGACTGCTAAGTTTCAGGCTCCTCTGAAACTGAAGTGAGCTTTTGTTTTGTTTTGGTTTGGTTTTTGGAGAGGTTTCTCTGTGTAGTCCTGGCTGTCCTGGAACTCCCTTGGTAGTTCAGGCTGGCCTCTACTCAGATCTACCTGGCTCTGCCTCCTGAGCACAGGGATTAAAAGTGTGCACCACCATCGAGGAGATAGATTTAAAAACATTAATGCATTAAAAATCTTATTATATATAAGCATAAATAATTTTAGAATAAATTTTTAAGTAAAAATGAAACTTTTACAATTCTGCACATCTAATGACTCACTTCACAGAGGAAAAGATGAATGTCAACCGTTTCTGTGCTTACTCCATTATGACACTGTTGAATTCTCTAATACGTGTATGATGTACAGATGAATGTGGTAAAAAGAGCAAATAATGGTATTATGAAAATTTGACTTCACAGACCCCCCCCATAAGACTATTAGGGATCCCAGAAATCCCTACAGCACACTGGAAAGCCAATAAATTGAATCTCAAAAACTATAAATAGGTAGGGCATGGTGGTGCAGAGGCAGGCAGATCTCTGAGTTCAAGGCCAGTCTGGTTTACAGACCAAGTTAGAGGACAGCCAAGGCTTTACAGAGAAACCCTGTGTTGAAAAAAAAAACAAAAAGAAAAGAATGAAAATAGTATGTAGAACAATCCACAATAGATAGCTAAAACACATATTTGAAATTTTTTTCATTACACACATATTAGAACAATGGTACAAGTAGAAAAGAGGAATGGGGGTGGGTGAAGGGGGATGCACCCTTGAATCTGTTAGACTATTCCTCAAACATGTATCAAATAACACACTAAAATTTGTAAACTCTCATTAATATTTACTTTTAGTAATTCTGAAATACTTCATAATTTAAAACTTTAATTTTTAAAAGGCAAATGTCTACATACATCAAGGCCATGTAGTTTAAGTGTACTTCCTGCTGAGCAAAAAAAGGGGGGGTTAAGATTACGTGGATTTTAAAAAATGCTGCCTGGAAAAACAATTTGGCAGGAATAAGAGTCTGCTGGCCATATTCCAATCAGATATGGGATAGGGATAGAGGTTACTCAGCACCTGGGTTTGACCTGCTGTCCTAACAAGATAGGTGTGCCTTAAAATGAATATCCCTTGGTCAAAGGACATGCTAGATAGATAACTGAATTTGAATAGCTGGAAACTATTCAACTTAAACCAAATTTACTGCGCTCAATAATTTAGGTAATTGTTTGGGGGGAGATAATGATCATCTGCCAGGTACTGCTTAGGGACAAAGACAAATGAGAACCTGTCTCTTCTACATTCTATTTAGAAGACAAAAATACAAATATACCACTAAAACATAAAAAATTAAATGCTAAATTAAAGATGTCCACATTGTTCTATGGAACAAAGTGTAACAAGCCGGGAAAACTGGTGGTGCTAACAGAAATAGTAAGAAGCCGGGTAGCGGCAGCGGCACAAGCCTTTAATTCCAACACTTGGGAGGTAGAGGCAGGAGGATCTCTGTGGGTGCAACACCAACCTGGTCTACAGAGTTTCAGGACAGCCAGGACACACAGAGAAATCCTGTCTCGAAAAAACCAAATTCCTATAAATGGTATTGGTCATCTTTGTGCTGGATAAGTTTGGTTTCAGCTATGTTAAGACACATTAGACACTTCAAATGCTGGATGAGAAACTAAGTATGTGGACAAGGTAACAGACACTGAACTAGCAGAGAAGATTCCTGAGAGAAGCTAGCTGGTAAGCGTTGAGGAGACAAAGACAGCAGAGTAATGTATAAAACAGAACTATTTCATGTGACAAACCCATTGGCATGCCTAAGAAATTTTCTGACTCGGGAATTACTGGATTTAGGAAAAGGTGAAGTGAAAAGTACTGCATAAAGGAGAAAGACAGATGAGGCTTCTGTGCAGTAAGCAAAACCAAGACTACTTGGAAGGAGTAGGAAGGCACCAGCTAAATTGCAGGAGACTGTATCTGGAAGGCTAATCCCTGCACGGGGAAGGAGAGGCAGGTAGAGCTCTGAGATTGAGGCCAGCCTGGGCTACCATATTGAGTCCCAGGACAGATTCTGTCTCAAACAAATAGGCTAAAATAAACCAGAAAGGGACTCAATCAGCAGAGCTCCACCCCAAAGGAGGCAGGCCAAGGTGTGTGCAGACGGCAAGGCTAGACAGAGGTAAGGCAATCCTTACTGAGACAAAAGGTAAGGAGAAAAGCCTACACAGAAAAAAAATCATGAACAGGATGACACACTGGCAACCAGATAACTGGGTTAGCCTTTTCAGTTAAGTTATAAAAAAAAGAATCTAAGCCAGTTGTGGCAACACACAAGCCTGAATCCCTGCACTTGGGAGGCTGAGGCAGGAGAATTGAGAGATTGAAGCTAGCTTAAGCTACTTAATTAGACTGGGTCTCAAAACAAACAAAAATTAAACCTTTGATGTGGTTGAAGGATTTCAGGAGCCAGTTAAGGGTTTTTTAGGTTTAAAATAAAATGAACTGCCCATGTGCACAAGCACAAACAGTGCATTATTAGTGACAATTCAAGTCCAAATGTTGGTGACTAACACTGACAGCAGTAATACAGGGAATGTCTCTGAAAGGACACTCCAGCACATTTTTTTTTTGAAAATGGAAATCACAAAAAAGGGAAAGAAAATAGCCATCTATCTGAAAAGTACATATAAATAAAAAAGCAGCATCTTGTTTATCCAAGGTGGGTAAGGTAGCAAGTGTCTCAGCAGGCAGTTCTCTGGACTAGCAAGGGAAAAGGACTTTGTGTGTAACCATTCCTGATGAAAACTACATTCCCATTCTTCCTAATTATACAATTTGAATTTAATTTCATCTCAATCTTCAACACCCACTATAAAGAACTGCTTGACTGTACTAATTAAACTGAACAATTGCACACTATATATTACACATTCTGACTGCTCTCCCCCCCATACACCCAAAAACTGCATCTTAAAATGCCTTTTAAGAGAATTTTTCAAATGTGATTTTTTTTTTTGAGACAGGGCTTCACTATGTAGCTCTGGCTGTACTGAAACTCACTATGTGGACCAAGATGGCCTAGAACTCACAGAAGTACACCTGCCTGCCTCTACCTCCCAGTGCCAGGGCAAATGGCATGTCAGGCTCACAATAACTTTTTAAATAAGTCTGCTATGGCCTCTAGGGATAAAACTGTCCCAGGCCTTCCACGCTCTCCAGGAGCATTATTTCCAACCTGTTGCTGTCTACAAAAGTGGAAACACTGACAATCAATAACGAAGCAACTCACACTTCCCACATGTGCGTCTAGATAAGTCAAATATTAATCAAAAAAAAACCGCAGGGAGGCTTGGCTTAGCAAATAACCTTAGCCTCTCAAACAAAACGGTGGTTCCTCTCAGCAGGGAGAAAAACAGATTGCAAAGGGCACCTGAAGGCCACTGGTTTTAATAACCATCCTTCCAGCTACTCTTCAAAACCGACTTCTTAAAAATAATTACCATAGAAACACTTGAAGGCTCATTTCTCATCTTCAAGTTGCACCAGTCTTAATTTTCAGCGATGGTGAATGAGATTACAGGAAACCCTTTTCAGTTTACCACGGAAATATTAACAGCTCTGAGCAAAACGATATTCACAGCGAGTAAAGAAAAGGGCAGTTGTCTGACGAAAACATCATTCAAAATATAATAAACATTTCTTAGGAGGGTAAGAAAATCTGGCTTCTGACCACTCTGGCATCATCATCGCCAGAAACACTGATCAACCTACCACCTACTTCTCTCCAACTTATCCTAGCCGATCCGAGCGCTCCGGAGCACAGACCCCGCAAGGGAGGGCGCCCCTGCTGCGTCCCCCCCCCCCCGCGGTGCACAAAACCTTCCGCCCCAAGGCGCGGCCCACCTCTCCCAGCCTCCGTTCCCACCACTCCTACCTAGGCGGTCCACTTCAAGTCAACAGCGAAAACACTAGCCCTTCTCTGGAGAAACTTCACCCTTGAAACGCCCTCTGCCTGTCCGGGCCACCACCTAAAAACGGCCCGTTTCGGAACCTCAAAGCGTCCCCTGTTCCAGGCACCCCCTCCCGATGCCTCAAACGGAAGCCGTGCTTTCGGTGGGAGCCCACGGGGCTCGGACGCAGCTTCGGCTCAGCTCGGCGGCGCTCGGTGCGCGCCAGCCCTCGCTCACCTGCCTCCACCAACCTGCAGCCGGCACGTCGGTCCGCGAACCTCCGGGGGCTGCGGCCTGGGCGCCCCGTCGGAAGGCGGCACCGCTAAGCCGGGACTCACTCCGAGCTTCCCAGGAAAGTTGGGCGCGGTGCGATGGAGACAACTTTCCCCGAGTCGCGTGCCGCTCCCCAACTTCACGGACACCCTAGCTAGCCTGGCACGTGAGGTGCGCTAGGGGGTACGGCTCTCGCTGCTCCAGGAGACTCGCTCCCTTCCCTCCTAGTTCCCTCAATTAAAATAAATAAAGGAGATACCAAAATTTCAAAGGCAGCCTCCCCAGCAACTTGTTTCCACGGAAAGGAATACCAAAACTTCCCTCCGCCACTCAGTCTTCCGCTTTCGTAGGACGCCTTTTTCCCCCTATTGGTCAAAAGGGTGGTGAGAACTTTCCCATGATTTTTCTTTCTTTATTCACGGACTCGTGAAAGCAACGATTGGCGGAGAACACCCGCAGTGGGGTCACCCTAACGGCCATGGCTGACTATCTCTGAGGGGGGGGGGAACAAAACAATAAAACGTCTCCCGTTTCGCGACTGTCACCGGTGCAGCTCACCGGCGGCGGCGGCGGCAAGAGCCAGGGAACGGCTCAAAGTCCCGGAGCGAAACAGATGAGGTGGCTCCGGCGCCAAAGCGACCGCGATGGCCGCCTGCGGCTGCTGAGCCGAAATGCAGCGGAAACAGCAGCCAGTCACGGGGCTGTGGGAGGCTGGGCAGGAAGGTGGCGCTGCCGCCAAGCGCCTGGAATCCGAGTGCTCATCATGGCGGCGAGGGCAATGGCCGCCATGGGGAGCGAACACGCCCCTCCGCGCACACTCGACGCCGCGCCCGGGCTCCGGTGCCCGTTGCCAGCGCTGCCGCGGCCGCTCTCCCACCCCCCCTCACGGGCTGTAGCGGAATTTTCTCCTCAGACGCCGCCTTCAAGATGGCGGCTCCCCCTCCCGGCAACCCCCTCAGTCGTCCCCTGCAGCAGGCGCCGAGTGGCCGCCATCTTGTCCCCCGTCCGTCTTTCCCCCCCCCTCGCCCATATTTACATAGCGAAAATCGGCCGGGCCGGCCTGCGGCCTTCACCTCACGCCTGCAGCCTTAGCCTCCTCGCCAGGCCTCGCCCCCGCACGGTGCCCCGGGTCGGCCGCGTCGCCCACCTAGGACCCCTCCGCCGCCTCCCCAACCTCCGGGCAACAGCGCCCCGGCCGCCGCCCGTTTACAGAGCGCGCCTCAACCGTCGCTCCCCACACCCGGGCGCCACCCCAGGCCTAACTGCGGCCTCCTCGGGGCCTGCACGGCGTCGCGCGCCACGCCGCCCGGCCTAGCGCGGGAGGGCGCCTTGCGGGCCGCCGACCAGGCCGGGACCAGGCCGCCGGCGCGCGCGCTAGGCCCCACGGCCGCAGCGGCAACCCGGACTCACCGGACGGGCGTGCGGCGGTCGGCGACGGTGGCGGGTGCTGCAGGCCGGCCTTTCTCTGGAGCACTGGGCCGGGCTCCGGCTGGTGGGGCGGGCGGAGGGAGGGAGGAGGGGCCGAGCTCGGAGCTGACAAAAAGCGGCCCAGCTCCCCGGCACGGGCCCGCCGTCAGCACGTCACGTCACCGCCGGGAGAGAGACCCAGGAAAATGCGGAAGGATAGAGGGACCCCCTCCTCCGCCCGGTGGGTCCCTCGGAAACCCCGGCTCGGCGCCCTTCACGCCCCACAACCGGGGAGCCCAGTGGCCTTGCTGCGGCGGGGTCTCCGGCGGCCCGAGTTTCCGTGACAGCGCCCCCCTTCTTTCCACCTCCGCGCTCCCGCCCGCCACCGCCGCCACACACACACCGCTGCCACCGCCGCCTCGGCTGTAAAGTCCGCACGAGGCCGTGGTCCGCCGACCCCGTCGAGAGGTGGGAGGCCCGGGCCGCCCCCCACCATGTTTGTGGGCCGCAACCAACCCCTGGGGACCTCCAGGGAGACCTACCGCCTCTCCGCGAGGGTCCTGGCCTGAGGCGGTGGCTCGAGTTGTTTGCAGGCCCTCAGACCCCCTCCCGCCGTAAATGTGGTTTTTTTTTTTTTTTTTTCAATTCCCGGTGCCTGGGGAAGAAGATAAATTTAGCAACCCCGCCGTCTCCTGTCTTCTTTTTAAAAACAACTTTGAAACAAAATGAAAATGGGCTTGCCAATTTGAATGGGGGGGGGGTCTCTAGAACAACTACCAAACCCTGGATTTTTTTTTAATAAATAAGCTTTCTGTCAGGAGGCCACATTGGTCTTTGAGGGGGGGGTGCATTTTGAAGACTTTCTCACACTGCGGTGAACAGGAATTTTTAGTGGTATAGTTTCTGGACACGTGTGTTACATTGTTTGGAGTGTATAAATTTTTACTTTTATGTGGCAGTGCTCATGTCATACATTCCTCCATAAATATCTAGAAAACAAGATTTTTAAATAAAATTCGTAAACAAGTCTCTTAAAGTTTAAGAAGATAGAGAAGGGAAAATGTATGTGATTCAACAAAATATTTATAAAATAAGAATTTTGCAATGGTACATTTCTTCCCCCCTCTCCCCTCCTCCCCCTTTCAAGACAGGGTTTCTCTGTGTAGTCCTGGCTGACCTGGAACTTGCTCTGTAGACCAGGCTGGCCTCGAACTCAGATTTGCTAATCTTTGCCTTCCTTCCCAGCACTAGGATTAATGGCGTGTGCTACCACACCAACCTATGTTACAGTCCTATACTGAAATATGGACTAAAAGGACACTTAAAAGTTTCCAGAAAACGGTGTACATCAATGTAGAATTTAACATGCTATAACTTACTGACATACTGAGAGAAATGTCTTTAAACATGGAGGGCTTTGTTTTGGGGGGATTGGGGTTTTTTGTTTTGGTTTGGTTTGATTTTTCGAGACAGGGTTTCTCTGTGTAGCAGGTCGGGCTCTGTAGACGAGGTTGAGCTAAAACTCACAGATACGCTTGCCTATGCCTCCCAAGTGCTGGGATTAAGGGCCTGTGCCACCGCCGGCGAGGTCATATATTTTAATTCCATTTTACAATCATAAAAAGCTTTAAAAAGGGAAAACGTGTAGTCTAAGAACTACCGCAGAGACAGGCGTGGTAACTCAAACCTGTAATCCTCAAAATCTAGAAGCCAAGGCAAGAGGATTTTGGCAAGTTCCAGGCCAGACTGGACTATTGGTGGAGGCACTCTCATAGGTAGAACTGTACTAAGACCGGAACAGAAATTAGCATGGACCCTGAACAAGAATGGCATAAATTTGTGAAGGGTTCCATCAAATTTTTTTTCTGAAAGTCTACTAGAATCTAGTAGATCTATCTAGTAACCAGATAGTCATTTTCTTCTCAGGGTTTTAGCTTCCTGCCACCACACAAATTTTCTTTCAAATATAAATGACACCATCTTCATCATTTACAGAAAATTCCTTCAGGCTGTGATACAGGCTGTAGCCACATAAAAAATAAAACTAAGCAAGATTACTTCAAGTAAAAAAAAAAAGTGAGAAACGATCGGGTGCGGCACACACCTTTAATCTCAGCACTCAGGAGTCTGAAGCAGGAAAATCAAAAGTTCAGGCCAGTCTGGACTACACAGGAAGACCATCTCAAAAAGTTGGGAAAAAAAAGTTGGCAGGCAGGCACTGCATTTCCAGATGTTCCGGAAACTGAAAAGGAAGGATTCTTTCAGTGTACGTCCTGGAGCCCAGCCTCGCCAATAGAGAGACCTCATCTTCGGGGGGGTGGGCAGGCAGTAAGGTAGCTTATGGGGTCACATTAATATAGTTTTTAAAAATGATAACCAGTGTTTAAAGACTTTATAAGGGCCTCCCCTTAATACTAGGTTCGCCCAGAAGGGAATCTCTACATCAGCCACACAACCATAAACATCAGGTTCAAAACAGAAAGCGTAGGTCAGCATTCTTCTCAGGTTTGCCCTTATTACCAGCAACTACTCTCTAAGCTGCTAAGCACTTAAGAAAGGAGTGTCCAAGGAGAATAAAGAAGAAAAGATGCCACCTTAATTTACAAGATCACACAAGTTATTGGGTACTGACAGTTTCAAAGAGTCCTCTGATTGATCGGCATGTATAAAGAAACTTAGATGGAAAAAGGGAAAGGATAGCCTAGTTTATTGTTTAAATTAGCTATACTTCTATTAAAGTGCAATTAGAGTCCTATTAATGATTGCACAAATAAAGTCAAATGCGTGTGTGTGTGTGTGTGTGTGTGTGTGTGTGTGCATATTTGAATTTTCAAAACAGGGAAAGTAACGGGGTATGACTCAATGGCAAAGTACTTGTCTATCATATGCAAGGTCCTGCCTGGATTTGGTAGCCAGAATCGCATCCAAAAATGAAGGAGGAGGTGAGCTATCATCAAAAAACTCCATCATTCCTGAAAGTACACTCCAACCTTGAGCGTACCTAAAATTACTGAAAGAATCTGTTACTCCAGCCGTGGGTGATTAAGCAGCAGACACCTAATACTTACTTTTTAATGGTGTTAGTGACTATAGACTCGTGGGCATCACTTCTTTGCCTTCTGGCTAAGGGGAGCGGAGGATATTGGTGAAAGGGAGCAGCAAGGATGCACCGGTTACCCTTGCAGAACTTCTAAAAAGGAGGCTGTGTGGAATGATGAAAACGCCCCTGAAAGCCCAGCATGGTGGGGCAGACTGATAATCTCAAGAAATGCAGAGGCTGAGGCAGGAAGGGGCTGACTTAGATACATAGCTAGACAGACCCTGTCTCAAACAACTAACGAAAATACAGTCTCAAAGCGCTTTCATTTTTCTCAGCTAAGTAAACACAAAATAAGAGGACATTTTCTCTGGAGAAACTGGGAGCCTATAGTAGAAATGGAAAATGGCCGATTTCAAAGCAGTCAAAAGGATTCTGACAGTGTGCTAACACATATGTGTTCGTTCAAAGCTGTTCATGGACGTTTTTTTAAAAATCCACTCAAGCTTTTGCGGATGGTTTAATCATAGAATTTCTGACATATTTATAGGTGCTTGAGCCAGAAGCCACACAAGACCTTTCATTATTTCTCCAGAGAAAGATTAGAGCAACAAGAAGCTGTTGATTTGCACCCCACGTCTATCACTAATAGAAATCCAAACAGAAAATGATATATTGCTGGCTTATGAGTAAATATAGACTTGCTTGAATAAAGTTGTGATGATGCATTTATTTTAGATCCCCGTGTTTCAATTTTTTAAACTTCCCTTAGAAAAGCTATATTTCTATCTGATTGGGCCCTATAAAAAAGAACTGCTTCTCTGACACTTGATCCTTAAACTTATTTATACTGTCCTTATGCTGAACATGAGCAAGTTGCATCTTCTGTAAGAGTTCGAGCAATTGGCTATAATTAATGCCAAGTAAGAATTTTTAGATCTCCAAGCTGTGTGCCTTCCTCAAGGAAAGGAATTTTAAAATCATGACTGACAAGCAGGTGATGTTTCAAGCAATGCTTCTCATATGAATCATTAGTTAACTAAGACGCATAATTCCTGAACCTCACCAATGCCTAAACTCTACCTTGTGCATTCTAAATCGCAGGGCAGGCCAAACCAACTAGCCCCACTGAAGAAGGAAAGACCAAGACAGCGGCCTAGAGACAAAAGGCAGTGATCCGGAGCCCTGGAGCCCAGATTACAACTGCTGCTCTTTCACACTGGAGAAATCTGGGCTCAGAGAAATGACGGAAGAATAGAAAAGCACACGATGTGCCAGGAACATCTTCTACCAGAAAAGCATGAAAAGGAAGTGTCCAGGCTTAGCAGCTGTGTGGAGAAAACTCTCAGGGGCCAGTCCAAAGATTCTAGCCGGCTAAAATTCAGAAAATTTGAACACCAAAAGAATACTAACTTCTGTAGATTGAAATAGACTGGATATGAAAGGTAACGCCACGTGTTATAACATAGATTCATACAAATGGGTTAAGTTACAAAGTCTTTGTGTCATTGTTTGGGATCTGACTGGTAGGACAGAAAAAAAGCTTGTTACAGATATGTTCATGAATTTATAAGGCCTTCCAACTAGTGGTGATGCTTGCACAACTCAGTAAAAGTGTAAAAATCTAGTAAATTCTAGGTGACTTTGGGGAGGTTTTCTTTTTCAATGACAGGGCTCAAACCTAGATCCTCAGACAAGCCCTCTACAAGTGAGTTACATTCCCAGCCCCTGGGTTTTTGAGATAGTGTTCCCCTAGATAACCCGGGTTAGCCTGGAACTCACAACCTGACTGTTTTTACCTCCTGGATTACAGGTGCATGATGTTAGGTTTACCACCTTAAAATGGTGATTTCAATGGCATGTAAATTATATCTTTTTTTAATAATCACCTTTGGAGAATGCTAAGAAATCCACTCATTATTTTGAGAAATAGTGAAAGGTGAAGATGAACCATTTGCCACGTAAGAACTGTTCCTCAGATTAACCAAATGCTTTGCTAGGGAACTACCTTTACATAGAAGTATTCTTGCTAATACACGAAGAAGGCTTTAATAAAATCACCATTTTGTAACCACCAGATTAATAACAGATCTTGGAGCCGGACCATGGTGGCACACCCCTTTAATCCCAGCACTCGGGAGGCAGAGGCAGGCGATTCTCTGAGTTCGAGGCCAGCCTGGTCTACAAGAGCTAGATCCAGGACAGGCTCTAAAGCTGCAGAGAAACCCTGTCTTGAAAAACCAAAAAAAAAAAAAAAAAAAAAAAAAAAACCAGATCTTGGCAACAATAGTCAATGGCTGCTAAGCAAAAGGATTCCCCGATGTATGACTCACGACGGACACACACAGTGTCACTTGCTTTAACTACCAATTTACAGGAAACACAGGGAACAAAGAAATATATCAATGAAGCTAGGCAGTGGCAGCGCACACCTTTAACCCCAGCACTTGGGAGGAATAGGCAGGCGGATCTCGGCGAGTTCAAGGCCAGAATGTTCTACAGAACAAGTTCCAGGACAGCCAGGACTGTTACACAGAGAAACCCTGTCTCAAAAAACAAAACAAGGAAGGAAGGAGGGAGGGAGGAAGGGAGGGAGGGAGGAAGGGAGGGAGGGAGGGAGGGAGGGAAGACAGACATGAAAAGTCAGCTGTGTGACCAACAACATGATATTATTGTGAAAGTCTAGAAATGAAGTTGTCTGCTTTCTTCTAAGAATAAATTCTAAAGAAACGATTGGAGGGGAAAACCAATAAGGTAACCAGCACTGGGTAGAGGCAGGAGGATTAGGAGTTCAAGGTTATCCTAGGCTATGGAGACCAGCCTGGACTACTTAAATCCCTATCTCCAAAACAAAGAAGCAAAGTAAAAGTAGGAAAGGCCTTAAAAGATGTCTACTAGTTACAATACATGAATTTGCATCTCTTTTTGGTTTCGAGACTACGTCTTGCTACACAACCCAGGCTGGCGTGGAACCGCTAGCCATCTTCCTGCCTTGATCTTCTAAGGGCTGAGATGACAGGCGTGTGTCACCATAGCCAGCCTTTTCATTTCAATATTGATTCAAAGAAAGAAATGAGAAAATTGATGAGAGAATTGGAAAAATAAGGTGATAAACAGCTGCTAGAAACAAGTTATAAACTCTTTTAGGGATGATGATGATGACATCAGTATACCTGAAAACTAGTCCTTATCATTGAGAGGTACAAGATCAAAATGTTTTTCTGGTGAAATAACACTCTATCAGGGTGGCCTTCAAAAGACACGGGGTGGTTAAGAATGAGACAAAGACTGAGGGTGAAGTCAGTGGCTGGACGACATCAATGAAAGCGGGGCACAAGCAGACTGAAGCTGGATGTCAGACAGAAAAGGGCTTCTTATCTTATTTTCCTCGTGTATATAGCTGAAATTTTCTTCCTTTCTTTTGAGACAGTGTTAGCTACCATGTAGACTTGGCTGACCTGGAATTCACTGTGTGGCTCTGACTGTCCTCAAATTCATGGCAAGCTCCCTGCCTCGGCCTCGAACGTGCTGAGATTACAGGTGTGAGCCTCCATACCCAACTGGAAATTTTCCCTAGCGAGTTTAACCCCTGTATGCATGTGTACACGGTGGAAGGGGCTAGCGGCCAGTGGCAATGCATCTTTGAAGTAGGTGAAGCAGTGCATATATAATGGCTTCCTTTCTCACTTTTCTATGGGCCATGTGAACATTGCCCATTTCCAAAACGAACATGACAATCAATCAAGCACGCAACTCAGAAGGAGAGTGCTTGCCTATCAAGCGTGAAGCCCTGGGCTCAATCTCCAGCCTAGAAAGGACAAGAAGGAGAAAGGGGAAACAGTAATGTTCTCCAAATTTGTAAAGGATCACTTCGGTAAAGAGGAGGAAGCCTGGGGCCCATATCCCAGGAACTCTAAGAGTCCACCTGAGCTGGAGCCCCAGCTTCCTAATTGGTTTTATTTTGGTTCTTTCATTGAGACAGGGTCTCATTAGAAATTATGATCTTGCCAGGCAGTGGTGGCTGTGACAGCTGCTACGCATGTCTTTAATGCCAGCATGCAAGAGGCAGGGGGATCTCTGTGAGTTTAAGGCCAGCCTGGTTTATAAAGTGAGTTCTAGGACAGCCAGGGATACACAGAGAAAGAGAAGCCCCATCTTGAAAAAAAGAAAAAAAAACTGATCCAGCCTGGTATGTATGATAGTGGATGCCTTTAATCCCAGTACTCGGGAGGCAGAGGCAGGAAGAGCTCTATGAGATTAAGACCAGCCTGGTCTACAGAGCTAGTACCAGGCCAGTCAAGGCTACATAGTGGTCACATACAGAGACCCTGTATTTTAAAAAAAAAGGAAAAAAAGAAAAAGAAAGAAGGAAAAGAATAGAAATTCACATTTGGAGCACGTGGGAGGTCAAAGCAGAGGGATGAGAGGTTCAAGGTCATCTTTGGCTATACAGTAGGTTCAAAGCCCTACCTCCTTCCTTTCTCCTTCCTTCCTTCCCTCCCTCCTTCCTTCCTTTTCTCTTTTTTTCCTTTTTTTGTTTGCTTTTTGAGACAGGGTTTCTATGTGTAGCCCTGGCTGTCCCAGAACTTGCTCTGTAGACCAGGCTGGCCTCAAACCTACAGATCTACCTGTTTCTGTCTCCCAACTGCTGGGATTAAAGGTGTGCACCACCACTGCCTGGCACACAATTTGTTGCTCTTGCAGAGAACCCAAGTTCTATTCCCAGTACCCACATGGTGGCTTACAACCATCCATGGCTCCAGATCCAGGGGATCTGATGCCTTCTCCTGACTTCCTTGGGCACCAGGCATGCACGTAGTACACATATATACATGCAGGCAAACATTCATACACAAAAAATAGAACATATGTTTGTGTATATATATATATGTGTGTGTGTGTGTATGGATGTATACATATATAAAATATGTACATATATAATATAAATATATGTTTATATATAGAGAGATGTATATACATATGCCAAGCGCTCTCAGAGGCTTCATTCAGTGCATGGTCAGATGGCTTCATTGCTTTGGTTTTAAGGTGAAGCATAGCATCGTAGCAGAGTACACATTGTTCATCATCAATTTGCTAATATTCCTTTAGAGCCTGTGCTCTTGTGTCTTCTCTAATAAATCTTTCACAGGATCGTTAAGTATTGACTCTTATTGTTCCTCCTAGTAAACTTAACATTTTTAAATTTTATTTCATGTGCATTGGTGTGCTGCCTGCATGTATGCCTGTGTGAGTATGTCAGAAGCCCTGGAACTAGAGTTGCAGACAACTGGGAGCTGCCATGTGGGTACCAGGAATTGAACCCAGGTTCTTTGTAACACAGCCAGTGCTCTTAACCACTAGGCCATCTCTCCAACCCCTAAATTTATATTTGAAGTTAGACATAATGGTGCATATCTGTAATACTAGCACTTAGGAAGTCGAGGCAAGAGAATGGCAGAGAAATCAAGGCCAGCCTGGGCTACATAGCAAGACCCTGTCTCAAAAAGCAAAAAGCAAAGCAAAGAAATAAAGAAACTTTTTAAGTCCTTAAAATATCTTCTATTGGGTCAATAAGATGGCTTGTCAGGTTAAGGCCCTATAGGTTGTTAATGGATAATCATCAATAATAGTCAAGCTTGTAGTCATGTTAGTTAGATTTTCTAGATATATAAAGATATATTTTAGTTAAATAGGCATTCTTTATATCTTTCAAAGACTACAAAACATGGCATTTAAGATTTTTAATAACTTAGGGCTTTTCATGACAATGAGACACGTCTGCTCCTGGCAGCACCAGCTACTTCAAGAGGAAGATGGGCATCGAAGAGGCTCCTTATGGAGTTTGATAGCCATTTGTGCAAGAAATTGCTCTTGCCTGAACTATTGCATAAACTGGACACAGAGAACCCTCAGAGAGAGGACTGCTGAACTTGCCTAAAGATGAGATGATCTTTCGGGGTTCCTGGTTCGTGACAGAGTCTGCGAGACATTCTGCAGGACACAGCAGAAAATGACTGAACTGTTTTTGAAATTTCCTGCTTCATGGAAATGTCTGCTGGATACTATGGGCCTGAAGGCCAAAGATGGATGCCCAACGGTACAGAGGAACTTTGGGTGACTGTCCAGGCAGCGAGTTGTCTCTGTCATTTCTAGAGTTTGAAAGTTGCATATTTCTTGTTTACTTAGGTAATATTATATCCTTCTGGAGTCTTTGATGGAGTTGAAGAATAAATAGATAGTTATAGCTTTCCTTAGTTATGATAAAAGATAAAATAGATCTAAATATTGTAACTGTAATTCTTGCTTGATAACTGTTTTGTTATATGTAATTTTACTATGTTAAAATGAAAGCATTTCTTTTTTTTTTTTTTTTTTTTTGGTTTTTCGAGACAGGGTTTCCCTGTAGTTTCTAGAGCCTGTCCTGGAACTAGCTCTTGTAGACCAGGCTGGCCTTGAACTCAGAGATCCGCCTGCCTCTGCCTCCCGAGTGCTGGGATTAAAGGCGTGCGCCACCACCGCCCAGCGAAAGCATTTCTTTTTTGTTTAAACAGGAAAAGGGGAAATGATGGAGGAGTGTCTATGTGTTACTTTCATTGGTTAATAAAGAAACTGCCTTGGCCCCTTTAATAGGACAGAAAATTAGGTAGGCAGAGTAGACAGAACAGAATTCTGGGAGAGAGAAGGCAGACGCTTCAGGCAGTCACCATAGACAGTCACCATGCTTCTCCTCTCCAAGATAGACGCAGGTTAAGATCTCTCCTGGTAAGCCACCCCTCGTAGTGCTACACAGATTATTAAATATGGGTTAAAGCAATATGTGAGAATTAGTCAATAAGAGGCTAGAACTAATGGGCAAGGCAGTGTTTAAATGAAAACAGTTTCCGTGTAATTATTTGGGTAAAGCTAGCCGGGTGGCGGGACACAGCCTGCTGTTTCATCTACAAGGCCCTTTCCACCAAGCCTGACAACCTGAATTCAGTCCCAGACCCCATGTGGTAGAAGGAAAGAACCAACTTTCTCAAGTTGCCCTGTGGCCAACAACATGCCATGTCTGAGATGGCATTCATGATAGTGCGTGCATGCACACACGCAATAAATGAATAAATGAAGTATAAATATAAAGAAAATTACCTTAAATCTATTTTTGTGTATGGTATAAAATAAGGATTCCACTTCAGTTTTTTTCTAGGTATAAAATCAATTCTATAAAAATCACTAAACAGATCCTTTCCCTGTTGGTTTATAGCACCCACTGTGTCATATGTTTTTTTGTTGTTGTTGGAGTTGCGTGTTTGTGTTCTGAGGAGTGAACCTTGAGCCTTGTGCAAACTAAGTGGGGATTCTACCATGTCCTCAGTTCTGTTATTCATCATCTGCATGTGAGAATGAGCTTGCGCTCACTCTTCTGACAGAATAACCTGCTCATCTATTCCTACATGAAAACTGTCTGGTCAGGATGACTATATGGTTATTACACCTTTATTCTGTTTCATCAGGTCCCTCGCCACCTCAATCTCACTGTCAATTTTTCAGGATCATCTTGGATCATCTTACAAATTTCTATGTAAAACTTAAAAATAGCTCACCAACGACCTGAGAAGACAGCACTGGTTGCTTTTCCAGAAGACCTGGGTTCAATTCCCAGCACCTGCGTGGAGACTCAAAACCAACCACCCGTACTCTAGTTCCAGGGTGATATTACTCCCTCCATCTTCTGGCCTCTATCAGTACTGCATGCCCGCGGTGCACACATAAAAACAGAAACAAACTAAAATACTTCATCAAATTTTACAGTACATCCTGATGGTTTCTAAAAGCTTGTGTTTTGGTTTGGCTTGGTATGGTTTAATTTGGTTTGTCGAGACAGAGAGGGTCTCACTATTTTTGGCCCGAATTTTGCCCAGGCTGTCATCAAATTCATGATCCTCCTGCCTCATCCTCTCAAGTGCTAGAACTGCCAGCTTGCAGCAGGATACCAGACTTTCTAGACTATTTTTCTCTGATCCACAGCCCCTTTACTGACATCCCCAAGGGCAAACACCTGATCTTTGTTATTCCTTTTGCCCAGGGTTGTATCATCTCTAACACTAAAACAATGATCAAAAGTATCACAGCAAGATAGGCTTTTAGTGCAAAATGCCTGGTGCTTAATCACCTAAAGCATGATTACCAAATGCTTTCAGTGACCTGAGGTGCCCTCAAGGCCCTGATGTACTTTTACTGATGATGCAGGTTTTAATTATAGTATCATCTCTGCTCACTGGGATTACAAGTGTGCACCACCACCCTTGACTTTGATGGTGGGTTTTTTTTTCTACATTGAATTTATAGACCACTCAGATGGAACTTTTCCATTTCCTGAGCCATGCATGGTGGTGCACGCCTGTAATCCCAGCCTTGAGAAGGTGGAGGCAGGAGCATCAGGAGCACTAGATCATCGTAAGCTCCGTAGCAACTTTGAAGACAGCCTGGGTTCTATGAGAGCATGTCTCAAAAATCAAGAAGGAACAAACTCAAACTGCTGACTTAGTTTTCCCATTACCTAACTGTTCTTTTCTTTAATATACGCTTCATAAGAACTGGGACTGGGCAAGTGGAGAAAGTTGAGTGCTGGGTGCGGTTTCCATGGTTTTCATGCAGATGCCTCCAAAAGATCAACACACTCACACACACCTTGGACCTCCCAGGGATTGGAAGCTCAAATACATCACCTTCATGAGAAAAATAAGCCTTCAGGAAATAGGCTTGAATTGTCTTTAGGGTCTTTGTGTTGTAAATACCCTGCAGGCGAGAACGAGAAGCAAGGTATGCCTTAATTCTTTTTTTTTTTTTTGTATTTTATTTTACGTGCGTGGGTGTTTCGCCTGCCGTTATGTCTCTGCACCATGTGTGCGTCTAGAGCTCAGGGAGGCCAGAAGAGGGTGTCTGATTGAATGGAACTGCAGTTACTGTTAGTTAAAAGCTCCCGCGTGGGCGTTAGGTAGTGACCCTGGGTCCTCTTAATCAGTGAGCCTTCTCTCTAGCTCCGCCATTCTGCTTTTATTCAATTCTGTCTGAATTTATTCCCCAGTGTATTTCTCCCTTTCCTTCATAATAAGGGAATTTTAATTAGACACAGGGCTTTAGCTAAAATATACACTTCCTGGTCCCCTTTGCCACTAGCTGTCACCACATTAATATAGTACAGGAGGGAGGGAGGGAGCACTGCTGTATTCTGTATTATAAAGAAACATTTGTACTCAATATCATAAAAAGGAATCTGCACGTACATGTTATTAATAGCTTATCCGCTGTTCATTGTTAGCTTGTTTTGCATTATTCCCCCCCACCTCCCCCAACCCAGATGTCCTGGGAGGAGCATAAGGTTGATATCAGGAGAACCTAAGTGGACTCAGCCTTTCAAGTGCCTGAGCTCAGACATCCACAGGGCGAGGGAAGAGCACACAGGTTGATAACAAGAGAAGCGTGGTCAGCGCAAGTCTCCAAAGTGTGGTTAAGCGCCTGACCAGAGGGCCAAGACTGAGGTCTGCAGAGATTCACTGACTGCCTCTGTCTCCCCTCCCCGTATAGCCCACAGCTGCCTGATGATGGAGGACAGGGGTTGTTTTGGTTTTTTTGTTTTGTCTTGTCTTAAATGTGTTGCTCTGCTGCCTTCTCAAAACTCCTGCTCTCTGAATAAAGCACAACTTCAAGATTTGGTTCCTGTCTCCACTCGTTGGCCTGCGGGGGTGAGGCAATGAGAACGCAGCCGCTCAGCTTACCAGATAGACTGCGTTCTTACCAACAGAACTGGGGAAGATAGGTTAAGTGCCTCTTCAGGGCTCTTTAAAACACGATGTCTGGGCTCTCGTGGGCTCTTCACCATTGCCTGATGGCTTAGACATGACAGCAGCCTGACAGTGCTACTTGGGGTATGCAGATAAGAAGCACGTGTCGAGTTTGGCATGGATTCCTGCCAACCCTGCACCTTCCGCCACCATGGGATTACTTTGTGGGATGGAAATACAGTTAAATAGTAATAAATGTGTGTATTTTGAGGGCTCTTTGAAAAAAAGGACTAAGCCTTCCCTTTCATCTTCTTATTCTGAACAGTTAGAGCATATGTTCTAAGTGCTTTCTGGTTGTGGGATATTTGGACACTGTGTGAAGGTGGGTTGCTGTGACTGAGGTAATGAAAAGCTGAATGGCAATAGCTAGGCAGGAGGTAAAGGTGGGATTTCCAGGGAGAGAGAGGAAGTAAGAGGAAGAATCTAGGCACACGGGAAGAAGTCAGGAGACAAGGAGAGGAAACAGGAGGTGCAAGATGGAAGAGAAGTGACGGCACATGGCAAGACATAGACAAATAGAAATGGGTTAACTTCAGTTATTTTAGGAATAAGCCTAATGTACAGGCCAAGCTTTCATGATTAATAAGAACTCTCTGTGTCATTATTTGGGAGCTGGCTGGCAGGACAGAAGAAGACTCATTACACTTTCGCTTCTCTAAAATACACAGGTAAAACTAACTTCCTTCTCAGTACACTACCTGTATCACTCAAGCTTTGACGGATTGTTTTGTTGCTGTCGAGTGCTAAACATTTCATAAGTGTTTCCTGTTTTAATTAACTGTGGTGTGTGTGTGTGTGTGTGTGTGTGTGTGTGTGTGTGTTGGGTGTATGTATGTGAGAAAGAGGGAGAGAGACAAAAAAGAAAGAGGGAGAGAGAGAGAGGGAGAGAGAGAGGGAGAGGGAGAGGGAGAGAGAGAGAGAGAGAGAGAGAGAGAGAGAGACAGACAGACAGAGAGAGAGACGCATGCACACCATAGTGCACATGAGGAAGTCCAGAGGACAACTTGCTTGCAGGAGTTGATTCTCTCCTTTCTACTATTTAAGTCCCAGGATTGAACTCTGTCAGGCTTAGCGGCAAGAACCTTTACCTGATGAACCATCTCACAGACCTTTGAGTTTCTTTCTTTTAACGTCATTATTTAGACGTGTTTTAAAGCGTCCCTACGAAGCCAGATATTGGATTTGCGTCAGTAGTTACAGGGACTGAAGAATCTGGAGCAGAAATAGAGCTTTAACCCAGTAGTTTGAGGCCATCCAGATCCTGTTGGGGGGAAGAAAAGAGAGAACAGGGCAGAGGAAGGCGGGGGGCGGGGGGGGGGTTGGGCGCGGAGAAAAGGAAGAGAGCCCAGCAAGGGAGGCCAAGATTGTTTGCATATTGTTCATACCAAATATGATTTATTTCTTTGAACCAGAGGTTGTACTTGGCACAAGACCTAATTAAACCACCTGTAGTGAAAGACTAGTTTTAAAAAAAATCCATCCAGGAGTAGTAGCACAGGCCTTTAATCCTAGAGCTCAGGAGGCAGAGGCAGACAGAGCTCTGTGAGTTTGAGGCCAGCCTGGACTACAGAGAGAGTGCCAGGCCATCCAGGAACACATAGTGATATCTTGTATGGTGGTCTGGATAAGAATGGCCCCCACGGGGTCATCAGGATTGGAGCTGTTTGAAAGGATTATAAGGAGTGGGAGATGTGAACTTGTTGGAGAAGTGGGTCACTGGGGGGTGGGCTTTGACTTTCTAAAAGTACTTGAGAGGCAGAGGAAGGTGGATCTCTGTGACTTAAGACGCCAGCCTGGTCTACAGAGTGAGCTGTTCCAGGACAGCCAAGGTTACAAAGAAACCCTATCTTGAAAAACAAAAACAAAAAGCCCATGCCAGGCCCAATCTCTCCCTCTCTCCCTCCCTCTCTCCCCCCCTCCTCTCCCTCTCTCCCTCTCTCTCTCTCTCTCTCTCGCTCTCGCTCTCTCTCTCTCTCTCCCTCCCTCCCTCCCTCCCTCCCTAAGGATCTGGATGTAGCTTGTAGCTCTGAGCTACCTCTCCAGCACCATGTCTGCCTGCATGCCACCATGCTTCCTGCCATGATGATAATGGACTAAGCCTCTGAAACTTTTTAAGCAAGCCCCCAACTAAATTCTTCCTTTTATAAGAGTTGCCATGCCGGGCGGTGGTGGCGGACGCCTTTAATCCCAGCACTCAGGAGGCAGAGGCAGGCGCCTCTCTGAGTTCGAGGCCAGCCTGGTCTACATAGAGCTAGTTCCAGGACAGGCTCTAGAAACTACAGGGAAACCCTGTCTCGAAAAACCAAAAAAAAAGAAGAAAGAAAGAAAAAAGAGTTGCCATGGTCATGGTGTCTTTTCACAGCAAAAGAACACTGACTAAGACAGAAGTTGGGACCAGAGAGAAGGGTATTGCTGTGACAGGCCTGACACACTGCTTGTTGGTGGAACGTGAACATTGGGACTTTGTATTAGGAACACAGTTGAATGCATTCAGTGCTGCTTAATGGGCCATCCTAGCAGGAGTGTGGAAGACAGTGGTGTTGAGAGCAATGCAGATTAGGAGGACCCAGCTCAAGAGGCTTCAGAGGGGAAGAGTGTTAGTTAAGTGACTTAGAGACCATTCTTGTGATATTCTGGCAGAAAATGTGGCTGCTGTTTGCCCTTGTCCTAAAACTCTGCCTGAGGATAAACTGAAGAGTTTTGGATGAGTATCACTGGCAGAAGAGATTTCAAGACAGGCTAGTGTTGGCAGGATCATATAGTTATTAGTGGTCCCTCTCATGCAGGTCTACAATGAAAAGGAGCAAGCTGGACCAAAAAAATCTCAAAATGTACAGTTTGAGGAGAAAAGGAGCACCAGGAAGTGTACTGGCGCTAAGTCCATTGCCTGAGGACAAAAAGCATTTAATGAAAATCCTGATGCTAAATGGAATAAAGGGAATGGTGACGTCAGGGCAAGACCCCCACTCACCTAAGAAAATCCCTTTTATTATATTATATTCCCTTTAAGTCTTAGTGAAAAGGAATTTAAGGAAAGTTTAAGCAGTGAAGGAAGGCATCAAAACCAGAAAGTGAAGCTGGGGAAGATGTAATCGAACTAGCGGGTAATGTTCCAGCCTCAGCAGGCAGCAGAACTTGGAGGGTTTAGCCTTGTGGCTCTGGCTTTAGAGTCAAGACCAGAAGAAAAGGGCTATGGAATCTTCCCCAGCAACTAAGGGAAGTCACTGAGATCATGTGTGTGTCAGGGCTGCCCCTGCATGAGGCCCAGAAAAGCCATTGCATGAAGCTATGAAGGTGAAGCCTGGATTGCCTTGGAGACCCCCAAGATGTTGGAGACGCCAAAGCTGTGGGGCACCTACCCAGGAAAGCTGCTAACAGGGAGTGGAACCAGCCCAAGAGAAAGAAGTGTATCACAATCAACAAAGCTGGAAGGAGTTGGAGATCTGAAGAGCTCTTTGACATCAGACAAAGCAATGCAGAGTTTGCGGTTTGCACAAAAAACAAAAGCCAAAACAAAACAAAACCCCAATCTACTATACACTATTTGTATAAACTAGAATAAAAAATAGACCACTAGAAAAAAATATCATTTAAGGTAATTTTTAAAATATTTATTTCATGTTGTCTCTTGTCTGAATGTGTTTATGTACACTACATGTGTGTCTGGGGCCTGTGGAGATCAGAATAAGTAGCAGATTCCCTAGAAATGGAGGTATGGCTGCTCGTGAGCTACGATGTGCATGTTGGGAACTGAACCTGGGTCCCCTACAAGAACAATAAGTGCTCTGAACTGCTAAGCCATCTCTCCAGCCTCAAGATAAATTATTTTTTGACCAGAATATAAATCTACTTTTTTTCTTATTTGCTTTTCATTAGTTTAAATCCTTGAGAGGTACTATTTTTATAAAGTTCTGCATGTTTGCCTTCAGGCATGAAGAGGGCACCAGATCTAATTACAGGTTGTGAGCAACCATGTGTTTGCTGGGAATTGAACCCAGGGCCTCTGGAAAAACAGCCAATGCTCTTAACCTCTGAGCCATCTCCCCAGCCCTTTATAAAGTATTTTTAATGATTCATTTTTTATGTACATTGTTGTTTAACCTGCATGTATGTCTGTGTGGTCTTGTCAGATTCCCTAGAACTGGAGTTATAGACAGTTTTAAGTCACCATGTGGGTGCTGAGAATTGAACCCAGGTCCTCTGAAAGAGCAGCCAGTGCTCTTAACTGCTGATCTGTCTGTCCAGCCCTGAGAGGTGATATTTTCAAATGACATTTAAAAAACAGTAGGCTGCGATCTTACTATTCAAGATAGCGGCATAAAATGTTCATCAAATGCTAGAAAACAGTCTTGGGCCAGGCAGCACATGAATATAATACCACTCAAAGGAATCGGAGTTTGGTTGCTGGGAATTGAACTCAGGACCTCCAGAAGAGTAATTAGTGCTCTTAACTGCTGAGTCACCTGGCCCTTCTGGAATTGGAGTTTGAGATCAGTGGGGAGATACAGTGATACTTCATCTCAAAAATAAATAAGTTTTAAAACACATTCCCTTTTATCTTGTCACATTCGGCTAACAAGGAATCCACTGGCAGGCACACTACAGAAGCTACACAGGTGACAGCATGCCTTCACACAGTGTGCACAGCATAGCATAATATTTAACTAACTTACGTAACGACCCTTCACTTAACAACTTTGGCCCAATCAGTTCTTGAAAATTAAACTAGGTTTTAAAGAAAGACTCCTCCATCCCTGCACCTGATATAGTCAAAACATATATGCTAAAATAAAGCCCAGCATGTAAAGCCAGGCGTGATTGGCACATACCTTTCATCCAAGAAGCAGAGACAAGTGGATGATGGATCTCTGTGAGTGGGAGGTTAGCCTGGTCTTACATATACATAGTGTTCCAGGACAGCTAAAGACTACACATAGCAGGTCAAAAAAAAAAAAAAAAAAAAAAAAAAAAAAAAAAAAAAAAAAAAAACAAGGCTAAAGTAAGTGATAATTTAACATTACACTTTAAGGCAAAAAAGTCACTAATTATAAGACATAAGAATTCTTAGTCAGAGAGTATCATATAGAAAAAATTTGGATGGTGCCCTGTCTTGAATGAACCACAAATGTCTTCTGCTTATTTATTTCTCTTAGCATCCAGACATTAAGCAAAAGAAATAAACACCCCCAAATTGAGAACAAAACAGGAAGAAGCAGCTGGCAGAACTGTGGAAAGTTTTGTAATTCTGGCAAAGGTGAGGCAAGCCAAGGACACAGTAGGAGTCTGACAGAGCAAAATTAAAATTCCAATGAAGTCTGAAGTGACATATAAGACTCCTAGGTGCCTGGCAACGGAGCGGTTTTCGATAGTACCACCATGTTAGGGGGAATTTCACATGAAAATCGACAGAGAGAGAAGGAGATGAGAGAGAGAGAGAGAGAGAGAGAGAGAGAGAGAGAGAGAGAGAGAGAGAGAGAGAGAGAGAGAGAGAGAGAGAGAAAGAGAAAGCAGTCCACGATTTGGTCTGCAAGGCCCTTGGAGATTTTACCGGGAGATAACTGGCTGGATAGAAAAACAAGGATCAGGAAGGGAAAGTCTCTGGAGCAGATGGCCACACACTTCGATGCTCACACAGTCCTGGGCCACTGTAAACGTGCCTCTTGGAACGCAGAGGGTCCAGGTCTGGGCCTGAGGGTGGGTGTGTCCTTGTAGCCAGCTCCCACAGAGAGGCCCCAGGTAGCTGCTGCTCTGAGCAGCACGGGGTTCTGGGAACCTGCAGAGTTAGGCTTCTCTCCCACCCCACCAAGCATGGATTCTTGTCACCGGTGAGTCACACACACTTACCTGCCAGCAGCTGCTGCTACAGAGATAATGGGAGCCTGGAAAGGACCAGAACCCCTTCCCTCATGTGGCCTGGGGCTGCTTAGCTGCCTCACCTGTGCCACAGAGACCCAGGAATGTTGGGCCGGGCACAAGGAGTCCCTCATCCTGTGAATACTTTGCCTAAGGCCAAACCTGGAGGAGCTGCAGCCTTCAGAGGCAGAGGGGAGATGATGGTGAAAGAGATGAGCGATGATGTGGAGACACAGAGCCGGCACCAGCATAGCTAGGGGCACTTGTTGTTCCGGCTCAGAGCAGCAATGGTAGTTTACAAAGAAGAGCGCCCTGAGCTTCAGAAGGTGGTCTCTCCAGAATGAAAGATTTAACATTCCAGGGAGACCTGACTGCCTACACACAGCTACATTTGCTAACAATTTTTTTATTACAAGGGGAAACCATCCTGTAAGGCAGCAGAAAAAGCTGCTTCTCGGGGACCTGCCTTGCCAATGTGCTTCTGTCCTGGAAATGTAATGCCTAAATGCATGTTGCGGGTAAACCAGCGTTAGGTAAAGTCATCAGGGTAAGAAGAGTTAGGAAGGCTTCAGCTGACGCCTGTTTATGTCTCATCCTGAGAGGCTCTCTACAATAGGATTGTACAGCAAGAAGGCCCTTACCAGATGCTTCATGGTCTTGAACTTCCCACCTTCTAGAACTAGGAGCCAAACAACTTTTGCTCTTTGTAAATTATCTACTTTCTGGTGTTTCATTATAAGAAAAGAAAACAGACTAAGACGACCCACAAAGGCAATTTCTAGTGACTGGCTTTTCCCCCCATGTGGGTCCTGTTCTGTTTTGTTTGTGTATCTTGTGCTTTGTTGTTGACAACCGGATGTTTTAGAGATATTGGAGCAAATCTGGATGCTGACTCTCCCCTACCTCCCACAGCCCGCTGTTTGGTCATTTGACTGGCTTAGTTCAGTGAGTCTGAGATTCCTGCACAGGACGGAGCCCTTTGATGTCTTCCTCAGAGGCTACAACCCTGGACACACATCACAGTCTCCAGAAGCACCCGCATTACAGCTAGGTTCTCTCTGACCCATCTAGCTTGCCCTACCAGAAATGGTATCACCCCCAGCCGGTGGGCTCAACCCCAGCTGGTGGGCTCAACCCCAGGCGGTAGGCTCAGCTAATTTGTAGCTGATTGCTCTATTTTTGATACATCACGAAGCATAAATGCCACAATCCGAGCAGTCTCCTTTTTGGGGACAGCAATATTGACCAACTTTGAAGCTTGCTCCTATGCCAGGAGAGTTCTTTGCTGTCTCTCCTACATTATCTCTTTTAACCTTCTAGAAGGTATATCATTTCACTTGGCACTACGAACACCGTGGAGCTTCAGGCCCTCTTTTAACTGCTCTTCGCCAAGATGACCATCTTTTCCCTAATGACCATGCTTTGTTTCACAATGCAGGCCTTGAAAACCAAATGGTAAAGCTTTTCATTCTCTTGGGCTATCTCTCTCCTCTTGGGCTATCTCTCTCCTCTGGATCACCACGCTTAAACTGGGTAGAGGGCAGAGAAACAGTGGCCCGCCTCTTCCAGAGGGACACATTCGCTTTACAGGATGGGCCTTGAGAGGGCTGTCAGGCCCTAGGTTTCCTGGCTTGTCTTGTCTCTCCTGGTGTGGAATCCACCTCAAAACCAGGCTAGAGTGGGAGTGGTCAGGGTTGAGTACCATTGTCTGCCAAGCACACATTCGGACTTCTGTCCAAAGGTAGAGGAGGAAGGAAATGGCCTCCCATCCTCTGCCATTGCCTGAAACTCAGCTTCTGTAGAATCTACTTCCCTACTTCCCTCTTCCTTCCTTTGTGCTGTCTTTTTTTTTTTTTTTTTTTTAGACAAGATGACAGGACCTCCCATACCCCAAGCTGGTTTCAAACTTGTACTGAGGATGACCTTAAAGGTCTTATCCTCCTGCCTCCACTTCTTGAGTGCTAGAATTACAAGGGTATACCTCCACACCATATTTCTTGGGCATCTTGTAAGAAGCAGAGTGAGCTCTCGACCCCCTCCCTCTCTTAGTAGCGTATTTAGCTATTGCACTCCCCACACGGGACAGCAGGTCTCTTCAACTTATTCCTCCTATGATACTATTTTCCTGTTCTTTCATTGAACTCTGCATTTTGTCCTGGAATCAGGGATGGCCTGCTTGGGTCTTTTGTTCCTGTTGTTTTGTGTTTTAAATTTCAGGCAGTAACATTTGCTCTGTTTTAGTTGTCTGGTGTGCCTTTCTCTGGGTTTTGACACTTGTCATGTATCAGCCATTGTTCTAGTAAAGTCCATGATAGCTTCAACTCTTCCTTATTTCCCAAGCCCTAGTAACCACTGGTCTGTTTCATTCCCGTTTTAGATTGAATGATGGCCCACAGAGATACCCACACTCTATTATCAGAAACCTGGGAGAGTTGCCTTATATGGCAAAAGAACTTTACAGGATGTGGAGGACATTGAGAAAAAAAGTCATCCGGTGCTATCTTTCCATGTAGGCCCTAAATATAATGACACAAATCCTTAAAAAAATAAGACTTGAGAAGGGGAAGGAGGAAGTGAGATGTGAGGCTGGGTACCAGAGGGTCTTGTAAGTTGTGGAAGGACTCAGCTAAGGAATGCAGATGGCCTCCGAGCTAGCAAAGGCAAGCCCCTGCCTATACCTTGCCTTAAGCCTAACAAAGCAGATCCTGGACTTCCACCCTCCAGAAGTGCATGAGAACACACCTATGTTGTTCAGTCTGTGGTGGTGCTTGGTTACGGAGCACTAGGAAATGAACACACATTCCTGTAGTGTCCTCTCTTTTTTTTTTTCAAAATGTCACATATAAGGAAACTTACAATTATTTTAACTCTTTTATGTCTGGCTTCTTACCCTGACAGAATGCATTTAAAATTTATCCATGTTACAGAACATGGTGGCTCATGCCTTTAAACCCAGCACTCAGGAGGTAGAGGCAGGTAGATCTCTGTGAGTTGGAGGCCAGCCTACTCTACACAGAGAGTTCCTGGCCAACAAGACATGATTGTCCATAATTCTGTTGGGTTTTTTAATGGTCTTGGTAAGTAGCTCAGGCTAGCTTTGAACTCATTATGTAGTTCAGGTTGGCCTTGATTAGCCAGCCCTAGCCTCCCTAAAATTGGGTTTATAGGCATATGCTACCACGCTTGGCATTGATTCTAATTTTTTATGAATAAAGTTGCTATAAATATTTGCATATACATTTTGTGTCAAATAAATTTTCAATTCACTTGGCTATTTAAGAAAACTCATAAGCTTTTAGACTGTGGAAACAAATTAAATATCATTACCAGAGAAACAGATTATTAAGCGAAACAAACAAAAAAGAATTACAGGCTTTTTAAGGCCAAAGTTACATTTCTAAAACAAGTCACAAGTTCTGCATTCCAGACCTCTTTTCTGGAAATAAATTCAAAGATATTTAAGAGACCAAGAAATTATCTTATCCTATTGCCGTGTGTGTGTGTGTGTGTGTGTGTGTGTGTGTGCGTGCGTGCGTGCGTGCGCGCACGTGCTGTGGTCACAGTGCTTATTTTTATAACCCAAAGAACACTGGCCTAAGGAACTGGCATCTTATAGCAATCCTGCTCTTTGACCCAAAAGGAGATAGCACCTATCCCCCCAGGCAGCTCCTTGCAACGCAACTCAGGTATAATAGCCCTGCCCTGGCTTTGCATTCTTGGCATACCCTAAAAAGAAAAACAGGGGAAGCCCAGCTCACACAGGATTGCATCTCCCTACAATATGCCCCAAGAGAAACTAGGCTGTCTCCCCCTTCTACTCAAAGCAGACAAGATGTACTCTGCCTAATGCTTTGCCCCAGGATTATCTCCCTCCTCCACTATCCTGCAGGGCCTCGAATGCAGCTGCCGTGATCTTTTGATGGTTGGTAGGTCTGTACCCTTTCTCTGTTGGCTGCTCATGGGGAACTTCCAGAAAGCCATAAATGTGGATAAAGGGAGAAATAGTCTAGTAGCCTCAAGTGCAACGGGCATCAGAACTACCTACCTCTTCATGCCCCACAGCTGACTTGTGCTTTCTACCCAGCCTGGGAACCAAATCGACATAAGGCAATCACATGGTGATGGAAAAGAGCTAGGCACGCTTGGCCTAGCTCTTGCCGCTCATATTAAGAACCCTATCTCATCCACCGTCCATCTTCCAGATCACAGATCCGTCCATGCCTCGCAGAAGCTGGAGGGCGGGGAATCCTGTCAGTCACAGCCCCTTTCTGTGACACAGAAGGGTAGAAAATGTCTGGAAGGGTCGGGAAAGATACTCAGCACAGCCCATAAATGGCATTGATGTCATTGGCGTGGTTTTTCAAAAGCATTAAGCCATTCTTGGGAAAGTTCCAAACAAAACACCACTCTACACTCCTTTCAATTTACATAGTAGTTCCATTCCTGGAAAATTCCGTGTACATTCAAGCCATACAAAAACTACTTTGAGTTATGCTTGCTTCGGCAGCAGTACGCTACAACTGGAGTTATACAGAGAAGCACCCTATGGCCCCATTCTAGAACGACATGGAGCTTTGTGAGCGTACTCACTAGTTTTCTTTAACACAGTTTTAGAGATAGAAAAACAAGGGCTTTGGAACAATAATTACAGGTAGGCCTTTAAAATACATGCGTGTCGGGAGAGTATTTGGAAAGCATGTAAGATGTAGAAAAAAATCTTTAAGAATGTCACATGCAGTCAGAAATGTGACATTCTTGGCTCCTGCCCACTGCTCATTAGGAGACCCTCGTCAGTAGATTCCTGTTAATCACTATAATTACCAAAATGTTTCCCACGTTTTGGAAGCATACCTTTGGGGGATGCTGCTCACAGTAATCTCCATTCTCCTAAGGTAAAATATTCAACATGGCAGAAGTTCAGTATGAAACTTTACATATTTAGTGTATTGGGCCACACTGAATGGAAGAAATGACTTCTCTATTTGAGACCCCATTCAATCCGGCATACAGAAGAAATTTCTGACCCCCAAAATTTCCTGTCTTTTGTTTGTGTGTTTGTTTGTTTAAATGTATAACTCTGAGTCAGAATTTTCTTATTTAGTACAAAAAAAAACCCGCTGACTAAATGGGACAATTATACTTTACACTGAGGTAAAAAATATTAATTACCCACATTTCACATCATTTAAAAAATATAATATTCAACTATAATTTTTTTTCCGTTTGAGTAAGCGTCACTATATAGCCCTGGCTGGGCTGGAACTCACTATGTAGATCAGGCTGGCTTTGAATCACAGAGATCTGTCTGCCTTTGCTTCCCAGTGCTGGACTTAAGCGCCTGTGCCACCACACCTGGCCAATTCCCTTTGTTATCACTGAGAAACCTGCATTGTGTGTTTATGGCACCTTTTCTTTATTCATCTGCTGATAGGCATGCAGGCTGATTCCTACCCCAGAACTCACTGTGTCGCTCGCCCAGAATGGCCTCAAACTCACAGCAATCCTCTTGCCTTTGCCTCCCCAAAACTGGGCTTACAAGTATGAGCCGGTCAGCCCTTGCTTTTTTTGGTCTCTCATTGTCCTCAAACTCTTTTTGTTTGTTTGTTTGTTTTTCAAGACAGGGTTTGTCTGTTGCTTTGGAGCCTGTCCTGGAACTCGCTTTGTAGACCAGGCTCACCTCGAACTCAGAGATCTGCCTGCCCCTGGAATTAAAGGCGTGTGCCACCACCGCCGGCTCAGCCTCAGATTCTTAATTCAACTGCCTGTTCCCTGAGTTCTAGGAGTGCACACGTGCACTAACACACCAAGTTCCTCATTGTACAACAGCTAATCATCATGTCTGAATCCAATGACCAACGTGAAAATTATCATTATCCTAAGAATTTCATTAAAGCATATGAGGGACGGGCTGGAGAGATGGCTCAGCAACTAAAGAGTGTTTGCTGCCCTTCCAGAGAACTGGAGCTGGTTTCCCAAGACTCGCATGACAATTTACAACTGCCTTTCACTGAAGTTCCAGGGGATCCAAGGGCCTCTTCTGAAGTTTGGGTGCCTGCATGCACGTGGTCTGTGTGCATGCAGTCCCACACATACACATGAAGCTTTTTAAAAACTTCAAAAACGTTTGTTGTGTTTTGCTAAATCCACCATCCTTTCCACATTTATTAGATGGATTTCACCTGAGTACAGCTTCTCCCTATGGTCTAGTGATATTTAGTTGACAAAATATATATAACATTCTGGAAAGGCTGGATAAAAAGCTTAATTTTGTATTATTAATGACCACTTTTCACAGTAAATAATTAACTTAATTTTTTACAAGCTCTTATCTGTTTTATTAGTCCTATATTATTTTGAGCTAAATCCTACATGCAAATAGTTAACTTATTTAACTTTCTTTTTTAATTAACTTTTTTTTGAGTCAGGGTCTCTCTATATAGTCCTGGCTGTCCTGGAACTCACTGTGTAGACCAGGCTGGCTTTGGGCTTAAAGGCCTGAGCCACCATACCTGGCTTTTTAAGATTAATTAACTTTTTAAGATTTATTTATGTTGTGTCTATGAGTGTTTTGCCCTCATGTATATGTGTACACCATGTGCATGCCTGGTGCCTTTGGAGGTCAGAAGAGGGTGTCAGACCCCCTGGGACTGGAGCCACAGACAGTTCTGAGCTGCCATTTGAGTTCTGGGAACTGAACCAGGGTCCTCCGAAGAGCAGCCAGTGCTCTTTAACTGCTGAGCCAATTTTCTAACCCCATCAGCAGTTAAATTTAATCTATTTCTTTTAACAAGTTTATCTACTGTGACCGTGAGCACATGATGTCTGTGGGCGTGGGTCTGGGCATGCGTCCCTGAGCATGTGGCAGTCAAAGGACAGCTTTGTAGACTCGCTTCTCTGTCCACATGGATCCCAGGGATAGATCGCACTCAGGGTGGCAGACTTGCGCGGAGAGCATTTTACCCACTGAGCCATTTCCCTGGCCCCAGTATCTTCTTTAGATACTGACAAATATTTTCAGACCTTCCCTAAGTTGAACATCATTTATTAGGCCGTGAATTTTCATGTAAATTCAATCTGTCTCATTTCATTGCCACCATTAGCCTTTATATGCTATAAATATGACTCTGTCCAATGAAACACGACCCTGTTCATCCTTGAGAACATTACTGATGCCTCTCTCTCTCTCTCTCTCTCTCTCTCTCTCTCTCTCTCTCTCTCTCTCTCTCTCTCTCTCCCCTCCCCCTCTCTCTGCAGGCCTCAAATTCAGTGATCTGCCAGAGTTCTGGGATTAAAGGCATGCGCCACCATGTCTGGCTTGAACGTTACTGATTTCCAACACCATAAAATTACCCCTGGCTCTGTGCGTGCTTTCCTCGCTCCTTATCTGGAACAAGCCATTTCTGCAGATGACCCAGCTCCCTCTTAACGGGGAACGAGTTAAAAGACAACAACCCGAGCACTGGTGACACTCATTACAAAGCTGGGAAACCCATACGCATTTGGGGCAGACAAACTCTACAGCTGCCCCCATAATCCCTGCTTCCAAGTCTCCTGTGTGAGCTGCTCCTCTTGAACGTAAGAGGAGGACCTCCCACAACATTGGTCCCTTTCATCTAACCAGTAGTATATAGCAGAGGTGATGGGAGGTACACTATTGCTGTTGCTATTTTATTTCATTTTTGAGATAGAAGCTCACATAGCTCGGTGTAGCTGAGGATGACCCTGCATTTTTTAATCCTCCTGCCTCAACATCCAGAAAGCTGGGATTCCAGGAGTATACCAATACACCTGGTTTATGAGGTGCTGGAGATTGAACCCAGGCCGTTGTGCATGCTAGGCGGCACCTCTATCAACTGCTACATTCCCAGGCCTGGTTTGGATTTTCATCTCTCCAGGGGTAGGATTATGTGTGCGCCATTGCGGCTTTTTTTTTCTACATTTTTTGTGTGTATGTTTGTGGGTGTGCACATCCTGGTGTGTGCGTGTGAAGGTCACAGGACAACTTGTGGGAATTGGTTTTCTCCTTTTCTCCTGCCACGTGGGCTCCAGAATTGAACTCAGGTCACCATGTCTTTTTTCTTTTTTTTTTCCCTAGGTTGGCCTCACATTCTTGGCAATACTCCTGCCTCAGCTGGACATATACATGATTATATTATGTTTATAACGATTACATGATGGGCTGTCCCTCTTGTAGGGAGACTTCCTCCCTTGCTGGCTTTACAGAAGCAGACTAACTATGAAGGAGGCCATGTGGCAAGGAACTGGGGACAGCTTCTGGCTCACAAGAAAGTGAGGCTAAATGTGCCAGTTTGTGTTTGGAAACAAACCACAGCCCAATGCAACTGATTTTCTGGGTCTTTTTGTTTGTTGGTCGGTTGACTGGTTGTTTTTGTTTTGGTTTGGTTTTTTTGGTGGGGAATTGGGAGTCGGACATTGAAGCCAGGGTTTCAGGTACGCTAAGCACACATTCACCCTTTCACCCTCTGCGCATTAAGATTTGTGAGACACTAAAACAGACAGTGTAGACACTCCTTAACTCAGCATCCTGGCACAAGCCATGTTCAGACTCCTGGCTCACAAGAAACATGCAAAAGCCATGTGTCTCAAGCCTCTACACTGTGGTAGAACTATTGAACAGGAACAAAAAACTGATATAGTTCTAGCTAAAAAAAGTAAATTTAAGTTTGTTTCATTTTTGAAATGTGTATGAGTGTTTTGCCTGCATATATGCCTGTGGCCAGACACTTGAGTGCTTGGTGGGTGTGGGTCAGAAAAAGGTATGAGAGCCTTGGAAACTGGAGTCCCGGCATGGGTTTTGGGAAGCAAACCTGGGTCCTCTGCAAGACTAATGAGTACGCTTAACTGTTGAGCCAACTCTCCAGCCGTGTTTTTCTCAGCCATGTGCTTACAGAAATGTTTTCAATTCCAGCTCACCATATGGTGTTTCCCTTAATTTCTTGGATTTTTATTCTACTGAGACTCCTTGGAAGAGCACAACTCAAGTTGTGAACAACAACAGCAATGAAAATAAAGGCTCTTTCCCCTCGTATTGTCCCCTCCCCCTCCCCCAAAGGAACTGATTATTCATTATTTCTAAATCTTAATCTTGCTTATTTCAGTCATCTATGTCTGTGAAAGCACTCCGCAATGCGGTAGCCCGAATTCCCTTCAACTGTTAGCAAAAATTAAATATCCCCTGTTAATGTAGCATCATGTGGCTTAAAATATTTTTTTCTTTTACTTTTCAAGACAGGGTTTCTCTGTGTAGATCAGGCTGTCCTGGAGCTCAGAGATCTGCCTCCCAAGTGGTGGGATTAAAAGATTTTTTTTCATACATGAGTTTCTCTAATAAATTTTGGAATCATGTTCAACTCACAGAAATGCGGTGGAGGCAAAATTATCATACAAATCATTTGCTTCCCAGCAAGTACTTATTCCCCCGAACAAGGCACCTGAATGCTTTTGAAATGACTTTTCGAGAAAAAAAAAGAAAGAAAGAAAGAAAGAAAGAAAGAAACAAAAACAGTTAAGGGCCCGAGCACGATGATCCAGTAGATAAAAGTGCTTGCTGCCGAGCCTGTCACCTGAATTGGGTCCCCGGAACCACGTGCTGGAAGGTGAGGACTGATCCTGCAAGCTGCCCTCATGCTGCGGCACATGCGTACCCACCTCTCCCCAAGGAACAAATAAATGTAAGAAGAGAGGAAGAAACACAACTTACAGTTTAATGCTTCGGCTCAAAAATCAGATATTTTAGGGCTAGGCATGGCCTTGCACACCTTTGATCCCAGCCCTCAAGAGGCAAAGGCAGAAAGATCTCTGCGAATTCAAAGCCAGCCTGGTCTACAGAGTTGAGTTCCAGAACAGCCCGGGCTACATGGAAAGGCCCTGTCTCAGACAGACAAAAATTAGATAATTTAAAATGTTCATTTGAAACGTTGCTGGGTTGATTGAAAAATTACTCAGATTCATTTTAGTTACTCTATCTCAAGTACCTCATTTAACAGGAGGCATTATAGGATAACACAGCCCGACAAAAAAGCATTTCCCAAAAGTGATAATTCCAGTAGCAATTTCTTTATTGAATTGACAATAAGCATTGTGAAATACCTCCTAACTACCCTGCACAGGATCTCAAAGTATTTCTGTAATGGATTTCTCATAGAAAGAAAGTAGCTAGGCTAGCTTTACAGAACCTTCAGAAACAAACAAACAAATAAACAAAACCCCTAGAAATGAACTAAGTGAAAAACTTGCTACAGCTTCACCTGTTCCTTAAGCGTCTCTGTTAGAGGACATGAAACTGTTTTGTCTGGATTAATAGTGTGCAGGAAAGGCTAAGGGAACCTGGAGGAAAGCTTTTATTTATTGTTCTTTTGCGAGGCCTAGTACAGAACCTGGCATTTTAATTCAATTAATGTTAAACAAACAAGTGGATAATTGAAAAGCAGGGAAGGAGGGAAAGAGAAAGAAAGGAAGGGCAAATGCATCGATGAGACGTCCCTAAGTGCCTTTGTTAGGAGAAAATATATCTGAATATCAGAAAAGGGGGGCTAAGGACACCTCCTTTTCAGTGGACAAAAGCACTTGCTGCACTAGCATGAGGAGCTGTAACCCCAGTGCTGTGCTGGGTGGAGGCAGGAGAGTTGCAGGAGCTTGCTATTGGCCGGCCAGTCTAATTGGATCAACACTCCAAGTCAAACGAGAGACCTACTCAAAAACTAAGATGGAAGCCCGGCAGCGTGCTGGAGTCTTTAATCCCAGCACTTAGAGGGCAGGGGTAGGGGTCGGGTGGCTGTGAATTCCAGGCCAGCCTGGTCTACCTAATGAGTTCCAGGAAACCAAGGCCGCATATTGAGACCTTCACTCAAACGACTAATAGCAACAATGTGGAGGTCGAGAGAGAAAGGGCCCCTACTACCTGTTGATCTCTAGCCTCCACGTGGTCATGCACAGAAGACACACCTGCACACATATGAATACACCAGGCGGGCATGTGCCACACATATGTGCACACGAAAGTAAAATTTAAGTATCTGAAAAGGAAAAATAAAACACAAAGGAACAAAACAGTCATCCAGAACCTTGGTGAAGGCCACAGAATTTTCCACGAATCAACAAAAGAAGTGGGCATTAATAGAACAGACGGCCACGGGTGAAGATCCTGTGCGCATCCTGTATTTTAAAACTTCACAATCTATATTTTGTCTATAAAAAGGAGATTAGCCAGCCTTTGAATTTAGGAGAAACTGGAGATCTGCAGCCCAAATTTCACAAACCACAGTCTCTGTTCCAAAAGCAACCTCAGGGTAAAGGGACAGTAATTGAGCCCCTCGCCATGCATGTCACACTTCTGCTATCTCAGCGCTGTCTGGAGTGGGGGGTGGGAGAATCCTGCGTTCCAGGCCAGCATGGAGTGCATTGCAAGACCAATGGAGGGAGAGAGAGAGAGAGAGAAAAAGACAGAGAGAGAGATAGGGGACACAGACAAAGGAGGGATTTTCTCCCAAGAATACTATGGATACTATGGGTGATATTGCCCTCCACGGACCATTTTCAAAGTTTGTATATGTTTGTTTGTTTAACACAATAAAAACAAAACTGCAAAACAGCAATGCTAAGAGAATCTTTAAAACCACAAGAAGCCGAGGTTGAGGGCCCACAGCTTTAATTCCCAGCACGTGGGAGGCAGAGGCCCCGGCTGGCTTGGAACTTGCTGTATAGACCAAGCAGGCCTTGAACTCACGGAGACTCACTTGCCTCGGCCTCAAAAAAATGAACAAACAATCCCACAGAAGATAAATGTCCTTACCGCTAAGAAATAAAAGTTAGATCATTAGCAGCTAACCGCCAACCATTGGGAAGAGCGCTGAACATTTTAAAACGAAAAGAAGTTATTCGCCTCCAAGGGTTGTACACCTAGGTAAATACACTTTTCAGAGTCAAGGCAAAATTTACAAGCATGCGAAGACACAGTCTACCGTTTCCCCGACTCAAAAAAGAAACGTAATGATTTCTGGTGTCAACCAAGACAGGAATAAATCCACAATTATCGCTCTTACCTGCTTCTAGCAACCGGACGTCTCTGTAGAAAAGAAAAAGAATTACCTGAGGTCTCGGAGAAGCAAGCCAGAAGAGGCCGATCTGGAGGAGAGATCAAACGTTCTTCAGGCTCCGCTCTTCGTCAGCGCCTCAGTGTCTAGTGAGCGAGGACTGGGAGTAGATAAAGGCTCTAGCCACGCCCCTCTGCACGCAGGGCTTGATCCCCGGAACTGGGGGGGGGGGGATGAAGAAAACTGTCTCCACGAAGTTGGCCTCTGACCTCCACATAAGCGCTGTGACGTGCAAAACTGCACAAACAAATTAAAAAAAAAAACTTGAAAAACTAGGTGTGTTGGCGCATACCTTCAGTCCGAACACTCAGGCAGAGGCAGGCCGATCTTTAAGAGTTTGAAGCTAGCCTGCTTTACATGCGGAGTTCCAGGACGGCCAGAAAAAAATGCTCAAGACCCCTAAATTCAATCTCCAGAAAAAACAAAGCAAAACAGAAAACTTGAAAACTTGGCTTGCCTATATGTAATTCTAGAGCTTGGGAGACAGAAGCAGGGGGATCTGGAGTTCGTGACTAGACTCAGTTGCAAAGCAAATTCAAAGCCAGCCTGGATTACGTGAAACCCTGTCTCAAACGACAGAAATGGATAAGGAAAATAGATATTATATATACATATTATATATAAATTTTTTCACCCATAAGGGAAAATGAAGTTATGACATTTGAGGGAAAAATTGGTGGACAGAGATAATCACATTAAGTAAATTTAATCAGTCTGAAAAATATAAATATTATTTTTCCTCTCATTTATAGTTCCTACACAAAATCTTATACGTATAGATTAAATAACAGTAGAAATGAGATTGTCTAGAAAGGCTGGAGACATGGCTTAGAGGTTAAGAGGACTTGCTGCTCTTGCCTGGAACCCAAGCCTTGTTGCTGGGCCCAAACGGCAGGTTACAGCCGTCCAGAACTCTCCTTCCTTCTTCCTTCTCTCCTTCCTCCCTTTCTTCTTTTTTGAGACTCTATATCCTTGACTGTCCTGGAACTCACTATGTAGAGCAAGCTGGGCTAGAACTCACAAAGATCCACTTGTCTCTGCTTCCTGAGTGCTGGAATTAAAGATGTGTGCCACTACACCTGGCAACCACCCACAACGTCAGTTCCTGGGGATCAGAAACTCTCTTCAGGCCTCCATGGGCACCAGGCACATGAATGTAGTATACCTACATACATGCACGCAAAACACTCATACACATAAACTAGAAATAAGTAAATCTTTTGTTTGGTTTTGTTTGGTTTGGTTTTGGTTTTGGAGACAGGATTTCTTTCTATAATAGCCCTAGCTGTCCTGGAACTCTCTTTGCAGACCAAGCTGGTCCTGAACTCACAGAGATCCCTCCTGTCCCTCTCTCCTGAGTGCTGCGATTAAAGGCATGTGCCACCACTGCCTAGCATAAATCTTTTTTTTTTTTAAGAAGAAATTTTCTAGAGAAAAGGAGTAGTATAATGGGGATGGGAAGGGGGAAGAAAAGAGGGAGAGGAGAATGTATTGGGGAAGATATTCTGAAATATAATATGTATACGTAAAATAATTTACATTTTAGTTCTTAAGGAGCACGTAGCACACTGCACAGTAGAGACCAGAGGTCAGAGTTCCGGAGGTGCTTCTCTCCCTCCTCCGGATGGGTCCTGGGATAGGCCTCTGATTATCAGGTTTGGCCGCAGGCGCTTTTAATTACTGAAACATCTCTCCAGACCTTGTGAAAGAATTCTCACAGGGCTGAATTACCTGCGCCATCAACCCTGCTTTCTACTCCAACATTGATCTGAGGAGCTGTAAGCTGCAAAAGAAAACAGACTCTGAGAAATCCCATCTTTAGGGCCTCAGAAAAACGCACAGTGTGAGTGCAAAGACAGCTTGAGAAGGCAACTTTTTATCTTGTGTGAACACAGCGTGAATCCCAGGCTTACCTCTAAACTGGACAAACATTCGTCAGCCTCAAAGCAACACCACAAAGACCTTGAGAACTGAACCATGATATCACACGCCACCCAGACTAACCCTTGAGTAAACCGTAGATGAAGTAAACCCAAAGTAGTTGGGCAAAGGTGTTGGAAACAGCGCTGTTTGTGGAACAGCTGCATACAGAAGATGAAACACAGCTTAAATATGAGCCGAACCAGGCTGATAGCCTGCAAGAAGAAAAGGACCTTGAGACTCACAGTGCAAAAATTCGAAATATCCACAATGCAGTACAAAGTTACAATGGCTGGCCCGGGGATTTAACTCAGTAGTAGAGCTCTTGCCTAGCATTTGAGAAGCCCTGGCTGCCATTCCTAGAGCAAAAACAGAAACAAAACTTGCTGCATAAAGAGCCAAGAAAACACTAGTTTCTGAGAGAAAAGACATTCAGTAAATGTCAAAATCAAGATGACTCAGTTGTTGAGATTAACAATGACTTTATTTTTCGAGATTTATCTTATTTTGTGTACATGAATGCTTTGCCTGTATGTATGTGTGTGCACCATGTGCTTGCCTGGTGCCCTCAGAGGGCAAAAGACGATCTCCTGGAACTGGAGCTATTGATGGTTTTGAGTTGCAACTTGGGTGCTGGGATTTGAACCTAGCTCCTCTTTAAGAGCAACACGTGCTATAAATTACTGAGCCATCCCTCCAGCCCCCTTTAACAATGCCATTATTATAATACTGATCTGTGAGGTAAAGGTAAACAAATTTATTTTTATTTTCCACTGCTTGGGATTGAACCCAGAGCCTTATACCTGTTACATGAGTACAAACATGTTGCTTTAAATAAATGAAGATATAAGTCTCGGTAGAATATAACGAAATTATAGCCAGGCATGGTGGCGCACGTCTTTCTTTTGTTTTTTATTTGTTTGTTTATTTGTTTTTCAAGACAGGGTTTCTCTGTGTAGCTTTTGGAGCCTATCCTGAAACTCACTCTGTAGATCAGGCTAGCCTCGAACTAACAGAGATCCACCTGCCTCTGTCTCCCGAGTGTTGTGATTAAAAGCGTGTGCCACCACTGTCCAGCTGTGGCACGCATCTTTAATCCCAGCGCTAGGTAAGCATAGAAATTTTGAGACCAGAGCCGGGCGGTGGTGGCGCACGCCTTTAATCCCAGCACTTGGGAGGCAGAGGCAGGCGGATCTCTGAGTTCGAGGCCAGCCTGGTCTACAAGAGCTAGTTCAGGACAGGCTCTAGAAACTACAGGGAAACCCTGTCTCGAAAAACCAAAAAAAAAAAAAAAGAAATTTTGAGACCAGCCTGATCTACATAGCAAGTTTTATGATAGCCAGGGGTACATACTGAGGCTCTGTCTCATAAACAAACAAATAGACAAAAATAAAAATAAATTCAAGAATGCTGAAGAGAGGGGCTGGAGAGATGGCTCAGTGGTTAAGAGCACTGCCTGCTCTTCCAAAGGTCCTGAGTTCAATTCCCAGCAACCACATGGTGGCTCACAACCATCTGTAATGGGGTCTGGTGCCCTCTTCTGGCCTGCAGGCATATACACAGACAGAATATTGTATACATAATAAATAAATAAATATTTTAAAAAAAAGAAAAAAAAAGAATGCTGAAGAGATGGCTTAAGGGTTAAGAGCACTGGCTGCTCTGGCTGCTCTTCCAGAGGACCTGGGTACAATTCCCAGCACCCACATGGTAGCTCACAACTTTTTGTAACTCCAGTTCCAGGGGATCTGACACCTTCACACCAATGCACATATATAATAAATAAATAAGTTAAATAAATTATTTAAAAATGAACATTCAATATTCAGGAGGCTGAAACAGGAAGTTCAAAAGTTTGAATAAGCTTGGGCTATGTACAGAGTTCTAGGCTATATGTACAGAGTTCTCTGGGCTATATGAGATCATGTCAAAGACAAAAGGAAAGGAGGAAGCTAGGAAAAAAAACTAATGTTCAATAGTAATGATACAGTATATGAAATTTAAAAAATCACTAAGTGATCTCATAAACACACACACAAACGGGGTGGTGGTGGCACATGTCTTTGATCCCAGCACTGAGGAGGCAGAGGCAGGCAGATCTCTGTGAGTTTGAGGCGAGCCTGCTCTACAAAGTGAGTTCCAGGACTGTCAAAGCTACACAAAGAAAAATATTTGTTTTGAAAAATTAAAAAAAGAAAGAAATAGAGGGGGGTTCTGCAGGAAAGTAGTCCCAATAGAATATAATCATACAATACAAGCCCCAAATCTGTAGAATACAACCATAGTCTGGAAACAAGGAAAAAGTTGAGGCTGCAGGCTTGAGTCCAAAAGTCAGTCTGGAGGCAGAATTCCTTCTTCGTCAGGAAAGGTCAATCTTTACTCCCAAGGATCTCGGTGGGATAGGTGAGGCCCTCTTACATTACAGAGGATAATCTGCTTTACTCAAAGTCTACAGGCTTAAACATTAATCCAATCCAAAAATTAGATTCACAGCAACATCTACCCTAGTGTTTGGACAAACAAGAGGTACCATAATCTATCCAAGTTAACCACTGGGACAACAAGAAGGCCCAGTGAGGAAAGGCATTTGTCGAGACTAGCAACCTGAGTTCAGTGCACATGGTAAAAAAAAAAAGATCCAACTCGTGAAAGTTGTCTTCTGACTTCTACATGTGTGACGTGGCATATGTGTGCTCCCCCACACATAAATAAACAAAATGGAATGCTAAGTTTACCATCAGAAATAGCAGAGAATAAAGTCACTGAGTTTTAAGCTCGAGCAATAGGAATTCTGCAATCCGAAGAATGAAAAGAAAGAAAACTGGAAAAAAAAATTAACAGAACTTCAGGCTTATGAAAATTTATGGAAAAGTCTAACATTTATGACAACATAGTCCCAAAAGAGCACACAGAACAGAAAAAAAAATATTTGAAGAAATCATAATGACTGGGTGGTGGTGGTCCATGCCTTTAATTCTAGCGCTCGGGAGGCAGAAGTAGGTTGGTCTCAAGTTTGAGGCCAGATTGGTCTACAAAGAAAGTTCCAGGACAGCCAGGACTACACAAAGAAAACCTGTCTTGAAAAAACAAAAAAGGAAAGGAAAGAAAGAAATAACTGAAAATTTCCAAACTTGGAAAAAGATGAATATCAAGGTTCATGATCAGCAAACCCAAACCAGTGCAAACTCACTAAAAAGAAGAAAAAAAATTAACTTTCTTGATATAGGTTATTGTTATTCCTGGGTTCAAGTGAATTCTCCTACCTCAGCCTCCCAAGTAGTCAAGGCCATACATACATATCATCATTCAATACTTGAAAATATTTTGTTCATTCTTCTCAATCACATAGAAAGTATTTATTTAAAATGATCACATATAAATGACAAACAGAATTTCAACACATTTCAAAGAATCAAGATTAAACAAGCACCAAGCTTGGATGAAAAAAAACCAATAAAGGGATAATATAAAAAGTAAATGTTTAGACCAGGCATGATGGTGCATGCCTGTCATCCTAGCACTCTGGAGACTGAGGCAGCAGGACCAGGAGTCCAAGGCCAGCCTGGGACATAATCAGTCCGAGAATTTGGGGTCAGAGATGCCTGTTTAGTGTGGAAGGCTAGGTGCTGGGTTTGATCTCCAGCAAAGTGAAAGGGGTAGCAAGCCACGTCAGGGGCCTGTGAGAACAGAAAAGGAGAAACCTAATGACAGAAAACAAATTTTTTAAGTCTGGTGTGGTGGTGCATACTTGCAATCCCAGTACTTAGGAGGCCAAAGCAGAAAGAGTACCATACTTTCAAGGCCACCCTGGGCTACACAGTAAATTCCAACCAGCATGGCCTACAACTTGAAGCTCTGTTTCAAGCAACAAAACAAAACAAAACAAGTAAGGTATAGTTGTGCATGCCTTTAATTCCAGCACTCAGGAGGCAGGAGAACTTCTGTGAGTTCAAGGGCGCCTGGTCTGCTTAGCAGAGTTCCAGGACAGCCAGGGCTGAATGGTGAAACCCTGTCTAAAAATATAATAATAATAATAATAATAATAATAATAATAATAATAATAATAATAATAAAAAAAATAAATGTCTCTCGTTATAAGAATTAGCAAGGTCAGTCAGAATTAGTCAAAACTCTTCCCAGACTTTCAAAGGGAAAATGATCTCTCTATATTGTACTATACATTTTCAGAAAACAAAAGTAGAGGCCCACAGAATCAACCGAACAAGATTTGAAGGGGCTCACAAAGACTGAATGGACAATCACAGAGCCTGGATGAGTCTTCGCTTGGTCCTAAAGATATATGTTGTTGTTGTTTAGCTTAGAGTTTTTGTGGGACACCTAACAATGGGAATGGAGGTGTCTGACTCTTTTGCCTGGCCTTGGGACCCTTTTCTCCCTTTTAGCTTACATAGTCCAGCCTTGATAAGAGACTTTGTGCCTAGTCTTATTGTATCTTGATATGCCCAATTCAGTTTATATCCCTGGAAGGCCTGTTCTCTTCTGAAGGGAAATAAAGGAGTAGTGGATCTCAGGGAGAGGGAAGATGGGAGATGGCTGGGAGGAGTGGAAGGAGGGTAACTGTGGTTGGGATGCATTATATGAGAAAATAATCTATTTCAATAAGTAAATAAACTTAAAAAATTTAAACTACAAAAAGTAGATAAGTAAATACATTAGTCCATTCTATAAGATAGTCCTAATTTGGCATCAAACCCATAAAATATTTTTAATATTTAGACCAATACCGTTTTTATTTTATTTTTATTGCGTGTATATTGGTGTTGCCTACATGTATGGCTGTGTGAGGGTGTTGGAACACCTAGAACTGGAGTTATAAACAAATTGTGATCTGCCATGTGGGTGCTGGGAATTAAACCCAGGTCCCCTGGAAGAACAGTCAGTGCTCTTAACCGCTGAGCCATCTCTCCAGTCCCCCAATATTTATTAAGATGTATGTAAAACTTCTTCTTGCTACATTTACTTAGTTTGGGGCTGGGGTGGGTGAGTGTGGGAATACTTGCCACAGCTCCCATGTGGGGGTCAGAGGACAGATTTCAGGAGTAAGTTCTCTTCTTCCACCACCAGGGATTGAACTCAGGTCATTAGGCTTGATAGCAAGTGTCTTTATGTACCTTGCTATCTTGCTGGCCCTAAAACTTCTAAATAAAATAACAAACTCAATTTTTGCAGTGTATTAAGGAAGTAATGTGGAGTGATCAAGTATGCTTTTATGAGTAACTGTGGTACTCTGAATGGCCCTGATAGGCTCTTATATTTGAATGCTTAGTCCCCAGTTGGTGAACTGTTTGGGACTGGATTAGGAGGTGTGGCCTTGTTGAAGGAGGTGTATCACTGAGAGTGGGCTTTGAGGTTTCAAAAGATCGCACAAGGCACAAAGTCTTGCTTTTTTCTGCCTCCATCTTACAGATCAGACGTGAGCTCACAGCTGCTGCTCCAGCACCATGCTTGCATGCCTGTCTCTGTCATGTTCCCTGACACGATGCTCATGGACTAGCCCTCTGAAACTGTAAGCCACCCCCCCACTGAATGCTTTTTCCTGTAAGACGCCTTGTTTGTGATGTTTCAACACAGCAATATAACAGTAACCAAGACAGTAGTAACACACCACAAAGAATTTCACATCAAAAAATCTAGTAATCTATTTTATAGATTCACTTGAAAACCCAAGAGAAGAAGAAGAGGAAGAGGAAGAGGAAGAGGAAGAGGAAGAAGAAGAAGAAGAAGAAGAAGAAGAAGAAGAAGAAGAAGAAGAAGAAGAAGAAGAAGAAGAAGAAGAAGAAGAAAGTTGGGCAGTGGTGTCATATACCTTTAATCCCAGCACTTGGGAGGCAGAGGCAAGTGGATCTTTTTGAGTTCGAGGCCAGCCTGGTCTATGAGAGCTAGTTCCAGGACAGGCTCCAAAGCTACAGAAAAACCCTATCTCGAAAAACCAAAAAAAAAAATAAAATAAAAAGAAAAAAAAGAAAGAAAGAAAGAAAGAAAGGAAAAGAAAAAAAGAAAGAAACAAAAAAGAAAACCTAAACGATAATAAATCCTCATTTATTTCAAACAAAACAAAAAACTCCTTTCAGAGTATTAAAAACACTATGGAGTAGAGAGGCTACTTCCAAGGAGGATAGCAGACAACTCCCCTCCTCCCCCAAAAAGTGACTATAAAGTTGGGCAAAATTTACTAAGACAACCATATAATGATCTGTGAAGTGTCCACTCATGAAAGCTTCATGGGAGAACAATGGGATTCTGTGACAGTCCCCTGGAGGCCTCTCTTGGATGCACTCCTCCTCCCCAGTTTGTTATCATAGAAAGTCTGCTGTGGTTGGGTTACCTATGGGAACTGGCAGTTTTTCATCCAATGTGGCACAAAGAATAAAAACTCAGAGACAGATATTGGGGTTCAAGCTGAGGATCAGAAAAGCAAAACAGCCAAGTCCCTAGAGAAATCTTGCCTCTACCAAGGCTGGGTGACTGCAGACAGAGCTGCGCCTCTGTCTCCTCCTGTCTTATATCCCCCTGTAGTGCTGGGATTAAAAGTGTGACTCCCTAGTACTGGGATTAAAGATGTGAGCCACCACCACCACCACCTGGATCTGTGTCTGGGTTTTTATTATTTGCGCTACTATCTACAAAGTGATTTCACTCAAATTGGAGCAGGAAGTGATGTCAATGCAAGCACTATCAGAAAAGAAGTGACAGTTTAGGTAAAGGTAGAGATGGGAGGATCAACATCTTTTCTAGCCCAGTGTTGACATAGTGACAGGAGCTATCATATTCCTGGCTGAGCGGCATCAAGTAAAACAGACTTAAAGACAAGAAATATTACTAGAGACTGACAGGTACACTTATTTCATGGGGATATAAGTGGTACTGTGTGAGGAAGATATAGTAGCCATAGACTGTATATACACATAAAAAGAATCTCAAACCATATGAAAAAATAATGAAAGACATCAAAGGGGCATTAATTAATTCAGAAACAATAGGCAAAGATATCCATAGCAACTAGCTGAGTGTGGTGGTGCACTTCTGTGAGCCCAGCACTTGAGAGAAGGGAGAACTAGTTCAAGGCCTGCTTGGGCTACATATTGAGATGTTGTCCTCCAACCTCACCCTTGTTTAAGAAATAATAAAGATAAAAGGGAAGAAGAGGAAGAAAGGGAGGAGGAAGAGGCAGAGGAGGAGAGGATGAGAAAAGAAAAAGAAGAAAATTTAAATTACATTATGTGGTAGCGTTACCATAATAACGGTCTTTGGGAGCTGCCCCATCCTAATCACCAGTGCCTATGAATATGGCACTTTGTACGACAAGTGGGATTTTGTAGGTGTGATGAAATGAAAGGTTTTCAGATAGGGAGATTGTCATGCATTATCTGGGTGGGCTCAGTATAACCACAAAAGTTCTCATAAGTGAAAGAGCAAAGAAGGAGAGTGAGCATCGGCATGATGGCAGAAGAGAAAGACACAACCAGTTCTTTGCTGACTGTAGACAAAAAGGGACTCTGAACCAAGGGATGAAGGCAGTCTGGGAGAAGCTGAAAAGACAAGGAAATGGCTACTCCCTGGATCAGCCCATCTTCTGTTATCCTAGTGACAAAGTTCAGACTGGCTACTTCACAAAGAAGGGGCCTATTTAAATAGCTCACAGTTTTAGTAGCTGAAAGTCTGAACAACATGGTGCTGGTTCTGGTGAGGGTCTTCCCTTCATGGTGTAAGACATCATGATAGTATCAGAGAAGAGAAAGAGAGGGGGAAGGAGGGAAGAAGGGAAGGATATGATAAAATCTCATGGCAAGAAAAGAAGCTAGGGTAAAAAAAGAACTAATTCGGGGTTCCCACAAGTGATATAATTTAAACATTTATTTATTTATTTGTGTGCGTGTGTCTGTCTGTTTCGAGTCATACATGTGAAGGACAGAGGAAAACTTAGAGGAGGGTCCTTTCCTTCTCCTATGTGGGTCCTAGGGATGGAACTCGGGCCCTCAGGCTTGTGAATCTTTGCCACCTTAACCATCTCCCCAGTCCAAGATTTATTTTAAATCTCTTCTGAGACCAATAAACTTCCACAGGCTCCACTTTTAAGAGTTTCCCACCCCAAACCCCGAACATCACTGAGGACCAAGCTTCTAACGCTGGGACCTTTGCAAGACAACCTCAAATGATGTGCAGGGAGAAACGAGATTAGGGGAGAGGCTATATACAAACTATACCACTTCCTTAGAGTCACGAGAAGAAAATGCAGCTTTGCCAGTATCACCATCACCCAGTGAAAGCTGTTTCGGACTTTTGCCCGCCGTGCATGCACAACAGTACATTCCTGTTACTGTAAACAACTACTTTTGTGGCAATTACTACAGCAACAAGAAAGACTCACATAACTAGCAACGAACTCAGCCTAACGGACACTTTTAGAACATTCCATCCAACCACTTCAGAAGACACATTCTTTTCAGGCACACAGGGAACATTCTCTAGGATAAGCTATGGCATAGGCAGTAAAACAAGTCTCCATAATTTTAAAGGGACTGAAATAATATTGAACCTTCTCAGACAACAACACAATAAAGGTAGAAGTCAAAATGTCTCAATACATGGGAACAAATATGCTTCTAAATAATGACTAGATCAGAGAGGAAGGCCAAGGAAACAAAACCAAAATACAGCAAATTTTAAAACATGAATATCATATAGCTACTTATATGAGGTGTCTAAATCATTCAAATTCTTAAAAACACAAACTTTAATGATGATTAGCATGAGGTCAGAGGAAATTATAAAGAGGAACTATTTAGCTGTGGGCATGGTGGCATAAGCCACTTAAAACTCAAGAGACAAAGGCAGCAAGGATCCCTAAGAATTCAAGCCTAGCCTGGTCTATATAGCAAGTTTCCGGGAACCAGGGCTACATAGTGAGATCTGTCTCAAAGCAATGAAATTAAATTAAAAAATTAAAAAGACTATTCAATGAAGGTTGCACTTAATTTTTTCCCTTGTTTATTATGATATATACCCACTCTGGCCTATAACTTATGTAGACCAGGTTGACTTTGAATTCATGATTATCCTGCTGCCTCAGACTCTAGTGCTGAATTAGAGGCATACATCACTATACTCTACCTGTTTTTAAAATCTATCTATCTATCTATCTATCTATCTATCTATCTATCTATCTATCTATCTATCTATCTTGCGGTTCTGGCGACCCAACTTAGGGCCTTTTACACGTCAAGCAAAATAGTGTTCTACCCCTGAACTACATCAATTCTTGGTTGTTTAGACAGAATCTTAACTATGTAGACCGGGAGAGCCTCCAACTGGAGACCATTTCTCCTTTCACCTCAGTCTACCTACCACTGGGATTATAGGTGTGTGTTAGCACACTCAGATCTATCTATCTATCGATCTATCTATCTATCTATCTATCTATCTATCTATCTATCTATCTATCTATTTTGGTGCTGGGGTTTCTCACATATAGTAGGAAATTTTTCTATAAAGGAACAATACCCACAGTCTGAGTAAAGGGTTTTAAGCTAGTTCGTTTCATACCTGGGAATCTGGTTCACAGAAATATGAGCATTTATTACTACTGAACTATAAACTTGAAAATGGTTAAGATAAGCTAGGTGGTGGTGGTGCACACCTTTAGTCCCAGCACTCGGGAGGCAGAGGCAGGTAGGTCTGTGAGTTCAAGGTCAGCTTGGTCTACAGAGTGAGTTCCAGGACAGCCGGGGCTACACAGAGAAACCCTATTTCAAAAACAAACAAACAACAATAACAGCAAAAGGTTAAGATGGGGTGGGTGAAATGGCTGAACGGGTAAGAATATTTGCTGGCCTGATGACCTGCTGGCCTGCTGGCTTTAATTTCATCCACAGAACCCACATGGTGGAAGAAGTGAACAGGCTCCTGCAAGTTGTCCTCTGGCTTCCATGCATGCCATGGTATTTGTACTACCCAACACACGCCAAAAATAAATAGATGAAAAATGGTTTTTAAGACGTTAAGATACTAAAATTCACTAATTTTTTTGGTTTTGGTTTGTTTGGTTTGGTTTTGGTTTTGGTTTTGGTTTTGGTTTTTGAGACAGGGTTTTTCTGTAACAGCGCTGGCTGTCCTGAAACTCGCTTTATAGACCAGGCTGGCCTCGAACTCACAGAGATCCACCTGCCTCTGCCTCCTGAGTACTGGGATTAAAGGTGTGCACCACCACAATCCGGATTCACTCTGTTTTTTAAAAATCACAATTTAAAATGTAAAAATATTATTTGTTTGGAAAAAACTGGAAAGGAAAATAAATCACCTATTACCAAAGACCGTATACAGAAGGAAAACAAGTGCACAAACTGCGGCAAGACCCAGCTAAAGCAGTGCTGAAAGGACAAAGACTCGGGGCATTTGTCTAGGCCTTCGACAGAAAAGTCGAGAAAAAGGAAAATCAAACCCAAAAGAAGCAGAAAAAGAGCAGGGTGGTGGTGGCGCACGCCTTTATCCCAGCATTTGGGAGGCAGAGGCAGGCACTGTGAGTTCGAGGCCAGCCTGGTCTACAAGAGCTAGTTCCAGGACAGGCTCCAAAGCCACAGAGAAATCCTGTCTCAAAAAAAAAAACCCAAGAAGAAGAAGAAGAAGGAGAAGAAGAAATAATAAAGAGAACACCTAGCCCTAGCCCTGGAGAGATGGAGAGATGGCTGAGTGAGACAACTTGCCACACAAGCACGAGGACCTGAATTCAGATCTCCAGTCCCATGTAAAAGCCATGTGAAGGCCCATGTCTGTAACACTAGTATTGGAGGCCCTAGATTTCCTGGCCTCCAGTCTGGTCAAAACAGGTAAGCGGCAGGTTCAGTGAGAGACACTGTCTCAAAAACAAATAACTGGGCGGTGGTGGTGCTTGGGAGGCAGAGGCAGACTGATCTCTGTGAGTTCAAGGCCAGCCTGGTATACAAGAGTTAGTTCCAGTGCAGGCTCGAAAGCTACAGAGAGACCCTGTCTCGAAAAACCAAAAAAAGAAAAAGAAAAAAGGAAAGAAAACGAAAAAAAGAAAAACCACAAAAACTAAACAAATAGACAAATGAACAAAACAAATAAAAAACCTGAAGAGTAGTTAATGAAGACACCAATGTGTTGGCTTCTGCTCATGCAGTGGACCTGTTCTACCCTCACACATGCCTTACACACAGCACAGAAATCACTGTGACCACAGGATGATAGAGAAGAATCATGGACAGAAAAAACAACCATGAAATAAACTGGGGATGTATAGATTCTGAGGACTTCAATGGACAATAACAATTCAACGCACAAGAACTTGACAATTATGATGAAGTGCACTAATTGCTTTCAAAACACAAACTACTTGGGACTGGAGAGATGGTTCAGTGGTTAAGAGCACTTCCAGAGTAACCAGGTTCAATTCCCAGAACCCACATGACAGCTCACAGCTGTCTGTAACTCCAGTTCCAAGGGATCTGACACCTTCACACCAATGCACATAGAATAAATTCAGATTACCCACAAGCTACCAAAAAGAACACAATATGAAATACAGAGTTTGAATAGTTCTCTACTTTTTCAAAATAAATTGAAAGAAAAGAAAATTTAAAATTAATTTTGTTGTTCAGTTTTAGGAGACAGTATCTTTCTGAATTAATTGTTCAGGCTTATCTTGAACTTGTTGTGTAACCCAGGCAGTCCCTGAACTTTCAATCCTCCTGCCTCAGCCTCCCAAGTAGCTGGGATTGCAGGTGAGAGCCACAATGCCTGGTTGGTCCCAAGTTTCTTAAGAAAACGAAATTTTTCTTTTCAGTGGTGCACAGCATCCTAGATCCTCACGAATCTTAAGCATGCACTCTACCACTGAACCACACACATCCCCCACCCACAGATACTGAATTCTTAAGCTTAAAAATGCCACGTGAAATGGTCCAGCCACTTTGGAAAAATAGTTTGGCAGTTTGGCAGTTTCTCAAATGTTATAATATATAATTACCTTGGCCCAGCAATTCCACTTTTAGGTATGTACCTAAAAGAATTGAAAGCAGGTGTTCAAACAAAGGCTTGAACATAAATGTTCGTTGCACCACTATCTGCAAATGAAAACGACCCAGATGTCCATCAACAGATGAACAGATAAACAAAATATGGCATGCTATGCACGTACGGAAAGGAATGAAGTACTGCCACGGGATGCAACATGGATGAACTTTGAAAACAGTATGCTACGTGAAAGAAACCAGACACAGAGGAACACAAAATATGTAGCTCCATTTATGTGAGTTATCCAGAATTGGCAAATCCATATAAATGAAAAACAAGTGTTAGTGGTTGTCAGGGGCAGAGGGAAAGGGAAATGCGGAGTGCGTACTTCATGGGTATAAGGTTTCCTTCAGGAGTGATGAAGATGTCTTGGAATTAGATAACAGGAATGGTTGCCCAACGCCGTGAAAGCCCTTGATATCAATTGTTCATTTTAAAAATGGCAAAAATGAGATATATATTTCGTATGAAAGTAAAAAAAATTAAAATCAAACACTATAAGCTAGTTAGGTTCATTTCATGGATGCAAATCTGGTTCAATATTTAAAATCAGTGTAACCAGCTGGGCGGTGGTGGCGCACGCCTTTAATCCCAGCACTCGGGAGGCAGAGGCAGGGGGATCTCTGAGTTCGAGGCCAGCCTGGTCTACAAGAGCTAGTTCCAGGACAGGCTCTAGAAACTACAGGGAAACCCTGTCTCGAAAAACCAAAAAAAAAAAAAAAAAATCAGTGTAACCAATTACATTGATTAGCTGAAGAAAAAAGGTCATAAAAATCATTATCAGGGTTTTTTGGTTTTATTTTTATATGTATGAGTGTTTTGCCTGCATGTATGTCTGTGTACCACCTACAATCCTAGTGTTCATAGAGAGAGGCCAGAAGACAGACTGGAGTTACAGAAGGTCCTGAGCTGCCACTGGGGGCTGGAAATCAACCCAGATCCTCTGCAAGTGCAGTCTGTGGTCACACCTGTTGGGCCATCTCTCCAGTCCTCAATTTGTTTTTGAGGAGGGGGGTCTTTCGTATCCCGAGGTTGGCCTTGTCCTCAGGATGTACTCGAGGCTTTTCTTGAACTCCTGACACTCCTGCCTCTGCCTCTCCAGAGCTGGAACTACAGGTATGTGCCACCATACACAAGAGCATATCAACTGATTAAGGAAAAGCATCTATAATTCCAACCACCATTCCTGTTCAAATTTCGCAGAAGCTAGCCAGAGAGATGGCTCAGGGGTTGAGCGCACTGACCGGCCGCTCTTGCAGAGCCCCTAGATTTGGCTCCCAGCAAACATGATGGTTTTACAACCTTGTGTAGCTCCAGCTTCAAGAGATTTGACCCTCTTCTGGCTTTCACAGGCACCAGGCACACATGCAGGCAAAACACTCAGGCGAAAAATAAAAATAAAGCTTAGAAAAAAATCTTCTTCATATTGATAAAGAAAAGCTGCCAAAAAAATTCTTTAGCTAACATACACACTAGTGAAGGGCAAGGCTGTCCCCTTTTGTCACCTTATTCAACACGACACTGGAAATTCTAGCAAGTGCAGGAAAATAGGGGATTTTTTTTAATTGACCAGAAATTGACTATAGTGTCCCTTGTTTTAGATGGTATGATTCTCTCTGTGAAGGGGCTGTCTGTAAAGGGGCTGGAAAGCTATCTTAGCCATTAAGAGTGCTTCCATTTCCTGCTGTTCTAGGAAACCTGAGTTCAGTTTTCAGCACCTAACTGATTAAAAAAATAAGTGCAAAAGTAATTAAATGGAGAAAGAACAACTTTTTCAATAAAAGATGTTGTAGCAATTCTGCACCATGAGCAAAAATACAACTCAACCTAACCTCAGGTCTCAGAGAAACTTAGTTCAAAACACATGGCAGTCTTACAAGTAAAACACACAAACTTCAGGGAAACAAACGAATGAACAGGAGGATCTGAGGCCAGTATTCTTAGAGTTGACATCCAAAGTGTTATACCATGGAAGGACCCATTTTGAGGATGAAAAGGCAAGCTACAAATGTGGAGGAAATATTTGCAAACCACACATTAAACAAAAGGATGGGTATCTCAAAACTCAACAATACAAAAGCAAACAATGCAAGTACAAAATGAGGGAAAGTTATGAACCACTTTTGTCAAAAGAGATATACAGAAGGTGAATAAGCCCATGGAAAGGCCTCTGATCCCATTAGCTGCTAGAGGGACCATCACATGCCTATTAGAATAGTTCAAATGAAAAGGGGTGGTGTCAATTCCTGGTAAGGATTCAGGAAAACAGGATGCATTGCTTAAGGGAATGCAAAACAGTGTATCCACTCTGTCTGAGAAACAAGTTGATGGGTTTTTAAAACCCTAAACAACTGGGGCTGGAGAGATGGCTCAGATGTTAAGAGCACTGACTGCTCTTCCAGAAGACCAGGGTTCAATTCCTAGCACCCACATGGCTTCTCATAGATGTCTGTAATTCCAGGTCCAGGGGGACCCTACACCCATGACAAAACACCAATGCGCATAAAATAAATAAGCCATGCGGTGACCACTGCACACCTCAGATCTCTGTGAGTTTGAGGTCCTGACTCTACAAGAGCTAGGTCAGTCCAGCTAGGACTGTTACAAAGAGAAACCCTGCCTCAAAAAATCTAAAAATAAATTAAAAATAAATTTAAAAAACCTAAACATGTTAGATGTTACTATTGGAAGACACATCTAGATATAAGCCTGGGATTTTTGCCAGGAACACGAGGTTAATATAATATCCCAAAATCAATTAGTAGGAGTTAGGGATGCTGTTTAGTGGTAGACTGCTTGCCCAGCATGTGAGGCTCTTAGTTCCATTCTCAGAAGGACTGGGGACAAAAGAAGAATATCTACTATTGTCACTTAGGTTTGGCACTGGGCCAGAGTTCTACCAACTTGTGTAAGACCTGGGGTTTGACCTTAAGCATCAGTAAAATGTTATTTGTGCGCTGTGCCGTGGTGGTACACTCCTTTAATAACAGCACTCAGGAGGCAGAGGCAGGTGGATCTCTGTGAGTTCCAGGACAGCCTGGTCTACAAAGACAGTTCTAGGACAGCTAGGGTTGGTACACAGAGAAACACTGTCTTGAAAAACAAAACAAACAAATTTTTAAAAAGCATCTGTGTGTTCTGGAGGTTCTGACTAGTGAACTAAATCAGTAGAGAAAAATGAAAAGCATCCAGATAGGAAGGGAATGGAGCTGCCTTTCCTTGCAGAAGGCATGATCCTCTGTGATGAAAATCCCATTCCAGGATGGCCAAGCCTACAGAGAGAAATTCTGTCTCCAAAACCCAAAAGCCAAAACAAAGTAAAATAAAATCCAAGTAATGCACACATGTGAAAGAAACAAGGAAACAATCTCTACTCAGATCAATAAGCACGTGTTTCAGGGACACAAGGCTGAATAAGGTCAATATGCAAAAGCCAACTGTACTTTTATATACAATTCAAAAATGAAATTAAAAATAACATAAAATGGCTAATTAGGAATTAATTTAACAAAAGAAGTATAAGACATGTACACTGAAAATTAACAAAACATGAAAGAGAATAAAATATGGAAAGATTCCACACTTAGTCATTGGAATTCTCAAGAGTGTCAAGATGGTAATTTCCTCCAAATTGGTCTAGAAATGTATTACAATCCTCAACAAAATTCTAGCAGACTATTTTGGAGAAATTAGCAAGCTGGTACTGAAAGTATATGGAAATCAAGGCCTTAAAAAACAGCCTAAACAAGAACTTAGAATAGTCAAAACCGTCTTATATAAAAGAGTTGGGGATGTAGCTTAGAGTTAGGGTTCTTGCCTACCACGTGTGAGATCCTGGGATCCATCCTCAGCACTGTCAAACCAAACAAAACAAAAACTATAAAACTTCTAGAAGAAAACAGAGAAAATATCTGTGATCTTGAAGTAGGCAACAAATTCTTAGCTATGACACTAAAAACACATTCTACAAGGAAAACATTCTGTACTTCATGAAAATGAAGTTTCTGGACTTCAAAAATTATCTTTAAAAAAAAGGTAAGGCTAGGATTGTAGCTCAGTGGTAGAGTGTGCTTGGTGTGTGCTAGGCCTTGGGTTCACATTCTACCACCAAAAGAAAAAGCAAAGTCTGAGGGTTTAGGTAGAGTGCTTGCCCAGCAATGTATAGTTTGATCCCCTTCACACAAAGACACAAGACATGCACACAGAGAGGGGGTAGTTAAAAACAATGAAAGATGGCCTAAATATTTTTTCCAATGAGGACAAACAACAGCAAAGGCCTGGGAATGTAACTCGGTGGTACACTGCTTGCCGAGCATGCCCGAGGCTCTGGCCCTGGTGTAGCTCAATCCCCAGCACCACAATTGGCTAAGTGTGATAACACAAACCCTTAATCTCAGCACCCAGGCGGCAGAAAGGTGGTGGATCTCTGTGAGTTCAAGGCCAGCCAGGTCTAAGTAGAGAGTTCTAGTCAAGCCAGCGTGTTATAAAGAGTTCTGTCACAAGTCAAAGCAAAAAAACATGTATGGTAGTACAGGCCTGTAACTCTGAGGCTAGCCTGGGCTACTTCAGTACTTGTCTTTAAAAAATGAAAAGGAGGGCCAGACTGTGGTGGTGCATGCCTTTAAACTCCCAGTACTTGGGAGACAAAGTCAGGCAGATCTCTGGGTTCGAGGCCAGTCTGGTCTACAGAGTGAGTTCCAGGACATCCAAGGCTACACAGAAAAACTTTGTCTGAGATCTCCTGAGTAAATTAGGAGCATGGGGCCCATGGGAGAGGGTTGAAGGGGAGGAGAAAGTCAGGAAGGAGAGCAGAGAAAAATGTAGAGCTCAATAAAAATCAATAAAAAAGGAGGGATTGTGTTTGGAAAAAACAATAAACAAATAAACAAATAAAAGGAGGAAAAGACAGGTTGAAAGACTGGAGATATGACTCAGTGGTAGAGAATTTGCTTACCATGTGCATGCCCTTCGATTTAATTCCCAACAACTTACACGGGGGCGGGGGATGTATGTAAAAAGGTTTTACCAGCATGAAACACTATTAAGCACATAAAAGATGTTCACTAGTTAGGAAGATACTAACTGAAATGACAAACACTGCACACCCAGTAAAATAAACATGGAAAGGATAGTACAAAACATTAGAGAAAACTTGGGGGAAACTGAGGCCCTTCTGCATTGCTGATGGGAATATAGAATGGAGTGGCGACTTTCAAAACCAGTATAACAGTTTTCTTTAAAAAGCGGACATAGACTTAGCATACAACCCAACATCACACTTCTAACATCTGGAAGGGGAGGGGAGGGGAATGGAGGGGAGGGGAGGAGAGAGGAGGGGAGGAAAGGAGAGAAGATGAGCCCAGTATGGTGGTGCACAACCTTTAATCCCAACACTTGAGAGTCAGAGGAAGGTGGATCTCTCTGAGTTCGGGGCCAGCCTGGTCTACAGAGTGAGTTGCAGGACAGTCAGAGCTACACAGAGAAACCCTGTGTCTACAAACCAGAAAAACAAACAAGAAGAGAAAAAGATGAGAGGTGAAGAGTATCCCCAGGGCTGGTTGCTGATCTCCTTTCGTGCACCGTGACGCAGATGTCCAGACACATGCAATAAAGTACAATAGAGAAAATTAACAAAGTCAAAAACTGGTCTTTTGAAAAGAATAGTAAAATTGGAAAAAAAAAACACCAACAAGTCATGTGGCTAAGAACCCTTGAGACAAACAAGATTATAGGATTAGTGTTGTTGAGGTTGCTACAGAGCTGTTAGGTTTTGTTGGATTTTCACAACCCTTTGGAGGTTGATGATTACAGATGATGAGGTCTTTAGGACTTGAGGGGAATTGACAAGAGGGCAGAGTTCTTGTTTAAGTTTGAAGTACACATTATCTATCTTACTAACTCCAAAATGCATTCCTGATTAGTTGAAGTTTTTTTTTTTGGAGGGGGGGTCTCTTGAGACAGGGTTTCTATGTGTAGCTTTGGAGCCTGTCCTGGAACTAGCTCTTGTAGACCAGGCTGGCCTCGTACTCACAGAGATCCGCCTGCCTCTGCCTACCAAGTGCTGGGATTAAAGGTGTGTGCCTCCACTGCCCGGCTCCTTGAAGTTTTTACTGTGACATTTTAACACACACACACGCGCACACACACACACACACACACACACACACACACACACACAGAGCTTATCACTTTTGGACTCTAGCATTTAAAATTGTCTCTGCTAAATCTGCTAAATCTCCACCATATATTCATGTTGGAGAATATATGATTCACTGTAATGGGAAATTCTAATATTGTTTTCTAAAACATTTATTGATTGAATTTAATGTGTAGGTATGAGAATGCATGTATGTGTACCATGTGCATGCAGGAGCCCTCAGAGGTCAGAAGGGGAATGGAACCCATTGGAACTAGAGTTACAGATAGTTGGGATCCTCTGTGCAGTGCTGGGAATCGAACCTAAGTTCACTTCAAGAGCAATAATTGCTGAGGCATCTCTCCAGTCTGTTAGTTTGATTTTTGAGACAGGGTATCACTATATAGACTGGGCTGGTTTTGAACTCATCGAGATCTGTCTGCCTCTGTCTCCTGGGTGCTGTGATTAAAGGTGTGTGCCACCACACCCAGCTAGGAAATTATAGTTGATAGGATAATTTATTGTAATGGATACCTCAGCCAAGTGGTGACTGGCGTTAGTAATATGAACATGGCAGAGCTCGGCACCGGTGGGGCATGCCTATAGTCCCAGCTCTCAGGATACTAAGGCAGGAGGATTGCAAGTTTAAGGTCAGCCTGGGCTACACATGATACCCTGCTTCTCCCTATACAGCTGTTAGAGAAAAGAAGGCCGTGCTTCTAATAGATTCGATGATAACTGATGAGGTGCTTGTCTAAGACTGCTGCGGCATTTGTTCCTTTGACCGTCCTCTTTCTTCTTTGCATTGAGCTGAGTGATAATCGATGCTGCGTGCTGAAGTCTCATATCACTCTCAGTCAAAATGATTACTTCCTCTCAGGGATTTCAACAAAACACTTTACGGATCAATATTTTCACCTTTAATTTTAACCAGGGTAGAATGAAACGCAGCTCATACCTTCATTTTATAATAGAATAAATAAACCACAAAACATGTTTAATCACCCTCTTGACTAACATTAAGGTGATTTATGATTTTGTCATAATAAATAATACTAGAATTAATATTGGTACATGTATCTTTTGAATATAAGCAGTTTTTCTTTTTCCATGTTTTTTTAATTAATTAATTTATTTTATGTGTGTGGGTGTTTTGTTTTCCTGTATATCTAAGAGAGCATCGGATCCCCTGGAACTGGAGTTATAGACAGCTGTGAGTTACCACATGGGTGCTGGGAATCAACCCGGGTCCTCTAGAACAGCCAGTGCTCTTAACTGCTGAGCTCTCTTTCCAGTCCCATTTTTTACAAATAGAAATATAATGTTTTCTCCATCGTTAGGAGGCTTCAACCAGTTACTACATTTATTTATGTATTTATTTATTTATTATGTTATTTTGTGGGAAGAGGGACATGCCACTGTGAGCATGTGCGTGTGTGCACGAGGGTCAGAGGATCACTTGGGGAAGCTGGCTCTTTCCTCTATGTAGGTCCCCAGGATCAAACTCAGGTTGGAAGGCTAGCAAGTTACCTTTACCCACTGAGCCAATTTACCAACCATCTTTTGTTTAGTGAGTTTTTGTTAATTTATTTTATTTTATTTTAGTTTTTCAAGATAGGATTTCTCTGTAGCTTTGGAGCCTGTCCTGGAACGAACTCTTGTAGATCAGGCTGGCCTTGAACTCACAGAGATTCGCCTGCCTCTGCCTCCCAAGTGCTAGGATTAAAGGCATGCACCACCTCTGCCTGGCTGTTATTATATATTGTTTTTGTTTGTTGAGACATAGTTTTGTTTTAAAAAATCTGGCTAGGTATGTAACTCAGATTGGTCTGAATTTTGAAATCCTCATGCCTCAGGGCTGGAGAGATGGCTTAGTGGTTAAGAATATATACTAGGCTAGGCGGTGGTGGTGCATGCCTTTAATCCCAGCACTCAGGAGGCAGAGACAGACGGATCTCTGTGAGTTCGAGGACAACCTGGTCTATAAGAGATAGTTCCAGGACAGCCAGGACTGTTACACAGAGAAACCCTGTTTCGAAAAACACAAAATAATAATAATAGTAATACTACTAATAACAACAACAATAATAATAATGTTCTGACAGAAGACTCACATTTGATTCCTAGCACTCATAGCAGGGAGCTCACAGCTCCCTGTACCTGCAGCTCCAGGGGATCTGATGCCTCTGGCCTCTGCAGGCACCTTCTCTCACACACGATCTTCCCTCCCCCTGCACACATATATACATGTAATTAAAAATAATGAAAATAAGCCGGGCGGTGGTGGCACACGCCTTTAATCCCAGCACTCGGGAGGCAGAGGCAGGCGGATCTCTGTGAGTTCGAGACCAGCCTGGTCTACAAGAGCTAGTTCCAGGATAGGCTTCAAAGCTACAGAGAAACCCTGTCTCGAAAAACCAAAAAAAAAAAAAATAATGAAAATAAATCTTAAAAGATCTTTCACTGAGTGCTGGTGGCACAGGCCTTTAATCCCAGTACTCAGGAGACAGAGGCAGGAGGATCTCTGTGAGTTTGAGACCGGCCTGATCTACAGAGTTCCAGGACAGAGAGGGCTACACAGAGAAACCCTGTCTCAAAAAACCAAAACCAAACAACATCAACAAAACCGCTTTCTGCCTCAGCCTCCAATGGTTTACAATTCTCAGGGAGAAATAAGTCCTGGCACCACTGACAATACTTTGTTTTCTTTTTGTGGTGCTGAAGATTGACCCTCTGGCCTCACACATGCTAAGCAAGCACTCTACCACTGAGCTACAACCCCTACCCTGTTATTATTTTAAGAGATGGGCTCGGGGCTGGAGAGATGGCTCAGCAGTTAAGAGCACTGACTGCTCTTCCAGAGGACCCGGGTTCAATTCCTAGCACCCACATGGCAGCTTGACTGTCTGTAAATCCAGTTCCAGGGGTTCTGACACCTTCACACCAATGTACATAAAATATAAATAAATCATAAAAATACCTTTTTAAAAGAGAGAGAGAGAGAGAGAGAGAGAGAGAGAGAGAGGGAGAGAGAGAGAGAGAGAGGGAGAGAGAGAGAGAGAGAGAGGGGGACTCTACCTATGTTAATGTTTGGAACAGGTGGGATCAAAAAGATTTCCCCCTTAGTCACTTGAGTAACATAGAACTACTGGCACAGAGTGGGCCTAGGTAACACTGCCTCATTGTTAGTGTTCCTGTTCCTTGGGTCTGGATAGTCTGGGCACTTCACAAATGTAGTTTGGTGGTTTTCAATTCTTCGCTTTCGTTTGGCGGCGGGGTGGTGGTGGTTGTAGTTTTTTTTTTTAAATATTTATTTATTTATTTATTTATTTATTATGCATACAATGGTCTGTTAACATACATACACCAGAAGAGACACCAGATCCCATTACAGATGGTTGTGAGCCACCATGTGGTTGCTCACCCTGTAGACCAGGCTGGCCTCAAACTCAAAGATCCACCTGCCTCTGCCTCCCAAGAGCTGGGATAAAGGCATGTGCCATCACCGCCTGACAATTCTTCTCTTTTATGAATTGCCCACGTATAGACATATGCCTATTGCACAAGAGGTTTTCCACGTTCTCATAAGCCTGGAGCCAGTTGTACTGTTTGCTGAGGCTGCTTTATCCTGGACTGGGGATGCCACTCTGTGGTAGAAAACTTGCCTACCATGTGAGGCTCTAGCTTGGTCTTCAATACCACAAAGAAATGGTAGTAATTCTTTATTCCCCAGGACACAGTGTGATTTCCCCGATGCTCAGTGTTTGCAAGTATTACCTTAAGTGGAAACATTGAGAAGCCACACCAGGCCTGCTGATGCATACTTGCAAACTCAGCACTCAGAAGGTTCAAACACTGGTTAAAGACCAGCCAGTGTGGGTGTCGTAAGTTAAAGACCAGCAAGACTCTGTCTCAAAAAATAAATAGGGGATTAGAGAAATGGCTCAGTGGGTAAGATTGCCTGCTACTCTTGCAGAGGACCTGGATTTGGTTCCCCCAAACCCACACCGTAGCTCATAAGAGTCCGGAGTTCCAGTTCCAGGGATTCCAACATCCTCTTCTGGCATCCATGGGCACTGCAGGTATGTGGTACACATATAGACATGCAGGCAAAACACTCATACACACAAAATACAAGAAATTTTAAGTTATTTTTATTAAATGTATGTATCTATGCACCTGAGAATGTGTGCTACATGTGTGTGCCCACAGAGACCAGACAAGAGTGTTGGGTCCCTTGGACCTGGAGTTAGAGATGACTGTGACCCACCACATGGGTGCTGGAAGAGCAGCCAGTGTTCTTGACCACTAAAGCCATCTCTCCAGCCCCCATGAAATATTCATTTTTTAAATTGTATGTATGTGAGTGTTTTCCCTGTATGTGCACTATGCGCATGCAAGATGCACTTGGAGATCAGAGGAGGGTATTAGAATCCCTAGAACTGGAGTTACAGATGGTTGTGAACCACCGTGTGGGTGCTGAGAATTGAACCCAGGTCCTCTTCAAGAACAAGCACAGTTAACTGCTGAGCCATCTCTCCAGCCCCATGGGATAAATCTTTAAACTGGGCGGTGGTGGCGCACACCTTTAATCCCAGCACTAGGGAGGCAGAGGCAGTCAGATCTCTCTGAGTTCGAGTTCGAGGCCAGTCTGGCCTACAAGAGCTAGTTCCGGGACAGGCTCCAAAGGTACAGAGAAACCCTGTCTCGAAAAGAAAAAACAAACACCTAAAATTTAAATTTATTTTTATTAATATTATTAATTACTATTTGATTTTCTTTTTTCTTTTTCTGTTTTTTAACTATTTGATTTTCCAAGACAAGGTTTCTCTGTGTAACAGCACTAGCTGTCCTGAAACTCACTATGTAGACAAGGCTGGTCTTGAACTCACAGAGATCTGCCTGCCTCTGCCTCCCAAGGGCTGGGATTAAAGGTGTGCACCACCACCACCCAGCTCTCTCTTTTTTTTAATTTGAAATTTTTATTAGTGTGTGAGAGATGTGTAAGCACGTGTGGAGAACAGAGAACAACTTCTGGGAATCTGTTTTCTTCTTTCACTATGGATCACAGGATAGAACCTCGATCATCAGACTTACCTGGCAAGGATTTTTATTTATTGAATCATCTTGCCAGCCCTCAATTTAAGTTCTTAAAATTTAGGAAATGGAGCTTGAATAGCTATGAGACTGCAAATGTCCTGAAGCTCTATTAGAAAAAACACACAATGCAAAAAAACAAATTAAGCCAGGTCAAGAAGGCTTCAGAGCTCCCTGGTAGCCCAGCGACACATAGCGCTAATATCCATCATCACAGGAAAAATGATGTGCTTTAAAAGGCAGAGAATTAGCAGGGTGCAGTGGTTCATCCTATAATCCCAGTATTTGGGAAGCTAAATCAGGAAGATTGCTGTCAGCTCCATAGAGAATTCCCGACCAGCATGGGATATAGAGTGAGAACCTGCACCAAAAAAAAAAGGAATAAACAAAATGAGGGTTTCAGGCGAGGAAGTGGGGAATCTGATTGGAGTTCGGGGTTTTAATTTAACCGACAGGCAGTTTTGGAGATTAATTCAGCTCTTCACAGCATTTCAAATCCACGATGGCTTTTGCCAGAATGTTTTAATACACCATAAAAATTTTATCTTAAAATGAAATACAATAAGCATTCGTGCAAACTCCACTCCCAATTTCTATTATAAAAATAACCTATCACATGTGCTGTTGACGATATACTTAATTGGAAACCTAGATTTAAAAACCTGAAAAAAAATCAATCTTCATCTTCAAATAGAAAAAAAACCCAAAACGTGTAACTTAAGGCTTATGGAACATAGTTTAGTTGAGCGCATACAAGAGGGAAAACAGACATGGAGGCGTCCCAAGCAAAGCTGCGTGAGAGAACACGCTCAGGGGGGCGGATGTTTGCACAAGGCTGGAGTGCACGTCCTAGAAGGCGGCGCGTGCATTCGTGCGCATGCGTCTAAAGGTGCTGGATGCCTCCATGGCGGATGGACAAGCGGGGAGCTAAAGCAGGCCACTCCTAGCTCGTTTTAGACGTTCCACGTGGAAGACGAGCGTGGGGTGCGGTGGAGCGAGGCTGGGGCCTAATGGCTCCGCAGGCAAAGTACAGAGACTGCGTCAGCTCCGCTCCTTGAATGACTGACTGGTCTGGGCCCACCCCTTTTCCCAGCATCATCACTTCCTGTTTGCGTAGCACACGCTCCAAGGGCTCGTTTCGGACCGGAAGGAGAACGAAGAGCTTTCCAGGCTCGATCGCCCGGGTGCAGCGCACTGCGCACGCTCGGCGGCGCTCCGGGAAGCGGCAGCCGACCCGGGAAGCGGCAGCCGACCCGGGAAGCGGCAGCCGACCCGGGAAGCGGCAGCCGACCCGGGAAGCGGCAGCCGACCCGGGAAGCGGCAGCCGACCCGGGAAGCGGCAGCCGACCCGGGAAGCGGCAGCCGACCCGGGAAGCGGCAGCCGACCCGGGAAGGGTTCGTCTCCACCCATACTCCCACGGTGGAGGCGACAACGCCTCGGGCGGGGGAAGGGGAGGGGTTAAGGGCGTGCGCCGGAAGTGAACTCAGCGCAGGACTTGGCTCTGACTCCTTCCGTGTGTCCATAGCGCGCGCGCGCGCGCGCCGCCGTCCACCCGCTTGCCCCGCCCTGAATACAACGAGAAGGAAAAAAAAAGATTCCCAACAGCTAGACATTTTTATTACAAAATTGTCTATCAAAATTGTCTGTTCCGGGACTTAATACTGCCATGTTTTAGGCGTGCTTTTTTGTTGTTGTTGCTCAACGTATTTTTTTTTCTGTTGAAAGCAGGAAAGTCTTTTTCCTCATTGACAGCATATGCTGCCTATAAAATGCGTTACTAGAATTTCACGTGTAGCTGTATTCTGGTGGAATGACTGATCTGTCCCTGCAGCAATGGCACACTTATAAATATTATGCTTTTAGGTATCGTGTGGCGAGTCAAGACAGTAAAGGCGCTTGCTGCCAAACCTAACAGCGAGTTCGATCCAGTGACTCATGGAGGAAGTTTTCGGGCCGCCAGATAGGCTGGGACAATACCCCTCACGCAATTAATAACATAAATTTAATTTTAAAAATTGAACGAACATATGTTTTTAGATGTTCTAAAATGTGGTATGCCTGAGCCGGAGAGATGGTTCAGCGGTTCAAAGTACTTACTGCACTTGCAGGCGACCCCCATCCGTCAGCTCACACTTGCTTTTAACAGTTCCAGAGGGCTCGGACGCCCTGACTTCCGCAGGCATTCGCATACACGTGCATACCCAGACAACACACCCACATAATTAAAAGTAATAAAAATAAATCTTAAAACTGTACTATTGTTTTATTGTATATTTTGTTTGCATGCCTGTGGGTTCAGTGCACCACATATGTGCCTGGTGCCCCGAAAGGGCGTTGGATCTCCTGGAACTGGAGTTACAAACGGTTGAGTCGCCACGTGGGTATTGAAAATATAACCAGAGTCCTCTGCAAGAGCAGCCAGTGCTTGCTTGCTTATCTATCTATCTATCTATCTATCTATCTATCTATCTATCTATCTATCTATCTATCTATCTATCTATCTATTATGTATACAGTATTCTGTCTGTATGTATGCCTGCAGGCCAGAAGAGGGCACCAGACCCCATTACAGATGGTTGTGAGCCACCATGTGGTTGTTGGGAATTGAACTCAGGACCTTTGGAAGAGCAGGCAATGCTCTTAACCTCTGAGCCATCTCTCCAGCCCCCAGCCAGTGCTCTTCTTAACTGTTCAGCCATCTTTACAGTCTTTTAAAAGAAGATATTTTTAAAGTATATAATTATGTAATATAAATACATATATGGTTTGGGCGTGGAAGGCTGAGGCAAGAGGATCTCAGTGAGTTCAAAGCCTGCCTGGTCTATATACTGAGCTCCAGACAGCCAATGCTACATAGTGAAATTTGGATTGAGATCACATGTAATGGAAAGAAAAATTTGGAGGCATTGACATCTCTATAATACAGTTGTCTCGCCTGAAACAGAAGACCCAGCAGAGGAACCTTCACCTGGCGATGGATGGAGACAGAGAGAGACAGAGCCCCACATTGGAGCACTGGACTGAGCTCCCAAGGTCCTGATGAGGAGCAGAGGGAGAGAGAACATGAGAAAGAAAGTCAGAACCATGAGGGATGCGTTCACCCACTGAGACGGCGGGACAGAACTAACGGGAGATCACCAAGTCCAGTTGGAATGGGACTGATGGAACATCCGACCAAACCGGACTCTCTGAAAGTGGCTGATGGTGGAGGCTAACCGAGAAGCCAAGGACAATGGCGATGGCCTTGGTCTCTACGACAAGGACAGGCTCTGTGTGAGCCTTGTCAGTTTGGTTGCTCACCTTCCTGGACCTGGAGGGAGTTGGGAGGACCTTGAACTCAACATAGTGTAGAGAAGCCTAATGGCTCTTTGGCCTGAAAAATAAAAATTTTAAAAAAAATACAGTTGTCTCAACCAAGAATATTGTCTATTTTCTAATTGTTCATATATTCTGGGTTTATTTATTTAGTTAGTTTTTAAAGACAGAGTTTCTCTGTAGGTTTGGAGCCTGTCCTGGAACTCGCTCTGTAGACCAGGCTGGCCTTGAACTCACAGAGTTCTGTGTGCCTCTTCCTCCCAAGTGCTGAGACTTAAAGGTGTGTACCACCACTGCCCAGCATACTTTGGATTTTTATCAAAACTACTAGATTTAATCACACATACCTTATTCCAGTTAAAAACATGCCTGAATAGTTTAATCTATTGCATTTTTATTGTGTATGCTTGGTAGATAAGGAGTAATTTTACATGTTTATCTTGAATTTTATCGCCTTATTCTCTTACCTGTCCCGAGTTAGGTTTTCTGGGTGAATAACCTATATCTTGTATATCTTGTAAATAATGTTCTGTCTTTTCTATTACTGATATGTATCCCCATTTGCTAAGTGCTGGGTGGGAAAACTGCAGAATTGAAATAGGAAGTGGTGGTCAGGCTGGGGTCATGCTGACCAGGAGCATGGATTCAAATCCAGTGAAATGTCATCCTCTGAATCTCATCCTAGCTGCCTCATTAATCCACAGTTCTCACTCATTCCCTTTTGAGACAGTCTTGTTTTGTAACTCAGAGTAGCTTCAAATTTACAATTCTCCTGCCTCGGCCTCCTGAATGCTTGAACTACAGATGTGAGAGACTATACTTGACTTTCTTGGCTTTTTTTTCTAGACAGTGTTTCACCGTGAAGCTCTGGCTGCCCTAGAACTCGCTTTGTAGACCAGGTTGGCCTCGAACTCATAAAGATCTGCCTGTTTCTCCTCTGCCTCCTGAGTACTGGGATTAAAGGCATGCACTACCACCACCCAGTGGCTTTCTTGTGTTTATGCAATGTAAAAACTTTCCCTATCTGTGGTACTAAGAGATCATACTAAACTCTGATGTTTCAGTAAGGTTGCCTTTTCAGTACAGGAGTAAGGAGTGGAAACTGGAGCACTGGACATACCAGACAAGCAATATACCACTGAGCTGTACCCTAGCCCCACTGTTTCATTAAATATGATGGTTCTGATAGTAAAATTCTACCAAATACATCTCTAAGCCATTTCCCCCTCAAAATATAAAACATTTATATGGACACAAGAATGAAATAATTGCTGGATTTTACTTTTTAATTTTTAAAAATATTTATGTCTATGAGCCAGGCATGGTGGTACATGCCTTTAATCCCAGCAATCTGGAGGCAGAGGCAGGTGGATTTCTGCATTTGAGGCTAGTCTGGTCTACAACTCGCGTTGTAAGACAGTCAGGGGCTGTTGAACAGAGAAACAACAAAAACATTGTGTTTATGTGTATATGTGTGAGTGTGTGTGTATACCTGTCTGTGCAATGATACTTTCAAAAGCCAGAAAGGGGCACAGGATCCCCTGGAGCTTGAGTCACAAGGCGCTTGTGAGCTGTTTGATGTGGCTTCTGGGAACTGAACTCTGGTCCTCTGCAAGAGCAGCAAGTAGCTTCATTGCTGAACCATTTCTCCAGCTCTTTTCATTTTTAAACAAAATTGTATTTTTAATTATGCATACATGTATGCGTTTGTGGCTGCAAACATGAGTTCAGGTGTCCACAGACACCTCTCACCACCCTGGTGCTGGAGCTCTACGTAGTGGGGAGTCACCCAAGGTGGGTACTGCATACTGAACGTGGGTCCTCTGCAGGTACAGCATGAACTCTTAACTCATTAGCCACCTCTTTATCCCCTTTTATTTTTTGAGACCGCGTGTCATGTAGCCCAGGCTGGCTTGGAAAATGCTACTTAGCCAAATGTGTTTATTAATCTTCATTGCCAACTTCACTGGACTTAGAATCACCATGGACACTCACCTCTGGGTGTGTTAATGAGCGTTATTTCCAGAAAGGTTTAGCTAAGTAGGAAAGGCTGACCCTGAATATAAACAGCAGAATCTCATGGGCTGTGTTCCAGGACTTAATAAAATGGAGAGAGCAAGTTGAACACCAGCACCATCTGTCTGCTTCATGATTGTTATACAGTCGACCAGCTGCATCCCCTCCCCCCGCCCAGGCCTTCCCAGCTACCTTGATCATCCAAACCGTAAGCCAAAACAAACCCCTCATTCCTTAAGCTGCCTTTGGAAATTATTTTCAGGGGGAATAAGAGTCTGGAACTATGGGCTTGAAAAGCTAGAACGCTGTAAACGGAGCTGAAGTGGTTGTTCTGGTGAGGATTTAGAAGACCTCAATGCCGCGAGGAATGCGGAAGCGAAGGCCCACCTTGAGAGGTTTCAGAAGGGAACACGAACTCTAGAAGCCATTTTTTTTATATTCAGGTAAAGGAGCTGAGTGCATTCTACCTCTATCCTGAGAACTTGAGTCGGGCTGGATTAAGAATTAATCGTCTAGCCAGGCATAGTGGCACATGACTTTAATCCCAGCACACAGGAGGCAGGGACAGGCGGGTCTCTGTGAGTTCGAGGGCAGCCTGGTCTACAGAATGAGCTCCAGGAGAGCCGGGAATACACAGAGAAACCCTGTGGAGGAAAAAAAAAATGATCTAATTTGTTTGGCAGAGGAAATGTCAAGACAAGATAGTATTCAGGCTGTCATTTATCACTGTCTTTGTTCAAGTCTACAGCAAGACAACAAAGGGAGTAAAATACGGAAAAACATTGTTTGACAGGGGTTGGGGATTTAAATTTGTAAACAAGTCTGGTGTTGAAACTGCAGCTCTAATGTGAAAGTAATTAGCACCGTTAAAGAGGAACCTCCTGTACTGCACTGGGCTAACAAACTACCTATCCAGCAAAGACCCCACTTTGTGAAAATACAAATCCATTGCAAGGAGGGAACCTAACCTAAATAGAAAACAGGGGTTCCCTGCTCTAAAACCACCACCTAGGTACTGAGGCCACTACAAGTTTTGGTTTAAGGAGGCCAGGGTATTACTAGATCTGACTAAATCTAGAACTGGCAGCTTTGCCCACGTGGCCCTAGTATTACGGGCATGCAAGACCCAAAAGCACTAAGGCATAGGGTGGTACCATAAAATCTGCCAAGACTAGATGAGGACAAGAAATGTGCGACAGGGTAGGATTCCTTCTGAGGAGGCAGAGGTCCTTGTGTGGTGGTGCTCTGGAGGTGAAGCCTAAAACTGCTGTGGAGACCACAGAATAGTGAAGCTATCAGGATAGTGAGGTACCCAGGCTGAGTAAGCATGAAGTAGCACTGGCCAGAGAAGCTGTGTACTGGCAGGCAGTAGCTATCAGGATAGTGAGGTACCCAGGCCATGAAAACATCAAGTAGCGCTGGCCCAAGAGGCTGTGTACTGGCAGGCAGTAGAGCTTGAGGGCTGCGACTAGCCAAGATTTCTGAAGCCCAGATTTCATGATCCTCAGATGCCTGCCTGCCAAGGAACTGCAGATCCGGTGTTTGTTCTAGGTTTTGGCCTTATTCTGCCTAGACCTTTTGTTCCTATGCCCATCCCTCCCTGTGCTAATGGGAATATTTACCTTGTGCCACAAAGTAATTTGTATTTTGACATTGCTTTAGGTCCCAGAAAAGACCACTTAAAGACTATGGAGACTTTTAGAGATGGACTGATGCATTTCGTAGATATGAAAATGGGACTTTTTAAAATTTATTATGTATACAATATTCTGTCTGTATTTATGCCTGCAGACAATGCTCTTAACCACTGAGCCATTTCTCCAGCCCTGAAAATGGGACTTTAGGGTACAATGTTATGACTTAAAGTGATGTAGTTGACAAACGGTGGAGCTATGAAGACTAATCTTACTAACTTGACTGAATAATTTATATTCACCACGGAAACACATCTCTTTAGGGGTTGTATATGAGCATGTTTCCAGAAAGCTTTAAGCAGGGAAGACCCACTCTGAATGAGTGATACAATCCCATGGCTGGGTTCAAAGATTGAATAAAAGAAAGCAAAAGTGGCTGGAGAGATAGCTGGCTCACCAGTTAAAAGTGTTTACTGCTCTTACTAAAGGTCCCAGACAACAGCTCACGGGGATGACACCCTGTTTTGACACTGGTGGGCTCCTATACATGTGGTGCACATATATGTACTCAGGCACTAAAATAGACTAAGTTTTAATGCGGACCTTATACCAACACGAAAATACTCATTCATTTTGTGTTTGTCATGCTGGAGCTTGAGTCAGGGCCTCATATACACTAGGCTGGCACTCTATACCTCCTAACCATTTCCCACAGGACTTGTCCATGTTTTCATAGTAGAAATTCGTAATAATGAACAAAGTAATGGGTTTCATCATGACGTTTTCTAGCAAAATGTATACTTAGTTTGTCAAGATTTTTTGCAGAAGCTTTTTGCCTTTTTAAAAAGCATAGGTATTTTGCCTGCATGGCCTAGAGTTCAGCCCTCCAGCCTCAATTTTCTTCCGAGTGTTATAGCATTAGAGGCCTGTGCCACTATGCTTGGTTGAGCATCAATCTAAAGTATACTTGTTTTCAGAAAAGAAACAGAACAAAAACCCAAAGTATCTATTTCATTGAAAGCATCACCAAATGAAATCTTTTTTTAAGAAATCAGATTTATGAATTCAGTTATTTGCACACTTATTTGTTCTATTCTTCTGTAAAAAAAAAAAACTTAGCACACACATTTCATCCTTGGAGGTTACATACAGAGTATATAGAAAGAGAGCTCGTAGGTGGCGTATTCACGCCCCAATTCTTCTTAGACTAACTTTAAATCAGGTACATGTTTTGCTGAGAATCATGGCACTGATCCAGAGTGACTTTTAAGACAACAAGGTACATTGTTTTAAAACCTATATGACCACTATACGAAGCACAGTGCTTTACAAAATTGATATTCACACAAATGCTTGAAATTAATGACAAGAGATTCTTATTTCAGTTCTGATGAGATTACATAAGCCATTCAGTCTTTTCAGTCTCATACCAGAATTTCTAGTAGAAAGTATCTACAAAACACGGGGCACATAGATATAAAATTAATGCTTGATTCAGAATCTTGTTTTATTTAAATGTGTTCTTCATGCTACAATACAACCCTTCAGAGTCAATCAAATACATAATGTCAATAGTTCCCTCAAAATTCTTTAAGGCTCACAGCCACAGTTCTAAACCTCTATAAGGCAGCTTCAGTATCCAAAAGATCACAGCACAGTAATTAATTGTGGCATGAAATCCCATTTTTATGCAAACCAAAAGAAGATCAAACTATCAAAAACCAGTAACACCATTTAGTATGGATATTTCTTAACTCCCTAAACTTCTTTCTCAATGTTGAGAAGTTTTTTTGTTGTTGTTTTTTTTAACCTCCAGTTTTTCGAGACAGGGTTTCTCTGTGATGCCCTGGCTGCCCTGGAACTCACAGAGATCCTCTTGCCTCTGCCTTTATCATGTTGGGATTAAAGGCTTGCACCACAATAGCCTGGCCTTTTTTTAAAAAATAAAAACAAAACAAAAAACCTTCCCCAGCAATTCTCATGTCAGCTAGAGGTGGAAATCACTGCTCTCAGAGTATCTAATTAAGCAAAAAACATGATTAATTTAAAAGTACAGCACAGGAAAATTGCAGGCACATGGGGGATAGACTTAGAACCAATACACTCTGCTTTTGAACACTTTTTCTCTCTTTCAAGGCTCAAAGATTACTAATAGCACAATTTACACCATAATCCTACCAACTAAGGAAAAGTACCACGGTGAGGGGCAGTAGAGTGCTTGTTCATCATGCAGACCGCTCCATCCCTAGCTTACTAAAACAAAGACCCCAGAAAACACAACCTGGACAGAACTTTGTCAACTACCATTAATCATCCATTGTTATAATACTATTTGCAAGTGAGGGAAGACTGAGATTCTAGGCATAAGAAAGACACAGTCTCAGGGCACTGGGAGAGGGCGAGAACTTCTGATACTGGAGTCCTATGGTCCCATCCAGGAAAAAGAGAAGAGGAAAGGTTCGCCTGTGGCAAGGGAGTGAGCACTCAATTTCTAAGAGCCTTGCTCATTTGAGCTTATTGGTCTTCTTTTCCCTTCGAATTTCAAATAACAGAACACCAAATAGGAGGACACTATAGAGCCCCTCACAGAGCAATCAGGAAAAAAGAGACCATTTTCACTTTGATAGGTTCATGATAGGTATGCTATAGCAAAGGCTGGTTGTAGTGAAGTTTCACTTCAAATTCCACTGACTGATTTTAGACATGATTTTGGAATGCCTAACTTCTGCTAAAATGTAGATTTAATCCAATATAGTATATAGTATACCACTTTTCACAATTACTTGTGGGCCCTATTTTCATCACCAAAATATGAGAATAGTCTTACAGCTACTACCAAGGTAATGAGCTATGAAAGTAATTCGCTAGTATTGCTTTGAAAATATACCCTAGGCTATTAAAAGAAATTCGAACTCCATCCTAAGGCATCGTTTAAATTGGACTCCTCAGTCATCATCTACAGTCGGCTTAATGGTCACTCCTCTTCTTATCTGACCCCAACCAATTAAACTGCAAAATAAAAATAGAAGAAATTATGAGTTGTGTACTACCACACTGGCATCACCATAATCACCCGACAGGTTGCTTTCCTTGCCTACCTTCCAAACTCAGATGTGTTCCCAAAGCTGCTTCTTTATAAAGAAAGCCCATACTATTTTCTCAGATTCTAAACAAAACCTGCTGTCATCAATATACTAGTAAGTTGGGAGTGGTAATAAATTCGAGCATTTGGGAGACAGGAAAATAAATTAGTTCATAGCTATATAGTAAGTTCGAGGTTAACCCAGGTGAGGCTTTCCCATCTTAAACAAAAATTGCCAGTTGTGGTGGCACAATGCCAGCAGAGGAAGGCAGATCTATGTTCAAGGACAGCCTGGTCTAAAAGTGAGACCCTGTCTCAAAGAGAAACAAAGCCTAAGGGCTGGAGAGATGGGCCAATGAATGGCTAAGAGCATTCACTGCTCTTGAAGAGGGCCTGGGTTCAGCTCCTAGTACCCATATGGTGGCTCACAATCACACAGATCTCAACTTCCTTGGGCACCAGGCACACATGTGGTGCACATACATACATTCAGGCAAACACATAAAATAAAATTTAAAACAACAAAACTACTCCCCAGAAAGAATATATTTGTTTTACTGCTCTAGTCAAAAGAAGAAAAGAATCCACCTAACTGTTCAGATGGTACACATCCATCTAAGGGCCCTTCAGGAAACTCAAATTACATCTCTAATACATTTTGTGTTTGTATGTAAACATGCATGAGCGTGTCTGTCTGTCTCTATATGTGTGTTTGGTTGCTTTTTTTTTTTTTTTTGGTTTTTCGAGACAGGGTTTCTCTGTGGCTTTGGAGCCTGTCCTGGAACTAGCTCCTGTAGACCAGGCTGGTCTCGAACTCACAGAGATCCACCTGCCTCTGCCTCCCGAGTGCTGGGATTAAAGGCGTGCGCCACCACTGCCCGGCTGGTTGTTTTTTTTAAAAATATTTATTTATTATGTATACAATATTCTGTCTGTGTGTAAGCCTGCAGGCCAGAGGAGGGCACCAGACCCTATTACAGATGGTTGTGAGCCACCATGTGGTTGCTGAGAATTGAACTCAGGACCTTTGGAAGAGCAGGCAATGCTCTTAACCTCTGAGCCATCTCTCCAGCCCGTGTTTGGTTGTTTTGAAAAGGAGTTTCACTATGTAGTTCTGGATATACAAAGTTGCTTTATAAATTAGGCTGCCCTTGAACTCAGAGGTCCACCTGCCTCTTTCCCGTGCTGTGGATTAAAGGCATGTGCCATTACGTCCAGCTCAAATTTGAAAACAAATCAAACCCACTTCTCTATACTTGTCTTTGGAAAATGCTTTCTTTTCACTGACTGCCTCAGTAGATCAATGGGCTTTAAATAACATCAGATGGGAAAATAAAGAGAACCACAGGAACAAAGTCTATAAGCAGACTGCTCTCCACCGCAGGGCCTTTGATAGCTCTGGTGATGCACGCCTTTAATCTCAGCACTCAGGAGGCAGAGGCAGATGGATCACTTTGAGTTCCAGGCTAGCTTGGTCTGTATAGTGAGTTCCAGAGCAGCCAGGGCTACATAGGGGGTAGTGGTGATGGTAGAGATAACAAAAGCTAAATTGCAGTTACAATTCAGATCAATTTTAGAGAGCATGCAATGAGAGACAGTCATCTGCACAGTATCAAAGGAGGACTGACGAAGGAAATAAGCAGGAAAGAATAGAGCCAAGGCACAGTGGAATAATTACGGGGAAAAAAACCACACTGTAGGATAGTCTAATTTAGACTGTATATTTTAGACAAAACAACAGAAAAGGTTAAATGGACCAAAACTGGCTTCTAGAAAGATCCCAAATATCCACAAGCAGTGAAGAGATATTAGAAATTTGTTAGCACAGCACTATGACAGTGTTTAGAGGACTCCTGCCTGAGCCCTTAAGTAACAACAGATGAAGGAAAGCGGGACTAAATTTAAGTGAAAATGAGTGATATTGACAAAAATGCAGCAAGGAATGGGCAAGAACACAGACTGAGAAATCAGAGATAACTGTGTTTCCCAGCATGTACACATTTCTAATTCTCTGCATTTCTAAGGGTCCCTCCCCACTGATGAATCATAGACAATTTGTACATCAAAATAAAAGACAGCAATAGATCATAGCCTAATGAATAAAACAGAACCTAGTGAATCTGCATCATAAAAGTGGGAAATCAAATGATGGGCAAGAAAAATGCCAAACAAATGTGGACTGGTGGGACAGGCTGGGGGAGGGCGCTGGAGGGTGGAGTCACTATGTTCAAGTCAGGCAAAAACTATGGGTGAATGATAAATACTGGAGGAGGTGGAATCTGATGAACATCAGGCTATTTGCATATACAGGGTCTCCTCACACATTTCTTTCTCTTCTTGGCTGTGTGTATATGTGTACGTACTTGTATGCACATGCTAACTTTGAGCTAGCACAGGTGGCCCTCAAACTCACTATGGAGCTGAAGTTGACTTTGGATTCCTAATCATGTGTATCCACCTTCTAAGTACAAGGATTACAGTCTGTGCCACTGCATCTAGTCTCCTAGATTTCTTATTAATTGCCACGGAAATTAAAAGTAAAAAAACTTTACTGGACACACTCACCACAGCAAAAGTCAACTTCCAGAGAGAGCAGTCAGTCATGCCTCTGCCCATGATTTCCCGAAAAGACATGACTAGCCATAAGAATTCAGGGAAGCCAGGCAGTGGTGGAGCACACATTTAATCCAAGCACCCAGGAGACAAACACAGGTGAGTTCTAGACCAGCCTGATCTACAGAGAAACCCCATCTCAAAAACCCAAAAGAATTCCAGGGTTGGTGCATACTTTTAACCCCAGCACTCGGGGAGCAGAGGCAGGTGGATCTCTGAGGTCAAGGCCAGCAAGCCTGGTCTACAGAGTGAGTTCCAGAATAGCCAGGGCTACACAGAGAAACCCTATCTTGAAAAACCAAAAATGAATTCCACCAGGGGATTCAGGTTCCCAGCACCCTCATTGGGTGGCTCACAACCACCTACAACTCCAGCTCCATGAGCCACAACTCTTTCTCCCATGTGCAATGGACTAGTGTATATACCCACACATGCATATATGAGATTAATACATAAATGTGTATTTACATGTGTGCTCACCTTTGCTTTCTAGACAATTCTTGCAATGTTACTGTAAAGTATAAAATTAACTACAAATAAAAAATTTACGGGAGACAGGTATGGTGACACACGCCTTTCCCCCCAGCATTCAGAAGGCAGAAGCAAGCAGATTTCTGTGAATTTGAGACTAGCCAGGGCCACACAGTGAGTCCTAGTTCCCAAAAGCAAAGTTTATGAGGAGCAGATATAGAAAGGGTTAGGGGGACGTAGGTGAGTATGCTCAAAATCCAATGTGTCAAATTATTTGTTTCAAGACAGGGTTGGTTTCCCTGGCTGTCCTGGAACTCACTTTATAGACTAGGCTGATCACTTAAATCCACCTGCTTCTGCCTCCTAAGTGCTGGGACTAAAGGCGTGCGCCATCACTGGCTGGCATGTGTGAAACTCTTTAAAATTAATTTTAAAAAAGTAAAGTCCAGGGCTGATAAAAGATGGCTCAACAGATTGACGTACTCATCACCAAGCCTGACTACCTGAGTTTGATCCCCAGAACCTATAGTGGAACAAGAAGTTGTTCTCTGACCTCCATATGTATACTATGGCACGTGTGTACTTCTATACATACATACCTTAAAAAAAGATCATTTAAAAAGGGTGCTTGCTGCAAAGTCAGACGACCTGAATTCAATCCCCAGAACCCACATGGCAGCAGAACCAACTCTACAAGTTGTTCTGACTCTGATTCTCTCTCTCACACACACTAAATGGAGGGAACATTTTAACTCGTATTTTTTTTTTTATAGGTTACACCTAAAACAAAGGGAAGCCAATTGAAGTATTTGTACTAATATAAAGGAATACAAATCAAGGCTATAATACAGCTTCTAAAACATTCAAACAAAAAAGTGAGAGCTAAGGCCACACTGCTGTATTCAAGAAGCGTGCGCGCATGCGCACATGCATGTGGATGTGTATGTGTGTGTCACCAAGAACTTAAGCTGTTTAGACAAAGGCAAACAAACTTACCGCCAATGTTTCTCAACTCTTCGGCTAAGAGCAATTTTTTCTCCTACTTCTGTGCACACAGGATTAGTCAAAACAATCTTGCCCAAATCAGCCTTGACAGCACTAACTCTTCCTCCTGTTGACAGGGATCCTATATTGACCATAAGCACTTCATTCTTAGACAGCTTTTGGACCTAGGAAAGTAAAGAAAGGGGAAAACAAATAAGGAAATGGTCTCTGAAGAGTGTGAAGACTTTTAATCCCAGCAGACTGAGCTCTGGGAGTCCAAAGCCAGCCTGCTTTACAAAGTGAGTTCCAGAATAGCAGGGGCTATGCTAAGAGACCCTGCCTCAAAAACATACCAAAACAAATAGGAGCTGGGCACTGGTGGCACACACCTTTGATCCCAGCACTCAGAAGGCAGAGGCAGGTGGATCTCTGTGAGTTTGAGGCCAGCCTGGTCTACAGAACACGTTTCAGTATAGCTAGGACTCCAGAGAAACCCTGCCTTGAAAAAACAAAAACAAGACAAACAAATAAAACCCAAACCAAATAGTTTTTGTTTCAGTAGGGATTTAAAAAACAAAACAAAAAACAACAATAACAAAAAAATTGACTGCATGAGAGCTGTTTTTGATTTTTTTCAGGAAGTCAATTTTCTTATAAATTAACTACACATTAGCTATAAAAGACCAAAACTCAAAACTGAGTTCGGCATTGTTGGTGTCTTTCTGAAACATGAGTCACACAAAGCACTTACCTTTGCTGCTTTCTTGTCTCCTTCAGTTCGTACACCCAGGAGACGTCTCAGCAGGAAATAGGAAATTTCCAATTCCGTGAATATTTCAGGTAAAGCTCCAACTGCACCAAGCACTTGTCCCACCATCCTGTCAGCTCTGCACAAAGTGGGGTCGATCTTTGTTCCAACTCCTAATACAAAGCAAGAGTATTTGGTCTTATTTCTTACCTGAAACACCTCTGGAGTGATTTGTTTTAAAGACTAGTTAAACAAGCATAAATTGATACCCCTTTACACATACTTCCATATTCACATACATAAATTAAGCTTAACAAAATTCCTGCTTTATTTCTATTTCATTCATTCATTGGTTTCTCTATGTAACAGCTCTAGCTGTCCTGGAACTGGCTCTGTAGACCAGGCTAGGCTCAAGTTCAGAGACTTGCTTGCTTTTGTCTCCTGGGTGCTGGGATTAAAGGCTTGTGCCACCACGGCCCAGCTATTTTTAAGTTATGTGTATATGTATACTATCTGTGTGTGGATTCGTGCCCGTAAATGTGGTGCCAGAAGAGGGCACTGACTTTTCTGGAGCTGGAGTTCCGGGTGGTTCCGAGGAGCTCTGCCTGAGCAGCAGGCATTCCTCACCACTGAACCACAGCTTCAGTCTTTAGTCCAAGGGGAAATTATGGACTCTCATTCAATCTGGCCCTTTTCTCAGCAATCAAAAAGTTTTAAGAAATTTGAAAACCCTTAAATCAATTCTGCAACTCCTGCATGGTAGAGGTTCTCTTATTTGATCTACCACCACCTTGATCTTTTCCTTTTTTTAGAAGATAGGGTCTTACTTGAGGAAGGTCTTATATCTCAAGTCTGGTTATGCTGTCCATACTGGTCTCAACTTTCTATGCTAATGGAAACCCTCCTGCTTCTGACTCCCAAGTATGTAGGACTCCAGGTGCTTACTACCAGGCTTACTAGAAGTTATTTTCTTTCATCGCCACCACAGTATAAGTGTAATCTAACATTTTTTAGTAACTTTACACTTGTGAAACACATAAAAACAACCACTATAACCACGTGTTTCACCAAACAGTAAACCAGGCAGTTACTCTAGTGCAAACCTGTAGTTGTCCCAGCTACTTGAGGACCATTTGAATAAGGAAATTCAATGCCAGCTTGGAAAATATAGCAAGATAGTAAAACAAACCTAAATCCTCAAACTCTATCTAACTAGTTGGCTGTTTTGAATGCTAGGGCTGTCAAGCTTATTTTCTGCCAGGCCCGGTGACACAGACCTGAAATTCCAGTTACTGGAGCTAGCAAGGCAGGAAGACCTCAAGTTCTAGCTCAGTCTGGGTAACCTTGTAAGAGCCTTTCTCAAAATGAAAAAGAGTGGAGCTAAAGAGATGGCTCAGCGATTAAGAGCATCCACTGGCTACTCTTCCAGAGGACCCAGCTTTCAATTTCCAGCACCCACACAGCAGCTCACAACTGTATATAACTTCAGTCCCAGGGGACCCAATGCCTTCTTCTGGACTTTGTGAGTACCAGACATGCATGTGGTGCATGCACGCACACACACACACATGCATGCAGGCAAAACACCTATACATAAAAATAAATAAATAGCAATAATTTAAAAAAAAGAAAAAAGAGGGTATATAAGGCTATACCTCAGTGGTAGAAAATCTACCACTAGACATTAGGTCCAAACCCTAGGACCTCAAAACAAAGTAGTCAGAAATAATTATTGCTAGTAAGTATTTAGCCACCAAAACGTACCTTAAAAAATATTTTATTATTTGCTTGTATGAGTGGGTGAGCAAACACCTTTACCTGAGTCATACTGCCAGCTCCAAAATGTATTCTTTGTTTAAATTTTCCAAGATGTACCAATAAGGTCAGGTGTGGTGGTACACACCTTGACGTCTAGGGCTTGGAAAGCTGATCCAAGAAGGTTGCTGTGAGTCCTAATATAGCCAAAGATATATGGCAAGACCCTATGTCAAAACTTAAAACAGGATATGGTGGCACACCTTTAACCTCAGCACTCAGGAGGCAGAGGCAGGTGGATCTTGGTGAGTCTGAGGCCAGCCAGGCCTAAGTCGGGAGACCTTATCTCAAACAAAGAAACAAACAAACTCCAAACAAACAGAAGGAGGCAGATAGATAGATGACTCAGCAGTTAAGAGCACTTGCTGCTCTTGCAGAGGACCTGGATTTGTTTCCCAGAACTCACAAGGTAGCTCATAAGCACTGAAACTCCAGTTGCAGGGGTCTGACGACCTCTTTAACATTCTTGGGTACCAGTACACACACAGTGCTCAGATATATATATACACACACATACATATATACAAACAAACACACACATAAAAACAAGTAAATCTGTAAAAACAAAACAAACCTTCCAATCTATCCTTAATGTTTTTTATGAAGCATGCCACGAATCTCCACAATTAAGAGAGAGATGACAGGGAAATACTTACCAATGAGACCACCTGGGGCGGCATACTGAAGATCATTATGTTCCGCAAACAGTGATACAATTTTGGAAAAGATTGGCTTACACATGAGCTTTCCTTCACTATCTTTGGAAACAATACCTGGTCTCACTTCTATCTCCTGGCCTACCTGTAAACACATAATTAGCAGTGAGAATTACTATAGAACAACATATTTACTATTTACTATTTACCTACTAATGTTCTCACAAAAAAGACCACAAGAAATAAAAAGGTAATATTTCCCTTAATTTCATGATTACCCCTTGTATTTACTTATTATTTTTACTGACCTGCAACTCACTAGGTAGAACACGCTGGCCTTGAATTCACATACCAAAATACCAGCCTGCTTCTGGCTCCCAGCTGTGCACCACCATGCCAGGTTCCAATTATTACTTAAAAAAATATTTTACTGCCGGGCAGTGGTGGTGCATGCCTTTAATCCCAGCACTCAGGAGGCAGAGGCAGGCAGATCTCTGAGAGTTCGAGGCCAGCCTGGTCTACAAGAGCTAGTTCTAGGACAGGCTTGATAGCTACTGCAAAATCCTGTCTCAAAAAAAAAAAAAAAACCCACAACAACAACAAAAAATATTACTTTTTGGTTTATTTGAGCATGGCCTCTCTGTAGTTCTGGCTGTCCTGGAACTCACACTGTAGACCAGGCTGGACTCAAACTCAAGAGATCCACCTGCCTCTGCCTCCCAAATGTTTGGTGTGCATCACTACACTCAGCTTTTTCCCCCCAATGGGAAAAACTGATATAGAGGAGATAGATGGTTCAACAGTTAATAAGCACTTTGTGCTCTTGAAGAGCATCAGTTCCCAGCAGCCACATGGTAGCTCACAGCCACCTCTAACTCCAGTTTCAGGGGACCAACACCCTCTTCTGGCCTCCATGGACACATGTATATTTGGAGACAAAATACCCATAAGTATAAAATAAATAAATCCAAAAAGTTTTAAAAATCAGATTAACTAAGCCGGGCGGTGGTGGCGCACGCCTTTAATCCCAGCACTCGGGAGGCAGAGGCAGGCGGATCTCTGTGAGTTCGAGGCCAGCCTGGTCTACAAGAGCTAGTTCCAGGACAGGCTCTAAAAAAGCTGCAGAGAAACCCTGTCTCGAAAAACCAAAAAAAAAAAAAAAAAAAAAAAAAGAAAGAAAAAAGAAAAAAAATCAGATCAACTTAACTGTTACAATTTACTAAGTAAACCTGTTATCATATAAAACATGCTCCACCTTCACTAGAGAACTCTAAATTTAGAGGTCAGACAGCTTCCAAAGATAATACCTGACAACATGAAGAAACATTTTTTCACTGGGTGTAGTGGTGCAGACCTTCAGTCCCAGCACTCGGGAGGCAGAGGCAAGGGAATCTCTAAGTTCAAGGCCAGCATGCTTAAGGCAAGTGTGGGCTGATGAGCTGGCTCAGAGAGTAAAGGTGCTTACCACCATGCCTGAGGTCCATCCCAAGGAGCCGCTAGACAGAAGGAGTCCACCCCTGTAAAGCTGTCTTGCTTCCACCTCGGTACTGTAGCACTCACATGTCCACACACATACCAAACAAATACACAGGGCAACAATTCCAAGCGAGTGTACCTTTAAGACTCCTTTCAGAATACTACCACCAGCTACACCTCCCTTAAGGTCATCAACTTCACAGCCAGGTTTGTTGACATCAAATGACCTGATAACTAGAAAAAAAATTGAACACAAATTAAATCCATTTCTCTTTATTTTAGATTCAGAAGACACATTTTTTAAAAACTCAACTTTTCTTAAAAAATCTAGTATTATTGCTTTAATGCTTACTGAAGCCTTACTTGTGAGAGTAAAAAAATGGAAATAAGCCGGGCAGTGGTGGCGCACGCCTTTAATCCCAGCACTCGGGAGGCAGAGGCAGGCGGATCTCTGAGTTTGAGGCCAGCCTGGTCTACAAGAGCTAGTTCTAGGACAGGCTCTAGAAACTACAGGGAAACCCTGTCTCGAAAAACCAAAAAAAAAAAAAAAAAAAAAAAAAATAGCCTGAATGTACATTAAGAGCAAAAGTATATATGTAATGAGCACAAAAGTCATTTTTTTTGGTGATATGTCTCATACAACAAATTAGCTATTATGACTTAAGGCATATACAGGGTCTGGGAGTGTAGATCAGTGGTAAGCCCTTGCCTTGTAGCAGCATCAAAAAAGTCAATCAAGTGCACAGGGGACTGTACATGGACACTCGCAGTATGCCACTTATCTTGTGTTTCTGAGAGTGTCTGACTTTGTAGCCCTGGCTGTCCTGGAACTCACTCTGAAGACCAGTGATGGAGGAGAGTTATCTGTCTATGTTACTTTCATTGGTTAATTAATAAAGAAAACTGCCTTGGCCCTTTAAGAGAACAGAAAATTAGGTAGGCGGAGTAGACAGAACAGAATGCTGGGTAGCAGGAGTGGGGAGACGCTTCAGGCAGTCGCCATAGTGAGTCTCCATGCTTCTCCTCTCCGAGATAGACGCAGGTTAAGACCTCTCCTGGTAAGCCACACCTCGTGGTGCTACACAGATTACTAAATATGGGTTAAAGGAAGATGTGAGAATTAGCCAATAAGAGGCTGAAACTATGGGCCAGGCAGTGTTTTAAAAGAATACAGTTTCCGTGTAACTATTTTGGATAAAGCTAGCCAGTTGCTGGGAACTGGGTGGCGGGACGCAGCCCGCCGCTTCCTTCTACAGACCAGACTAGCCTTGAACTCAGAGATCCACCTGCCTCTGCCTTCCAAGAGCTGGGATTACAAGTGCACCACCATGCTTGGATTTTTATTTATACATAGGATTTCTGTATTATATGACTTCTACCATACAAAATAACTTTTAAAAAATTATAAAAAGCAATTCTAAGACTATTATTCTTAGGTCACCCAAGAGAATGTTCCCCAATAATCACACAAATAGCTCCAAATGAAGGCCTAGAAGGGCCCAAATACCTGTTTTAAAAGTGTTGCTACATCTTTGAGCATTAACCACAGCTCAGAAATTGAACTTACTGGTTTTTCAGTAATGGCACAATGACATCATTTGTATGGAACTGTAACGCCCAACATGATGTACTTCCCTAGCAACTACTGTATTACTCCATGCTGGCTACATAAAATACCATATCTAAAAGCACAAAGAGTTTCTTTTGTACTCAAGGCTCTGTCACCCAGCAATATAAGACATTTCAAATAGGTTTTATGGATTTATCACCGCTGCAGAAAGAGAAAGTATTAATAAACAGCCTTGAAGGAGAAGCACTAATGTGGAAGAGTTCAGTTAAATGTGACTCCTGTCACTTACCAATGAGACGGGGCTCTGAAGTGAAGTCTCTTGGGGGCACTGGTATTTTCTTCACTATGTACTCACAGACAACTTCAATGTTGTATTTCAGCTGAGCAGAGATTGGAATAATTGGCGCTCCTTCTGCCACTGTTCCTACATTAACAAATTTCAGAAATAACAAAATCCTTGGGTCTTACAAAACTTGGTCTATACAGCTGCTAGACAAAGTAATTAGAGCTAACAGAGGAATAAACATTCTCACACAGATGCCAGTCAGCAAGTAGAAAGTAGTCTATAGAAATATGACAATATTCTACCTTTAACTCCCCAAAATGAATTCATTGTCCTCTAAGGGGACAACTGCTAAAATTCTATCAATGGGTATATTTAACAGAGGCAAATGCTGTGTTTAAAGGAATAAAATATGAACACTTTGGGGAAGGAGCTCTTTACAAGCTCAAAGAATTCTAACATGTAATTAACCTTTCCATAAATGCCAAGAGTAAATTACAAACTCCTTGCTGATCAAAGACTGGCTGACATATATCACATTTTTATAAATTAATCATATGTTAGACAAACTGGTTAAAGAAATAGACCAAAATAATTAGATTTTAATCAAAATGAATTATTTTTTTATGCTGAAATTAAGTTCCCAACATGAAAAGGTTAAAATAATTAAATGTCAACAGTAATATGCATCATGTCTTCTCTGAAAGTGAAACATGCCATGGTATTAGAGAAAGGAACTGCAAAAATTCCTTTGTGTTTTGAGGCAGGGTCTCTCTATGCAGTCCTTGCTGGCCTGGAACCAGCTATAAACACCAACAAGCTGCCCTTGAACTCAGAAGTCTGTACATACCTGTGCCACCAGGGTGCTGGGATTAAAGGCGTGTGCCATGAGGCCCAGAAGAAAGATTGTTTTTGAAATGCTTTTATTCGTCTGTCACTAAGGATTGGGAGGCAATCCTGTGAACTCAGTACCCTGTGTATGCCAGGCAAGCCCTCTACCATTGAGCGATACTCTAAATCCTTAGGATTTAAAAAACTTAACCTGATAGCACTTCCAAACTTTAGTTTTAATTTTGTACACTAAATTCAGAAATAGATATTTATAGTCTTATCAGGACACTGTATCAAATCACTAACTAGTAGCAGGTAGAAAAAAAAGAACACTTATGATACCTAAATTGACTTTGTTTCAGATGATGTACTATATTACCTTTCAAAATGATCCTCTGATTTAAGTTATTATGGCTTCTTACCTTGTACAAATGCAAGAATCTGCTCATATTGTTCCTTAGCCTGACTTTCTTTTACCAGATCAATTTTATTCTGTAAGATCAAAATATGCTTGAGTTTCATGATTTCTATGGCAGCCAGGTGTTCAGAAGTCTGAGGCTGAGGGCATGATTCATTACCAGCTAGTTGACAGAGGATAAAAAAAGATACATAAGAAAGATTAACTAGAAATATCTAGACCATGCAATTTCAAAAACAGAAAGCAGATTGTTGGTTGTGAGGAGCTGGAGGGAGTGCAATCGGGCATTGACTTCTTAACAGGCATCACTTTTGTGGTGATGAAATTCTGAATGTACTTCCATTCACTGAGTTGTCCCCTCTAAGTAATAAATGGTAAGCTTTATATTATGCACAGATTCTACCAACTTTGCTTTCACCCTTTATCTGCGCTTACTACAGTCTCCCATTCCTGGTTCTAAGCAAGAAGTTTCCAATGAACAAATTTGGCTTCAAGAGCTCTTTTGTTTAGGCCTTCTAGCTCAGTCTAGTCTAGGTATTGTTCTGGCACAGTCAAGCTCCTAGGAGGCTCAACCTCCTGAGATTAAGGTTACTCCTTAACCAAGGAAGAGCACTGTGAAGACAAGCAACTGTGCATGCCATAGGCAAGATCTGCTCACCACGCTAGCGATCACCTTGCCCAGCCTGTTCATGGGTCTTATACTATATCCTCTTGCATGCCTAAACGCACCATATCCATACCTATCAAATCTCTTATTAGCTCACATAAGGAGGCACAACTAACTTTGGAAACAGCCATGTTGTACTACATCACGGCAATTACTGTGAATAACAATCACACCTCTACATGAAGGGACAACACACAACATACATATATGCCTTTTTGGATACTGTCTGACTTCTCAGAAGCCATAACCCCAGGCCTCTTTTGCTTAGTATTTTGGTTGTGATATCTAGTAGAAGGAAATGTCACTCTGGATGACACATTCCTAGTCATGCCTCACTTAGGTAATGGACATAGCCTCCAAAGGATTTAGTTCCTCCTCACATATCTACCCAAATTAGTTCTTTATTGGTTTGTCCAGATCAGTTCTGATGATTTTACCTATCAACAGAAGAGCTGCATCCATCACTGCTGCGCCGTTCAACATTGTAGCCATCAAAATATCATGGCCAGGACAGTCAACAAAGGAAACATGCCTAACAGTTGAGAAACAACAATCAGCCTTAAAACCAATCAAAACTAAAAGCAAGGCCAGGCGGTGGTGGCGCACACCTTTAATCCCAGCTCACAACTGTCTGGAACACACAGTGAATCCGGCACCTTCCCACAGAGACACATGCAGCAAAACACCAACGCACACACAAATTAAATAAATAAATAAAAATGCCGGGTGTTGGTGGCGCATGCCTTTAATCCCAGCACTCGGGAGGCAGATGCAGGCACATCTCCATGAGTTCGAGGCCAGCCTGGTCTACAAAGTGAGTTCCAGGACAGGCTCCAAAAAGCTACATACAAACCCTGTCTCGAAAAACCAAAAAAGAAAGAAAAAAATTGTTTGGAAACAAGTCTATTTATTTTAAAGAAGTAATTTCAAAACTGGCTTCATTCTTTCTAATCTAGCAAACAAATGACACTGTTGAAATCCAGTAAGCTGTATTTTCTCTCCCTTCCTTTTATGCTTATGCAATACCTGCCTTAAAAAAAAAAAAAGAATTTAAAAAAAATTTATTTTTATTTTCCGTGAATAAGTGTTATTTATTTCTGGTATCCTCAGAGGCCAGGAGAGGGTGCGGGATTTCCTGGAACAGTGTTACAGATGGCTGTAAGCCACCAAGTAGATGCTGGGAATTGAACCTGGGTCCTCTGCAAGAGCAGCCAGTGCATTCAACAGCTGAACCCTCTCCAGCTCCCTCATGCAACTTTTCAGTTTGTATAACTTTTTTCTAAGTATTTAAAATTAATTGAAAAAAATATTTCTTTCAATTATCATCATTTACATAAAAGAACATGAAATAATGGAAAAACAATGAAACCATACAGCAATTAAGTTTATAAAAGCACAAAACAGAGATTTAAAACGCATAAAGTATTTTTAAACATAAAAGTTACCTGACTAATTTGAAGTTCCCTTTGGTCCCAGGAATGTCTGTGGGAAACTCATCCGGTGTACTACTGCCACATGACCTGTAACATTCTGGTCTAGGACAACTTGGGTCATCAAGTTTATAAATCTAAAAGTTTCAATGTAAAAGAAAAAAGAAAACTGGATTTGTTACCTGTGCAACAATCAAAGTTAAATGGTTTCTAGTTTCATGGTCCATAGATCACCTTAGCATTGGCATATCCAAGCTTGATGGTAATGTTTCTTTCTAGTTCATTTTTGAATCTGACGGTGTGAACTCCAGAAATAGCCTTTACCACAGTGGACTTCCCATGAGCTACATGGCCAATTGTACCTAATGACAAAGCACAACAAAATTACCTTCTGCACACAAGTACAAACATTTCTTCAAATAGCATTGAGTAGAAAACAAACAAACAAAAAAAAAGGCCAGGCGGTGGGGGTACACACCTTTAATCCCAGCACTCAGGAGGTAGAGGCAGGCAGATTTCTGTGGGTTTAAGGCCAGCCTGGTCTACAGAGTGAGTTCCAGGACAGCTAGGCTAACAATGAGAAACCCTGTTTTGGGGGGAGTAGGGAAGGAAAGCAGAAAACTAAAAACCATAACCAAAGACATCAAGGTAAAACCAGTAGTGACAGAGCTGGTGACATGGCTCAGCAGGTAAAAGCACTTGTCACAAAAGCCCCAAGGCCTTGAGTCACCAGAACGGAGAGAGGCAGTTCCTGAAAGTTCTCCTGACTTCCACACATGTGCACGGGGAGACACACACACACACACACACATACACACAATCACAATGGAAATAAAACTGTATAAAGAGAATTCAATTTTTTTCTATCTTCTCTTTCCTATTATAAATTTCTTCTCAGACCAATTTTAGTATATGTACTTGAGAGGAAGAAACAGGATGGCCAGTTTGAGGCTAGCCTGGACAATGTAGGAAGACCCTGCTGTAAAACTTAAAGAAAGAAAAATACTCAAAATCTTGCTTATCAAGAGCCAGGGGCATGGTGGATCTCTGAGTTCAAGGCCTGCCTGGTCTACAGAGAGTTCCAAGACAGCCAGGGCTATACAGAGAAATCCTGTCTCAAAAAACAAAACAAAAAATCTTGTCTATCAAAAAACATTGAACGGGCGGCAGTGGCGCACGCCTTTAATCCCAGCACTCGGGAGGCAGAGGCAGGCGGATCTCTGTGAGTTCGAGACCAGCCTGGTCTACAAGAGCTAGTTCCAGGACAGGCTCTAGAAACTACAGGGAAACCCTGTCTCGAAAAACCAAAAAAAAAAAAAAAAAAAACACAAAAAAAACATTGAAGCATACCCAGTTAATATGACAAACTCCTGCACAACAAAAAAGAACACACTCATAATCACAGTATTCACAAGTCTGAGGTCAGCTTGGGCTATACGGTGAATACCAAGCTAGCCAGGGTTGCATAGCAAGTGTTAATCCCAATAGCGAGAATAAGACCACTACCACACTTGGAGCCGAATTTGAAGCAAGCTTGCCTCTTATTGGGGTGTATCCAAGAGCTGGCCAGCAACTGCCTCCAAAGTTGGTTAAAGAGAGCAGTCCTGCCAGGCGGTGGTGGCACATACCTTTAATCCCAGCACTTGGGAAGCAGAAGCAGGTAGATCAGTGAGTTCGAGGTCAGCCTGGTTTACAAGAGCTAGTTCCAGGATAGCTAGGACTGTTACACAGAGAAATCCTATGTCAAAAAAAAAAGAAAAAAAAAGAAAAGAAAAGCAGCCACAAATCCTCTTTTAAGGAGCAAAAATCCCGGAGTAGTTTTACAAAAGGGAGATAATGGGGCAGTAAGGAAATACAAATAAATAAAAAATAAAAATTTAAAAAACCATGTGGTCACCCACCATGAGATTAGGAGGGGTCAAGGAGGGTCTGGATCAGTCAGGGTATTATCAAAATAAATCAAGGCCATGGGTTGGGGAAGGTTAGGTTCTAGGAAACAGAGCTACAAAACTCTCACAGTGAGCAGAAACTTATTTTTAAAAACACATAATGACTCCTGCCTTTAAAACAGAGTCAGGCAGGTTCCTCACAAGTCTGACTCAAAACTAAAAAAAGGAAAAATAGACCACACCACATTTATACTCAAGCAATATACCTCAAGTTCTAGGTGCCAATTAGGAGGGGAAAGAATTCTACTTAATTATAGCCTATATAGCAAATAAAACTTATAAACTGCCCTTGTATGACAATAACGCATTTTCACTTCAAACTTGTGCTACCGTATGATTACACACTGCCAAGTACTAGTTTACTGTTGTAAACTTTTCATACATATATCTCAAAAAAAAAAAAATAAATAAAGCAACACTTTGTTCACAAGGGGTCCACAGCTTTCTTTCAGTTACTGTACTACTCAGGCCAACCTCCAAGGAAACGCCCACATTCTTCAAGTAATTGCACAAAAGACATTAAAATTACTTTTTTTTTTTTTTTTTTTTTTTTGGTTTTTCGAGACAGGGTTTCCCTGTAGTTTCTAGAGCCTGTCCTGGAACTAGCTCTTGTAGACCAGGCTGGCCTTGAACTCAGAGATCCGCCTGCCTCTGCCTCCCGAGTGCTGGGATTAAAGGCGTGCGCCACCACCGCCCGGCATTAAAATTACTTTTAAGTCAAGTGTCCGAGCTATCTTACCAATATTAATTGTAGCTTGTCTGCTGATAACTTCATGTGAAAGTGGTGTCAACTTGGTGACGTCCTGCAATGAAATAGTTCAAAATACAAAATCAATATAAATCAGAAAAATCTTCCTTGACTTTATACTACTGCCCAGACCCAACTCTGCCCTGTATAAGCAGCACTTTTCTCCCAATGAAGTGCTTTGTCCCTTAACGGCTAAGACTAGGAACCCTAGGAGCCCTTCACTGTCGCAAAACACCATTCACTGAGAGGTCTGGAGATAAGAGGCCATCTAATCCTGGAGCCTTAGTAAGTCCTCAAGGGCCCAGCACAGTGGGCAGTGTAGTCCGGTTTCCAACCCTTTATAGACTTAATGACAATCTCGTGTGTCTCGTGCTGGCCTCCAGCTCGATAGGTAGTCAAGAATAATCTTTAACTTCTGATCTTCCTATTTGAATCTCTTAAGTACTAGGAATTACTGGCGTGCGTTTATGCACTTCTGGGGATGGAACTCCGGGATCGGTGCCTGCTAAGTAGGCACTCTACACAGTGAGGTGCAGCCCCATACTCCTTAATTATATTTATCATCAAAGCTTAGCCACACACTCTAGGAGTTTCAAGTCTCACAATCGTTCACCAGTTTGGGGACTAGGCAAGATACTGGCGGCGGAACTGGCACGCCTTAGACTTAATAGGGTCCGGCCTTAGGATGGCTCCTCTACCCCGTGCTCCAGTCACCAGGGCGGTGTCTTATCGCCACGCCCTCCAAGAGTCCATGCCCTCTCCCGAGCTCCCGCCGCAAATCGAGAACTCACTAATGTGGCGAGATCCTGTCGGGAAAGATGTGGCTGCCCGAGAGTCACTCCAACCTCACCCCCAGCCATCTTGCTCAGAGAGGAAGGAAACTGTTCGGCAGCAGCCTGATTTAACGCAGGTCCCCTTGGGCGGAGCGAAGGAGGAGCGGCGGGAAGGCGGACTAAGGCCCAGACCTGGTAAAAAAGATGGCAAATGCAGCACTGATCTCACTGCTTGGACTTCTCTGTTTGAATTTGCACAGGAACTACCCGCACCCTTACTCACAAACACGATACAATGTTTTGGAATGTATCCCTTGCGGTCCTGTTAGATTTTTTTTTGTGCAGGCAAAACTGAGGACAGCTCCAGGTTAGCTCCCCCCCTCCCGTCCCCCGCCTTGAGGGGAGGGTTATTAATGTGACACAGCACGCTGGACAGACAAGCCATTTCCGTTTCCTTTTGGTTCCAGCCGGAAGATTTTCGCGGCATCTGGGCTTCTCGCCTGTGTTGTAAAGTCAGAAAGTGGAAATTTCTCTTGTATTTTATTTCATTAATTTATTTACTCTGTTTTTTCCTATTTCTGTAACCTAATAAAGCAATATCAGCTCGGAATCCTCTTCCGCCTTGCTGGAGCTCTGGGTCCAGAGGATGACACCGCATGCTGAGCTCGCCACGCTCAAGCCTCGCGGTCCCTAGGGAGCTCGCACAGAGCGCCCTCTCGCGGAGACCTGGTGCTCAGGGTCGTACCGTTGGAGGGAAAAGTCCCTTCCTTGTTCCTTGGGAGAAGTTTCTAGGGATGGTGAGGTGATGTTAGTCTCCATCCGCGTGAATTTAGTTTCTGGAAGCCAGCTGTCAAAAGAGCGTCCGCACCTCTTTTTTTTTTTTTTAAAAGATGAACCTAGGAAACCCTCTTTTTTTGCATCAGTATTTAAAAATTTAAATATCTTTGATTAAAAAATGGGGCGATGAACTGAACAGAGAATTCTCAACAGAAGAAGTTCGAATGGCCAAAAGACACTTAAGGTCATGCTCAACCTCCCTAGCTATCAGGGAAATGCAAATCAAAACAACTTTGAGATATCATCTTACACCTGTCAGATTGGCTAAAATCCAAAACACCAATAATAACCTTTGCTGGAGAGGTTGTGGGGTAAGGGGCACACTCATCCATTGCTGGTGGGAATGCAAACTTGTGCAACCACTTTGGAAAGCAGTGTGGCGGTTTCTCAGGAAATTCGGGATCAACCTACCCCAGGACCCAGCAATTCCACTATTGGGAATCTACCCAAGAGATGCCCAATCATACAACAAAAGCATATGCTCATCTATGTTCATAGCAGCATTATTTGTAATAGCCAGATCCTGGAGACAGCCTAGATGCCCTTCAGTGGAAGAATGGATGAAGAAACTGTGGAATATATACATGCTAGAATACTACTCAACGGTAAAAAACAATGACATCTTGAATTTTGCAGGCAAATGGATGGAAATAGAAAACACTATTCTGAGTGAGGTAACCCAGACCCATAAAGATGAACATGGGATGTACTCACTCATATTCGGTTTCTAGCCATGATTAAAGGACATCGAGCCTATAAGTTTGGGATCCTTGAGAAGATAATAAGAAGGTGAACTCCCAAAAAAGATATAGTAATCCTCCTGGATATTGGAAGTAGACACGATCGCCAGGCAAAATTGGGAACTTGAGGGTTGGGCAAGACTGGGCCAAGGGAAGATGGGGAGAGAAAAGTGTGAAGGGGAGAGCGGGGGGAGCTCGGAGGAATGGGGTGCTTGGGATATAGGAAGGGTGGATATGAGAGCAGGGAAGCATATATCTGAATTTAAGGAGCTACCTGAGGGTTGTCAAGAGACTTGACCCTAGAGGGGTTCCCAGGTTTCCAGGGAGACGCCCCCAGTTAGTTCCTTGGGCAGCTGAGGAGAGGGAGCCTGAAAAGGCCAGTTCCTATAGCCATATTGATGAATTTCTTGCATATCACCATAGAACCTCCACCTGACGATAGATGAAGAAAATGACAGAGCCCCACCTTGGAGCACCGGACTGAGCTCCCAAGGTCCTGATGAGGAGCAGAAGGAGAGAGAACATGAGAAAGAAAGTCAGGACCGTGAGGGAACCTCCAGCTGGCGACAGATGGGGAAGGTGACTGAGCCCCACATTGGAGCACTGGACTGAGCTTCCAAGGTCCCGATGAGGAGCAGAAGGAGCGAGAACATGAGGGAGAAAGTCAGGAACGAGAGGGGTGCGTTCACTCATGGAGACGGTGGGACAGAACTAATGGGAGATCACCAACTCCAGTTGGAATGGGACTGATGGATCATGCGACCAAACCCGTCTCTCTGAGTGTGGCCAACAGCGGGGGCTGACTGAGAAGCAAAGGACAATGGCTCTGGGCTCTGATTGTTCTTCATGGACGGGCTCTGTGGGAGCCTTCTCAGCTTGGTCGATCACCTTCCTGGACCTGGGGGGAGTTGGGAGGACCTTGGTCTTAGCATAGAGTGGGGAACCCTGATGGCTCCTTGGCCTTGAGAGGGAGGGAGGGGAGGTATGGGTGGAGGGGAGGGGAGGGAAGGGGGAGAAGGAGGGGAGAGAAAGGGGAGAAGGAGGGGAGGGAGGGGGGAGGAGGAGGGAAGGAGATGGAAATTTTTAAATATAAAAAAAATAAACCATAAAAAAAAAAGATGAACCTAGGAAACCCTCTTTTTTTGCATCAGTATTTAAAAATTTAAATATCTTTGAGATCTTACTTTCATCGTCTGTTTAAAAAGAAATGATGTTTTCTGTGAGTGCTAGCGCCCACACAATCTCTGCACTCGGGAGGCAGAATCAGGAATTTATGAGCTCGAGGCCAACCTGTGTCATGTACAGAGACCCTGTCTTAAAAAAGGGAGGTGGGGGTGGGGTTAAGAACATAGTTTGGGCAGAAAGTGGTTTCCCTGGCATGTATGATGCTATAGGTTCACCACTAAAAAGAAAACGATCTTTTAAAATTCTCTCTGTTTTTCTTTTGAGACAGGCAGGCTCTTATATATCCCAGCTGGTCATGAACTTGCTTCGAATCACAGGATGACCTCGAACTTTTGCCTCTCCTGCCTTCTCCTCCTCAATGCTGTGATTACAGGCTTTTGATGATGTGCCTGGTTCATTGGGTGCTGGGGATCGAACTGAGAACCTCACCCATGCTGGGTAAGCACACTTATCAACTGAGCTACACCCCCCGCCCCAGCCCCATCTTGCATTTCTTTCTTTTCTTTTTGTTTTTTGTTTTTTCGAGACAGGGTTTCTCTGTAGCTTTGGAGCCTGTCCTGAAACTCGCTCGGTAGACCAGGCTAGCCACGAACTCAGAGATCCACCTGTCTCTGCCTCACAAGTGATGGGATTAAAGGTGTGCATCACCACTATTACGGATTTGCTGCGGGTCCCCGGCAGCTTGCTGCGGAGTCGAGACCACGTGGCAGGTCCACAAACAAAGGTGGCTGGTCCCCAGCCATGTGGTGGCTGGCTGGTCCCTGGGAGGCACAGATACTTCGAGTCTCCGGGACTGCTGGGGACCTGAAAGCACCCAGTCCCACAGTCCGCGTGAGGCAAACAAACGGCGACAAAGGGATAGGCGGCTGGTGGGAGACACAGAGACAGGCACATCATGTAAAGTTGGACTTAGGTGGGTTATGGAGGGGAAGGCAAAAGGGGAGAAGGGGGAAAGAGAGAGGGGAGAAGAGGAGAGACAGAGAAGGGGGAAGCGGAAAAGTGGGGAGAGAGGCAGAAGCTGCCTCTTAGAGAGAGGGACAGGAAAGAGAGAAAACTCAGGCTGCAAGCAGGAAGGAAGACCTGCCTGTCTCAGCAGATGGGGAGGGAGTGGGCGTGGCTTGTCTCTTAAAGAGACAGAACAACCATTACAAACACCGCCCAGCTCCCATTTTGCCATCTTGCATTCTGAACAAGTTTCTGTTTATAAACTCACCTTCATCCTCCTTTATCTTTTCTTTTAAGTCAGTGGCTATTTGTAACCCCAAATAACTTTTTTTTTCTTTTTGGTTTTGGTTTTTTGAAATGTTTCTCTATGTCGCTTTGGAGCTGTCCTGGAACTCGCTCTGTAGACTAGGCTGACCTCGAACTCAGAGAGATCCTGCCCTGCCTCCCTGAATTCTGGGATTAAAGGCGTGTGGCACCACCTCCGGGCCCAAATAAATGTTTTTAAGATTTATTTTTATAGATCTGCCTGCACATTTGCCTAAATGCCAGAAGAGGGCACCAGATCTCATTATAGCCTATAGGGCTGGAGAGATGGGTCAGCAGTTCAGAGCACTGGCTGCTCTTCCAGAGGTCCTAAGTTCAATTTCTAGCAACCATATGGTGGCTCACAACCATTTGTAATGAGATCTGTTGCCCTCTTCTGGCCTGCAGACACACATGCAGGCAGAACTCTGTATACATAATAAATAAATCTTAAAGAGAGAAAAGGAGGAGGGAAGGAAGCACCATAGGGCAACCAGGCATGGTGCTGCATGCCTTTAATTCTAGCGCTTGGACCGTGCAGTTCAAAGCCTTTTTTGGTTAAGTAGACTCTGAGGGCAGCCTGGACTACATAGAACCTATCTCAAAAAGACCAAGAATGATGATTAAGTGTGAAAGGTCAGGGTAGAGTGCTCTCTTGGCATGCATGAAGCCCTGCATTCATTTCCCCGTGACAGCTGTGGTGACAGTCCCCTTAAACTCAGGAGGCAGAAACAGGGAGATCTCTGAGTTCCAGGACAGCCTGGTCTATATATTGAGTTCCAGATCCTTTCTCAAAACAAACAAACAAAAATACAAAAAAAAAAAAAACCCAACCACAATCCTAGCACTCAGGAGGCAGGGGCAGACAAATTTCTGTGAGTTTGAGTCTAGCCTGGTCTACAGAGTTAATTCTAGGTCAGCCAATGCTAAACAGAGAGATCCTGTCTCAAAACAATAAAATATTAATATCTATTAATAAAAACATTAAAACCCTTATTAAAAGGCTGAAGCAGACTGGGTGGTGGTGGCTCACACCTTTTATCTCAGAGCTCCCAGGGAGAGGCAGGCAGATCTCTATGAGTTCGAGGCCAGCCTGGTCTTCTGAGAGCTCCAGGATAGCCGAGGTTACCCAGGAGAACACTGTCTCGAAAACAAAACAAAAAAGAAAAAAAAGAAGAAAGCTGAAACAGGAGCATCACAGTCTCAAAATGAAATGTCCCCAACAAAACACTATTTTTGTTTTATGTGTATGGATGAGTTTTCCTGCGTGACCTTCTTACTATGTGCAAACCCAGTACCAGTGTTGAACAGAAGAGGGTGTCAGATCCCTTGAAACTGGAGTTACAGTTGTGTGACATGCCAGCCACATGGGTGGGAAACCTGGGTCCTCTTCAAGAGCAGTAAGTGTTCTTAACCACTGAATTATCTATCACTCCGGCCCCACGGTTTTAATTTGCATTTTTTCCTGTTTTTTTGAGATAGGGTTTCTCTGTAGCTTTGGAGCCTGTCCTGGAACTAGCTCTTGTAGACCAGGCTGGCCTTGAACTCACAGAGAGATCCACCTGCCTCTGCCTCCCAAGTGCTGGGATTAAAGGTGTACACCACCACTGCCTGGCAGTCATCACATTTATATAGCAAAGTACTTTTTACCACTGGGCCATCTTCCCACCTTGGATCCTAGCTTTTAATGTTGTATATATACTTGTGAGTGTGGGTATAGGTCATGAAACTAAAAAAGAAACCACAAGAGAGAGAAAAGAGCTATTGAGGAAGGGAAGAGGAAAATAGGACCCATGTGGCATGCAATTGAAAAAGAAGCCACAGAGATGAAAGGGTACAAGGGACAAGGGCAGTGGATGGGGAAGAAGAGCAGGGAGGAGGATCAATAAGAGCAAAATATGTTTGAAAATCCCATAATGGGCCTGTAAGATAGCTCAGTGGGTAAAGGAGCTTGCTGCCAAACCTGACCACCTGAGTTCAATCTTCAGATCCCACACAGTAGAAGGAAAGAACTGATTCCCCCCAAGTTGTCCTTTGACCCCCCCCACAGGCACTGTGGTACAGGTACACACAGACACATGCACGCAGACACACACTAAATACATGCATGCATGCATACATACATACATACATACATACATACATACATAAACTAAAGCTGGGGAGATGAATTAGTAGTTAAGAGTACTTGCTGTTCTTCCAGAGGACCTGAGTTCAGTTCCCAGCACTCAAGCTGGGTGGTTCATAACCACCAGGAACTCTACCTCCAGAAGACTGAAAACCCTCTTCTGGCCTCCACTGGCACAGCAACAGACCCTCACACAGACACACCCATACGCATACCTGAAAAAAAATCTCTAAAAATCAATGAATAAAGTGTAATAAAATATTTTTTAAAGAAAATGGAATAATTAGCCAAGCATGGAGGCACACACCTTTAATCCCAGTACTCGGGAGGCAGAAGCAGGTGGATCTGAATGAGTGGAGGTCTACACAGCAAGTCCCAGGTCAGCCAGGGCTACACAGTGAACTCTTGTCTCCACAAACAAAAGAAAATACCATATTGAAACCTATAACTTGTACAGCAATTAAAGATTTTAAAATATTAAGAAATCTTGAGGGGCTGGCGAGATGGCTCAGCAGTTGAGAGCACTGGCTGCGCTTCCAAGGGACATGGTTCAAGTCATGACAGCTCAAAGCTGTCTGTAGATCCTGTTCCAGGGGATGTGACACCCTCACACAGACACATATGCAGGTAAAACACCAACATACACAAATACAAATAAATTATTAGAAATGTTTTTTAAAAAGAAATATTAAATTTACCAGGTGGTGCATGCACTTGGGAGGTAGATGTAGACGGATCAGTGAGGTCTACAGAGTGAGTTCCAGGACAGTTGGGGCTACACAGTGAAAACCCTTTCTCAAAAAAATAATGAATTCAAAATAGATAATGTAAGAGCTAAAAGCATAAGTTGAGAGATGGCTTATCAGTTAAGAGCAGTTAATTACTTTTAAAAGTTTTTAGATTTATTTATTACATATATATATATATATATATATATGAGTGATTTGCCTGAATGTATTTGTCTATGTAGCTTGTGTGTGTGTGTGTGTGTGTGTGTGTGTGTGTGTGTGGTTCCCACAGAGATCAGAAGAGGGCATTGGATCACTGGAACTATTGAGAATAGAACCTGACTTCTAGGCTGGAGTGATGGCTCAGTGGTTAGGAGCACTGGCTGCTCTTTCAGAGGACCCGGGTTTAATTCCTAGCACCCACATAGTAGCTCACAACTATGGCAGCTCACAACTGTCTGTAACTTCAATATCTGACACTTTTATACAGACATACATACAGCAAAACACCAATGTACATGAAATAGAAATAATTTTTAAAAATCACCATGGTAGAGTATATGCTTAACAGGAGGCTCTATGTTCAATAGTCACCACCCAACCAATCAATCAATAACCATCCTGATATTTAAAATGGAGAAAAGTCTAAAAAACTTGTTACCAAAGATGAGAGATAGCTTAGTGGTTAAGAGCCCCGGCTGCTCTTCCAAAGGACCCAAGTTCAATTCCCAGTACTCACATGGCAGCTCACAGCTGTTGTAACTCCACTTCAAGGGAATATGACGCTTTCTTCTGGTCTCTGTGGGCATTACACACACATACTTCGCTGACAGACATTCAGGGAAAACACTCATACACATAAAATAAAAACTTTAAAATTGGCAAAGTGTTCTCATATATGAATGCAAAAAGTGTGACTATAATTCCAAAATTTGGAAAGTGGAGTCAGGAGAATCAGCTCAAGGCCAGACTTAGCTACACAGAGGGTTCGAAGCCAGCCTGCCTCAACTCCTACCCCACCCATACTGAGATATGAATGACTAATCAATCCATGGGAAGATTCTGAAGCTGGGCATATATATAGCTCAGTGGGAGAGAATTTACTTAATATTCATGAGGTCCTGGGATCCTGGGATGGATCAGATTACCAGCACCATCACACCACACCCCCACCACCTCTCTGTCTCTGTCTCTCTCTCTCTCTCTCTCTCACACACACACACACACACACACACAAACACACACACACACACACGTTCAACAGTCATTAAAGAATGCAAATTAAACTGGGTGGTGGTGGTGCACGCCTTTAATCCCAGCACTGGGGAGGCAGATGCAGACAGATCTCTGTGAGTTTGAGACCAGCCTGGTCTACAAGAGCTAGTTCCAGGACAGGCTCCAAAGCTACAGAGAAACCCTGTCTCAAAAAACCAAAAATAAAAAATAAGTGTAATGATGACCAGAGTTAGGATCCCCAGATCCCAGATAAGTCAGATGTGGTGACATGTATATAATCCTATGGCAAGATGGGAACTGGGGACAGGAGAGTTCCTGGAAGCTTAAGAACCAGATAGCCTGGCCTATGCAGCAGCACACAAAAACCCTGTCTCCAAGGTTGCAGGCAAATACTGACGTTGGAGGTGAAAGATCTGGATAAATCCAGACCCCCCCCCCCCCGCAGCAGGAAAAAATAGAGCCAAAAATCTAAGCAGGGAGAGAGAATCAGAAATCTAGGATTAGCTGGTTCAGTGACTGTGTTTCAGGAACTAGCTGAAGATAAAGTTCGATTGTAATTTTGAGAATAACCTTGAGAAACGGGGAGTTTCCCCCTTGTGATTATCATTGGTATTTTTGGGATACTGTGTTTCAGAAACTAGCTGATTATGACCCTGAGAGTGATCTTGAGAGGCAGGGAGTTGTCCCCTTGTGATCATCACTGATATTTTCGGAATTTTCTGTAACACCCTCCCTACCCCTTTCAGGGTCACTGGGCTGTGGTTTCTTCCCTTAAAAAAACCTTCTCCCGGTCATTCAGGGTCGAACCCTTCCCCTGAGTGGGTTATGAGTCTCAGCCCCAGTGCACTGGTTCTCGTTTTGTCGATTAAACCTCGTGTGATTGCAGCAAGGACAGTCTCTCGTTAGTTACTGGGGGGGGGGGTGGTCATGTTATCCAGAGACTTGAGTGAGAGCCTCCCCACACCGGGGGGTCTTTCAGAGGCAGCCCTCTCACTTTCCCACTCATGCTAGGGCACGTGTGCCCACAGTCATGCACATAAATACACACATACACACAATAGTTCTTTTTTTTTTTTTTTTGGTTTTTCGAGACAGGGTTTCTCTGCAGCTTTTTTAGAGCCTGTCCTGGACCTAGCTCTTGTAGACCAGGCTGGCCTCGAACTCACAGAGATCCGCCTGCTTCTGCCTCCCGAGTGCTGGGATTAAAGGCGTGCGCCACCACCGCCCGGCCACACAATAGTTCTTTTAATCTATGATTTGTATATGCAAAAGAACATAAGATTTGAGTTCATTATTATGTCTGGCTAGAGAGGGAGGTTAAACCTACTCTTGTGTTTTGAATAGGAATGGCTCCTGCGGGTGGAGACTGCTCATTTGTTTCCTGACCACTCAAACCCGAATAATCACACAGAAACTATATTAATTGTGTTTTCATGCCTGGCCTACAGGGGATGGCACTATTGGGAGGTGTGGTCTTGTTGAAGGAAGTGTGTCACTGTAGGGGCAGACTTTGAGGTCTCTCTCATATGTGCTCAAGCCATAGCCAATGTGGTAGACAGTTCACTTCCTGTTGCCTACGGATCCAGATGTAAAGCTCTCAGCTCTTTCTCCAGCATCATGTCTGCTTGCATACCACCTAGCTTCCCACCATGATGATAATGGACAAAAACTCTGAAACTTTAAGATAACCTCAAACATTTTCCTTTATAAGAGTTGCTGTGGCCATGGTGTTTCTTCACAGCAATAGAAACCCTAAGACACCTTCTAATTTATTTACTTATTTATTTATTTTTTGTTCTCCAAGACAGGTATTCTCTGTGTAACAGCCCTGTCTGTCCTTGAACTTATTCTGTAGACCAGGTTGGCCTTGAATGCACAGAGATCTGCCTGCTTCTGCCTCCCAAATGATAGGTTAAAAGTATGCACCACCATCGCCTGGCAACACCTACCCTTTTATGTGTGGACATTCAGTTGTTCTAATAGTATCATTATAAAAGCTATCCTGTTGTGGAATATTAGTTGAAGAAAATAAAGAGCTGAATGGTAAATAGTTAGGCAGGAGAAAGGATAAGTGGGGCTGGAAGGCAGAGAGAATAAATAGGAGAAATCTGGAAAGAGAAGTTTGGGGAGCAACAGGAGAAGGAGAGGAGGACTCCAGAGACCAGCCACCCAGCCACACAGCAAGCCATGGAGTTAGGAGTAAAGAAAGTATATAAAAAAGTGTATGCCCATATTTCTTTATGCTGTGGCAGCCAGGCTCTGAAGCCATAGGCCCACCTGAGGTGGTCACACAGACCTGCAGACAGCCTGTCACTGTCCTCAGCAATAGCCAGGCTGTGCTACTCCTTCTCCTTTGTTATAAATGTAGATTACCTGGGGAGAGATGTTTGTTGACGTTGATGACTTTGTTGCAGGTGCTGTCCCTAGCCAGGCGTTCCCTGGAAAAAGAATATTAATGAGGTATCCACCTCGGTTAAGGGGGGGATTAAAAGATGTTTGATAATAAACGTGGGTAGATCTATAGGATGGAAGGAAGCCTGAGATGCCCTTCTGTGATGACTGTGTAAGCTGTGTCTGGTTATTCCTTGTGCCTCTGTACCAGTCCAGTTAGGAAATTATGTTGGGACCCACGGGCCCTGAACAGAAAGGTTAGAAGCCCAGGGGTAAAAGATGGATGAGATAATATACGAAAAGCTGGCCAGAAACTAGCTGGCTAGAATGAGACTCTTTGTATTTATTTGGGAGCTAGGTGGTGGACTCCAAAGAGCAAAGAGTAAAAAATCAACCACTACCCCTTTCTTATTGAATTCTCTTAGTACTTTTATATAAAAAGTAAATTGAAAAAATAAATAAAATTGAGAGCCGGGCGGTGGTGGTGCACGCCTTTAATCCCAGCACTCGGGAGGCAGAGGCAGGCGGATCTCTGTGAGTTTGAGGCCATCCTGGTCTACAGAGTGAGTTCCAGGACAAGCTAGGGCTGCCACACATTGGGTGTTATGGTTTTGGTCCCTGGTCCCTTTAAGAGACAAGCCATGCCCACTCCCTCCCTCATCTGCTGAGGCAGGCTGATCTTCAGCTTCCAGCCTGAGCTCGCTCTCTTTTCTATCTTCCTCTCGGAGAGGCAGCTTCGCTTCTGCCTCTCTCCCCACTTCTCCGCTTCCCTCCCCCACCCCGTCTCTCTCTCCTCTTCTCCTCTCTGTCTCTCTGTCTCTCTCTCTGTCTCCCCTCCTCCCTTCCCCCTTCATAACCTCCTGAATAAATATTCAACCTCACTCTGCATGCCGTGTCTATCCATGTCTCTGTCTCCTGCCTGCCCACCATGTGTCTCCCTGCCTGGGACCAGCCACTGCTGGGGACTGGCAGCCATCTCTGCCTGGGACTGGCTGCTCCCAGAGCCTGCTGCCTGCCGCCACACGGCCCGCCACCACTACTCTGGCCACCACTCTGGGACCCGAAGCCGTCTCTGCGTGGGACTGGCTGTTCGCAGGGCCCGCTGTCTGCTGCCACATGGCCCGCTACCACCATTTGGGACCTACAGCATTTCTGCTGCCTATTGCCACCAGGGACCTTGAAGCATTTTTTAAAAGAACAACATTGGGCACCAAATGAGTCATTTGCTGTCCTGCTAACCAGCTCCCAAATAATAACATAGGACTTACTATTAATTATGAAAGTTGGGCCTTAGCTTAGGCTTGTCCCACTAGCTCTTTTTTTAATGACTTTTCAAGACAGGGTTTCTCTGTAGCTTTGGAGCCTGTCCTGGCACTAGCTCTTATAGACCAGGTTGGCCTTGAACTCAGAGATCCCCCTGCCTCTGCCTCCTGAGTGCTGGGATTAAAGGCATGTACCACCATGGCCCGGCCTCCACTAGCTCTTGTAAGTTAAATTAACCCATTTATTTTAATCTGCATTCTGTCACGTGGTTTGTTACTTCATCTCTCCGTACTACTCATACTGCTTCCTCCACATCTGACTGGTGATTCTGGCTTCTGTGTCTCCTGGAATCTCTCGTGAATGCCTTGATTCACTTCCTCTTCATTTCTTCCTCAGAAGTCCCACCTATACCTCCTGCCTAGCTATTGGCCAGTTAGCTTTTTATCACAGAAATCACAGCAAATACATCTTCACATAGTGTATAAATATCACACAACAAATCTCTATGAATTCCATATGATCTATGAGTTCCAGGCTAACCAAGGTCCCATGGTGAGACCTTGTCTTGGGCTGAAGATGTAGTTCAGTGGTAGAATGTGTGTTTAGTATGCCCCAAGGTTGTAGATTTGATCTCTGGTGCCACATTTTTTGACACATTTTTTAAAGCATTCACATTGGCTAGAATCAGCCTATGAGAGAGAACATTTGAGTAAGTGTGCAATATAGTAGTGTTAACTATATACATATTGATGTGCAACTGAGTGATGGAACCTTTGCTTTTCCATCTTACAAAAGCAGGAACTTTATACCCACAATTACAGGGCTTTCTTGTTTTTTGAGACAGGCTTTTGCTATGCTGTCCAGACTGGCCTGGAATTTGTTGTGCAGTCCAGTGTGGCCTTGGACTCGTGACCTTCTACCTCAGCCTCCCTAGGGCTGGAATTACAGGTACGTGCTCTGTCTCACACACAGCTTGCCTAGCTTTTTCCTCTTCCTTTCCTTTTTCTCTTCCCCCTCTTTCTCTATGCTAGTGACTTAACCTAGAGCCTCGTGAATGGCCAAGCACTCACTGTACCACTAAGATACACAGCCTCAGCTTGATTGAGACTGGCTTGAATCTGTATATCAACTTGGGAAGAATTGGAATCTGACAGTATGTAGACTTCCTATTGCTTCTGTGATTTGCTTCACCCATGTTTAGCATTCTGTCATCTGTCACTAAGGCAGTACTCCCCACATCTTTAGGCAACATGAAGTCAGTGCTTCTGGAGGCCAAGTCTGAGCCCAGTGTTCATATATGAGTAATGTTGTGAATTTTTCTCTGTCCTGCCCTACCAGCTCCCAAATCACAACACAGAGACTTATTGTTAATTATGAAAGCTCAGCAGAGAGTTTAGGCTTGTTTCTAATTAGCTCTCATAGCTCAAATTAACCCATTTCTTTTCATTTACATGCTGCCATGTGGCTCATGGCTTGTTACCTCATCTCCTACATGTCATGCCTCCTCTGCATCTCCTTGGAACTCTGCCCTTCTTCTCAGTGGCCTTTGTACCTGGAAATCCTACCTAGCTGTTGGGCATTCAGCTTTTTATTAAAAAATCACAGTGACATATCTTCACATATTGGAAAGGTACCCTGTTTTTTAGTCAGCAACCCAATTCAAAGCTAAGGGGGCCAGAAATGTTTTAGTTTTTCTCTGCCCTGTAAACTACAAGTTTGGTGTTGAGATAGTTATACAATCACTGGTTTTTAATCTTCTTCTTCTTCTTCTTCTTCTTCTTCTTCTTCTTCTTCTCCTTCTCCTTCTCCTTCTCCTTCTCCTTCTCCTTCTCCTTCTTCTTCTTCTTCTTCTTCTTGTTTGTTTGGTTTTTCGAGTCAGGGTTTCTCCATCACTTTGGAGCCTGTTCTGGAACTAGACCAGGCTGGCCTCGAACTCACAGAGATCCGCCTGCCTCTGCCTCCCGAGTGCTGGGATTAAAGACATGTGCCACTACCAGCCAACTGGCTTTTAGTTTGTTAAGCACTTATTTGTGCTTGTTTAAGTGTGTGTGGATAAGGGTGGGGGCACATGTGAATACCACAGAGTGTGTGTAGCTCAGAGGAGACTTGGTAAGAGTTGGCTCACACTGTGAGTTTGAGGCTGGCCTGGTCTACAAAGCAAGTTCCAGGACAGACTCCAAAAGCTACGGAGAGAACACACAGAAACACTGTTTTGGAAAAACAACAACAAAAAAGAGTTGGCTCATTCCTTCAACCACGTGAATTTACCTCGGGTTATCAGACTTAGAGGCAGGCACCTTTACACTCTGAGCATGAAAAGACCTACAGTCACTTTAAAAAAGAATTTAGTCACAGCCAGGCTTGGTGGTGCATGCCTTTATTCCTATCAGAAGGATTTCTGTGAGATCAAAGCCAGCCTCGTCTACATTGTGAGTTCCAGGTCAGTCAAAATTTCATAATGAGATCCTGTCTTAAAAAAACAAAACGAAAACAAACGAACAAACAACCCAGAATTTAGTTTCTGCTGTGCATGGTGGCACATGCCTGTAATTCCAGCACTTGGGACGTTGGCACAGGACAGAGTGGGATGCTTTCTCAAAAATAAGGAAGAAAAGACATAGCGTGCTGGTGCCCCAACTGCAATTCCAGCCCTTAAGAGGTGGAAGCAGGGTGACCACCAGTTCAAGGCCATTCTTGGCTATAGAGAAAGTTAAGAGCAGCCTGACCTACAGGATACTGTCTTAAAATAAGTAATAAAATATTAAAAAGAGGGTGATGGTGGCTGGAAAGACGGGTTAGTGCTTAAGAGTACTTTCTGCTCTTCCAGAACCCTCTTTGGTCCTCTCACAACCACCTGAAATTCCAGCTCTGAGAATCAAGTGCCCTCTTCTGGCCTCTGTGGACCCACACAGACATGACTGTTGCAGGATTTTGTTTTAAAAAAAACACGTGACGTGTACAGAGCTCTCATAAATCACATAAAATGCAATCTTTTAAAAAATAATTTTACTGGAACTAGGTACCATGGCACATACCTTTAATCTCAGCACTTGGGTGCCATATCCCAGCCTTTTACTCTAAAGTGAGCTCCAGGCCAGCCAAGGCTATGTAAAAACGAAAAAGCAAGAAGAAGCTTCTTTTTTTATTTATGTGTTTCTGTGGGCACCTGCTTGTCTGTTTGTATGCCATATGCATGCAATGCTCTCAGGAGCCAGAAGAGGGCAACAGACTGTTTGGAACTATAATTTCAGGAGATTGTTAAACTACCCAGTGTGGGAGTTTAGAACTAAATTCAGGACTTCAGCAAGAGCAATAAGTGCTCTTAACCACTAAATCAATCTCTCCAGCCCCAGTGAAAATAAACCTTTAACTTAAAAGGCAGGAGCAGGTCTCTGAGTTCAAAGCTAGTTTATCTACATAGTGAATCCAAGCTAGCTAGGGCTACATAGTGAGACTCCAAGAAATACGCCAAGAGTCTGTATTCAAACTTATTTATTTTTGTTTTTGTTTTTTTTTTGAGACAGGGTTTCTCTGGGTAGCTTTAGATGTCCTGGAACTAGCTCTTGTAGACCAGGCTGGCCTTGAACTCACAGAGATCCACCTGCCTCTGCCTCCCAAGTGCTGGGATTAAAGGTACACGCCATCACCACCCAGCTCTTATTTGTATTCTTAACACCAGTCCCCAAACTCTTAAGTTTCAAAGAAATTTCTGGAGCCTTTTTACAGTTCACGGTGCAACATCATATAGCAACTCTTCACTGGTTCTGCTCAGCTTAACCCTGTCACTCTGTGAGCGTGTAGGTCAGAGGACGGCATGCTGGAGTTTCTCTCTTTCCTCCATGTGGGCCCCAGGGAACAGATTCATGTCGTCGGGCTTAGTGGTAGAAACTTTTGTCTACTGAGCCATCTCTCTGGCCCTGTTTTGGCTTTCTGAGACAGGGTCATTGTAGCTCAGGTGGGCTTGAATTGACTGTTTAGCTGAGGATGACCTGGGATCTCTGATCCTCTTGCTTCAACCTCCCTAGTGCTGGAATTACAGACTTTCACTAACATGTCCAACTCATTCCTTTTAAATATTTCCACTACTAGAAGACCTTGTCTATGATGATGTTTCAAAGTAAGAATATTCAGTTAACACAGTAATACTCATTGCATCTTCTGGTTTTTGTTTTGTGGTTTTTTTTGTTTTTGTTTTTGTTTTTGTTTTTGTGAGAGGGTTTCCCTGGCTGTTCGGGAACTCACACTGTAGCCTAGACTGGCCTTGATCTCACAGAGATCTGCCTGTCTCTGCCTCTGGTGTGCTGGGGTTGAAGGTGTGTGCCACCACCGCCCTGCTGGGTGTTTTCTTAATTGGTGATTGATGTGGTAGGCCCCACACATTGTGAGTGGTGCCACCCCTGGTGCTCCTGAGTGCTATAGGAAGGAAGGTTGGGCAAGTCATGAGGAGCAAGCCAGTAAGCAGCATTCCTCTGTAGCCTCTGCTTCAGCTCCCGCCTCCAGGTTCCTGGTCTGATGAGTTCCTGCCCTGACTTCCTGTGATGATCAGCTGTGATGTGGACATGTAAGCAAAATAAACTCTTTCCTCCAGAAGTTGGTCGGATCATAGTGTTGTTTTACCACAGCACTAGAAACCCTACCTAGGACCACAGTGGATGGTGGGGAATGTGGAGACACACATGCCAAGGTGCTGAGCCCTCAGTAAGACATTTATGCCACCCTCTCCGAGGCTCGGGGCTAAGAAGAGTGAAGTACCTGGAAGATAAGGAAAGAGCCACGCCTCTTCTGGGTATGGCACAATCAAACCGTCTGTACATCACAGCAACTGTGACTAGGTACAATAGGCCTAAATAAAACCGAATATATCATCAGTCTATTATAGATTGGGGGGGAGTTCACAACCCCCTACCCCTTCCTGCTGAACTATTGGCTCCTAACGGACTCTGGGGGTGGGACGGTCGTTGTCTTCTGTTGTGTACCCATTGATGAGCCCACCAGGCTCCAATGGATAGTTCCAAACCCATTGAACTATTTATGCATGGTCCTGGTGAAAACAGATCTCATAAAAAACGACAAAACAACAATAACAAAACAATGATTTAATGTGGAGACTTGTGGGGGTGTATGATAAGAGTTGGGGGGTATGGATTATTCATGCTGACTCAGGCAGTGGGGGCAGCTTTCCTGGCTGCACAGACCCCCTTTGTAGGACCTCCAGTTGCCAGGCTTCTGACAGCCCAGTCTGACCCATTGAGGCGTAAAACTGGCTAGCCCACTCCACCCCCAGGACCTCCAGCTGCCAGACCCAACCCTTGAGGAGCTCCAAGGGCCATGCCCCACCCCTGAGAAGCTCCAATGTCCTGTCCCCGCCCCTGAGAAGCTCCAATGGCCTGACCCCGCCCCTGAAAAGCTCTAATGGCCTGAGCTCTGCCCTGCTCCAATGGCCTGCCTCTGCCCCTGAGAAGCTCCAATGGCCTGATCCCCGCCCCACTCCAATGGCCTGACCCCGCCCCTGAGAAGCTCTAATTGCCTGAGCTCCGCCCCACTCCAATGTCCTGACCCCGCCCCTGAGTAGCTCCAACAGCCAGGCCCCACCCCTAGGACCTCCAACAGCTAGGCGCCCCCCAAGGAGTTCCAAGGCCAGGCCCCGCCCCCCAAAAGCTCCATTGACTAGGCTCCACCCCAGACTTCTCTAACAGCCTAACTTCCTTTGCCAAACCCTCTCACCAAGGTAGGAGAGTGGTCAGGCGCCGCCCTACAGAAAAAAGTCCCACCAATCCCTGATCGTGCCTTGAGATCAGGCCACACTAATCCCATCAAGCCCATGCCACCCTGGAAAGCTCCAACCCCCAAGAAACCCTATATAAGGCCTGCCTTCTGTTCAGTTCTCTGTTGCCTCTCACCTGAGCCCAGGCAACCATCTATCTGAGTTTTCCCTCCCAGTAAATCTGTGTGTGAAGTTTATTGTGCAGTGTGACTTTGTGGTAATCCTTGGCTCCTGACTGTCAGGATAGCTTTAGTCTCATTGGTGGGGTGACTCACATAGGCTCTCCTGGTGCCTGTGCTCCCCATTAGGGTCTGAGCCCCACTAGGACCCTAGCCCTCACCTCTGGTCCACCCACAACAGACTCACCTTCCTGCTCACCAATTGCTTGGCACCCCATCCACCAGTAGCAATTTGGTAATTCCCCCTTCTTCTCTTGGTCATGGAAATGCTTCCCTGAGTGAGGAAGTGAGCATCGAGTATCTGGCAGCCCTCTGGCACTCTTGGAACTGTGGTACCCCACAGCCTTGGTCTTTAAGGCCATGGTGGGTCTCTTCACCTGACCCTGTCCCTCTACCCTTGCAGCTGTAATCCTGCAGTTTCCTGTGCCTCTTCCTGCCCTCTTCTCCTGCCTTCCCTTCAGAGCTGCCCGTCATAATCCCACAACTCCTCTAGACCCTCTTAGCTAGACATTTCCTTTCTATTTCCCAATCTTCTGTGAGGTTTGTTGTGTGACTCTGTGGTATTCCTTGGTTCCACACTGCCAGGATACCTTTCCCTTAGGAGCTGCACCATTTGTATGGGTAGATTAAATAGGATGTCTGCTGTACATATATGAAATGACCAAAGAACAAACTCAATACATGTTAAAAACAACAACAAGAGAGATGACATAGGTTATTGTTTGTGGCCTTTGAAAAAGCAAACTATAGATAATCTCTTCTTCCCTTCTCTTGGCCTACATTTTCACCCTATTCAGTTATTAGCGGTCGTTGAAGAGCTTTCTGCTTCTTCTAAGTTTAGACGCAGCCTGTGACTGCCTTATTTACTCTTTATCCCCCCTATATTTCCTTCTGGACTGGATTTATAGATCGCCCCCTTTGAGAAGCCTTGCTCAATCTTTCCAAGCCTGGGTTCTACCAGACTACCCCATGTCACCTCAAACTATTGCCCTGAGCCCAGCTTTGAATGTTTTGAACCCTGATGGCTATCTCTAGGGGCTGTGGTGTTATTCTAAATACTGCTATGAGATAATTTGCTTCCTCAGTTTAAAGGGTAGAAATAAGCCTGAGGGTAACTCAGTGGTAGAGCCTTTACCTAGCCAGGCACAGGGTTCTGTCTCCAGCCTCTTCCCCATGCCCACTCCCCACCAAAAAAGAAAGGGTTAGTTGGGCTATCAAGAGTAGACATTAAAAACGTTTAGCATTTACATGATTTCAGGATAGGTCATGCTGAATTCTCTTTTTTTGGTCATGTAAATTTAAGTTTAATTCATTTTCCATGGATAGCTCCTATCCATTATTTTGAAATTTATTATTTTGAAATAATGCAATGTACAGTTTAGGCACCCTGTCTCTTGGGGTTACACAGATCCTGCTGAGTCATTCTGGTCATGAGGACTTAAGTTACTGATTTATTTTCCTTGAGTGGCTCCCAGGGTTTCTGCTAATACAATGTACACACTTGAAATGCCTCTCTTTGGGGAGTGGGTTACTAAGATCATGACGAGCCATTCCGGCTTTGCAATTACTAATTTGTTTTGCTGGTGGAGAACCTATGTTCCTGAAAAACAGTAACGTATGACCTTGCTAGGTATGACCTAAAGTATTTTTTTGCCTTTGTACTCAGGATCCTTTCTTAGTGTTTAAAGAATTACCCCATCTGAATCCTGGGGAGGGATTTGGGCTTCGTGATATGAGAGAATATAGGGGAACAACGTAAAGATTCTTACCGAATAACTAGAGATTGACATTAAGGGATGACAAGTGAGGAAAACCTTTGTGCAGACATCTCCAGAAGCCTTGACCTATTTAAAGAGATGGAAGTTTTGATGCTGTTCCCTTACAGTATTTACTTTTTCTGGAAAAGTGGGTCAGGTTTATGAATTAAGAGGTGGACAGAGAGTTGGAAAAATTTGGAGAAGTGAAGAGAGACCAGGAGGCCAGGGGAAATAGAAAAGAAGAGGAGCCAGTGCTAATGAAGGGTGCCAGTCACAGCCTAGATGCTTAAACACCAAACAGGACGCTTCCTTTATTCATATGCATCCCAATTTCCCATTAGTCATGCATCATAAGAGCTCAAGGTATTCTTTTGTTTTCAGAGGTAGGGTCTAGCTGGCTCAATTTCTGCATCCTCTTTCCTTAGCCTTGTTAGTTCTGGTACTGCAAGTATACACTACCACTGTAGACTTTCAACTTCTTAAAACATAAAACAAACAAAAAAGGAAGGGGGTAAGGGGGAGAATATAACATTGTCAATCCTCGTAATCCCCAGGTTATGATCGCCTTCAAATCCCAGCCCAAGTTTCTAGCATGTCTCAGGTCTGTCAGTCAGCCAGACATCAACAGACTGGGAAATATGTATTGTATTCTTTATTTAAAAAAAAGATTTTATTTATTATGTATAAATAATACAGTGTTCTGTCTGCATGTACACCTGCAGGTCAGAAGAGGGCACCAGATCTCATAGATGGTTGTGAGCCTCCATGTGGTTGCTGGGTCTTGAACTTAGGACCTCTGGAATGGCAGACACTGCTCTTAACCTCTGAGCCACCTCTCTAGTCCCATGTATTGTATTCTTAACACTTAGACTAGGGAGCTAAGAAAAGACAACACAGGCAGGGTACTCACACTTGTGATCCTAAAACTTGGGAGGCACAGTCGGCTTTGGGGGGCTCTTCCGGAATGAAGGAATTCCAGTTACTTTCCAGTGCGATGAGAAAAGTTGTCATGGTTGCCTAAGGATGTTGTTTCAGGACTAGAGAGACAGAGTACTCATTTAGCATGTATGAGGTCCCGGATTCAATCCCTCACATCTGACGTGTGCTAGGCAAGTACCACACCAGTGGTTCTCAACCTGTGGGTTGCCATCTCTTTGGTGTTGCATATATCCCGAATATCAGATATTTACATTATGATTCATAACAGTAGCAAAATTAGTTATGAAGTGGCAGCGAAATAATTTTATGGTTGGGGTCACCGCAAAATGAGAAGCTGTATTAAAGGGTTGCAGCATCACAAATGTTAAGAATCACACTGCACTACACACTACTGTGAGGTGGGGGCAGGAGGACCAAGGTTATTCTTCAAGGCCATCCTGGGATAGTTGAGAGACTGTCTCAAAAAAAAAAAAAAGAAAAGAAAAGAAAAGAAAAGGACCAGTGACAAAGACAAGTCTCAGCAGGTAATGGCACTAGCTACCACGTATTGCAACTTGAATTTGACAACCTAAATTCAACCCCCTGCATCCACATGATAGAAAGAGGAACCCACCTCACCCACCCCTTGCAAGCTGTCTGATCTCCATGGCTCCCTCTCCTACCAAATAAATGTATATAAATAAATAAAAGGATGTAGTTTCAATTACATACTGCACTTATGGTGGTGTTCTCAAAAGATTATAATGGAGCTGAAAAATCCCCACTACCTACTGATGTCTCAGCTATCCTAACAACTGTAGTGTAACACATTACTCCTGTTGTGGTTGATTCTGGTAGAAACGAACCATCATGCTGCCAGTCATAAAACCATAGCACCTTCGAGAAAGTATATGTGTGTATCATTCATATATATATATATATATATATACATATCAGATAAGGTCTCACTAGGTAACCCTTGGCTAGCCTAGAATTCATTATGTAGATGAAGTTGGCCTCACACAACAGTCTCTTGCCTCTGCCTCTCAAGTGCTGGAATTAAAGGCGCACACCGCCACATTAGGCATCTATCTAGGTTTGCCTAACAGTGAAATTGCCTGCCTATTGATTTCTCAGAACACATCACTGTTGTTGAGCAATGCCTGGCTGTAATTGAAAACAGGAATTACTGCTGCAGGTGTCAGTTTATTTAGATAAGTTTGTTTAGATAAGTTTATTTAGATAAGATAAAACTTAAATTTATTTTCCTTGGTGGAGGTAGAGGTAGGAGAAGCCAAAAAATATCTGCAAAGGTCAGAAATGATCAATGGGTGCCTTAATTTTAAACTGGTAGTATAACCAGTGGCTTCCACTAAGTATTTCTGTAATCTACGACTTCCTCACAAAGACCCATAATAAATTTACAAGAGTCGTATGCTGTAGTTCCATATTCTTAAATCAAGAAAATGTGATATTTTAGGGTCATAACCTTAAATTCTATAGCAGACTTGTAAACACACACACACACACACACTTCGTTCTTGCCTATTTTGACGCCAAACAAATCCGCTTTTTTAGTCCGCACTTTTCTCCCTGTGGTGAAGGCATGCCATTTTCTATGAGTTTTTTCATCTCTGGGAAATGTATCTGTGAAATATGTAATTACTATGCAATAAGCCGAGTGGAACTGTGACGCAACGACCCATTGCAAATTGCCTTATAGAAATGATGTCATTTAGTGTTGCTCTAGTCACTTTTATAACAGGTACTGTTGGCAAAGCTTCCCCTCATCCCATGGTGTGCAAGATGCGAAAAATGGAATTTTCCGGGTTTCCTAGCACTCAACTTGCGCACCCCGCGTTCGCCACAGCGCCTCAGGGCCCACCTCCCGGGCAGGCGAGGTGACACTGTCGCCGGGAAAGTTGTACCGCCGATCCTCTATAGCCCCGACGGCGGTGCTCGGAAGGGAAGTCTCATCGGCTCCGGACTACAGCGCCCTGCTACCTCTTTCCCTCGGAGCCCCTCCCCAGTCCCCGCTACTGTGACAGGCCCGCCTCAGGGACAAGGCGCGCAGTGGGCAGCGGGCAGCGGGCAGCGGGCGCGGGCGCGGGACAATCCTCCCTTTACTGGGCTCCCACACCCTGCTCCCGCTCCGTGGCGCCGGAAGTGACGCGCGTTCGGTTCGAAGATGGCGGCATTGGCGTTCGACCAGGGAAAAGGTAAACACCCGGCAGGCGGCGCGCTGGCCCCTACGGGGCACCCTCAGGGTTTCAGGAGACCTCTCTGGCCTCCCCTCGAAGCCGCGGCTTCCCATTCCCGCCCGCTCCCTCGGAGAGGCCGGCTTCCGCGTCCTCGATCCCGTGGTCCCGGGCCCCCTACCAGCAGCCCCGCCTCCCTGGGCGGGCCCCGGGCGGCTCCCGCGCCCCGCCGCAGGGGGCGCGAGGCCCGGAGCGGCCCCTGGCTCGTGGCCCCGCACGCCCCGCCCCTTTCCCGCCCCTTTCCCGCTTTCCTCCACCCCCGGCGTGGGTGATCCCGAGGCTCCGCGCGCTTCGGGGCAGAAACCCGGAGACGCTGTCGTCGACTTCGCTCCTGCTGCTGGCGTCTCTGCCGTTGCCTTCGACCCCTTCAGCTCTCTCCCGGTTCGTGGCCCTACGCGGGGTGCTCTCGCCGAACCCTGTTGGAGGGTGCCGCGAGACTCCCCCCCCCCCCCTCCCCGGTAGCGGCAAGTCTGGGCCCCGGCCCCGACGCCAGCCGTGCGCCTCCCGCCTAGCCCGACTGTCTGGACTCGCTACTTAAGCGCTGTCTTCTTTCCCAGGACTGCTTCTGAGGGGACCTCGGGTTCGCACGCTCGCCCCGCGCCGGAGCGCCCCAGCCCGGCCAGGGAGCGGCCCCTTGTAGAGGTCTAGGGAGCCTCCCGAGGTCCGTCCCGGCGCCCGGCGTCCGACCCTCCCACCGTTCGGCCCACCGGCCCGCTTCTTCCTGATGCAGACTGCCGTCCACTAGAGGCTGGACAGGACCCCCGAGGTGCGTAGCCGCCCCTGGCCGCCGGCCTGCGGAGCACGGGCTTTGCCCGCGGCCCCGAGGAAGGCACGGGCTCCGTGGCCCTTGCTGCACCGGCCGCGCTCAAACATTTCCTAAGACGCCGGAACCCGATTTGTCTTTGAGTTTACTTAAATTGTTTGAAATGTAAATTTTCTTTTTCCAGAGGAACAGAGAGAGGGAGAGACAGAGAGAGAGAGAGAGAGAGAGAGAGAGAGAGAAAAAGGAAGAAGCATAATTCAGCCATTTTTTGCAGCACAGAGCTGCAGGTACCATGATTATTTTCCCCCTAACCGGTTCCTTCCCTTTAAAAATCCGAGTTGTGCCTGAAATAGAACTGTGCGGATTGTGAGGCAATAAAGCGTGGAATCGGAACGTCTGGGGCCGCCTGGGTGGCTGAGAAAATCCCGTGCAGAACCTCAGTTTCTTATCTGAAACGTAGTCAATCAGAGCCACATCAGAGGGTTGTGAGGACTATATGAGGTCATATATGTAAAAATAATCTATAGCTGTAAAGTGTCGTCGCAAATGTAAGGTCATTTCTTTTTTTTTTTAGTACCCTTTGCTGGAGTGGTTAATGTGGCGAACTGTTGCTGCCTGTTAATTTCTATATTATAAGTAAATAAGTACGGAATAGCAAAACAGTGCAGTAATCAATGGCTGTTTAATAGGCACGTTGGCTGGTTTGCCTCCTACAAAATGCTAGCTGCTTCTTTAAAATAACGGTATTCTTTAATTCAGATCTCTTGTCATCTTTCTAGGCCTCTCAGGCCCTTTTCTGACTCAGAATATTTCTTATGTTTTTCAGTGTTTCTCTTTGCTATCTGATTTGCCGTTGTCATTTTCAAAGTGTAATGCTCTAATTGCAATGTTTGCTTTTCATGTCTAGGGAACAGGATGACTGAATGTTTCTACCCATTTGAAAATTGTTTTTGAAGAGCTTGCAAATGCATGCATATTTCTCTAATGCTTAATAGGTGTGATGAATTTTAACATTTTAGTTTTTAATGTAATATTTGTGTAATTCTATTTTCAATCACAACACTCAGTAGGTGCCTTGAGTCGCAGTTTGTCAGTGGTAAAGGATGTTAATTAATGCTCTTTATTACTGGTTAATTTGGCAGAAAAATAAGATAGTAATTGTGGTTTGAAAATATTTTGCTAGAGTTTCAAAACTGTAGGGTGTTTTGACTTAAAATAGTCAATAAAAAGTGAAAGGATCATTTTGGAGTATATTATTTTTAGTTTGTAATAAGTGTTTAATTCCCTAGTCTAATACCAGTTGTCTTTCACAGTATGCTTTTGCGTTTTGTAAAAAGACAGAATAATGTAAGGTGGGCAGGATTAATTTGGAAAAGGAACAGCCAACTTTAAAGTGGCTGCTTTTATATTTTGGATTTATCCCTTGTCCTAAAGATAATTTTGATCAATCACTACCAAAAATTTCAGAGTTTGACCTCTGCCTTGTTGTGGGTTATTTAGGGATGAAGTTGTGGAACCAAGACTGGCTTGACTAAATTCATGTGTGTTTAGAAGGGGGGAGTCCCATACTTGGTTTAATGTGTATAAATTGACATTGTACAATATAAATGAATAGTAAAATTTGTGCTAATAATTTCAAATCTGAATTTTTCTTTACTTAGGACAACTTATATCAACAAATAAAAATACATCATGACAGGTCGAGAGATTGGAGAAAGGAAAAAGTGTTATATTTTAGTACCTTTAACTTGAATTTTTCCCCTGATTTTGACCCCTCTCCCTATGATGTTGGTGGCCCACCCTCAGGTTTGAGCTTTCAAATTGCAAATGTTTCATGACTGAATGTTAAATTAGGACAATGAATCTTAGTCTGGGTTGGGGGCGTGTTGTAGATTAATTTACTACCAGACATTTCTTCAGAACTAGAATACCATAGCTCCTTTGGGCTTTTTTAAAAACTGAAGAACAGCAAATGCTGGCCATTGGTGAGGGCTTGCGGTACAACTCGGAGAACTCGGGAGGACACTAACTATGTAATATCATAACCTTGGGCCATTAACTTGACCTCATATTTTGGATCTTTTCATCTTTAAATTGAGAGTGGTTATAGAACATGGAGATTTGTGAAGTAAATTTCTTCATAGATCAAGTATTAAGCATTTACTATGTGACACACACTGTTCTAGGTGCTGGGGATTCAAGTTAGTAGTAATAGTTTTAACAATTTTTTTTGTTTTGGATTTTTTTCCCAGACAGTTTTTCACTGTAGCCCAGGTTTGCTTTAAAGTTAGGGTAATCCTCCTGCCTCAGGAGGATTACTGGCATGTACTGGCATTATAGGCATGTGTAAAACTATACGTGGCACAAAACAATTTTTTTTGAAGAGAAAATTAAAACTATGGTGGCCCATTTCTGTAGTTTTAGTACTAGGAGGTGGAGGCAAGAGGATCAGTTGAGAATCTTCTTTAATAGAGGCAGCCTGGAATATGAGACCCTATCTTAAAAATTTTTACTTCAGCATTAAACATACATTAGGAAAAAAATAAAGCAGAGATGAAGATGTGGATTCTTTGGTTGATGGAATAGAGGGGTTTTGTAATTTTTATTTATGCTTTGTTTGCTTTTTTTAAGGATAGGGTCTCTGTAATGTAATCTTGGCTGTCTTGGAACTCACTCTGACCAGGCTGGCCTTGAACCCACAGAGATCCTCCTGCCTCTGCCTCCTGAGTACTGAAAAAAGGTACCACCAAGCCCGCTGGGTTCTGTTATTTTAAGAGGGATTTGGGACAAGGTCTCATTGAGATTGATCTAAAAGGAGTCATAGATACCTGGGTAGAGTGATTCTAGGCAAAAAGGAACAAGCTGGGTGAGGCTAATTTTCTAGGAACAGCAGCAACAAAGGAAGAGTAGAAGGAGCTTATTGTTGCCATTTTAGGAACCAATAGAAAGGCTCCCATAGGTCATTTCCCATAGGTATACCTTGTATTGCTGTTGTTTCAAAAGTAGATGACCATGGGGCTAGAAAGATGGCTCAGTGATTAAGAGCACTAGTTGCTCTTCTAGAGGATCAGGGTTCAATTCCCAGCATCCACGTGTTGGCTCACAACTAAATGAAATTCCAGTTCCAGGTGATCCTAGACTCTTCTGGCTTCCATGGCCACTAGGCACTCTTATGGTACACAGACATATATGCAGCCAAAACACCCATACCATAAAATGAAAAAAAAAATTTAGATGACAGGGGGCCAGGAATGGTTCCCCGGATCTTTAATTCAAGCATGAAGAAGGCAAAGGCAGGTAGATTTCTGAGTTCAAAGCTCTCCAGGGCTACAAAGTGAAGCCCTGTCTCCAAATAAACAACTTTCTCCCAATAAAAAATAAGGAGATGGCCTTCTGTTTTTGTTTTGCTTTGTTTTTCTGAGATAGGGTCTCTACATAGCCCTAGTTGTCCTGGAACTCACTATGTAGACTAGGCTAGCCTTGAACTTAACAGAGATCTGCTTACCTCTGCCTGCAAGTACTGGTATTAAAGGTGTGTACCAACACATGTGGCAATAGATACCTTTTCAAGTTAGAATTTTTAAAAATTATTTTTTGTCTGTGTCTTTGTGTATGTAGGAGTGTACATATGAAGGTCAGAGGACTATGCAGGAGTTGGTTCTCTCCTTCCACCACGTGTAGCCAGGGATCAAACTCAGATCATCACGCTTGGTAGCAGGCTCCTTTACTCACTGAGTCATATCACTGGCCATAGGATGTTTAAAAAATACATTTACTTATTTGCTTGATTTATTGTATGCATACATGTACACAGGCTACACAGCATGAATGTGGAGGTTAGAGAACTACTTGTAGGAGTAGGTTCTCTATTAGCATTTCTCTGAGATGGTACTCAGGTCATCAGGCTGCACCACCTGAGTAAGCTGCTTTCTCTCTTTAATATGAGATACCTAAAGTTCATCAGGCTGGGGGTATATCTCAGTGATAGAGCACTTACATCCCGTGTGTGGAGCCCTGGGCTCTTGTCTGCAAGCCGGGGGGTGGGGGGATATAACTGAATCATTGAAGCAAACTAGGTCAGATAGAAAAAGTATCTTTTGTCCTTGATTATTATCTTTGAATTTAGTTAATACTGCATCATGGACTTATAGGAAATCTGTATCATAAACTCAGGAGCTTCCAAAAGATTGTGTTAGTTATATAATTCTTGGGGAGAATGAAAATGCTAACAGTGCATGATTTGTGATTTCATGTTAAAATGCAGCTTAGAAGATTTGGGATTTTATTTCCCAATAGAGACTTTTCCTAGAATTCTCACTGGATCCAATCTCTAAAGACCAGGGAAGCTGTTTTCCATGACATCACTCTTGGACTACTTCTCGCAGTAAGGAATAAGTAAAGGAGCATTAAAGATGAAAAATAGCATTGAAACGGTTGAGGGTTTTTTCTTAGTTTTCTTATAAGGTGATTAGATACTAAACATACCTGTAAACTGAAGTAATTTGGGTATTAGGTGCCAATCTTGAGGCTGGAGGACCAGATCTTTCTAAATTTGCAATTTAGTACTGAGTTAAAAGAATATTTTGATAATGAGAGTTTCAGTATTAAACAAATAAGCAGTCCTTTCCCGCGCATTCAGCTTGTGTTCTTTCCCAGCTTGAGTGGTTGTATGTATTTAAGGATAAAAGGAATGCTTATTAGAGCTCAAAAAAAAATTCCCGATTTCTAAATTTTCTTTTACCATCAGTGTACTGAGAAATGGCTGATTTGAGATTGTTGAATTAAAAATTATTGGCTAGATTATAGAAATTGTGTGAGATTTTATGATTTGGAAATCTTATCTTTTAAAAATGCTAAGCTTTTCATTTTCCTTTCAATATGGAAGTATGGCATTTCTAGCATAGGTGTCATTTTTGTTAGAAAAATTTAATAATGAAGGCAGTATGGAATCATTTACATTTTTCATTGAGGTTAAACATTAACCTTTTGAGAGTTTAGCTTTTATACTGAACAGCTTACAGTTTTTTTAGTTTTCAGGCAGCTTTGGGAGGAATATGAAAACAATAAGTGACTACGTAGGTCTTAAACATGGAGCTTAGTTGATTTTACATCTTCTATTTAGTTGTGTAGAATTTTGCCTTCAGATCAGAATGGTAGCCTTCTAACTAAAAGGGAAGCATTTAATTTCTATGCCTTTAATTTCCTTGCAATGTTACCCCCACCAGACTTCTTTCTTTACTGGTCACTAGAGAGTTTAAACTATTAGAAATTTTTGTGATATAAATAGCTTTAATAGTCTTTGAAGGCAGGTGTGTGTGTGTGTGTGTGTGTGTGTGTGTGTGTGTGTGTGTTTTGTGTGGTCACTTATCTCTTTATCATCCCTTAATTGATACTTGAGATCTCCCGAAGCCTTTTTATATCTCTTAAAATTTATTTGGATTCTAAACAACTTTGGTTTATGTGTATTGATTTATGTAGAAACTGATACTATGGAATTTAAAAATATTTGTAATTCTTTTGAAAAGTAGTCCTCTTAAAGTTATATAAATTATGATTTTTAATGAAAAATGTGTATCGTCTAGAAAGTTAAGATCTTGAAGTCAGGTGTAGTGGCTCAGGTCAATAATCCCAGCACTTGGGAGATTGAAAAAGAATTGCTGAGTTCAAAGTCAGCCTGTACTAGGTTGAATCCCTGTCTCAAAAAAACACAAAACAAAGATTCTTGATAATTGGATTATTGCTGACTATATTTTTCCAAATCTTTCTATAACATTTGGTTTTATAAAAAGCATGACAGGTATTTACTTTCTGTGCATTCTTCTTAAACAAAACCTCGAAAATCATAGAGGAAAGGTGAAAGAGATAACTTCTTGAGAGGGGGACTCTGGGCGTTGAATTTAAGAAATTCATGTGTGCTACTAGGTTAAGTGTGTTACCTCTGAGCTACATATCCTAATCCTTAGAACTATTTTTTGTTAGCCCCAAAGCTTTTGAAATATTTTGAGAATAATTTTGACCTTGACAAGTTTTTTCAGGTGATTGTGACCCCAGTTCTCTCTAGAATATATCATATGCCCAAAGACATGAATCAGTCTGTGTCTGTCTCTCTCCCATCTCCCCCTGCCGGTGTGTATGTGTGTGCATATGTATGTGTATGTACTGGGAATTGAATAGGGCCTTCAGTCACCAAGGTATGAACTACGTCTTTAGCCTCTTGTAGCCTCTGCAGTGCCAAGTTGATACAGCAAGATACACTATACAGTATTTCCGTCCTAGTAGTATAAGCATGCCTTGTAATTTAGTCTAATTTAGGTTCATTCCTCTTTTGGAAAAAAAAATCTATTTTAAATTCTGAAGGCCAAGTATAGACTATGTACACGTTGGGTTTTTAAGCCATTATTTGCCCTGATCTGAAGATCCATTATGAGAGGTCAGGATATAGAGTTTCTGAACATTTAACATTTTATGTGTTAGTAATATTTTTTCTCAAAAGTCCCTTACTGGATATTTTCCCTGTCCTCATTGATCATAGAATTAAATATTTGGGTTTTCTGCTATACATCTTAGAATTATTACTTTCTTTCTAAAATTGGTATAATTATATGGATAATTTTAATATAAGGTTTTGTATATTTCCTTTTTAAAAGTCTTGCTTTTCTTAGTTATTTGATTTACTTAAATGTGTTTTTTGTTTTATAGTTCTCTTTTTTTGTTTGTGTTTAAACCTTGCCATTCTGTTTTTTTTTTCTTTGTAGTGTCCAGGGTATGGATTGTGAACAAGTTGGTTTTATTTCACGTGTTCATTTGTAAGTTTGGTTATTTGATAGTTTTTTATCACAAGAGAAACAGGTAAAATTGTTTTTAATATATTTTATTCAATATAATAAGTATATCTAAGGTAAATAGCAAACACAATATAAAAAGATTCTCTTACATTATTTTTTATATCCGCTCTTTCCTTCTATCATTGTTATATAACCTATCTTTTTAACACTTAACTAGATGTATGGCCTCAAATAAAGTCTGTTTATTCATAAACCTTAGTGTCTTCATCTATCAAGTAAGTTACAGTTGGTCTGGTTTATGAGAAGGTGGGCTGTGGTTCAAAATGCTGTTAGTAGGGAGAAGAGAAGGTTTCTATGAGGTTAGCAGGATTAGATTTATTATTCAACTCCTAAATAAAAGTGTCAAGTTTACTATTGGGCTTGAGTAGGCACCAAGAGGAAAAGGTGCAGTACTAATAGTGTGCTTTAGGTCTGTGCACTATGGTAAGTGCTTTATGTGCATTAAATTCTCAGAGCATCCAATATTGTAATAGATCCAATATTGTAATAGTAATAGATTCTATTACTATTAGTATCCTCATTTTACAGATGAGGACATTAGGCCACGGAGAAGCTAAATAGTTTGCTCTACGTCACAGAGCTAGTAGAAGAATAATCACAGTTTGATCTCTTGAGTGTGACTCTCAATCTGGACTTTGACTCTTGCTTTCATTGAGAGACTGTATGGTATTATCATTTCATCATGAAGTATTTTATAATTTTCTGCTTCCATACATGCTTTCCATAAAAGTATAAGTTACTGATCCTGGTCTGATGCTGTTAGTCTTATTTGAAAAGTTCATTGAGTTTCCTAGGTGGAAAAAAATGAATGCATATGCCCCAACTGTCAGAAATTACTTTAGAAGTTAATTTAGATCAGATAGACTTGATAAAAGTATTGGTGGAACTTTAAAAGTAGCTATAGTTTATTTATTCACTTATTTATTTTGTTTTTTCAAGATCTGGCTTCTCTGTGTAGCCCTGATTGTCCAAGAACTTGCTTTGTACACTAGGCTGGCCTCGAACTCAGATCAACTCTGTCTCTAAGTGTTGAAATTAAAGGTGTGAGCCACCCCTGCCCAGCTTTAGTTTGTTGGGTTTTGGGTTTGGGTTTTGGTTTTTCGAGACAGAGTCTCTCTGTAACAACTCTGGCTCTCCTGGAATTCTCTACATAGACCAGGCTGGCCTCAAACTCACAGAAATCCACCTGCCTCTGCCTCCCGAATGCTGGAATTAAAGGCATGCGCCACCACTGCCTGACTTAGCTTTAGTTTTAATATGTATATAAGAGCATTGCGTATCTATACAATCATATAAAAAGCAGAAAAACAAATGGGAGTATTATGCCTCAAAAGTTCAGATATTGTCTAATGCTTTCATTTTTTACAGAGACAGAATAATAAGAAATCTTAAGTAACTAACAGGTATTTCTGTGCTAAGACTTACTTAGGACCCTTGGCTTTAAGTAGAAATCAGCCCAGGTAATAAAAAGTAAAACTTTATTTCAAGAACATAAAGATTCCTTTCAGATGTGGGGACTGGGAAAGTACTCTTTGTACTCTTGTCTAGGCCTTCTTTCTTAGTTGACTGCTTTTCAGTGATAATTAGGCCACAAGTGGATGCCTATGGCTGCTCTTTAACATGTTTTAATTCTAGTCATACATAATCAATGTATACTTCTTTTTTCCTTTCTCCTGTCCCTTGCCTTTCCAGATTTCTTGACAAAGTGGTATTCATCTTGGTTCATATTTCCCAGGTGGGTCTGACCATGTGGGATTGGGGATAGAACCAAAGTGAAGTTTACCTGCTAGGAATTCCAGACAGGCTTGGCAAACAGGAAGGTACCCAGTACCCCAGTACTCAAGACAGGTAACCTGCTTATGTCTTCAGTGTTTTTTTTCTTTTTTCTTTTCTTTTCTTTTCTTTTTTTTTTTTTTTTTTTTTTTTTTTTTTTTTTTTTTTTGGTTTTTCGAGACAGGGTTTCTCTGTAGCTTTGGAGCCTGTCCTGGAACTAGCTCTTGTAGACCAGGCTGGTCTCGAACTCAGAGATCCGCCTGCCTCTGCCTCCCGAGTGCTGGGATTAAAGGCGTGCGCCACCACCGCCTGGCTTCAGTGTTTTGTTTTTGTTTTGTTTTTTTGTTTTTTTTTTTAAACCAGGAAGTTTCCTATTGCTTCATTGCCATATGATATTTTTGCCATAGTTAGCTGTTTTGATTACTTTCTTTAAAGAATTATTTATTTATTATGTACACAGTGTTCTGCCTGCACATATGCCTGCAGGTAAGAAGAGGGTACCAGATTTCATTACAGAGGGTTGTGAGCCATCATATGGTTGCTGGGAATTGAACTCGGGTCCTCTGGAAGAGCATACAGTACTCTTAACTGCTGAGCCATCTCTGCATGCTCCTTGATTTTTTTTTTGAGACAAAGTCTCACACTATAGGCCAGAATGGTCTGCAACTGTCGCAGTCCTTCTGCCTCAACTTTCCAAGTAGCTGGGAGTACAGACAAAATCCACATGTGGGTCTGGATTACTTTTTAATATCTCTTCCAAGGGGACAATAAACTTGAGACAGGCCTGAAGTGCATAGCCTGTCCACAAAACAAAAAAAATGAACCCAGGAAAGGGATTGAATCTGGGGCCTTGCACATACTGAGTTGTATTGCAGTCCACATATCTACTTTAAACATTTTCATTTAGAGCCAGGCAGTGGTGACACATGCCTTTAATCCCAGCACTTGGGAGGCAGAGGCAGGTAGATCTCTGTGAACTTGAGGCCAGCCTGGTCTCAGAGCAAGTTCTAGGACTGGCTCCATAGCTACTGAGAAATACAGTCTCAAAAAACCAAAACAAACAAACAAATTTTCTTTTAGAGGCGGTTCAGTGGTTAAGAGCACTTGTTGCTCTTGCAGAAAGTTAGTTTGATTCCTAAAACCCACATGGTGGCTCACAAACATCTGTAACTCCAATTCCATCCATCTAGTGCCTTCTGAACCAGCCATGTTCATGATGCACATACATACATTTGTGCAGGCACAACACTCATACACACAAAATAAATGAACCTTGAAAAAAGGTCTTTTTCCATTTAAATGTTTTTTCATAAAGGTGAACATTTTTAAAACCTTTTTATATAGTAGTAACTATTACATACACGGGATCATTTTTTTCCTTCCTTAATTTTTTTTCTCATGGTTTATTTTTTTTATATTTAAAAATTTCCATCTCCTTCCCTCCTCCTCCCCCTTCCCTCCCCTCCTCCTCCCCCTTCCCTCCCCTCCTTCTCCCCCTTCCCTCCCCTCCTTCTCCCCCTTCCCTCCCCTCCCCTCCACCCATACCTCCCCTCCCTCCCTCTCAAGGCCAAGGAGCCATCAGGGTTCCCCACTCTATGCTAAGACCAAGGTCCTCCCAACTCCCCCCAGGTCCAGGAAGGTGATCGACCAAGCTGAGAAGGCTCCCACAGAGCCCGTCCATGCAGAAGAATCAGAGCCCAGCGCCATTGTCCTTTGCTTCTCAGTCAGCCCCCGCTGTTGGCCACATTCAGAGAGACGGGTTTGGTCGCATGATCCATCAGTCCCATTCCAACTGGAGTTGGTGATCTCCCATTAGTTCTGTCCCACCGTCTCCATGAGTGAACGCACCCCTCACGTTCCTGACTTTCTCCCTCATGTTCTCACTCCTTCTGCTCCTCATCAGGACCTTGGGAGCTCAGTCCAGTGCTCCAATGTGGGGCTCAGTCACCTTCCCCATCTGTCGCCAGCTGGAGGTTCCCTCACGGTCCTGACTTTCTTTCTCATGTTCTCTCTCCTTCTGCTCCTCATCAGGACCTTGGGAGCTCAGTCCGGTGCTCCAATGTGGGGCTCTGTCATTTTCTTCATCTGTCGTCAGGTGGAGGTTCTATGATGATATGCAAGAAATTCATCAGTATGGCTATAGGAACTGGCCTTTTCAGGCTCCCTCTCCTCAGCTGCCCAAGGAACTAACTGGGGGCGGCTCCCTGGAAACCTGGGAACCCCTCTAGGGTCAAGTCTCTTGACAACCCTCAGGTAGCTCCTTAAATTAAGATATATGCTTCCCTGCTCCCATATCCACCCTTCCTATATCCCAAGCACCCCATTCCTCCGAGCTCTCGCCATTCTCCCCTTCACACTTTTCTCTCCCCATCTTCCCTTGGCCCAGTCTCGCCCAACCCTCAAGTTCCCAATTTTGCCTGGTGATCGTGTCTACTTCCAATACCCAGGAGGATTACTATATCTTTTTTTTAGGAGTTCACCTTCTTATTATCTTCTCAAGGATCCCAAATTTATAGGCTCGATGTCCTTTAATTATGGCTAGAAACCGATTATGAGTGAGTACATCCCATGTTCATCTTTTTGGGTCTGGGTTACCTCACTCAGAATAGTGTTTTCTATTTCCATCCATTTGCCTGCAAAATTCAAGATGTCATTGTTTTTTACCGCTGAGTAGTATTCTAGCATGTATATATTCCACAGTTTCTTCATCCATTCTTCCACTGAAGGGCATCTAGGTTGTTTCCAGGATCTGGCTATTACAAATAATGCTGCTATGAACATAGATGAGCATATGCTTTTGTTGTATGATTGGGCATCTCTTGGGTAGATTCCCAATAGTGGAATTGCTGGGTCCTGGGGTAGGTTGATCCCGAATTTCCTGAGAAACCGCCACACTGCTTTCCAAAGTGGTTGCACAAGTGTGCATTCCCACCAGCAATGGATGAGTGTACCCCTTACCCCACAACCTCTCCAGCAAAGGTTATTATTGGTGTTTTGGATTTTAGCCAATCTGACAGGTGTAAGATGATATCTCAAAGTTGTTTTGATTTGCATTTCCCTGATAGCTAGGGAGGTTGAGCATGACCTTAAGTGTCTTTTGGCCATTCGAACTTCTTCTGTTGAGAATTCTCTGTTCAGTTCAGCGCCCCATTTTTTAATTGGGTTAATTGGCATTTTACCGTCTAGTCTCTTGAGTTCCTTATATATTTTAGAGATCAGACCTTTGTCAGTTGCTGGGTTGGTGAAGATCTTTTCCCAGTCAGTAGGCTGCCTTTGTGTCTTAGTGACAATGTCCTTTGCTTTACAGAAGCTGCTCAACTTCAGGAGGTCCCATTTATTCAATGTTGCCCTTAATGTCTGTGCAGCTGGGGTTATGCGTAGGAAACGGTTCCCTGTGCCCATTTGTTGTAGAGTACTTCCCACTTTCTCCTCTATCAAGCTCAATGTGTTCAGATTAATATTGAGGTCTTTAATCCATTTGGACTTGAGTTTTGTGCATGGTGATAGATATGGATCTACTTTCATTCTTCTACAGGTCGACATCCAGTTATGCCAGCACCATTTGTTGAAGATGCCCTCTTTCTTCCATTGTGTACTTTTGGCTCCTTTATCAAAAATCAGGTGTTCGTAGGTTTGTGGTTTAAGATCCGGGTCTTCTATACGATTCCATTGGTCAACTTCTCTGTTTTTATGCCAATACCAAGCTGTTTTCAATACTGTAGCTTTGTAATAGAGTTTGAAGTCAGGGATGGTAATGCCTCCAGAAGTACCTTTATTGTATAAGATTTTTTTGGCTATCCTGGGTTTCTTGTTTTTCCATATAAAGTTGATTATTGTCCTCTCAATCTCTGTGAAGAATTTTAATGGGACCTTGATTGGGATTGCATTGAATCTATAGATTGCTTTTGGTAGAATTGCCATTTTTACTATGTTGATCCTCCCAATCCACGAGCAGGGGAGATCCTTCCATTTTCTGGTATCCTCTTCAATTTCTTTCTTCAAAGACTTAAAGTTCTTGTCAAATAAATCCTTCACTTCCTTGGTTAGAGATACTCCCAGATATCTTATGCTATTTGTGGCTATTGTGAAAGGTGATACTTCTCTGATTTCCCTCTCTGCTTCCTTATCCTTTGTGTATAGGAGGGCGACTGATTTTTTGGAGTTGATCTTGTAACCTGCCACGTTACTGAAGGAGTTTATCAGCTGTAGGAGTTCTTTGGTGGAGTTTTTGGGGTCGCTTATGTATACTATCATATCATCTACAAATAATGAAAGTTTAACTTCTTCCTTTCCAAATTGAATCCCCTTGATTCCCTTATGTTGTCTTATTGCTATTGCTAGAACTTCAAGCACTATATTGAAGAGATAAGGAGAGAGTGGACAGCCTTGTCGTGTTCCTGAATTTAGTGGGATAGCCTTGAGTTTCTCTCCGTTTAATTTGATGTTAGCTGTCGGCTTGCTGTAAATAGCTTTTATTATATTTAGGAATGACCCTTGTATCCCTAATCTCTCCAAGACCTTTATCATAAAAGGGTGCTGAATTTTGTCAAATGCTTTTTCAGCATCTAATGAGATGACCATATGGTTTTTTTCCTTCAGTTTATTTATATGATGGATTACATTGATAGATTTTCGTATGTTGAACCAGCCCTGCATCTCTGGGATGAAGCCTACTTGATCGTAATGGATGATTTTTCTAATGTGTTCTTGGATTCGGTTTGCCAATATTTTATTGAGAATTTTTGCGTCAATGTTCATGAGTGAGATTGGCCTGTAATTCTCTTTCTTGGTTGAGTCTTTGTGTGGTTTAGGTATCAGGGTAACTGTAGCTTCATAGAAGGAATTTGGCAGTGACTCTTTTGTTTCTATATTATGAAATACCTTAAGGAGTATAGGTATTAGGTCTTCTTGGAAGTTCTGGTAGAATTCCGCATTGAAACCATCTGGTCCTGGGCTCTTTTTGGTAGGGAGGTTTCTGATAACAGTTTCTAATTCTTCGCGACTAACAGGACGATTTAGAGCATTTACCTGGTCCTGGTTTAACTTTGGTATATGGTATTTATCTAAAAAACTGTCCATTTCTTTTACATTTTCCAATTTTGTGGCATACAGGCTTTTGTAGTAAGATCTAATGATTCTCTGAATTTCCTCTGTGTCTGTGGTTATGTCCCCCTTTTCATTTCTGATCTTATTAATTTGCGTGTTCTCCCTCTGCCGTTTGATTAGTTTGGCTAAGGGTTTGTCAATCTTGTTGATTTTCTCCAAGAACTAGCTTCTTGTTTCATTGATTCTTTGGATTGTTTTCTGTGTTTCTATTTTGTTGATTTCTGCCCTCAGTTTGATTATTTCCAGTCTTCTACTTCTCCTAGGTGAGTCTGCTTCTTTTTTTTCCAGAGCTTTCAGGTGTGCTGTTAAGTCACCAATGAGTGCTTTCTCCGTTTTCTTTAAGTGGGCACTTAGTGCTATGAACTTTCCTCTTAGCACTGCTTTCATTGTGTCCCATAGGTTTGAGTATGTTGTGTCTTTGTTTTCATTAAATTCAAGAAAGACTTTAATTTCTTTCTTTATTTCTTCCTTGACCCAGGTGTGGGTCAGTAGTTGACTGTTCAGTTTCCATGAGTTTGTGGGCTTTCTGGGGGTAGCATTGTTGTTGAATTCTAATTTTAATCCATGGTGATCCGATAAGACACAGGTGGTTACTAATATTTTTTTGTAACTGTGGTTTGCTTTGTTACCAAGTATATGGTCAATTTTCGAAAAGGTTCCATGAGCCGCAGAGAAGAAGGTATATTCTTTCCTATTTGGGTGGAATGTTCTGTAGATGTCTGTTAAGTCCATTTGGTTCATTACCTCCATTAAGTCTTTCAATTCTCTGTTAGGTTTCTGTCTGATTGACCTGTCCATTGGTGAGAGAGGAGTGTTGAAGTCTCCAACTATTAGTGTGTGTGTGGTTTGATGGCTGCCTTGAGTTCTAGAAGTGTTTCTTTTACATAAGTGGGAGCTTTTATATTAGGGGCATAGATATTCAGGATTGAGACTTCATTCTGATGGATTTTTCCTGTTATGAGTATAAAGTGTCCCTTTCCATCTCTTCTGATTGATTTTAGTTTGAAGTCAATTTTGTTGGATATTAGTATGGCCACACCCGCTTGTTTCTTAGGGCCATTTGCTTGATAAACCTTTTCCCAACCCTTTACTCTGAGTAGGTGTCTGTCTTTGTGGTTGAGGTGTGTTTCTTGTAAACAGCAAAATGTTGGATTCTGTTTTCGTATCCAGTCTCTTAGCCTGTGCCTTTTTATAGGTGAATTGAGTCCATTGATATTAAGTGATATTAATGACCAGTGGTTGTTAACTTCAGTCATTTTTAGTAGTAGAGTTTGTGTGTTTCCCTTCTTCTAGTTGTGCTGGTGAAGGGTCGCTAGATGCCTGAGTTATTGTGGGCGTTGTTGGACTCCTTGGTTTGTGATTTTCCTTCTATTACTTTCTGCAAGGCTGGATTTGTGGCTGCGTATTGTTTAAATCTGTTTTTGTCCTGGAATATCTTGTTTTCTCCATCAATGGTGAATGCAAGCTTTGCTGGGTATAGTAGTCTAGGCTTGCATCCATGTTCCCTTAGTGTCTGTAGCACATCTATCCAAGCTCTTCTGGATTTCATGGTTTCCATTGAGAAATCCGGTGTAATTCTGATAGGTTTCCCTTTATATGTTACTTGACCTTTTTCCTTTGCAGCTCTTAATATCTGTTCTTTATTCTATATGTTTTGTGTTTTGATTATTATATGGCGTGGGGATGCTTTCTTTTGATCCAGTCTATTTGCTGTTCTGTAGGCTTCTTGTACCCTCATAGGAGTATCCTTTAGGTTGGGGAAGTTTTCTTCTATAATTTTGTTGATTATGTTTTCTGGGCCTTTGAGTTGTAATTCTTCTCCTTCTTCTACCCCAATTATTCTTAGGTTTGGTCTTTTCATGGTGTCCCAGATTTCCTGAATGTTTTGTGTTAAGAATTTGTTAGATTTGTTTAGTTCTTTAATCTGTGAGTTTATTTCCTCTATAGTATCTTCAGAGTCCGAGATTCTTTCTTCCATCTCTTGTATTCGGTTGGAAATACTTGTCTCTGAAGTTTCTGTTCGTTTACTCAGAGTTTCCATTTCCAGTCGTCCCTCAGATTGTGTTTTCTTCAATACCTCCATTTCATTTATCAGGTCTTGTACTGTTTCCCTTACCTGTTTGATTGCTTTTTCTTGTTTTTCTTGTTTTTCTTGGGTATCTTTGAGAGATTTATTTATTTCGTCTACCTTTTTGTTTGTCATCTCCATTTCTTTATGGCAGTTTTTTACCTCCTGTTTAAGGTCCTCTATTATTTTCATAAAGTACTGTTTAAGGTCGGTTTCTTCTATATCTTCTGGGGTAGGGTGTTTAATTCTTGTTGTTTCGGGATGTCTGGCTTGTGGTGATGTCATGTTGCCTTTCATGTTGTTGGAGGAGCTCCTGCATTGGCGCCTGCCCATCTCTTCCTTCAAAAGGAGCCCGGAGGCGTTTGGTGTCCTAGACCAATCTTTGCTGTGACTGAAACTGGTTGGATCTCCCCAGTGCCAGAGGAGGACCTATTCCTTGAGTCACAATCTGAAGAAGCCCCCACTCCCTTGCAGGAATCCTCAGACCTGCCTGGAGGCCAGAGTCTGACTCCTCTGGGTGGATGGCCTTAGAACAGGAGCAGGACACCAGTTCAGATGGAACTGAACTGGTGGAATACCACACAGTGAACCTGGCAGCACAATCTGAAGGAGCCCTCACCCCTCCGCAGGAATCCTCAGATCTGCCTGGAGGCCAGAGTCTGACCCCTTTGGGTGGATGGCCTTAGAACAGGAGCAGGACAACTGAGAACACTAGGGAAAGCTTGGGAGACACAGGGACGGGAGAAACAGACACAAGCCTGCAGAGGGAAGTGGGGGTAGGGGGTCTGTGCTCTCTTCCAGGGCAGGTTGCCCCAGGGTCCGCATTCACTCACCAGTTCAGATGGAATGTCAGTGCACAGGATCAGGGATTCCAGGCAGCCCAGGGTCGCAGCCCAGACAAAAGGGCCAAGGTGGGGGCAGGGCGGGATGGAATACCACACAGCAAACCAGGCAGCACCATCTGAAGGAGCCCTCACCCCTCCGCAGGAATCCTCAGACCTGCCTGGAGGCCAGAGTCTGACCCCTTTGGGTGGATGGCCTTAGAACAGGAGCAGGACACCTGAGAACACTAGGGAAAGCTTGGGAGACGCAGGGACGGGAGAAATAGACACAAGCCTGCAGAGGGAAGTGGGGGTAGGGGGTGTGTGCTCTCTTCCAGGGCAGGTTGCCCCAGGGTCCGCATTCACTCACCAGTTCAGATGGAATGTCAGTGCACAGGATCAGGGATCCTTCCTTAATTTTTAAGCAGTGTTGAAGATTGATATTAGGACTTTGTGCATGGTAGGCAAGCACTGAACTCTAGCCCTTAAAGATGATCTCTCTCATAGAAAGTAAAATATATAATAATTTAGGCAATGCCATAATAACAGAAACAGTCTAGCCATAGTATATGAATGGTAATGTTTAGGCTTCTGTTGTTAAATTCTCATTGAATATGACTGGTGTATATTGATGAAAGTGATATTTGGTAACCATAACCCTGAGAAAGTAAGGAAAGACCAGAATTTTCATCCAGCTTAATTTGTTATTGTGTTTTACTTGAAAATTAATGTGGTGGTAGCCTTCTACTAATCAGTGATTGTCCAGACACTGTATTATTTGAGGTTGCTTTTGTTCCTAGTATTTTATTTTTGTTCATATACCTTCAATTACTTGAAACTTCTGAGCTAATAAACTTTTTAAAATGATTCAGACAAGCTTAGCAGGGTTGCACACACCATTGAGCCCAGTAACTTGGGAGGCAGAGGCAGGCAGGTCTCTGAGTTTAAGGCCAGTCTGGTCTACAGAGTGAGTTCTAGGACAACCAGAGCAATACAGAGAAAACCTGTCTCAAAACAACAACAACAAATATATTCAGATAAGACAAAATTGATGGATTATATTAGTAAGTTGCCTAGGTTTGCTTTGAACCTTCTGTGTAACTTAATCTTCTTGCCTCAGCCCTCTGAACGCTAGAATTTTAAGTGTGCACTTTACCTGCTTACTTTAATCTTTAATATGCAAATTAAAAGTTCTGATATTACATTGTCTAGAATACCCCTGTGCACACTTAAAAGATAGCCTTCTGGGGCTGGAGAGATGACTCAGTGGTTAAGAGCACTGCCTGCTCTTCCAAAGGTCCTGAGTTCAATTCCCAGCAACCACATGGTGGCTCATAACCATCTGTAATGAGATCTGGTGCCATCTTCTGGCCTGCAGGCACACACACAGACAGAATATTGTATACATAATAAATAAATAAATAACATTTCATTTAAGAAAAGGATAGCCTTCTGTTGTCCTATGTTTTTCAAAAAAAACTTCACATTAAAAAAGCTATTTTTAGCCAGGCATGGTGCATGCCTTTAATTCCAGCTTTTGGGAGGTAGAGGCAGGAGGATCTCTGTGACTTTGATGCCAGCCTGGTCTATGTAGCAAGCTTCAGGACAACTGAGGCTACAAAGAGACCCTGTCTCAAAATTTTTTTGTAAAATTTTTGTTTTGTTTTTGTTTCTTGAGACAGGGTTTCTCTGTAGCTTTGGTGCCTGTCCTGGAACTAGCTCTTGTGGACCAGGCTGGTCTCAAACTCACAGAGATCTGCCTGCCTCTGCCTCCCAAGAGCTGGGATTAAAGGTGTGTGCTACTACTGCCCAGCTAAATATTTTTAAAAATTATTTTTGCCTGTTTTTAATTTTTGGATAAGGTCTTACTGCGTAGCCATGTTTGACCAGGAGGCAGAGGCAGGTTCAAAACTAGCCTGGTTTACATAATGAGTTCCAGGCCAGCTAGGTCAGTATAGTAAGACCCTGCCTAAAAACAAAAATCTGGTTAAATTTGTGTAATTTTTAATTAATGGCATACTAAATAAATATTTTGATCTTAATTTCATTTGGTGCATACTTTTGCTACCTTTAGTGAATATTTAATGTGGTAGAATCAATAGGCCTTAAAGAGTTGAGCATAGTAGTCCATGCCTATAACCATAGCTCTCTGGGGAGGCTGAAACAAGAGAATTGCTGTGAACTTAAGGCCAACTTGGAGTACATAATGAGTTTCAGGCAAGTCTGGGCTATAAAGTATGACCTTGACCCAGAAAAAAAAGACATGGGAGGTAGGGGGCACCTGCAATATGTCTTCTGATAAGATGGAAGATACAAAAGAAAAAAAACAGAGTAGGGGAGGATAGGAATAGGATTCTGTTTTAGATATATTAATTTTGAAGTCACAAAATGATACCATCCCAAATAGAGTGTACAGAAGTGTCTGCTATGCAATTGGTTTATTATATGACAGAGTAGAGTAAGGATTGAGATACAGAAAGATTGTCAAGATATTGGTGAAAGTAGACCTTTAAAATCATAGGTTTAGGTGAGATTGTTTAGAAAGATAGTGTTTAGATGAGAGAAATGGGGCAAGAGCTGATTTGTGGATGACACCAATGCTTAAGGGGTTACTTTGAGAAAAATGGCCCCATGAATGAGAATGAAGAATGAGTAGCATAGGAAGAGATTCAAGAGTAATGTGCTACTGACAGCCATGAGCCAATGGCCTAAGTCATGCTGCAGAAGGGTTTAGGAAAACAGAGACCAGGCAATTAGAGACTTTAAAGATTTTGTTAAAAGGTCTTTGTAAAAGCAGTAATACCTTTTGATCACAGTTATATTGCAAAATAGATTAGCAGTTAGTGGAACTGACTGACACCACCATGCCAAGAAAACCATTTTTTAATATTTCTGATATATTATTCTTTCATTCTTTTTTTTTCAAGACAGGGTTTCTCTGTAGCTTTTGGTGCCTGTCCTGGAACTAGCTCTTGTAGACCATACTGGCCTCGAACTCACAGAGATCCTCCTGCCTCTGCCTCCCGAGTGCTGGGATTAAAGGTGTGTGCCACCACCGCCCTGCTCAGACTTTTTTTTAAGAGTCAGGATCTGGTGTAACCCAGGCTAGTTTTGAACTTGGTTTGTAGCCAAGGATGACTTTGACCCTTCTCCTTTTGCTTCCACTGAGATTATAGGTATATATCACCATACCTAGCTCAGACTTTTTTCTTATTCACATTCCTTTTGTTCCATGAGCTCAGGCTGGGTTCAATACTGATTAAGCAGGTTAAAAAGAAGCTAAAACAACATATTGAAGCAGTAGGAAATCTAATGATGATCTCGTCATGAAATGGAGGATTGGTACCTTAGTGTGTCTTAAGCACTGCCTTTTCCTCCTTAACCATATCCAGCATACAGAGAGGTTTACTGATTGGCACATACATCCATATCTAATGTAGTGCCTGGCAAACTGGTGTTTTTCCTTTCAGTAAAATAAAAGGGAAACTATGGTAATAGAACAGTGAGACTGGCAGGTGTTGTCTCTAGAAGGAGAAGATAGGGCAGGTGACAGGAGTCAGATATGTTGCCAATTGCTCCATTGAAAGGGATCTTGTTCAAAACAGCCAAACAGATGAAAAAGAATTGAGATTGGGTCCCAGCATTGTCACTTGGCAGTGTTTCAGAGCCTCAAATGTTGGCTGCTACATCTTCGAATATGTTCTTCAACCTGATGTGTAGGTAATGTTTCAGCAGATAGCTCAAACATATAATTTGAAATCATGAGGCATTCTGGAACTGTTTTCAAAGTGGCTATATTTTGGGGAATATGGTGTATATCTGTAATTCTCCAGAATACAGAGACAGGGTTTCTCTGTGTGACAGTCCTGGCTGTCCTGGAACTCCTTTGTAGACCTGACTGGCCTCAAACTCACAGAGACCCCTCTGCCTCTGCCTCTGCCTCTGCCTCCTGAGTCCTGGGACAAAAGGTGTGCGATACCATGCCTGGCTTCATTTCTTAACTATGTGGAGAAGGATTTGGGAGTCTGAGACAGGAAGATGCTATGAGTTCAAGGCCAGCCTGGACTGTAGACTGAGACTCTTGAAACCCTGTCTCAAAATCACCCCTCCTCCAATGGATATAATATTCCAGAGGTATGTCCATACCAGTTATGTTTAGTTTGGTAACATATTGTTACTGTATATCAATGCTCACCAGTAGGGAATGGCAGTGGTGGCTCACACCTTTAATTCCAGCACTTGGGAGACAGAGGCAGGTGGATCTCTGTGAGTTCGAAGCCAGCTACACAGAGAAACCCTGTGTTGAAAAACAAAAAAACAAACAAAATAAAAAAAGAAGAAATAACTGTCCACAGACACTGAAGGTCTACCTTAAGAGTAAAAGACAGATCAGCATGGTTTTTGTCTAGTGGGACAAAGAGGCAAGAAAAATGGAAGCCCCGACAGGAGTTGTTGATCTGGTATGGGAAAGTGTAAGATGCAAAAAGAGTGATAAAGTTAAGATATGATATGACAAGTGAAGAAAGAGGAAGAATTGCTTCTAGCTGTGGTCTAGGCTTTGTCTGTCTTGGGTTATTTGGTCTCTGTCTTTCTCTCTCGCTCTTGAACCTGTCCTGGAACTAACTCTTGTAGACCAGGCTGGCTTTGAACTCAAGAGATCCATCTGCCTCCCAAGTGCTGGGATTAAAAGGCATGCGCCACCACCGCCTGGCTCCAGTTTCTTTAAAAGGAGCAGTGTTAATTAGGAAGTTGATAGTTTGGATTTCAGATATGTACTTGTTCTGGATAAGGGCACATCTTAAGGATTTGCAATGGAATAAGGGAGGGTATATAGAAGTTAAGGAATACTTGGAGGAACTATGACTCAGTTTTTGTGTGGATTGTCTTTTATGAATGCTGAATGGGTACATATAACTCAGTGAGATGCCAGTTAGGTGGGAAAGTGATTGATCAAGAGGTTTGTAATAAGAGATAACAGAGGATGGATTTTTATATTATAAAAAAATTCTGAGTTTTATTTAGGAAAAGGATGGTATGAAGTTAAGGAAAGGATTAAAAATATCTGTCTGCCTTGGAAGAGTATTTTTAATAAGATGGTGAAGGTGGGAATAGAAGCATGATGTCTGGAAGGTGGGAATTTGAGGAAAAATATTTAAATGAGGATGGAGAAGGAACTTTGGACCAACATGTGCATGTAAGGAAGTTTATGTGTAATTAAGCAAGGTTCTACAGGGCACAGTGGAAGGAATTGTAAGGGCATTTATGAATGGAGGAATCCTTAGAGAGGAAGCTAGGAGCTATGTGAGCATGCAAAGAAAAGAACAAGATAGAAGATGACATGAAGTGGATGCTAGTGGGAAGAAGAAAATTACTTCAGTTCATAAGAAGAATTGACTAAATTTACTTTTTGCTTGGACCTAGTTTATTTTTCTTATTTATATTTTTGTAATGCTTGGAATTGAACCCAGGGCTTGCATATTAAATATTCATTCTACCTCTAAGCTACGCCTCTTGCCATAGATCGAATTTGGTTTTTTTTCTTGTGTTTTGAGACAAAGTCTCATTGTGTAGCTCTGGCTAGTTTGGAAGTTGATGTGTAGGCATGACTGATCTTGAATTAAGATCTACCTGCCTCTACTTCCTTTAGTGTTGGGATTAAAGACATGCCTCCATGCCTCAACCTCATATCTGATTTTAATTGTACCGTGTTAGTTTAATTTTTTTCTTTCCCTCCCTCCCTCCCTTCCTCCTCTAGCTGTCCTGGAACTCATTTTATAGACCAGGTCTCACTCTGTATTTGGCCTCGAACTCACAGAGATCCACCTATTTCTGTCTGCCTCCCTAGTGCTGGGAATAAAGACATTCACCACCATGCCTGGGTTTATTTCTTAGCTATGTGGAAATTTGTTTCCTTTTAAAATTATATATTTTAGATATAAAAGCATTCATCTATTTTTAAAATGAGGTTAATAAGGTAAGTATAAAAGAATTTAAAAATGTCTCTTAAAACTTACTACCTAGGCTCATCATTTTAGTATATGTTCTTCCAGACTTTTTCCTCATCTGAACAAATACATATGTATTTTATTTTTGAAGCTATACTCAGTATATCGTGGTAGCAGCTAATAAACATCCTTTGTCAGGCCGGGCGGTGGTGGCGCACGCCTTTAATCCCAGCACTCGGGAGGCAGAGGCAGGCGGATCTCTGTGAGTTCGAGACCAGCCTGGTCTCCCTCTGTTCTTCCACTCCTCTCCCTTCTCCTTTTTTCCCTCCTTCATCATGCCCAGGCTGGCCTGGAACTCTGGATTTGAGTGATGTTTTTCTTCCAGCCTCTTGAGGAGCTATAACTGCAAATGCATGTTACTGTGCCAGATACTTTATAATAGTTTATTATAAGTCCTAGGAAGAAGAATTTTATCTGTACAACTTGGCATGCTTATCTAATTACTTTCTTTGGGTGAATTTCTAGGAATTTTAAAGTTTGTTTTTTTTTCTGGATATAATTTATTTTCTGTTTTTTTTTTTGCTTTTTCCTTAACTATGTATTTGCATATGAATCTTTTGTATTCCTAATTTTGGAACATGTGTATATTTGATGGATTATGTAAAGTAAGTCAGATGGGTGTGTGTTGTTTGTAAGTTAATAGGTTACTATTAACTTTTTTTTTGATTGATTATTCTTTAGTAGAGTCTCTTCCCCAGGTAGGAACCCAAAAGTATTAGCTTGGAAACTTTCATAGAAGTTTGCCTTCTCTCTAAGGGTTTGTACACTTTTGAGACTGTTCCAGTAGACCTAAGATATTATAAAAACTGTTACAGCTCTTAATAATACCTTCTGAATGCATGGCCATGATTAATACCATTTTCTTTAATTACTTTTTTCCAGGTGATTCATGGCAGGGGACGTGGAAGGTTTCTGTTCTTCTCTCCATGACACCAGTGTCTCTGCTGGATTCAGAGCACTGTATGAGGAGGGATTGCTTCTCGATGTCACTCTGGTTATTGAAGACCATCAATTCCAGGCCCATAAAGCACTCTTGGCCACCCAAAGTGATTACTTCAGAATTATGTTCACTGCAGACATGAGAGAACGAGATCAGAACAAAATTCATTTAAAAGGTCTAACAGCTACCGGTTTCAGCCACGTTCTTCAGTTTATGTATTATGGAACTATAGAACTGAGTATGAATACTGTTCATGAAATCCTTCAGGCGGCAATGTATGTTCAGCTTATAGAAGTGGTGAAGTTCTGCTGTTCTTTCCTATTAGCCAAAATCTGCTTAGAAAATTGTGCAGAAATTATGAGACTCTTAGATGATTTCGGTGTTAACATCGAGGGAGTCAGGGAGAAGCTGGACGCTTTTCTGCTAGACAACTTTGTGCCACTCATGTCCAGGCCTGACTTCCTGTCCTATCTGAGCTTTGAGAAGCTCATGTCTTATCTGGATAATGATCATCTGAGCAGGTTTCCAGAAATAGAGCTGTACGAGGCTGTGCAGTCTTGGCTGCGACATGATAGACGACGATGGAGACATACAGATACCATCATTCAGAACATCAGGTTTTGTTTGATGACTCCATCCAGCGTTTTTGAGAAGGTTGGTGCATTTGAAACCAGTAGACAAGACTCCTCATTTAGTTAAACATGTTGTTATAGATGAGATTCCCAGAGTTGGTTAGGAGTCAAAGTAGTTCTATAAAAATATTTTATATATGAGAAGCTGACTTTGTTATATCTTATGTATTTGTTTTTAAAGTACATTTTGTGAGTGAAGGGTGAACCAGGTAGGTAGTAGAATAGTTCCACTTTTGAAGTACTTTTAAGGTTGGCTTATAATGTGATACAAATACTACAAATTTGCTTTAGCTTTTTATAATGTAAACTGGGTTAAGATTTTTTAAAGTTAATTTAAATAATCATTGCTAGAATTGACATTGGGGGTATTTACAATTCTACATGGTACATATACATTAAATGCATTTTGTTATTTAAAATGCAGTAAGGGCACATATAATAGCTCTTGATGACCAATAGGCCACAGAGTGATTGTCTTCCATATTCTTGCTTATTTCTGTTCCCCATTTCACTGTTGAATACTAACTAAATTTATCCCTGAAAATAGTATATATGTCTAAAAACATTTTGACATTTTTCAAATTAGTAGACCATAAATCCTCTATGTATATTCATCAAGCATCCGTGTGTACATTTTAACATGTAAATAATTCTATTTTAAAATACTTTCTCTAAAACAGCCTTGGCCTTTTTTTGTAAGAATCTTCATTTTTATATCAGTCTCACTGTGATCCATTCTTGCCCAAAGGAGAGAGAGCAGCTTCAGTAATTGCCTAACTTAATTGGTTTCTAATCACATGGTTACACCTCTGGGGCTATGTTTACCTCTTGCATCTTTCCTTCTTCCTAGAAAGCATACAAAACTTCTTTGACAGACACCCTTCATGTTAAAATACTCAGCTTTAGCTAACAAATTATGTGAAAAAATATAATCTCTGAAAAGGAGGTTTGTTTATGCCATTTGAAAAATAAACAAATTCGCGCCTTTGAATAACACTCAGCAGACTGGCATGTTTTTCTTTTTTCCCCTCTGAACTGCTATGAAATGTCATTATCTTTAATAGAGAATTTTATGGAATTTTATCTTTATTCTTAGAATGTATTAATATGGCAGAAATAATTGAAACTAAAGAATATACTTGTTTTTGTTCAGTAAGAACCAGCCCCACATCAACTATGTAAACTATTTGCTGCTTATGTTTTGATTTTTTTTCTACCTTTACTATTGTTTTTATTGCTCTCTTTCCCTGGGGATTCATGTTTTGTCTTTATACATTAAATGAGGATTCTTCTTCACTACTAAAACAGAGCCCCCCACTCCCCGGATTTCAATCTAGATTGAAGTAGAAAGTATTTCTGAAATAGAAAATAAAGTTCCATCTCTTGTGGGACAGTATAATGGTTAACTGAGAGCAATTAATGATTTGTAAATACTGAGCTGCTAAACTAGTCTGCATTTCAATTATCAGTTTTCAAAGTAGGCAACTGTTACAGTGGCTAAAATATAGTGTTGGGTAGGTTGTCTAGCAATTGAACTTGCTGATTTCCTTTTGCACCTATGGCATAACAATGGTTATCACCGTTGGCTAAGCGTGTGGTTTTTTTCAGGATAAAAATATTAAGGCTTCTTTCTGAAGTTACTTTCTTAGGTAAACTTAAGACCCAGTTGAGGAGAAATTTTTCATTTTTTTGTAATACAAAATCTTTCACTTGAATAATACTAGTAAGATTGCCTTAATAGTGTGTGAGATTTAAGTTTATTAAAACAATCTGTGACTTTAAATGTTGAGATGCACTTCAGTTACGTAGATTAGAGGCCTTATCTCTAGAAATATAACTTGAAAAACCAAACTATTAGGGAGAATTTGGTTGGCAGATACATATTAGATATGGTTTGGCATGGTGGCATACACCTTTGATCCCAGCACTTAGGCAGAGGCCAGCTATAGAGAGACCCTGTCTCAAAACAAAGAATTTAGACATCATGTATTTTTTATTTTAAGCTCTTTGAAAATAATATCCATGTATTTTTCTTGCAAGTCCCAAACAAGGCCTGTTTTTTTTGCTTTGTTTTGCTTTTTGGTTTTTCGAGATAGTTTCTCTGTGTAGCCCTGGATGTCCTGGAACTTACTCTGTAGACCAGGCTGGCCTCTAACTCACAAAGAGATTTGCCTGCCACTGCCTCACTCCTGAGTGCTGGAATTAAAGGCATTCGTCATCACTGCCCTGCTCAAGGTCATTTATTATTATTTTGGGTTTTCGAGACAGGATTTCTCTGTGGAGCTTTGGAGCCTGTCCTGGAACTCACTCTGGAGACCAGGCTGGCCTTGAACTCACAGAGATCTGCCTGCCTCAGCCTCCCCAGTGCTGGGATTAAAGGTTTGCACCACCACTGCCTTGCTCAAGGGCTGTAAAAGAAACAAAACAAAACATTGGTTATATATACCTAGTCCTAGAGTGGGCATAAAAGTGTAAAGCTAAATCTATGCTGGTCCTTTTTAGTAAGAGAGTCTCCAGGGACAGGGAGTATAACTATTTTTGATTTGTGGTTTTTATCCCATTTTCTGAAATTTATAAAAATGGATTTTTTTCTTTAAGTAAGGCTTTTTACTCTATCCCAGGCTGGGCTTAAACATGTTATAGAACCCAGGTTGGCCTCGCACTCAGGATAATCTTCCTGCCTCAGCCTTCTCAAGTACAGGAATTATATGCATGTACCACATCTGGCAGGAAGTGTTGGTATGGCCTTATTTTAGCTTTTATGTGTTTTAAATTTTCTGTTGTAAATTTACTTAAACTTGCAAAAAAGCTGAAAAAAAAATAGAACGATCACTCCAAAACAAACATAATATGTAAGTTAATAGTTGTTAACATATTTGTTAGATAAGTAGAGATTGTATAGTCTTTAGTATGTGTTCTTTTTTCCTTCCTGAATTGGCTCAATGAATGTTGTAAAGCCAGGCAGTGGTGGCACACGCCTTTAATCCCAGCACTTGGGAGGCAGAGGCAGGTGGATCTCTCAATTCAAGGCCATTATACCAGAACTACACAGAAACCAGGTTTCAAAAAAATAAAAAGAATGTTGTAGGCATCGTGACCATTCATTCCTAACTGTTTCATGTATCATCTCCCAAGATTAAGGCTATCATCCTACATAACCAAAATACTATTGTTGTACCCAAGAGAATTAACAATATTTCTTTAGCATCATGTAACATCCAGGTCATTTTCTGTTAGTTCAAAGGTGTCTTTTTTGGTTGCTTTTCATGAACTAGAATTTAATCAAGATTTGCACAGTACATTTGGTTGTCTGTTTTAATTTTAATTGCCTCCCCCTTTCCTCATTTGTTTTAAGGATGTTCAAACATATGAAAAGTTGGAGGATGGTGTAATGAACACTTGTATAATGTGTAGCTGTTGCTTTTCTAGTCTTTGACAATAACTTGTAACTTGTAATCATCAATATACCTCACTCTTAAATACTTAACTGTATTTCTCCGATGAGTAAGGATTTTTCTTATTTAAATACAATACTATTTTTACCTTAGGGGCAGTAACGCTAAGACCCATCATCAAATTGCTAATGCATATTCTAGTTTTTGCAGTTGCTTCCAAAATCCACTAGAATCCAGTGTTTTTGTATTGCTTTTTGGCCATCATGTATATCTAAGCTTTCTTAATCTAGAGCAACCTCCACCTTTCTTTTCTTTTTCTTTTCCTTTTTTTCTTTTCTTTTTTTTTTTTTTTTTTGAGAAAGACTAGAATGTGCTTCACATTCTGGATGTATTCTAGATGTGTCTGATTATTTCCTTGTGTTGTTAATTTAGTTTCTTTATACTCCTTGTTTCCTGTTAACACAGCTACATTTTAGCGTCTTGTTTTTTTTTATGAACAATTACAGGAAAATACTATAATGCCAGAGGAAAAACTCGGAAAACCATTTAGTTGCTCTGATTAGGCTTAGAAAATCATCATTCTTGCCGGGCGGTGGTGGCGCACGCCTTTAATCCCAGCACTCGGGAGGCAAAGGCAGGCGGATCTCTGTGAGTTCGAGGCCAGCCTGGTCTACAAGAGCTAGTTCCAGGACAGGCTCTAAAAAAGCTGCAGAGAAACCCTGTCTCGAAAAACCAAAAAAAAGAAAAAAAAAGAAAATCATCATTCTTTTTTTTTTGTATTATGTTTCCAAGCAGCTCATATCTGTGACTAAAACCAAAAATTTTATTCACTCTGTTCTGTGTTCAGTTTCGTTTAGAGTAATAAAATTTTTTTTCCTTAAAGAAAAAGTAGAATACTTTGATTTATTGGAGTTAAAACTATGTGAAGGGTTAAAATTGAAAGAGTCCTTCTAATAAAGAAGTGAGCCTGAGATTTCGGCTTGTAGCATAAGCTTAGTATGCACTATATTCAGTCTCCAGCACGACCTAAATCAGGTGTAACTGACTTGAGTTCCACTGTTCAAAGATTAAGACAACAAAAAGCGGGACTGGAGAAATGACTCAGCAGTTAGGAGTACTGGGTGCTCTTCTAGAGGACCTGGGTTCAATTCCCAGTACCCACATGACAACTCACAACTGTAGTTCCAGTTCCAGGGGATCCATGACACCGTGGATGCACATGATGCACATAGATATGCATTCAGGCAAATACCCATACCCATAAAATAAATCTTTTTAAAAGGCAACGAAAAGGATGTTTATTATCTCAAATTTACTTTGGAACTAAGAATTTTAAATGTAGGACCTTAGTGGATACCAGCTAGCTAGGTGTTCTACTACTGAACTACATCCCTAGACTTAAATAATTTTAAGATTGATTACATATTGAAATTGCACTTTGGATATATTGAGTTAAATATATCAAAATAAAATTTCACCTTTTGTGCTTTTTAAAATGTGCATAGTAGGGCATGTAAAAATTTTGCATCTTTTGGCTTTCATTTGTCATTTGGATTATATTTTTATAGCAGGGTGCTGCTCTAAAGTTAAGCAAGTGAGTTTTCATTAGCAACTCTGAATATGCATATAGTAAACTAATTTTCTCATATTTAGACCCTTCTCCCTAACTTTCACCCTTTGGTTATGGTTATATACAGTTAGTCTTAAAAAAAACTCCCAGACCTAAAGATTTATAGTGTATTTGATGAAGATTAACTGCTAATGAGTGTAGCATCTTTCTTTGTCAGGACCCTTTTTTCTATCATCAGGAAAATAGGCACCTATACAAACCTTTGGAAAGAAACTTCTTCCTGTAGTAGTAGCTGTCAGATATAAGCGATGGCATCTTAAGAAGCAAAAGAAGTATTGTTTCTCATTGAAGAAGAGCTCTACCTAATAGGATCTCAGGAATCTGAATAAGGCCCTCTAGCTCTGTCCAAATCACTAGGATTACTAGGTTTATTCTACTGCCTTATCATTCCCTTTAATCCCTTCTGAATTTCTCTCAGCTCAGCACACTGCCTCAATTTATACTGAGTGCTCTGAAGTCACCCTAGGCCAAGGTTTCCAGATTTCCTGAGTTCCTCAAAGGCATCTCTACTGTTTATTGGAACACTGAAACAGACACCCCCCCACACACAGTGTTTTGTGTGTGCATATGTGTGTTTGCCAGGTTGTGTTCACTAAGTGCTTTCCACATAGGTATAGAGTCAAAAAGTTATCCTCATTATATAGGTAAGAAAGCAAGTTCAGAAAGGTGGGGATCTTATTCCAGAACAAGTGGCACTGTCCAGACTGGAATCTAGGTCTGCTTATTTCTCATGTCAGCGTCTTTCTTAAAGCTGCTAGACTAATCAGAGCCCCTGGAGGTACATAATACATGCTGTTTACTTGTGATTCACCTTTAGTCATTTAGAAGTTGTTAGTAGAATTGGGAAATTCTAAAGTGATAGCATGAACAACATAAACCTAAGAAATTCATAACCCTGAAAGAATATAAGGTATGAAAACACATTTTTGTTATTACTGTTTAATCAAACCTCACAATTTCAGAGTCTTTTAAATTTAGATTTTTATGATGCTGGGTGGGAACTATACCCATGTCTTCACATATTTTAAGAAAGCACTTCACCACTGAGCTTCATTCCAAGTTAAATCTTGTCTTTTTGAAACATAGTTAAGTTATGATTTGTTTTTGTGTAAAAGATTCTTAGTTTTGAAACTAGACTATAATTTTAATTTTTACTTAAGCTGTTATCTTTGGCATGCATTTTTACTAGCTTTGATGGCCTTTGCATCTCTTAACAAGGAATAAGGCCTGTTATCACAATGAATTTCAGTAGAGAGTTAAATCATTTAAATTATGCTCTTTGTTTTATTTTTGTTTTGTGATAGGGTCTCATTGGTAACCTAAGCTTGGCTGGAACTCACCATATAACCTAGGTTAGACTTGAATTTAAGACAGTTCTTCCACCTTAGATTCCTGAGTGTTACCACTATATTTGTGCAGTTGTGAGCCATTGTACCTGGCTAATCTTGTTTTGGTTTTGTTTTTTCTTTTGTGTTTTTTTTTCTTTTTTGTTTTTGAAGCAGAATTTCTCTTTGTAACAGCCCTGGCTGTCCTGAAATTTGCTCTGTAGACTAGATTGACCTCAAACTCAGAGATCCACCTGCCTGCCTCTGCCTCCCAAGTGCTGATTAAAGGCATGCACCACCACTGTCTGGCTTAAAAAACAAGAAACAATATGGGTCTGACAGATGGCTGAGCAGGTCAGGGCACTTGTAACCAAGTCTGACAACCTGAGCTCCATCCCTGGGACCTAAATGGTAGAAGGAGAGAACTGACTTCCAAAAGTTATCCTCTGATCTTCTCTTCACTCATGCCATGACTGTACATGGCCACACATACATAAATAGATACAATAAATTATCCAGTAAATGCATATTTGGCAAAATATTTTACACAAAAGACCTTATTTGTAACAATTTTTAAGATTATATATTATATATGTTATATATTATATATAATATATATATAGTGTTCTGCCTGCATGTATGCCTGCTATCCAGAAGAGGGCACCAGATCCCGTTGCAGATGGTTGTGAGCCACCATGTGGTTGCTGGGAATTGAACTTAGGCCCTCTAGAAGAGCAGCCAGTGCTCTTAACCTCTGAGCCCCCCCCCATGTTTTTTTATTATTTTATTTATTTATTATGTATACAATATTCTTTCTGCCTGAAGGCCAGAACAGGGCACCAGACCTGATTACAGATGGTTGTGAGCCACCATGTGGTTGCTGGGAATTGAACTCAGGACCTTTGGAAGAGCAGGCAATGCTCTTAACCACTGAGCCATTTCTCCAGCCCCCCCCCCATATTAAATTATTGATTAGAACACATTTGTTGATTTCTTTAATATAGTGGCACAGCAGGAATGGTGGTTCCTGTAATTCTAGTACTTGGAAGGCTAAGACAGGAGGATTGCCTAAGATTGAGGCCATCCTGAGCTACAGTGTACATACGATCTTGTTTCAAAAAGCCAGAAAATAAATAATAAAACATAGTCTGGTGGCATCAGCTTTTTTTTTTAATTTTGATGCTATTAGGAGGTAAGCCAGGGCCTCACACTTGCTAGGAAAATGTTTTTTTTCACTTAGCTACAATCTTGAGTCCATATTTTAACATTTTTGAACAGGAGCATCTTTATAAATCATAAATATCCATAAGGTAATACTCAGCATGATGTTGACCCTCTAGATATTATATTAATATGAACTAGCTTCAAAATTATTAAGTGAGGATAGAAAAACAAATTAGTTCTGTTTTGTATTTAGGGTTTTACAGTTGATTTGATTGCCTGTTTATTAAGAAAGCAGACTATATAGATATATTCTCCTTTAAGTAAACCCATCATTCTTATTCCAGACACATTGTTTTATGAATTACCTCATGATATTCAGACTCTATAGTGTGTTTTCCCCTCATTGGTTAAGCATAATTCACTGTTTTACCTCAAAACTGGATTTATATAAAAATTAATTTTTTTCTGGTTAGAATACCCAAAGGCATGTACTCTACCACTGGGCTTTATGATGAGTCCCTACAGTTTTTTTAAATGCAATGCTAATGTTTTTAGGAAGGAAAGGCCATAATGTGTATCTGTTGTTGTACAGAATTTAGAATAGTACTTTTTCTATCACTGAGAATATATTTGTACTTAATAAATGTTTATTTTGGGGCTATTTACTTCTTTGGGCTGGCAAGATGGTTCCGTGGGTAAAGGTACTTGCTGCCAAGCCTGATGACCTGAGTTCAATCTCTGGGATGTACATGGTGGAAGGAGAGTGTTGTCCTCTGATCTTAATCCATACACAATGGCATATACATACCCATGTTATGTAATATAATATTTACCACTTTGACAATTTTGATAGCTTAAAATATGTATTAGTGAAAATTCAAGTCAGTGAAAATAATATTTCAGAAAAGCTTTCTAGCACTTTAATATTTTAAGACAGGATCTCATCTAGCCCAGGATGGCTTAACTTCCTTGCCTCAGCTTTCTGAATTACAGGCCGGTGTCATAATGCTCACCTAGAGTTCATGGCTTTAAAAACTATGAAACTAAAAAACTAAAACCTTTAAATTGAACCTTTAATCCCAGCACTCAGGAGGCAGAGACAGGCAAATCTGAGTTTGAGGACAACTTGGTCTACACAGTTTCAGGACAGCCAGAGCTACATAAGACCTTATCTCAAAAACAACAGCAACAAATCCCAAAACAACAAAAACCTGCAGTGGTGGCACACTCCTTTAATCTCAGCATTAGGGAGGCAGAGACAGGCAGATCTCTAAGTCTGGTCTACAGAGTGAGTTCCAGGACAGCCAGGGATACACAGAGAAACCCTGTCTCAAAACAGCAAGAACAAAAAACAATAAAACACCCCCTCAAGCAAAAAAAAAAAAAAAACCCTACTTTTTTTTTCTCGGGGAAATAGCTCATTTGGTAAAGCATGAGGCTCCAAGTTTGATTCCTAGAACCCATGCAGGAAAAAAGTCTGCCATGATGTTGCACATTTATAATCTTAGCACGGAGGTATTAGAGTCCTGGTGACCAGCCTAGCTAAATTTGCCAATTTCAGGCCAGTGAGAAATCCTGTCAGAAAAACAGGTGAACACCAGAAGAATGACATCCAAGATTGACCTCTGGTGACCACATGCATATATGCATACACACCCGAAAATCAGAGCTACATTTTAAAACAAGCCTAAAGCATTATGAAGTCACCTAGGAACTGGTAGAATTTATGGATGAGGGTTTCAGTATCTAAAGTATGCCTTAGAATATAGTGGCGTCAGTGTTCTTCACCAAACACTAATCCTCCAGTTTCTCCATCAGCATTCACAGTTTACTGTTGACATAGTTACTGTTCTTAATCTTATGCTTGTGGTATGATATTCTCATTAATTGAAGTACAGCCCGTGGGTAAAGTGTAGTTAGATCCTGTTATTATAGGTCTGCAATCCCTTCATGTATGTTTTGGAACATGTCTGATCCTGATACTTGCTTGAAGTAAAACTTAAATCCAGCAGTCAAACTATTATTACTTGTAATTTTAGCACTGTTTAGTCAAAACTTCTTGAAAAGACTTTGTTTATATCTAATTACTTCAGTTAGAGCTAGAATAAGTGGAAATTTCCTCACAGTTTTAGAAATACATGAGAAAAAGTGCTGTGTTTATTTGACAGTAATATTTGGGGTATGTATTTGTATTATATGTGCACGTGTGAATTAAGTATTTCTGTATGTATGGAGGGTACTTGTGGTACAAGCAAAGAGGCTAGAGGAGGATGTTGGAAGTCTCCTGTCACTTTACACCTTAGTTTTTGAGAAAGTTTCTCACTAAACCTAAAGCTTGCCGTTTTAGTGAAGTTGACTAGCCCTTGAGCTCCTGGAATCTGCTTTTCTCTGACCCCCAATTCTGGCCATGCTGAGCTTTTACCTGGGTGCTGGGGATTTGAATTGAGGTCCCTTGCTTTCATAGCAAGTGCTCTTACCCATCTACCTAGCCCTGTAAACATATTTTTAAAGAAAGAAAATTAGAAGTTTGAACAGAATTTCTGGTAAGCTGTGTTGAAAAGTTTAAAATCCTCTTCAACTATGAAATAGTATTCATGCAGATAGAACACTAAATTGCTTAAATGAGCAGTTAACTCATTTGCTCCTTGGAGTGAAAACAAAAATGGGTGGGTTTTCTTTTGGGAGCTAGGCCAGCATTAAACATACTCCCAGTTACTTTGGTCTCCTTTTTGCTAATCTTTCCTCTCAGGTCCCATAGACTAAGATGCCCAGAATTAATGCATATGCAGGTTTTTTTTTCTAAAAACGCAACCCACACTGTGTTTTAGACTTTGAAATCTGCTGTGTATACAGAGTACTTTTACCCCCTACCTCTGACTTGGATTCAGTTCAGGCTTATAGTTTCTTCAAGAATGTCAGAAGCCTAGATCTTGACTGCTGTTAGAACCTTGATAAAGGCAGTCAGTATGTTAGGGGTTAGTTAGTATACAGGAACCTATTGAAAACAGGAATTTGAAAGCTCAATCTTGAGCCAGGCATGGTGGTGCATACTTTTAATCCTATAACTCAGGAAACAGAGGCAGGCAGATCTCTATGGGTGCTAGGCCAGCAAGGACAATATGGTAAGAACATGTTTTCAAATAAAAAAAATTCAGTATTCCCCTTTTTAATCAAAAAGAACAAAGTCAAGAGAATAAGGGCCTCTTTGCTGATGTGTAAGAGAAGTAGCCCTTTTAAATAAGTTGGGAGAGATAATAGAAAAACAGAAAATTAAAAGGATTAAAGGGAGCTGAACATCTAGAGAGCTTAGCGTGGATTCATCTCCATCACTTTGAAAGAAAAAAGACTGAAAGTTAGTTGGGCAGTGGTAACACATGCCTTGAATACCAGCACTTGGGAGGAATAAGAAGGTAGACCTCTGTGAGTTTGAGGTCATTCTGGTCTACAGAGCGAGTTACAGGACAATCAGGGCTGTTACACAGAGAAACCCTGTCTCAAACAACAACAAAAACACCAAATGTCAGAATGACTGGAGAAAAGGCTAGGAGCAAGAAGGAAAAGGGGGAATGTTTAGATTTTAGGCCTTGAAGTATTACTATTTTATTGTGTTTTCATGACAGGGTTTCTCTGTGCAGCCCTGGCCATTCTGGAAATCACTCTGTAGACCATGTTGTCTCAAACTCAGATTCACTTGCCTTTGTCTCCAAGTTCAGGGTTTAAAGGTATGTGCCACCTCCTCCTGGCTTGAAGTCTTAATTTTTCAACTTATTACCTGAAAATGAACCACATTTCCATAAGCACTATTCCATGACTTATTGAGAAATTATTTTTAAAATTAAACCTTTTATTTGGCTTGCTTTACTACATATATGAATAAAATATATAGTAGAGTATATTTCTGTAAATACAAAAATATTCCTCATGAATTCTAGAATTTACTTGTGTTGCTTAACTAAAAATTATTAACTATTTTTATTTCTTTCAGATCATTTATCTTTAATAATCTGGAAGATTTTATATAGAGAGAATTTTTTGATACAGGGTTTCTATGTAATTTTGGAGCCTATCCTGGAACTAGCTCTTGTAGACCAGGCTGGCCTCAAACTCACAGAAATTCACCTGCCTCTGCCTCCCAGGTGCTGGGATTAAAGGCGTGCACTACCACCGCCCGCCAAAGTATATGAATCTAAGTAGCTGTTTCAAAAGGCATAAATGGCATTATTGGAGAGTTAGAGGTAGAACAGTTTTATTGAGCTTGAACACAGAATTGAAGTAAATTTTGTAAGCTCTTTAGAACTCAGGTTTCAAAAAAGCACAATAGAGTGTATGGGGAAGAGGGCAGTGAAACTAGAAGATTAGGTAGAAAATGCAAGACTGGAAAATGAGTCCCAAAGCAGGTAAGCTGGGCCAATTTGATGAGGTCTGTAAGAAGCAGTGTTAGAATGTGGAAGGGGATGTCAGGTCATCTAGCCTAGTCTTCTGAGACACTGGAATTCCTATTTACTGTTCCTGCTGGTAGTCATTACCTCTAGAATCAGAGGGCTTGTTGACACCAGAGATCCAGTTGTCTTGATTTGGGGCAAATTAGGTACCTTTTAAAACTGATTATTACAAAAAAGGCTATGACCCTTGTAAAAAAAATATATTCTGACCCATATAGAATCAAATTGGGGTAGACCTCAGGAACTTGCTGGTAGTTGTGTATTGAACACATATGTGGATCCCCCATATGTGCTTTCAACTATAAAATAGTTGATTTTCATTTAAGAATATATGTACTGTTCTTTGGTTTATCTCATTTAACATTTTGAATATCTGTCAGTACATTTTGCGTTCATTTCACATCATACACAATCATTAAAATGATGGTATATACCATAGTTCATTCAACTAATTATTTTTTCTTTGAGATAGAGTCTCTGGTTGGCCTGGAACTTGGGTTTATCTATAGCTCACACAGATCCATCTACTCTGCCCCCCAAGTTCTGGGATTAAAGGTGTGTGCCACCTGAGGTTTTTTCCTCTCTGTTGTTAATTTCAGTTTTTCTTCTAATTTTTACTTTAAGATGCTTTTTGTTTAATATTCAATACTTTGTGAAGATCCAGCATTTTACTGCATTCTTACAGTTTCATTCTACTCTTCATAATACTTGCTCTATGAGCTTGTTTCTTAGCATCTGAATTCCAGATAACTGCTACATCAGGTTACTTTCTCATTTCTCTCCTGAGGGTGTTTTGCAGTTAAAGAGTTAGTGTTATACTTCACAGAACCTCCAAGCCTTCCTAAGATTCCTTGCAAAGTTCCTGATTTTTTTTTTTTTGGAAAAAGCTGAGAGCTTCCTGTCTAGGATATGAAGCTTTCTCCTTTCTCAATCTCTGAACACGGTTGCTTTCTGTAAAGTAGTGTTCTATTAGTATATTAGCAGTCATGTTTCAGTTAGATCCAAAATAGCTTCGTCTCTTTCTACAGACTAACTTTTAATATAACAGCTAATGAATTTTGTACATGGGCACATGACAACACTAAACTAAACCCTTTGCACTTGAGCTATCTCAGTCATCTTCTGCTCCAAAATTAAGAAGCATAGGTGATATCCCAATAATAACAGGATGAGGAAACAGGATTAAAGGTTCAAGGTTGGGGCTGGAAAGATGGTTGAATGGTTAAGAGCTCTGGCTGCTCTTCCAGAGGACCCAGGTTCAATTCCCATATAGCAGTTCATAACTGTCTGTAACTCCAGTTCCAGGGGATTCAACACCCTCAGAGAGTCATACATGTAGGCCAAACACAACTGCACATTTAAAAAACAAAAGGTTCAAGGTTGTACAGCTAATGTGTTCTCAAATCAGAAATTGAATTCTTCATCTCCTTCTTAATCTCCATACTGGATTGCTTGTCAAGATGTTTAATTACTATGCTGGACAAAATTCTATTATTTAGGAGTTTGTGTGGCACCCAGGCCACTGGTTGTGCACTTTAAACCCTTAAATTTGTAAGTTGAGGTTTGTGGTCCCTGCTAATTCATTTTTTCTCTCTCCTCCCTACTTTTTGTTTCTCTCTTTCAAGATAGGATTTCATGTAGCTCAGGCTAGCATCCATCTTCCTGTGTAGCTGAAGATGACCTTAAACACCTGGTCTTTCTGACTGTTAGGATGCTTAATTTTTGTTAATCATACATCATTAATTCTTGTTAGTCCATACTTACAGAGTATGAACTTTTAGTTCCAACAAATCAAAAAGGAAATGATAAATTAATACAGCACACTATTAGACAATTTATAGAAAGAGTGAATAAGAAAGGAAAGTAGAAAAACACTCATTTTTACTCATGAAATTTTAAACTATCATGTCTGCACACCTCCCCCAACAAAACAAAACAATATTTCACTAGGTAATCCAGCTCAACTTCCACTTAACCTGCTGTTTACTGAATTCCAGGCATGTGCCATCATGACTGGCTTGATGTAGAGTTTTGATGGTCTTAACTTCTTTTTTCAGGGTTCTGGGAACCAAACCCAGGGCTTACATAGGCTAGGCAAGTAATCTGTGATTGAGTTGTATATCTCCAACTCTTTGGAATCCATTTTAAAAAGTCAGTCAGTCAGTCAGTCTGTCAGTCTGTCTGTCTGTCTGTCTGTCTGTCTTGTTTTTTCAAGACAGGATTTCTTTGTAGCTTTGGGGCCTGTCCTAGAACTCACCCTGTATACCAGGCTGGTCTTGAACTCACAGATATCCACCTGCCTCTGCCTCGCAAGTGCTGGGATTAAAAGCTTGCGCCACCATAGCCTGGCAATTTATTTTTTGAAACAGTCTTTTCTCATTTTACATACCAGTCCCAGTTCCCACTCCCTCCCCTTCTCCTGACCCCTATCCCACCCCCATCCACTTTGGGACCCATTTTTAAAATGGAAAGACTCCGTTTTACTCACAAATATGATACATGATAAAGAACCAAAAATATTCGTGAAATTCCAGAGGGAACCACTACTAATGTAAGTAAGCTTATATAAAAATGTATTTGATTGGTATAGTGCCAGGGTACTGTTGTTCTTCAGAAAAATGAACAGAACATACTGTGAGGGTTTGGGATATATCTCAGTTGGTAGGATGCTTGCCTGGCATTCAAGACCTGAGTTCAGTAATCAGTACCAATAAAATAACTGACTAATCCAGGTGATGATGGTGTACACCTTTAATCCCAGCAGTTGGGAGGCAGAGGCAGGTGGATCTCTGAGTTCAAGGCCAGCCTTCCAGGTCTACAGAGTGAGTTCCAGGAATGCCAACATTACACAGGGAAACCCTGTCTGGAAAAACAAACAATAATAATAATAAAATAAAAATAAACGACTGAATATTCTGTGAGCATCTTTCCATGTTAAATATGTGAACTAAAATGATAAAGGATTGGGTCTTTTTCATATTTTTCTTTATTGCAGTCATTTGTTCATAGTTTTTATTTGCTGAATTCTACACTTGTTTTAATAGAATTGAGCGGAATTTGTAATCACTGTCATCCCAGTAACTGACTTTTTTTTTATTTCGAGACAGACTTTCAGGTAGCCCAAGCTGCTTAAAATTTACTATGTAGTCAGAGATGGTCTTGCAGTTCTGGTCCCCATGTCTGTTTTCCAAGTGCTAAAATTACAAGCATGCACTAACACACCAGGCCATCAGTTTTTGCTAAGGACAGTTATAGTTTCTTTTCTTTGAGATGAGTCATTAGGTCCAGTTCCTTGCTAGGATTTTATCTTTCTTTTTTTTTTATATAGGGTTTCTTTTTGTAGCTTTGGCCATTGTGGAACTCACTCTGTAGACCAGGCTGACCTCAAATTCACGCAGAGATCCACCTGACCCTGCCTCCCTAGCACTGGGATTAAAAATGTGCACCTCCACCACCACCTGGCTAGCTAGGTTTTTTATTACTGAACATATTATTAATTTTTTTTCTATCCCTGAAAGGGGAGGAAAGGAGGGTAGCAGAGAAAAATGTGTAGTTCAATAAAAAAAGCCATGTAAAGATGGAAAATACACAAAAAATTTCTATTCCAGCACTTGGGATGCAGAGGCAGGTGGATCTCTGTGAGTTTGAGGACAGCCTGGTCTACAGAGTGAGTTCTACGACAGCTATGGCTACACAGAGAAACCCTGTTTTGACAAAAACAAATTTTTTCTAAAGCAGAATGGAAGATGTATTCTCAACATACTGGAAATAATACTCACTTTAGAGTAAAATTGTCTTCAGATCCTGGATCTACCAGTTTAGTTAAGTGAATAACTTGAGCGAGTAAGTCACGTAATATCCTAAGCCTCAGTTTTCTTAGCAGAAAATCAGGGATTGTTATTGTTCTCTTACAGGTGGAATAATTTATCAAGACCTACACATATGAAGTGCCCAACACAGCTCTTGTTTACCATCTTCTAGAGTTAGACAAGACATTTTGCCTTTGCTAGTCTAGTGAAGCCCATGGAGGGAACCTCCATATCAAAGTGATGGTCTTATTTGCATAAATGAAATGCCTGGAGTTACAAAGGACAACAGTTATATTAAATACAGTTGAAACATTTAATTTTGATATCTTTTTGGATTTACCTGGGAGAATTCATGACAGGATGGATTAATGAGAAACACCTGAGAAGAGAGAAAGCTCATATACCTGCTTTTGACTTTTTCTTGAGCTATCATTTTGGATTTCCAACAGGCTCCTAGATATTTCCTCCTTCAGCACCCTGCCAGCAATTTTCCTGCCAGGGAAATAAATACCTCTCCCAAAGCCTAGCTGCTTTTCTCATATCTATAATCCACCACTCATGTAATATCTTAAGTTTAAATCCACAAATCACATTAAAGTTCTCACTTTCCTACTCTGTCAAATTAATCATGGTCATCTGGAGAATTGTTTACATTGCTGAAGAAGGTACCCAGGTCCTTGCCACATGGTAGGCAAGTACTCTACTACATCTCTAGCCCTCAGAATAGTGAATCCTTGTTATTGAAAACAGGATTTTTTTTCTCTGATTTCCAGCATCCTCTTTTACAAAGTATTTCTCGGCGAATTTAGGTATATATATATAAAATATAGCTTTTTTTTTCCTAGACAGAGTTTCTCTGTGTAAGAGCCCTAGCTGTTCTGGAACTCGCTCTGTAAGACAGACTGGTTTTGAACTCACAGAGATCCTCCTGCCTCTGCCTCCTAAATGCTGGGATTAAAGGGATTAAAAGCATGTACCACCACAGCCTGACTGATAGTTCTTACACCTATATCTAAAGTGCTATTATAAAGAGATGTGCCATACTACTTCATACCTGTCAACTTGGCCAATTTATGTATGCTTTAATTTTTCTAAATACTATGCTTTAATTTTTATAAATATATCCTAAGTTCTTTGAGGAAATAAACAATTTCTTCTTTTTTTTCTGAGAGGTTTCTCTGTAGCTTTGGAGCCTGTCGTGGAACTTGCTTTGTAGACCAGGCTGGCTTTGAACTCACAAGAGATCTGCCTGTCTCTGCCTCTCGAGTGCTGCTATTAAAGACATGCACCACCACCACCTGGCATAAGCTGCTTCTTATACTTACCTTTCTATCTCCCAGTAGTGCTTAGTATAGCTCTTAGAAGTACTTCCTAAGATCTTGATAGTAGTCATGTTAAAGTAGTTCTACTTACAAAAACAAAGGAAAAGTTGACCTATTTTCTGCTGGTTTATTACTTAATAGGATTTGTTGATGACATACTAAATCTTCATGTCAAAAACCTTCTGGGAATTGTGTGTGTATATAAAATTTTCACTAACTCACTACCATAGCTCTCCAAATGATGCACTTGAGGTTGTTTCATGGTATGTAATATCACTGGTTAAGAAAACTACAGATGAGATCTTTTTCTAATATGAAGCCCTGTTTATGACCTGATCACCACTTGCAGCCTAGGGCCTAACATATAATAGTGTCTGATAAGACTTTTTTATAAATCCTGTTCTGTTTAAAAATTAACTTATTCCTTAAAAAGAGATTGTTTACTTTTAAAGGCTTGGGGGAACATATACATGTAATTATAAGTGCAAGTTACAGAAACAAATACAACGAAAAAGCTTTGTAGAAAACAAAATAATTTTTCCAGGAAAAAACAGTTTTAGCAAAGGACTCTTAAAATATCTTGATCATAGTAGGCATTGATAGTTTGCTTAACATTTATGCATTATCTTTTGGTTAAATTCTTTTACTTTTATTCCTAGGTTAAAACCTCAGAATTTTATAGATATTCTCGACAGCTACGCTATGAAGTTGACCAAGCATTGAATTACTTCCAGAACATTCACCAGCAGCCCTTGTTAGACATGAAATCAAGCCGTATTCGTTCTGCCAAACCACAAACTACAGTATTCCGAGGAATGATTGGACATAGCATGGTTAATAGTAAAATACTTCTTCTAAAGAAACCAAGAACCTGGTGGGAACTGGAGGGCCCCCAAGTACCTCTGAGGCCAGACTGCCTTGCTATTATCAATAATTTTGTATTCCTGTTAGGTGGAGAAGAACTGGGCCCAGATGGCGAATTCCATGCATCTTCAAAAGTGTTCAGGTATGATCCAAGACAAAATTCTTGGCTGCGCATGGCAGACATGTCTGTACCCCGTTCAGAATTTGCTGTTGGTGTTATTGGGAAATTTATTTATGCTGTAGCAGGCAGAACAAGAGATGAAACTTTCTACTCGACAGAAAGATATGATATCATTAATGATAAATGGGAATTTGTAGATCCTTATCCAGTTAACAAATATGGACATGAGGGGACAGTACTCAATAACAAGTTGTTTATCACTGGAGGAATCACTTCGTCTTCCACATCTAAACAAGTATGTGTGTTTGATCCCAGTAAAGAAGGGACCATAGAACAGCGGACCAGGAGAACTCAAGTAGTCACCAATTGCTGGGAAAATAAGAGCAAGATGAATTATGCCAGATGCTTTCACAAGATGATATCTTATAATGGCAAGCTTTATGTCTTCGGTGGTGTCTGTGTGATCTTGAGGGCCTCTTTTGAATCTCAGGGCTGCCCTTCCACAGAGGTGTACAACCCAGATACTGATCAGTGGACCATCTTGTCATCCATGCCAATTGGTAGAAGTGGCCATGGTGTGACTGTGCTGGACAAACAAATAATGGTCCTTGGAGGGCTTTGTTACAATGGTCATTACAGTGATTCCATTCTCACCTTTGACCCAGATGAAAATAAGTGGAAGGAAGACGAGTATCCTCGAATGCCCTGCAAGCTGGATGGTTTACAAGTGTGCAACCTACATTTTCCTGAGTATGTACTGGATGAGGTTAGGCGTTGCAACTGATGTCATCTTTCTTCCTAAAAATAAAAAGGCAAATAAAGCATTTGTAATAGTTTAAAAGCATCAAGAAAAACCTCACCAGTTTTACTATCAAAGCCATTGGTCTAATATTGTAAGTTTTCATTCTGTGCTAGCATCTTTCTTTTCCTTTCAGTGGCCTCAAACTCATGCAATAAGTTCATTTAAAGCGCTAGCTCTTGAAACTACTTCCAAAAGCAGTTTATACTGCTCCCCTTACCAGGGATGTTGATTTTTCTGCTTTAAACATTTATTTCAGATGTTAGTGTAGGATTTGTGCATCTTCTAAGAGAAGACCCAATAAGTGTCACTGGATGTGATTTCAGTCCCTCTCTATCTGAACTCTTTTTAGACATTGTTTTAGTCTGCTATATGTTTTGGTTTATTATTTAAAAGTTTAAAACTCTTGACCTTTTTGCATGGCTTTTGCTGAAAATGCAAAAATTTAAATTTTCTACAAAAGTTTTTTATATCAGAACACTATTTCTAAGCTGCCTTCTCTTATCTGCATTGTGTTAGTGAAAGCATATCCATACTCGCGTACATCCTATATATATATATATATATATATATATATATATATATATATATATATAAGGCATATCCCTTTTATGCGTGATTAGGATTCTATATTTTTAAGCTAGTGCACTTGCACACACAGTTCGCCATACTTGTTAAAATTTAGATGTAATGTCATTACTGTATTAATGTTTTTAGAAAGTTAAAATAACTGGAGTCCTCATTCAGTATCAAAGTAGTCTTCAGTCCATACTAGTTCAGTAAAATTTAAACTCATATTTCTGAAACATGTATGGATAAAGAACTTTCACATTTTGTTTTCAAATCAAATCATTAATATTTCATATTAATGTATTTTTTTCTTGTTTGAAAATGTTTTTCTTTGCAGTCTGTTTAATCTTGGTTACCCTATTTTAGTGAGAATCCGAGTGCTCTGTGTCAAGCTCTCACCCTGCAGTGTACAAGCACTTTTAAAAGTCAGGTAATACCCGACTCCTAAGTAAAAGCCTCGTAAAAGTAAGTGCAACTCCCATAGTTTCTCTTCAGTAAGGCTGCTGCAGGTGGTGAATGTGGGGCAGCAACTCTTACACAGTTTGAGCTCAGTTTCAACTGAGAGGTGAGAAAGGAGTTCTGATGTTACTGGTTATATCTGCTTGATCACTTTGTACAAAATATTCAGTGGCACTAGAGAGATACGTTAACCCTCAGCGTCTTTTTAGTTTCTGGAAGCTACTAGCATGAAGGATAGTCACCTGAAAGTTTGAAATGAAGCTTGAATAGCTGTTTTAATGGCATTTATAATAAATAGTTTAGGATTAACTGCACATTTCAACTCTTCAAATGCGAAGGAAGAAAATACAGCTGACAAAATTAAGAGTGATCCGTGTGAGTGGATCATTCAAATTGATGCCATTTTCTCATGAGCAGTCTATATCTGATTAAATCTTAGACTGGCATAGCCTGCCAGATCTGTGGATTTTGGTGCAATATTGCAATGCCTTCTATATGGCTGCTGTTGTATAAAATTTTCTAGTTACTTTGTTTTGTTTTGTTTTTGCTGCTGGCACCATTGAACATAAAATGGAAGTGTGAAATAATGGAAATGTGAAGATTTGGGGTTTTTCTCTCCCTCCCCCCATGTTGCGATTCATGGTGTGAATAAGGTCTGATTTTTCAAAACTGTAAAGCCAGGTGTTTGAGTTTTAGAAAGTGTCAGGTACACTTTCTAAAGAAAACCTTTTTTTCTTTCAGGAATCAGAATAGTGGCTTCTTTTGTATGTGATCCTTCCATTTTTATTAGGTGGCGTTTCATTTATTTCTGATTTCTGAAAATAAAATTGATATTTGAGTTTCCCTTAGAATATGGTTAAAGGGTTTTTTTATTTTAAAAGTAAGTTTAATTATTTTGCTTTTTGAAACTATAGGTTAGCCATCTATTTTTCTACTATACTTAGAAGTTTATTTGTGTGTCTTTAAAGAAAATGTCTTCATTATTTTTCTTGATATCTTTTGTTGGAAATGAGCAAGAAGAGGCTATCAGACAGGGTACCCTATCAGAGGCTTTACACTCCAGTGGCAGTTCTCTTTAATTGCTTTGATACAACTTCATAGTCCTGTGTAGTCAACATCTTCGTAAACAATTGAATACTCTCGGTCTTCCATTTGGAATATACAAAGCCAGGGTCAATGATTGTTTCAGAAAATTCATGATATCTTAACTTGAACTAATTCTGGGTTCAGCTTCATGTAAGTCATGTCTGACTATAATCTTAGTAATAATCAGTTTTGAGCTTTAAGACTAGTTGCTATTGCTTGGGTTCTGAATGTATGAGGAAATCGTAGTTCTAATTTAGATTATAAATCCACAAATAACTTACATTCCCTTTTAAAATTATGGTTTAATAGCTGCAAGAGATTTATTTTTGTTATACTAAACTATGGAAAATTTTTCATAGAATTTTTTCAAGCTTTTCTGTGCTTCATTTGGAACCACTTTGTCTATATGCATTGTATATGAACAAGATTGTCATTTTGAAAAACTCAGTAAGTGGTTTGAAACTATATGGTTTAACTGTTAGGATCTTTAAATGTGTCATCTTCCACTTTACATTTTAAATGGTAGATGTTACAAAAAATAGTAAATTTTCTTAGATTGCCCTTTTTAGTTGGCATCACTTGTTTTCTTACATGTCTTCGGCCTTCTAAGTTCTGATGTTAAAGGAAATCCTTGCACTACAGCCTTTTCATAGAATACAAGATTCTCGTGTTGAAGGTTTTGTATTGGAAGAAATGCTACTGGTTTCTAAAAGGCAAAGCATTATAGAATGATTGACTTTCTTTGGTAGCTTTTTCTGTGTCTTCCTCATTGCTCTTGTATGAGTGCTACTCTAATTGTGAAATACTTACTGAGCCCTTCTCGTATCTTTTTTAAAGCAGCACCTTTGGACACCTCATTCTGGGAAGCTTGCTTGAGTCACAATAAAGGACACACACACTTGTGTGGGGAAGAAGTGGTAAAATGGAGAGTTTTGTCTTAATTACATGAAACTAAGCTTTAAAATATTTTATAACAAATTATTTGAGCTGCATAATCTAAACATGTCAAACGTTTTGTGGGACTATTTTTATATATGTATATGTGGCTGTAGGTCATAACATTTCAGTTTATAATATAAATTGTTATTTCAGTTTATAAGCTATCTCTCAAAAGAGACTAGCTCTTTTGAGAATACATAATTTAAAGGTTTTAGATTGAAGTAAAACAACGTAGACAATAGTGTAAATTAGAAATATTTGAGGGCTATATGGCAGTGGAACTGCTAGTGCCAGTTTTCTTGTTTGCCTACCATGTTTTCAGTTTGTTTGTTTTTTTGTTTTGTTTTTGTTTTGTTTTTGATATTCTGAACATTTTTGAGAGACCATCCATTTGTTTAATTGCATTTAGAGTCGGTTTGGGAATAAATATCTTCTAAAAAGAGATTTATCTTAAAAATTAAAGTCCTGAAAAATTAGTTTATTGAGAGTTTATTACTTCAGATACCCCATAGGCATGAACTGGAATAGATACTTCATGGAACTCCCATTCTTTTACTATATCAGTATAGCTCCCAATATTATGTGAATAACATTGAGAATGCCATTAGGCTTGTTCCCTCTTAAAATTCTTTTGACTTCTTTGGGAACAACTGCATTAAAGTTACTAATCAGTATATCAGTAAGGATTGGGTGTTTGCTTTCTGAAGGAATGTTCCTAAGAGGTGGTCAAAAAGGTTCTTTTCTACCTAACTTGTTTATGCCCTATACTCTTGGGCATAATTTGCCTATAGAAAAATATTTTGACCTTTAGGTACCTTTGGGGCCAGTAGTCAAATAATCCTAGGTCCGATATTAAAATCTTAGGATAATTTAAGGTTTGCCTTTTATACCTGTTTTGAAAGCCTTTACATTTTTTGTCAGGTAATTTTTCCCAAGCCGTGGATATAATCTATTCAACATGTTTATGCTATCCATTCTGTTTTTAAATTGAAAAAAAAGTTAAAAGTGTTTATGAAGAAAAGTTTAAATAAAATATTTTTAATCTTTAAAAGTTTGTCTTTATCTGATTATTTAGTCTTTTATTTAATCCTTCACATTCAAGTATTTAATAACTTAATAAATAGTATACTTTGTTATTCTTCAACATGCCAAGAAAAGTGTGATTTCTACCAATATTTTCAGCAGAAGATTCAAATGAGAGCATTAGAGTGAGATGATTTATATTCTTTTTTTTTGTTTTTTGTTTTTTTTTTTTTTCGAGACAGGGTTTCTCTGCAGCTTTAGAGCCTGTCCTGGAACTAGCTCTTGTAGACCAGGCTGGTCTCGAACTCACAGAGATCTGCCTGCCTCTGCCTCCCGAGTGCTGGGATTAAAGGCATGCACCACCGCCGCCCGGCTGATTTATATTCTTATATGCAATAGAAATGATATAACAAAGCCAAATAATTAAAGGTCCACTAACAAGACTTTTTCAGTTTTACAGAATAGAAATATGAGAACTGAGAAAAGGCATGTGATCTTCAACTTTATTTGGTGAGCTTTATGTTTTCTCTGACATTTCTTTCATTGTTCTTTTTTAAAAATAATTTATTTATCATATATAGGTGTTTTGCCTGCAAGTATATCTGTATGAGGGAATCAGATCCCCCAGAAGAGGAGTTATAGACAGTGGTGAGCTGCCATGTGGGTGCTGGGAATTGCACCCAGGTCCTCTGGAAGAACAGCCAGTGCTCTTATTAGCCGCTGAGCCATCTCTCCAGCCTCTTTCATTGTTCTTAAAGGTATTCCTTAACTTAGAAAATAGGCAGAAAATAGTCTTAGGTATGTGTGCATGCACACACACGTGCCTTTCACGTGAACTCCTAAGAAACTTCAGCAGGATTCCAAAGGATCTAACTTACTCAGATCATTTTCTAGCTTTTCTGTCCACCACTTCCTGCACTCTGTTCCAATGGCCTTCTTACATTCTGTTTTATCTTTCAGTGTATTCGTGTCCAGCTTCAAATTGTCTTTCTCTTTCCTTGTCAGTCCACCTAATTTATGAAGCCCAACTGAAATGCTTCTGTGATGGTTGAAGGAGATGTCCCCCAATAATCTCGAGCATTTGAATACTTGGTCCCAAGGGGAGGCTTGGATGTGTGGTCTTGTTGGAGGAAGTGTGTCAGTGGTGGCAGGCTTTTGAGATTTCAAAAGACTTGCCATTTTGAGTGCGCTTTCTGTTTCCTGCTTCTAGATAGAAATGTAAGCCCTCAGCTCTTGGCTTCTACTCCACCCACATGCCTGTTATTTCTGCTCTGCCATCATGGACTCTGATCCTCTGTGACTGTAAGCTTAAAACTCTCATATGATTTTCTTCGGTCATGGTATTTTATCATGACAGTAGAAAAATAATACACCTCCCCTTTGAAACTTGTATTTCTTCCCAGTGAATTTATTGCCTCTTCTACACTACACTCATTTGTAGCTCTTGATTTCATTCATTTTGCACAACAGCATAGTACAGAAGTCTTTCTCCATGCTTAGATCATAGTCTCCTTGGATATAAATACCATATCTTACTGCCTTGAATAGAAAGACCCTCAGGAGTAGCCTGTGCTATGTTCATAGTGAGTGTTCATTGAAGCATGACAGGTTCCATTGTAGGTTACAGGCAAGTGCTATAGGGAGCTAGATGAGTTAGAGGTAACAGTTTCTAGGCTTTTAGCTTGGTTTTCTTTATGTACACACTTCCTACATAATCTTAGCCACACTTATAGCTTCCTTTCAAACTTTAGTTCTGTCACCTGGCAAATCCACATTTCTCAACTTAGGGTTCCAGCCAGTTCCTAAGCATTCCTCATGTGTTTCATTGGCATAGTAAACTGAGTATGTTTATCTTCTGTATCAGTTACTTTTTTATTGCTGGGATAAAATACCACAATCAAAGACAACTTAAGTTATTTTGGCTTATGGCTCCAGAAAGATGAGAGTCCATGGCAGTAAGCAGGGTCATGGTGGTAGGAGGAGGAAGCAGAGAGCTCATATCTTCAAATGACATGAGGTAGAAGAGAGCAGGTTAGAAGTAGGATGGATAGACTTTTATTCTAAAGCCCGCCCCAGGAACAGAATTCCTCCAGCAAGGCCATATCTCCTAAACCTCCCCAAACAGCACCACCAACTGATAACCAGGTGTTCAAATGCCTGAGCCTGGGGACATTGATTTTTTTTTAAGTACTGCATTCCTTCTTATATCTGGCCACAATTTTGCCTGGATTATGTATGTAGCTCTGTCATTGCCTGTGGTAGTTCAAGGCAGAAATCTGCATTGTCCTTACTCAACATGTGAGTTCTCTTACCAATCTCCAGGTTTTTTTAAGTCAGTCTTACTGTGTGTCCTAGGCTGACCTTGAATGCTGGCAATCCTACCTCAGCCTTCCTTGTGCAGGGAATACAAGTCTGACATCACACTGGCCTTTTGCCACTTTAAACTCTCATCCATCTTTTTTTTCCTCATTTTTTTATTAAAAATTTCCATCTCCTCCCTTCCTCCTCCCCCTTTCCTCCCCTCCCCTCCACCCATACCCCCACTCCCTCCCTCTCCAGGCCAACGAGCCATCAGGGTTCCCTTCACTATGTTAAGTCCAAGGTCCTCCCAACTCCCCCCAGGTCCAGGAAGGTGAGCAACCAAACTGACAAGGCTCACAGTGAGCCCGTCCATGCTGTAGAGTCCAAGCCCATCTTCTTAAGCTTGTTTGGTTCAAGCTCTCGTGATTCCTATTAGACTTCCTAAATTGTCTTTCTGATCAGCTTCCATATTCTCTTTTATACACGGCTGCAAGAGAGCTCTCTAAAGGAAAATCTGCTCCTGAGATAGAACATTCTTCAATAATTGCCTTTCATCTTGAGAGTAAGGTCCCAAATCACTAGTGTACCATGTAAAACCTTTTTCTGACCTGCCCTCCCTATTGGGGATGGAACCTGCACTTAATAGACAACAACTCTACTACTGAGCTATACCCCCAACTCCCTGTTCAGTGTCTTATATCCTGTACTATGTAGCTATACAAACCTCATGGCTTTCTGAGTAGGCTATGTTTTTTTCAAGCCTCATTGCCTTTTTACCCACACCCTATCCTCTCTTGGCTCACCCTTTCTTGACCGTCATAAACCGGTCTTGGTAACAAACATTTTCTCGTTGTTTTAAAACTTCTACCCTTCAGTCTTCTAATAGCACCTCGTATATGCCTAGGTCTCACCTTTTCTGATATGTGAGGATAACTTCCTTTCCCATTATACCCCTAACTGTACGTACACTAAGGACAGATACTGTCTTTTTTGTCTTTCAAGAATCTTAGTATCTGGCACATGGTAAATCCTCAATAAAAATAGAACCCAGAAAATCGGAGAAGTACCAACAAAATGCTCCCTTTGAGGAGGGAGAGTTGTATTAGAGAGCTTGTCTGCCGAGATTGACTTCCCTGAAGATATCCATTCATTTCTCCTACCACTGCTCTCATGTCTGGAAAGCTGATGTGTGCACACTTATCACAGTTGTCAACAAATACTTCCTGGATATCTCGGAATTCCTGATTCAGGCTGAAAATACCAAGTAAAACAGACCTAAAAGGTGCTTGGCGGAACATCAGTCTCACAAAATGTGGGGTAAGAAAGTGTTCACTGGTCTCAGTACTACTGGGAAACAGCATATACCATTCCTCTTTCTTAGAGAAATGACCACATTTAGCATATTAATTATTAAAGGCTCTGAGAAGTTCGCTCTACTCCTTCTGATTTCATTTATAGCCATATAAACTAAATGTTTGATAACAGAATATTTTTTTATTTTTTAAAAAAGGAAACAAACTTTTTTCATTTTACATACAAATCCCAGTTCCCACTCCCTCCCCTCCCATTCCCTTCACCTTCCCCAGAATATTCTTAAAAGTCTAGCTAAGAGACTGGAATCATGGCTTGGTGCTTCAGAGCACTTTTTCTTGCAGAGGACTTGGGTTTGGTTTCCAGCACCCACATGGTGGCTTACAGTCATCCATAACTCCAGTTTCAGGTTACACATGATACACAGAGAGATGCAAGAAAAATTCTCATAAATCCTTTAAAATTTTTTCTTAGCTACATAGTTATGAAGACAATGAACATAATATCTAGTGTAGGCACTCTGGGTTACAAAATAGGACTACCCCCTGCAGGCCCAGTCAGATTCTACATCGTGACACCAATATTTGGCCAAGATTACACCAGGTTGAGGGTTTCACTTCACAAGGAGGATCTCACTTTCTCCCTCTAGGAGAAGAATTTGTATAATTTGTACAACTTAAAAGGAATAGGACTTCAGAGCAGCCAAACAAAGCTCAGCTAATCTCCAAAAGCTGCTACAATAGATGTGTCAAAAATTTAAGTCCCCCGCCTTGTAAAATTTTATTAAAAGCAATTTCCTCTGCCTTTAAATTTCTTTGAAAATATTTTTAATGACTACTTGGTGTTCTGAAATATATACTGCAATTTATCTGACCTTGTCCCTAGTAGTACAAACTATATTTTAAAGTTCTTTGTTTCAAGATTGGTAAGATGGTTCAGTGGAAAATGCTTTCTGCCCCAAGTCTGACAACCTAAGTTTGAGCCCTGGATCCCACATGGTGGGAAGAACTAATTATACAAGTTATCCTTTGACCTTTGCAGGTGTAGCATGATAGGTGTACCATGGCACATGCACACCCCCACACGAATGTCATAAATTTAAAGTTATTTTGATTTGTGTCTATACTTATAGCATCCAAACTTTTGGGCATTTCCCTAAAGTAGTTTTCTGAAAATGAAATTTAAAACATACTACTCTATGCACTTATTTTTGCAGTGCTGGGGATCAAACTCAGGGCCTTATGCATACCAAATAAAAAGAGTTCTATCACTGAGCCATATCTTCATGGCCCCGAATGAACTCAAGAGTCCCTTACAAATAATTGCTGGATTTGGCTCCAGAAAATTGTGGAGTATTATACCCCTATTAGTATTGGATATAACCTGATTGCTATATCCTCACTGATACTGAGTACTGTACTTCAAAAAGAAATAATTGGATACCAATAGATGAAATTTATATTTTAATTCTAATTTTAGTTCCACTTTCCTCCTCTCCTTCCACCTCTCTTTTGAAATAGGGTCTCTTTATGTAGACCTGGATGGCCTAAAATTCGGAGAGATCTGCCTGCCTCTGTGTCCTGACTGCTGGGATTAAAGGCATGACATCAGGTTCAGGGAAAGAGCAACTTTGATGATCCCAGGCCTGTGATCTCAGTTACTTGACAAGCTGAGACAGGAGGACTGCATGTTCAAGGCCTGCCTGGGCAATTTAGTGAGATCCTGTCTGAAAACAAAAAGGACTGGGGATGTAGCTCAGTGGTAAAGCACTTGCCTAGCTTGAGCAAGGACTTAGGCTCAGTTCCCATTAAACACCTGCCACCACAACTCAAGTAAGATCCATTTTGCTAATGAGGGTGTGTAAGCAACAACAAATCACTGAAAATAAAAAGTGCTAGAAGAAAAAGCAGCCTGCTGTGGGAGCTCGGGGATTTTAATGCTATTGAAGAAAATGAGGACCAGTTTCAGGGAAGAATTGATTCTGTCCTTGGTCATGCGGGACTGACTTTCACTAGGTCATGCAGATTACATGGTATTTCTCAACAGAAAAGATATGGAAAAAAGGGCTGCCAAGGGAGGAAGACAAAAATGCATTGGGAGGTCACACAAGGCAGAATGCTCTGACTGAGGCATACACCTCAACCCTAGCCTTTTTAGCCTGCTTGGTAAACATTTCAGACTTTGATGTATTCTACTGCTGGCAGAAACAACATAAAACAGTGCCTAGCAAAATTTGTTCTGAATGAAAAATATTCCTGGGCTCATTTTAACTCAAGTGTTTAAAAATTTAAAAACAAGGGGCTGGAGAGGTGGCTCAGCGGTTAAGAGCACTGGCTGCTCTTCCAGAGGTCCTGAGTTCAATTCCCAGCAACCACATGGTGGCTCACAGCCATCTATAATGAGATCTGGTGCCCTCTTCTGGCCTGCAGGCACACATGGAAGGAATGTTGTATACATAATAAATAAATACTCTGTGAGTTCGAGACCAGCCTGGTCTACAAGAGCTAGTTCCAGGACAGGCTCCAAAGCCACAGAGAAACCCTGTCTCGAAAAACCAAAATAAATAAATAAATAAATAAATAAATAAATAAATAAATAAATAAATAAATAAATAAATAAATAAATAAATAAAAATAAAAAAAATAAATCTTTTTAAAAAATTAAAAACAAGCCGGGTGATGGTGGCACACACCTTTAATCCCAGCACTCGGGAAGCAGAGGCAGGCGGATCTCTGTGAGTTTGAGGCCAGCCTGGTCTACGAGAACTAGTTCCAGGACAGGCTCCAAAGCTACAGAGAAACCCTGTCTCCAAAAACCAAAAGAGAAAAAAAAATGACAATGGAAAACATTAGAGTTGATCAAATCAATACTAGAAAACTGACAGTGCAAGTATATAGCCAAGAAACATTGTAAATGTATAAAATTTTCAAACAAAATTAAAATAGAAACATTTCTAATCTTAGTTTGGACTTCCTTGAAAAGGGATTTAAAGTATGGTTAATTGGAGAGAATTCCAGGAAGCAGAGGTTGGAGGGTGGGACAAGAAATGGTGTTGGAGAGAGGCTTCCACCATTAGGAGAGCTTGCTTCCCAATCATGAGGACAGGATTTGGGTCAGGGAACTCGCGTAACAACCCAAACATTGCGTGCATTCCTATAACCTCAACTCTAACAGAGGTGGAGACAGGAGGATCTCTGGGGCTTACTGGTTTCCAGCCTAGCTTAGAAGTGCAAGTCCTAAGTTTAGGGAGAAACTCCACCTCAAAGGAATAGGCAAAAGGTAATATGGAAGGATACGTGACATCCTCTTCTGACCTCTGCATGAATGCTCACAGCCACACACAGCAGCATGTGCATGTACACACATAAAAATAACATGGAAAATTTTATGTATTTATCTCTCTGCAGGGTCATATGTGCCATAGTGTGTGTGTGTAAGACAGAGGACAACTTTTAGGAGTCAGTACTCCCTTTGCACCATGTCGGTTGTGGAGATCTAACTTAGGTCATCAGTCTTGGGGTGGCGATCACCTTTACTCACTAATCCATCTGGCTAACCCACAAATAATTTATTTTAAGATGACTATAGGTCCTCTCTCTGTCTTTCTCTTTCTCTCTTCCCTCCCCTTCCTCTTTCTCTCAATAAACTCCCCACTTAAGCTCTGTTTAAAAAAAAAGATAACTATAGGACAGGAAAGAAGGCTGCAAGTATATATCATCAGACATTATCCTCTGGGGATCAGTTTGATTCAAGCATCCCTCCTTACCTCAGTATCATCCCATCAGAGAGACCAGGAAGCTGGGATGTTTTGCCTCCAACTCTCATGAGTAATTGTTTTAGGTTAGTTCCCAGGGACTGTAACTCCCCAGCACTTCAGGCTGGGGCTGTGGACTGAGGCAATCCTCAAATGAAGAGTTGAAAAGTAGGGCCAGGTGGACAGGGGTATTGAAGGGCTCTCCAACAGACCCCAGTATGGCAAACATGGTCCTGACAGGTTTTGCCTTTTACCATTCCCTACCTTGTTAAACCATTAGATTACATTCCTAAAGCTAGCCCCCAAAGCCTATTCCCTTATTTGGCCCAAAACACCAAGGTCCAACAATCAAATTTCATTATTTGGCTAACATGTCCAATCAGGATTTACCAACTCACCCTAGCATAGATCCCACCCCCTTTTCTCCCTAAAAACCCACTCCTGCAAAAACACCTGCTTGCTTGCTTGCTTGCTGCTGCCACTGCCTTTGCATCAACCCCCTGCTTACCCCTCTGGAGTGATAAACCTCCTTTGTGCTGAGAACTTGGTGTCTGGGTGTGTCCGGGATTACTCCCAGTGGGCCACCCTCCTTTACAGGTGTGATAGCACCATCACTTTACATCACTTTACAGGTGTGATAGCACCATCACTGTCCTTTCCGTTTTGTCTAGGCTGACAAGATTTTTCAAATACAGAAATTTAGACACAGCAAAGTAGCTCACTTCTAAGTTTAACAATTAGTTACAAATAAAATAGCCAGGTGTGTTGGCACACACCTTTAATCCCAGCACTCAGGAGGCAGAAGCAGATGGAGTTCTGTGAGTTTGAGGCCAGCAGCTTGGTCTACAGAGTAAGTTCCAGGACATCCACAGGCCAACACAGGGAGACCCTGTCAAAAAAAAAAAAAAAAAAAAAAAAAAACCACAAAAAAAAACCAAGGCCTTGTTTGGAACTCGCAATGTTCTGAATACAAGAAAAATATGTTGATACTATTTTCAAGGAGCTTGAAATATAAAATACATGATGTCTGTAACAAAAAAGTGTTTGTGCAGGTTCTTTTGGTTTTGTTTATAAGACAGGGTTTCTCTGTGTAGCCCTGCCTGTCCTGGAACTCTGCCTGGCTCTGCTGAGATCCCAGGTGTGCACCACCACCCCAGGCTCAATTTGGGCAAATTTTTTTTAAAGTATTTATTTATTTTATATGCATTAGTGTTTTACCTGCATGTATGTCTGTGTGAAGGTGTCAGATCTTGGAGTTACAGACAGTTGTGAGCTGCCATGTGGGTGCTGGGATTTGAACCCCGGTCCTTTGGAAGAGCAGCCAATATTAACCACTAAGCCACCTCTCCAGCCCCCAATTTGGGCAAGTTTTAAAACATCTCCCCAGCAACATTTATAGGAACAGGAATTTTACAGATTAAAATAACTTTGGAAATTTTTTCAAAGGATACAAAAAATACTAGAAATAGTTTCCTTGTACTGTATAGATGAAAACTGATATCAACAAATTAAGTGGATTTGAATTTATGCAGAGAAATATATTCTTTTTTCTTTGAGACAGGGTCTCACTATGTAGCTCTGGCTGAACTGGAAACTTGCTCTGTAGATCAGACTAACCTCCATCTCACAGAGATCTGCCTGCCTCTGCCTCCCAGGTGCTGAGATTAAAGGTGTGCCCCCATGCCTTTCAAGAGAAATATATTTTTATAAAATTCCATGTATAGTGGAGTTTAGTGTGGTGGTGCATACCTGTAATCCCAGCATTAAAGAATCTGAGGCAGAATTGCCACTTTGAGGCTAGCATGGGCCTCACAGCAAGACCCTATACCAAAAATAAATTCATCATATTATTACACTGAGGTTAAGTTGGTTGTACTCACAAAAATGGAGTCAGGCTGGGTGGGATGGCACATGCTGTTTAAACCCAACACTCTGGCAACAGAGGCAGTCAGATCTCTGTGAGTTCAGGGTCAGCATGGTCTACATAGAAAGTTCTAAGCTAATCAGGACAACAGAGTGAAACTTTGTCTCAAAAAAAGAAGTCCTCAGGCTTAAAACAAGGTGGTGCCATTGGTGCCTCCTTTCTTGAATTGCTAGAGGCTAAACATGAAGAGAATTTGTGCCAGAGGGAATTGCATGGGTAAATGTGAGTGGAGAAACATATGGATTGCTTGGGGAGTGATGAATTCCTCACCCAAAGAACTATGGGAGCAGATGTCAAACAACAACAAAACATATTCATGAATATTCCATGGAGCTACAGATGACTTGGTTAAAAGAGGATATGAGGAAAATTGGATTTTACAACCTCCAGTAAAGCACTTCATAACTTTCATGAAAACATTCCATGACCTTAGAGGAAAAGATTAAAATCCTCATCAAAATAGTGAGATTGACAGAAGACATTGTGAAATTGTGAGCAGTCTTGAAATGAGTCTGAAGGCAAATGGAGTTAGTTAGATAAAAAAAGAAATCCATACTTCATGTTATGAAGTACATCATGAAAGAAAAGAGGAGGGCGCTTTGTAAGGTGTGTCATTCTTGCTCCAACAGTGTTCTGTTTCAGCCTCGCACCTTCCCTGGACAGAGGACTGTACATTTAGAGCCTCATCATTTAGACTGAACATACCAGGAGACACACTATGAGATTTGTCTGTTACTGTACATAGACCTGTTTCTCTTTCATTTTCTTAGTTTTTTGGTTGGATTTTATTCATTTTATGTGTGAGTGTTTTCTCTGCACATGTGTGTGCTAGGTGCCTGCAGAGGTCAGAAGGGGGCCTTGGGTTCCCTGGAACTGGAGTTACAAAGATGGTTGTGAGCCACCATGTGGATGCTGGGACTTGAACCCAGGGTTCTCTACAAGAGCAGCAATTGCTCTGATCAGCCATCTATCCAGCTCTACTCACTATCTTTTAGATCGAAATAGAATGATCCCAGTGCTAAACTAGGCAGGGACTGAGAGTCTAGACTGCAGTATAAAGTAGACTGTCTTATAGTTCACTGCGAGGTAACAAAGGCTGTTCCACCACTGGATTAGAGAAGATGATGAAAAGTGCAAGTTGCCACCAGAGTTAAAGTTAAGGGGAAGTGCATAGGCAGCAAGAGTGTAGACTGAAAGTGGTACCCGGCAACATGGAACTGGGAGCAACTCAGAAGGCTTGGAAAATATTCCTGAAAAGCATTTACTTTTCAAGCCAGAAAAAGTCAAAACTGCTTCATAGTTTTCAAAGATTGCTGGGGATGGGCATGATGGCACATACCTTTAATCCCAGCACTAGAGAGGAAGAGGCAGGTGGATCTCTGTGAGTTCAAGGCCAGCATGGTCTATGTCGCCAGTTTCAAGGCTACAGAGTGAAATCCTGTCTTTAAGAAAGATTGCTGGGACTGAGCGTGTAGCTCAGCTGGTGGAGAATTTGCCTAGCATGTATAAAAACCTGGCTTTGATTCCCTAACACCACATAAACCATGCCTATAATCCTAGGCAGGGGATCAGTTCAAGGTTATGCTCAGCTACATAGGTGTTTTAGTTTGGGTCTGAAATATTCTCCAAAGGTAAAGTTGGTTACACAGCTTGGGGCCCTTGGGAGGTGGTGGACCCTTCCAGAGGTGGGAATTAGTAAGAGAAGGTTAGGTTATTGAGGGGTGCTCCCTTCTTCTTTTTCTCTTGTTTACTTCCTGGCTGCAAGCTGCTTTCTGGCATGGAGGACTGTCTTCCACAGGCCCCAAAACAGCAGAACTATGTCATAGACCAGTTTCCCTGAAGCTACGAGGCAATGTAAACTTTTCTAAATGGACTATCCAAGTGTTTGTGACAGGAACGGAAAGGGGAGTAAAAGACAAAATAGTGTAACACTTCTCCCCATTACCCCTCATGCTACAAATGATTGTGGTTTTTTTTTATTTTTTATTTTTTTTGCTGTAAAAACAGTACTCTTCTAGGTCAGGTGGTTGTGGTGCATGCTTTTAATCCCAGTAGTCAGGAGGCGAAGGCAAGTGGATCTCTGTGAGTTCGAGGCCACTCTGGTCTACAGAGTGAGTTCCAGGACAGCCAAAACAAAAAAACAAAAACAACAAAATTGTACTTTCCTAAAAAAGAAACATCTCATTTATTAGTCCACCCTGAATTTTCTCTTCTAAGTGGGAATCTTGGAACCTGCTTCAGGGAATCATGGTGGGTTTAAGATGAGGTCAATCAGGCCAGTGCTTTGTTGCGGTGACCAGTGTTCATCATGAATACTTCTTATTGGGTAGGATTGACTTGACTCCATACTGGAGAAGAAAAGTTGACTAAGGTTAGCCAGTAGGAACAAAGTGACAAGTATCCTTTAAAAAAAGATTATTTATTACGTATACAGTATTCTGTCTGCATGTATGCCTGTAGGCCAGAAGAGGGTACCAGGTCTCATTGTGAGCTACCATATGGTTGCTGGAATTGAACTCGGGACCTCTGGAAGAACAGCTGGTGCTCTTAACCACTGAGCCATCTCTCCAGCCCCCTTGACCAGTATCTTAAATCTGGGAAGGTATTCAAACCTGTGGTTCTAATGTATAGAACACACAGAAGCCACTCTGAGCTATAGCAAGTTTGGGAATCCTTATGAATGTGAGGCAAGCCCTGGATGGTATTCAAAGAGGGGTAAAATTCCAATGATATCTGAATTGTACGTACAAGACTCCTAGGTGCCTGGCAATGGAGCGGTTTTCGATAGTACCACCATGTTAGGGGGAATTTCACATGAAAATCGACAGAGAGAGAAGGAGACGAGAGAGAGAGAGAGAGAGAGAGAGAGAGAGAGAGAGAGAGAGAGAGAGAGAAGAGAGAGAGAGAAGAGAGAGAGGAGCGAGAGAGGAGAGAGCGAGAGAGAGAGAGAGAGAGAGAGAGAGAGAGAGAGAGAGAGAGAGAGAGAGAGAGAGAGAGAGAGAAAGCAGTCCACGATTTGTTCTGCAAGGCCCTTGGAGATTTTACTGGGAGATAACTGGCTGGATAAAAAAACAAGGATCAGGAAGGGAAAGTCTCTGGAGCAGATGGCCACACACTTCGATGCTCACACAGTCCTGGGCCACTGTAAACGTGCCTCTTGGAATGCAGAGGGTCCAGGTCTGGGCCTGAGGGTGGGTGTGTCCTTGTAGCCAGCTCCCACAGAGAGGCCCCAGGTAGCTGCTGCTCTGAGCAGCACGGGGTTCTGGGAACCTGCAGAGTTAGGCTTCTCTCCCACCCCACCAAGCATGGATTCTTGTCACCGGTGAGTCACACACACTTACCTGCCAGCAGCTGCTGCTACAGAGATAATGGGAGCCTGGAAAGGACCAGAACCCCTTCCCTCATGTGGCCTGGGGCTGCTTAGCTGCCTCACCTGTGCCACAGAGACCCAGGAATGTTGGGCCGGGCACAAGGAGTCCATCATCCTGTGAATACTTTGCCTAAGGCCAAACCTGGAGGAGCTGCAGCCTTCAGAGGCAGAGGGTAGATGATGGTGAAAGAGATGAGCGATGATGTGGAGACACAGAGCCGGCACCAGCATAGCTAGGGGCACTTGTTGTTCCCGCTCAGAGCAGCAATGGTAGTTTACAAAGAAGAGCGCCCTGAGCTTCAGAAGGTGGTCTCTCCAGAATGAAAGATTTAACATTCCAGGGAGTCCTGACTGCCTTCACACAGCTACATTTGCTACCATTTAATTTTTCTTTTTTGGCTTTTTGAGACAGGGTTTCTCTGTGTAGCTTCAGAACCTGGCACTACCTCTTACAGACCAGGCTGGCCTCGAACTCACAGAGATCCGCCTGCCTCTGCCTCCCGAGTGCTGGGATTAAAAGCATGCACCACCACCACCGCCCGGCTTTCTTTTTCTTTTTAAATTGGGCCAGTGAGATGGCTCAGTGCTTACTATCAAGCTTTCCTACCTGAGTTCAATCCCCAGGACACACGTGCCAGAAGAAGGGCCTCCTGCAAGTTGTCCTCTGGCCTACACACATGTGCCACCTTTTAAATTTTATTTATGTATGTGTGTGTATGGTTGCACATATGATGGCACACATGTGGAGGTCAAAGGACAAGTTGGGGAAGCTGGTTCTCACATTTCACTGTGGGATCCAGGGATGACAGTCACGATGAGAGAGAACAACTGCTCTAATGTCACATGGCAGTGAGTCAGGGAGCTAGCATGCAAACGAAGGCAGGTGGCCTCCAACATGCCAAATACCGCTGCTTGATAGCCACTTTCACCTACTTCTCTGCAGCAGAAGCTTCCAGAAGGAAATGGAGTCACATCTTTTGGAAGAAAAATGTTGTCTGGTGCTGATTTGTAAGGCCTGTCAAATTCTCTTTCACAATTCATAATAGCCTGTTTCGACACATATGTGTGGCGGGCACTGATGGGAAGAGTCGATGTGTGTACTGAGTCGCCCACTCTTAACTTATAACCCGAGCAGATAGGAATTCTTGCTATCCATGTCCTCCTACTGACAAGAAGCCAAAGGCCGGGGAGGTGACATGACTAACTTATCTCAGAGTCACGAGGGAGCTTAGATAGCCTGAGCCTCTGAGCCCTTTGCTTGTCTCTGTTGCCTGGGTTAAAAAACATTGGTTCACGTGTCTTGAAAAGAGTCCAGCAAAAATATGCTACAACAATGAAGGATCAAAAAAAAATGGTCAAAACTTTGGGGAAGTCATGAAAACTACAAAGGCACTTTTTTTTTCTTCTCATGGTTTATTTTTTTTATATTGAAAACTTTCCATCTCCTTCCCTCCTCCTCCCCCTCCCTCCCCTCCTCCTCCCCCTTCCCTCCCCTCCTTCTCCCCCTTCCCTCCCCTCCCCTCCACCCATACCTCCCCTCCTTCCCTCTCAAGGCCAAGGAGCCATCAGGGTTCCCCACTCTATGCTAAGACCAAGGTCCTCCCAACTCCCCCCAGGTCCAGGAAGGTGATCGACCAAGCTGAGAAGGCTCCCACAGAGCCCGTCCATGCAGAAGAATCAGAGCCCAGAGCTTTTAAGAGTCCAAATAACTCATCCATATCTAAATCTAAAGCTTTATTAGCAAAGAGGGAGGGAAGGATATATGAACTCAACGTGGCTGAATAGTAAGGAACTAAAGGACACTATTTCACTGACAAGCAGGCGATATAGCCTGGGAGATGCTTTTAAAAAATTAACTTGTTGCTATGAGACTGTGGTATGGCTCTATGGTAGAATTTGTGCTTCAGTATGTGAGGCCCTAGGTTCAATTGCCAGCATCAAAAAAATATTGTTCTAGCTGGGCAGTGGTGGCGCACGCCTTTAATCCCAGCACTCGGGAGGCAGAGGCAGGCGGATCTCTGTGAGTTCGAGACCAGCCTGGTCTACAAGAGCTAGTTCCAGGACAGGCTCCAAAGCTACAGAGAAACCCTGTCTCGAAAAACCAAAAAAAAAAATTGTTCTGATTAAATATTTTATTTAGCAGTTCCATAAACTTCTCTAAAAGAAAATGGTGGAGTTGTTTTTAAAAAGTAAACACTAAAGCTTCCTTTTTTGGTAATATCAACTCACAGATTCCAACTTGATTGTGCGTTGGCCCACTCCAATTATGTACACTAATGTTCCTGTCAGTGCAGCTGTAGCTGCTGGAAACTTATTTATGTTGGCTTCTGACACATTTTGCTATGATCTAGTAGGTTCTTATAGCCTTTTTGCTGTCAAAGTACTTTAACTGGTAGTGGTATCACATCTTTAGAATCCCGGCACTGGAGGGGGCTGAGGCAGAAGAATTGCAAGATAAAGGGACATTTGGACTACACAGCAATGCTGCTTTAGGAAACCAACTGGAGCTGTAGAGGTGCCTTTATGGGTAGCGTTCATGCTATGAAAGTATAACAGCCTGAATTCAAATCCCCAGCCCCCACATCCAGCCAGATGCACATGCAGTGACACACAAGAGATTCCGCCTCTGCAGAAGTTGCTTGCCTTGCACTTTTGGCCTTGTTCTCCTAGCTGTGTGCAAACGTGCTACTCTAGACTATCAGTTGGGCCAAGAAGCATCCAAGCTTGCTTCCCCTCTTTGTATTTGTTAGAGCTCGAGGTACTGGAGCAGCACGATACGTTGCATTGTTCAACTCCGATGTCAGAACAAACCAGGTCCCCATGAGCAATGTAAGTTCTGCTTGGTGAATGTAGACTATAGCAAACTGAAGAAGGTTCCAACTTCCAAACTTCAGATCAGCACCAAACTCTTTATAGTTAAGGGTCTTTTAGAAGCCACTTAACCAAGAAACAATTCTCATCTGAATGCATGATATGTTGACTCTTCGGAGTTTATTCTGTTGATCAGTAAGTCTTTGAAATTGAAGAGACAGAGATGGGGGGGGGGGAGAGAGAGAGAGAGAGAGAGAGAGAGAGAGAGAGAGAGAGAGAGAGAGAGAGAGAGAGAGAGAGAGAGAGAGAGAAAGGAGCACATGTCTCAAATAAGGTAAAAGATGGGGATCAACACCCAAAGGAGTCATCTTACATGCACACCTGCCTTTACACACACACACAGAGAGAGAGAGAGCGCTTGCGCGCGAGTCTGTAAATCTTGTATATGCTTTTCCCAGACCCAGAATGCTTAAAGACTGTACTTACTAGCTCCAAAGGAATTCTTTAGGCCCTCCCGAGTAATGAAGATGATTGATAAAAACAATCAAAAAACTAATAAGAGAAAAAACCATCAAACAAAAGGGCTGTGAATCATTTAAAGTAGGAAAGGGATAAAACCTAGTGAACTTCATGTAGTAGTTTTGATGATAAATGTAAATGCAATTTATCTTAAAAATAAATTTAATGCATTTAAAAACAAAACCTTACAGATTAGAAAAGTCAATTCTGTGGTATTTGAAAGGATCCACTGTCACACAAAGGCCAATGTAAGAGAATGGGAAAATATACAAAACAGATGCAAATTATATGAAACCAAAGGTTAAAATATTTAAACTAGTAGAATGTGAGACCAAAACAACCCAAGTAAAATGGCACTGAAATGTATAAAGATAATGTATGATGGGGATTCAGTTAATAATATGGTTCGTCTGTCTTATTTAATAGCTTCCTTGAAAGAAACCCTTCTAGCAGACAATATGCCTTTTTTTCCTGGTGGCCACACTGCATTTACAGAAACCCAATCATGCTGCTCCAGCGCTGGTACTTAAAAAGGCTTCAGGATAGGGGGTATAGCTTGGGGACTGAGACTGTGCTCAGCATACACAAGGGGTTCAATCCTTGTACTAAAAAGTCAGAATGATCCCTCCCCCAAACCCCATGCTCACAACCTCTCAAATATCTGTACAAAGAAAGGGCACATTATGGTAAGAAAGTCAGGCTAGGCATCATAGCAGACAACTCCCAGCAGGGTGTCTGGAGGGGCCAGATGTGGGCTCTTCCCAGACTGGCTATCTGTAAAGGCCAGGTCAAATGTCTCCTGGATTAGGACCCACTGATGTGTGGAGAGCATCCTCTGCAAGTGGAAGATTCAAATGAAGGCTTTGCTGAGGTTGTTTCCGGGTTGCTGGTCATATAGGCAGATTTTAGCTGTGGAAAGAGCACATCTCCATCTCCGAGGAGGGAGAGGCAAGAGGGCGGTGGAGTAGGGGGCCAGCGCTTCAAGCCCGGGTGCAACTCTTCAGTCTCATTGTCATCAATAAACAATGCTGACAAGCTGGGTCGAACTGCCTTGAAATTCTCTGGGCTCCTGCTTCCACAGAGACTATTAATCAATCCACCTCATGCTTTGACTAGGAGACAGTGTCAGGCAGGAGCTGGAGCTGAACAGCTAACGCTGTGAGTCAGGCTAATGACACTGTGACTAACCCTTGCAGCACGAGAGTGGAGCTCTGGCATCTCAATCTTTATCTCCCCAAGGCTGAATTTCTATTTTTGAATCATAACCAAAAGGAAAAAACTTGAATAAATATGATGAATAATAAGTAATAAAAATGCAAATGAAAGCAAGGTCCTTTTTTTTTCTCTCCACAATATAAGACTGATGAAGAAAAATTAAGAGTGGTAATCCCCAGTGTGAGGAGCATGAGGGCAAGTAGGTTGTTCTGTGCACTGCTCTCAGGAATATAACTCCACAGACGCTCCCTCCAGCACACCTTTGTAATCTCTATCAAACTCCTTTTGAAAAACACATTTGATATGCCAGAAATGAAATAATTAGCATTTCAACATGCAGAACCATTAAAATTAAGATTGTGAACTGAGGAGGATTTCTACTGTACACTATAAGAAATAGCCCCACTGTCTGGGAATATGGGGCTGTCTGAGTATTATGTCTAGGTGCTGTTATTCCAAACACTTTTGGGGAAGTCAGTGTTGGAGCACAGCACTGTTCGTGGCATGTCGCACATGCTTCTAGCCCTGTTCGTGGCACGTCGCACATCCTTCTAGTCCTGTTCATGGCATGTCACACATCCTTTTCTATTTTTCTTTTCTTTTTTTTGTTTTTAGGGACAGGGTTTCTCTGTATAACAGCCTTGTCTGTCCTGGAACTCGCTCTTGTAGGCCAGGCTGGCCTCTGTAGCACTTGCACTATGGGAAGGTACGGGAGCCGGGCACTAGGCTGGAGATTTAAAAACACGCACGCAGACAGAAACACAGCGCATGGGTCATCCTTGATACAAGAATGCCAAGAATGCCCGTTTATTGTGCTCAGGGGGCAGCTTATTTAGTGCTCTGGCCACGCCCCAGCTCTCCGGATCTTTCAGCTGCAGGCTCATCAGAACCCACTCCTCTGACATCAGGGTCTCGTGCTCAGAGCAGCTGCAGGCTGCTCAGAGCAGAGGAAAACAAGTTGTTTCACTCCAGCAGGCCAATGAGTCTGAGGCAGGCAAAGAAATCAAGGGGCCAGGGGCCTGCAGCCCCCAACAGCTCCCCCTTTCCTATATAATTAGTCCTGTCTTGGGTTGCAGGAGTGCATATTCACATCTTACCCGTCATAAAGAACACTTGCCTCAGCACGCAAGGCCTCTGTCTTAGGTTGACTGTGACAGGCTCACTGGTCTTTCCATAGCCTGCTAACCTCTACTGTGCTCAGAGGAAGCCCACTCTCTTGGGCAAATAGCGATATTCCATCACTGCTGCTGCTGCTGACACCTGTTGTAGAGGCAGAGCAACAGAAACCTCCGGCTACAGGAGTTCCTAGCTGTTCAGTAAGCCTAGGCTGTATGGGAGTGGCTGGACTGGCATGGGTGTGGCACAAATATAATGAAAGGAAAGGGAGCAGCCAACCACATACTCCAACAGCTCTTATAAAAGGAGGGGTATAAGTCAAACTGAAAAATTCCTTGGCGAAAATTATACACAGAATTCTGGATCTCTAAGGCAGTGGCAACCTGTCTGGCTAGGGGATCAACAGTGACAGCCACAGCAGTCATCTGACTGGTGGCAATTCCGGCTGTCTTGGAGGCTGCAGAAGTGACCATAGCAGCCACACATGGTTATCCCAAAGTCTTGGCTGGGATGGCTCAGTACCAGTTGACTCACTGGGACAGGCACCAAACCAGTAACCTGGACCACAATGGCAGTCATCTCGTTAGTCCAACAGCTGTTCAAAAGACACGAAACTTGAAAACAGTTAAGGGCAGAATCATTCAAGGTATAATTAGCCATAGTCGCATGAGAAGCCCTATTTTGTCTCTGGTTTTCCATCTTGCTGTGCTATTAAACAAAGTAGAATCCTGCACAGCCAAGGGTTCAAAATTTATACAGGCATGAAGTTCACAGAGATACTATCCTGTGAAGGAAGACACTACACCACATTGGGCTGGATTCTGGAAACAAACCTCCTCCTGAGAATCTTTGCTAACATTCTTGTAAAGTGATCATGGTCCCCATCACCACAATGAATAATGTGCTCTGGCCATAAATCATAATACCAGGCCAACATTTAACACAAGGAGAAAGAAATTTCAGCAGAAATAAAACAAACTGCTAGAAAGTTTCCACATACATAACAATAACATTATTGTGTCTCCAATCAACGGGAATGGCTGGCTGTTCCATAGCCCAATCAATGGAAAGGAAGTACGGCCACATGGGACTAGCCAGGCCCACCAGAGTCAGCACCAGCAGCTTCCTGACTGGGGCTCATTGTACCTGTTGGCTGTGGCTGATGGTCAGGAGAACTGTCCATAGGATGCACAAGCTGTTCAGGAATCCAAACGGGGCTTTCAATATTCTGTGGAAATACACATACACTTCCATGCTCCCAAATGAGGTAAGGATGCAATCTAGGTGAGCTAGCAAAATAATTGTACAGGTTCAGTGGTCAGAACTGCCCCCATAGCTTGCAAAATATCTCTTCCCCATAAATTTAGGGGAAGGTGTTCCAGGACAAATGATCTAAAAATGCCCTTATGACCTTCCTCATCCTTCCAATCTAAATAATGGGTACTGCACTCTGGAGTACTGGCCATTCCTAGCCCCTGTAGTGCTGTTGAGACTGGTTATAGAGGCCAGACTGTGGGCCAATATTTTTTAGCAATCATAGAAGAATCAGCCCCTGTATCTGGAAGACCTTCAAACTTTTCCCCATTAATTGTTAATGTAAGTGTGGGGTGGTTCTCTAAACTAGAAACCCAAAAAGTTCCAGGGAGCCCCCTGGAGCCAGACCCTTCATTTCCTCGTTCTTGTTTTAGAAATGGATTAGTAGAGCAAAACATAGGTATTTGTCTGACATGTCAGAGGGGGGACCCATTCTTGCTCCTTGAGGGATGACAAGGACTCCCACCCTGGCTTTAACCATAATTTTAATTTCTCCAGTATAATCATAGTCTATAATTCCTGGTAGAATTTTAAGTGCTGAGCTACTTTTCCCCAGGACTATTCCTATCGACCCCTCTGGAACAGGTCCATATATTCCAGTCCCCAAGGCCTGCACACCCATTTGTGGGGTCAATATTGCCTGGGCAGAGACACAGAGCTCCAGTCCCGTGCTTCCTGGGGTGCCTCGGACAAGGTCGTGGACAGTGAGGCATTTCTTTGAGGAATGAATCTGATGAGAACAGCTTGTCCACTCATCGCCCCATATACTTGCATTTTGGGGGCATGGAGTAGGCACCTCCTCCCATTTCCCAACACTGGGAGGGGATTTCCTTGAATGTCAGTTCTAAAGCGGCTCTCATTAACCCAATGCCCCCCCCCCCCTGACATGTCAGACAAATACCTGAATTTTCCCTGGTCTGACTACCTACTCCGCTACCCACAGGGCAATTCCTTCTAAAATGTCCCAGTTGTCCATATTGAAAACAAGTCCTTGCTCTGGCTCCACCTCAACTCCCACTAAGAGCAAGCGAAAATATTTCCATGGGAAATTCTTCCGGCCCTCGTTCTTTCAAAGCTTTTTGAAGGTCAGATTTTACCTGCTCCCAATCAGGAATATTCAAAACCCCTGCCTGAGAAAACCAGGGACTAAATTCTAAAACTGTCTTAATAAACTCTTGTGCTGTCTCAGTTTTAAAAGCAGTGCCCTGATTCTTTAAAAGAACTATCAAATGACTGGTCAATACCTGAACAGAATTACTGGAACCCATCTTTAATCCACCCTCACCATCAATCTCTTACCCGCGTGCTGGCCAGCCTTCTGAGGGCTATCTCTCAGCATCTCCCCAGTTCCCCATCTTGCTGGGAGCCTCCACCTGTAGCACCTGTGCTACAGGACGGTATGTGAGCCAGGAACTAGGCTGGAGATTTAAAAACATACACACAGAGATAGAAACACGGGGACACAGGTCATCCTTGATACAAGAATGCCCGTTTATTGTGCTCAGGGGCAGCTTATGTAGGGCTCTGGCCATGCCCCAGCTCTCGGGATCTTTCAGCTGCAGGCCCACCAGAAATCACTCCCTTGACATCAGGGTCTCGTGCTCAGAGCAGCTGCAGGCTGCTCAGAGCAGAGGAAAACAAGTTGTTTCACTCAAGCAGGCCAATGGTCTGAGGCAGGCAAAGAAAGTCAACAGGCCTTGAACTCACAGAGATCTGTTTGCCTCTGCCTCCCGAGTGCTGGGATTAAAGGCGTGCACTACCACCACCTGGCCCGTCTCTATTTTTCTACACTAACAGAAGTCAGAGATTGTGCAAGGGAGTAGTTTTCACCTCTCCAGGCCCAAATGATGACAATATTCATTCCATTTTTCCCGTTTCCAGCCAAGAGTGGCCACAGGGCCCCCTTCTAGTCAAGGAGATATATGAAGTCTATTGGAGGCTTTCTGTGTTCTTTTTTTAATAAGTGGGAGCCTTTTTGTTTATCTTTATTTGCTTTGCTTTAGTGTGTGTGTGTTTGCACGCATGCTTGAGCATACGTGTGTGTGGAGGTCAGAGGATAATTTACTGGAGCCAGTTCTTTCCTTACACCACTCGGGGTCTGGGGGTTGAACTCAAGTTGTTTGTCTTGGTAGCAGGCATATTCACATACAGAACCATATCTAGATAGAGAAAGCATTTTTGTTTTTCCTGATAGGAAAAAAGGGGATGGACCAAATTCTCTCTGTTCTCTCTGTTCTCTCTCTCTCTCTGTTCTCTCTCTCTCTCTCTCTCTCTCTCTCTCTCTCTCTCTCTCTCTCTCACACACACACACACACACACACACACATACCACATTAATGGAGCTGGGAGGGATGGCTCAGTGGTTAAAAGCACTTGTTACTTTTCCAGAGAACCTTGGAGCATCCCCATGACAGCTCACAGGCATCTGGAACTCTAGCTCCAGGGGAGCTAATGCCTTCTTCTGGCCTCCCCGGGCAATAGCACACACATGGTACAGAGACACACATGCATACATGTAAAATAAAAACTAACCTAAAAATTTTGAAAATTACATTTATTTAGTGTGTGTGTGTATGTGCATGCACATATGCATGTGTGCACACATGTGTGCTTGCGTATGAGTCAGCAGGGAGCTGGCAGGGTTTGGTTCCTTCCACTGTGTGGATGCCAGGGGTCAGACTTAGATTGCCAGGCTTAGCTGAAAGTTCTTTTACCCCTTGAGCATTGTCACGGATCCAAGGCATATGCTCTCGGTGCCAGCGCTCATCTGCTGCAGATCTTACAGTAAGTGAGGCAAAGCAAATATGTTAAGTACGACTTGATGGGACTTTGTGTTGTTTGGAGCCCAGAGTGTCCCGTCATTCCAGCACAAATGTGTTTTTCTTTCTTTTGTTCATTGTTTCAGATTTTACCCTTGTGGTGCTTCCCACACTCAAAAAATTAACAAAACTTTTCTCCCCTCCCCTTGCCAATCAGCGCTTGTATTAATTGGGGTTTGGTATGCAGCCAAAGAGCTCCCATAGTTAATCAAGAGGACAAAAGGAAGCCCCATTCCATCACACATGAAGGCTGGAAACACAGAATGCATCCTAGGGAAGTTCAGCTAATGAAAGCCCATGCCCAAGGAAAGCCAAGCACGTGCCCTCTCCCAGCGGTGTGGACAGATGGAAACCTCAGTCTCTGATGTTCAACATAACCCCCTGCCAAAACCAGTGCAGTCTTTAAGGCATACCCAACAGAAAACTACCAGATTGGAAACAAAGTCTTTGGAGATACATGTTCTATCGACTTGAAATAATCACCATAAAGTAAATTGTGATTCTAGCGCTGGGAGGTGGAGATGGGAGATCCGGAGTAGGGGGTGGAGGAGTGCCATTATTGGATACAAAGTGAATTCAAGGCTAGTTTGGGCTACATGAGATTTTTTTTCTTGAAAAAGAATGAGAAAAATGAGATAAAAAATAACAAAACTGAACACTATGTACCTTCTCACCCTACTTAGAATACCAGAGGTCCTGGGAAAAATGTGGAGAAGAGAGAACCTCTTGTACAATTTTGGAGATAATATAAACTTCCACAGCTACTGGAGAAAACCATATGGATACCTTAAAAATTAACAGACCGAACTTCCATATGAAGGCACAATCCCACTTCTGAGTGTTTCTCTAAATGAAATGAAATCGGTACTTTGAAGAGGCCTCTGCACTGCTGTACTTAGTATATACAATGAGCAGTAAATGGAAAGAAGCCGGAGGGCCAGTTTTTTATATATGCCTTAACCATTTGAATAACGAATGGATAAAGGAAACATGCTATATTCGCATATGGTTTCTGGGGTAATAAGAAGGATGAAATCCGTCATTTGCTGCATGCTTGGAAAAGGAGGTCATTTATGACTAGTGAAATAAGCTAGGCCCAGAGATGTGCCACATGATCACACTCATCCATAACTCTAGTCCTGGACTCTGAGGGCACTTACACACACCCCGCCCATGAACAAAAACAACTCTTTAAAAAAACTTAAACAATACAAATTATAATTCAAATTAGAAACTCACAATAATGCTATAAACACCAAAGAGAAAACTGGGAGAGTTAGAAGATAGTTTTAAAAAATATCACCAGAGCCGGGCAGTGGTAGCACACACCTTTAATCCCAGCGCTTAGGGCTAGTTTGAGTTCGAGGCTAGCCTGCTCTACAGAATGAGTTCCAGGACAGCTAGGGCTGCTACACAGAGAAACCTAGTCTCAAATAACAAAAACAAAACAAAACAAAACAAAACAAAAAACTAAAAAAAATTCAACTGAAGACAAAAGACAGAATGATAGAAACCATGAATCAGAGGAGAAGTCCAGTGTGTGTTCTAACTGGCATTCCGGGAGGAAGTAACAGCAAGAATAGAGGAAAAGACAGTATACAAAGAAAACGAGTTTCAGAAATTAGGAAAGATCTTAGTTGTTGATATTTTTACATTTATTTATTTGCATGTGTGTGTGTATGGGTGCGTGCATGTGTGTATGTGTGTGTGTGTGCACGCGTGTGCGTGTGCACAGGGAGCATGTGCCACAGCACAAACATGGAGGTCAGAGAAGACCTTACAGAAGTCAGTTCTCTCTTGCACACCATGTGGGTGCCAGAACACAGAACTCGGGCTGCCAGCCCAAGATGCTAGTCTTCGTATGCAGAAACCAAAGAAGTTCAAAGTATGATAAATAAAATGAATTCGTACTCAGAGTGATAAAACTTCAGAACATCAAAGACAAGTCAATGATACTGACAGCTGGAAGACAATGGAACAGGTATTCTTGAAGCAATAAAAGAAAGAGCTGTTGGCCTAGACTTTTCTATTCATTAAGTAAGCTTTTATGAATAATTACATAACAAAGATATTTTCAGCCATAAACAGATATCATCAAAAGAACTTTGGTGCATTTATTTAATTAATTGTGCGTGTGTGTGTGTGTGTGTGTGTGTGTGTGTACATGAGCACATATGCATGTGGAGGTCAGAGGCCAGTGCCAGGTGTTTCCCTCAGTGGCTCATCACCTCATGTGAGCCAGGAGCTCTCACAGAACCCGAAGCTCCCTGACTGAGGTAGACTGGCTACTTGGCAATCCCCACGGAGCCTCCTGTCTCTGCTCCCCCAGCTCTGAGGTTATAGGCACATGCTACCTCACCCGGCTTTTTATGTGGGTGTCAGGGTTGCAGATTGGGCTCGCATGCTTACATAGCAAGCACCGGGTACCAATTCGGCCCCTAAAAGAACTTTCCAGAACCTTATCCCAGAAGGATAAAAGTAGTTCTAGAAGAAGCCTCTGGGATGTAAGAAGGAATAGTGGTCAATAGGCCACACAGGAAGTCCTTGTCTAGAAAATGAAAGGTTCATTTCTTTTAGTTTTCATTGAGTCGGCCCAGCTGACTGTGGGTGGTCCCACCCCTGGGAAGGTGGTACTGCGCTTTATGGAACAGCAAGCCGTGGGATCAAGTCAGTTAGCATCATTCCCCCATAGCTTCTGGTATTCAAGTGATAGAATGTGTGTAGAACTGTAAACTGAAACAGACCGTTTCCTCCCAGTGTTGGTTTTTGCCATGGTGATTATCATAGCAATAGAAAGCAAGCTGGGCTATCTCCATGTATGTTATGATGTGTGCAGTGCCCTCACAGGCTGTCATGTGTTCTGGCTCTCTTTCTCTCTCCTCTTTCCTCTCTCTCTCTTCTCTTTCTCCCCCAACCCTTTCGTTTTTTTCCAGACAGGGTTTCTCTGTGCAGTAGTCTTGGCTGTCCTGAAACTCACTCTGTAGACCAGGCTGGCCTCGAACTCACTGACATCCGCCTGCCTCTGCCTCCCAAGTGCTGGGATTAAAGATGTGTGCCACCACACCCACCCAGAGCAACTTGTGCTTTTAGCCAGTAGCAAGGTTAACCTTGCTGACAGCTCTAAGAGTATGGACCCCACCTGCCCCCAGTTGATCCTTAACTCAGCTCCGGCTGACAACTTGATTGCAACCTTGTGAGCCTAAGATCTTGAGGTAGCAGGCCCTGAACGCTACCCAGATTCCTGAACCATAGGATTTGTGAGCTAATAAATACGTGATGTTACAGCTACTAAATTTTGAGCTCTTTTGTAATGTAGTAATAGAGAATAAAATGTCATTTCTCCCAAAATTTATGAAAAGATTGTCAACAACCCAACCCCAGAAAGGCTTTTTGTAAAAATTTTCAAATGAACTCTAAAATATCTTTAACAAAGCAAAGGGATTGTAATAGTCCAAACAATTTTGGAAAAGCACACAAAGTTGGAGAACTTAGGAACTGGTCTCAGAAGTAAGACAGTGAGATCTCAGCAAAAGCAAAGAACCAAATGGTCCACGGACTAGAACAGAGAGGATGGTGTAGGCCCACAGAACTCCAAAGATGATTTCATTGTTTTCATTGAAAAACGTGCTACATTTTAGTGCGTGTGTTTGTGTGTGGGTGTGTGTGCTGCGGTATGCACACAGAAGTCATCCACTTCTGGACAATATGCACGAGCAGACCTCTCCCGCCATGTGTGTCCGAGAGCATCCACGTCTGCTGTCAGACCTGATGGCAGCTGCCTTTTTCCACTGAGTCATCTTGCTGGCCCCAACGGCATTTTTTAAAAAGATAATCTCGTAAGGAATGTTTCTGGGACTAGTGAGTACCAAAGAGCTTTGTTGCATACAAACAATTGCAAAATGCTTCAACAAAATTTTAGATGCTTGAGTAAGTGGGACAAATGCCTCAATGGGCCTGGGTGGGGGGAATGTAGATGTTTTTCAATTTTCCTAACTAAATAGTATGCTTTTTTTTTTTTGACACAGGGTTTCTCTGTGTCGCCCTGGTTGTCCTGGAACTCACTCTATAGACCAGGCTGGCCTCAAACTCAGAGATCTGTCTGCCTCTGCCTCATGTGCTGGGATTAAAGGCGTGCACCACCACTGCCACCCGGCCCTAAATAGTACACTTTCAAACTTAGAAATAAAGATTAGAAATTGAACAAAATAATGTTAGAATGAAAGTAGTGCAAAAACCTTACGAATCACTGGAGGGGAAAAAATAGAGAACACTGGAAACTGGATTATCCTAGCAAAAGTTAAAAGAGGAAGTGAAACAACACATGAGACACAGAACATGCAAAAAGATGAACTCGAAGACTGAGTCGTCACAATAAAACAAACGGGTAAAATTGCTTAGGGCTGGAGAGACGGCTCATTGGTTAAAGGTGCTTGCTAGTGTCCCACAGTTTCCCAGCACCCATGGTGGGCAGCTCACACAGGCCTGGAACTCCAGCCCTAGGCGATCTGGTGCCCTCTTCTGGGCATAGCTACACAGAGACACACACAGATAAAAATTTAAACATCTTTTAAAAATGGGTAAAGTTTCTTGTTTCTCCTTTTCTACTTTTTGCGATGAAGTCTCATTATGTAGTTCAGGCTGCCTTCAGACTCCTGGGCTTCCTGCCTCTGCCTCTCAAGTGCTGGGGTTTTAGGTGTGCGCACAGCTAGTTTAAGTTTCTTCCTTGGAAAATATAGACTTGTTTGTTTTCTACACACACACAAAAGACATTTAGGAGGTGGAAGCAGGAGTTTAAGGTCATCCTTGGTCTTGTAGTGAGTTTGAGGTCAGCTTGGGCTACAGGAGAGTATGGAGGGGAGGGGGAAGAGAGAAAGAAAAGGACACACATAAGCAACAAGCAAAGGTCACAAGTATAATTTGGGAAGCTAGACTAAGCAGATTCTGGGAAAAGAAAGCATTATGGAAATTCTTTATAATAGACAAATAGAATTCAAAACAGCAAACATTTAATAAGACAAAGAATGGTATTTTATCATCATATAATGTATAATTCATGAACCTTTATGTACCCTCAACAGTAGCAAAACAAAGAGAGCGGATTAGATTGAAACACAGCGACGAGCAAAGTCAGAAAATGTCCTGTCAGAGCATTTCCACTCCGCTGCTCCCAGGCCCCTCTTGCTCGTTCATGCTCCAAGACACTCTCCTAAGGCTTTGATGGTGACAGATAATTTACATTTTGCTAGAAATTTATGCACATCAAAATGTTCACTGTTCTACCTTATATGTATGTGTGTACATGTATATGTATGTGTGTGATGTATATAGTGTGTATATATATTTTATATGTATATATATATATATTTAATTTTTTTCCTTTGCTGGGGATGAAAACCACGATGTCACTCATGCTAAGCAAGTGTTCTACCACTGAACTACATCCCTTGTCTAACTAGTTTCGATTTGAAGTACTTACAGCATTTTTAAGTGTAATCTAAAGATTCTTTCTCTAATAATCAAAGAGCTTTGGTGCTTTTTCTCTGTCTCTCACTATGATGACAAACTCATAGAATTAAAATTTTCTTTCCCTTAGAACCAATCTTAATAGGGAGTGTCAAAAATATTGCAAATCACTCCATGTGCCAAAATATAATCTAAAATACTAGGAAATTGAAAATTACTGTAAAACAGTTAATCACTGTTAATTGTACTGTAGATATTCAATTTTCTCTATTGTTTTTACTGTTTTCCTGAGACAGGGTTGCACGTAGCCCTGGCAGGCCTTAAACTTGATATGTAGCCAAGGCTTGTTTTCAACTCCTGATCCCCCTGCCTGCAGAGGGTCGGGATCATAGGCGTGTAGCACCGTACTTGGCTTTGTTTTCACCAGTTTTATAGCCTGCGTTTGTTTGTGTGGATTTGAGAGTACATTTGATCATATGTGGAGCTTTGTGGACTAATTATCACAGTCAAGACACAGACATGTTCCATCATCACTTAGGAATACTATCTCAGAATTTTGCATTTGCATGTAGTTCCCATTCTGGCCTCCTGTTCTGGTTGCCTGGCAACCACTAATTTGTTCTTCTCCTCTATGGTTTTATTATTCCGAGCATATTATACGGATGGAATCATACAGTGTATAACCTTTTGAGGTTAACTTTTTTCACTGTGAATAATGAGCTTGAGGTCCATGCAAGTTGTTGCCAAAATATCAATAATTCATTCCCGTTGATTTCAAAATACTATTCCAATCTACAGATGTACCGAAGTTTGCCCAATCATTCAGCCACTGAGATAGATTTAGGATGTGTCTAGCATTTTGCTATTACAAGTAAAACTGCCGTGAGCATTCATACCCAGTATTTTCTCTGAACAAAGTTTTCTTTGGGATAAATGTTTAACAGTGGGAATATTCAGTCACATGGTTAATGCGTGTTTTACTTTTGACAGTTTTCCAGAGTGCCTGGACCACTTTCCATTTCTCCTAGCAAGTAATGAAGTGACTCAATCCTTCACACCCTTACCAAGTATTTGGTATTATTTTATTTGTTAAAATTTTGCTTTTTAAATTTATTTTATTTTTTTGTGTGTATCTATATGTGTATGTGCCAAATGTGTAGGTGCCAGAGGAAGCCTGAAGCTGGAGCTACAGACACTGTGATCTGCCATGTGGGTGCTGGGAATCGAACCCTAGTCCTTGCAAAGGTAGCACATGTTCTTAACCACTCAACTGTCTCTCCAGGCCCTAAGAATTTTTTCATACAATCTGTTTTGAGCACGATTTTCCTCCAACTCCTCCCCAGGTCCTCACTAGCCCACATTCAACCTGATGTTCTCTCTCTTCCTGCCTCCTCAAGAAAACAAAAACAATCTCCCCGAACAAAAACCCAAACAAACAAATAAACAAAAAACCAACAAGATGAAAAGTAATAAACAGACCAACAAAAATCACCCACTGCCCACCCACAAAACAAAACCCCATGGAGTTAGTTTTGTGTTGGACATGGGGACTACCCTGGAGTGTGGTTGATATACCCAGTGACAAGCCATTGGAGAAAGCTGACATTCCCTTTACCAGCGAGTATCAATTGCAAAAGGCTTCTTGGCTGGAGGTGGGGCCACATGTCTTCTCCCCCCTCTCATACTGGGACCTTGTCTGCCTGGAAGCTGCGCAGGTCTGGTGATGCTGCCACAGTCTCTGCGAGCTCATATGCGCCTCAGAGCATCACCAGGCTTGCGGTATCAGGAATCTGCTTTCCCTCGAGTTGCCCACCACCTCTGGCTCTTAAAGTCTTTTGGCCTCCTCTCCTGCTTAGACCCTTGAGCCTTGAGGGGAGGGGTTTTAGGAAGGTATCCCACTTAGGACTGAGTGCTCCATCTCATTCCCTGCACATTGTCCAGCTGTGGTCTCCTGACTAATCCCCATCTGCTGCAAGAAGCAGCTGCTCTGATAAAGGCTGAGGGATGCTCTGATCTATGGCTAGAACAATATGTCATTAGAAGTCGTTTGTTGCTGTGTTTAGCAGAATAATAGTAGCAGACTTTCCCCTAAACCCGTGACTTTTCTAATCTCAAGTTCTTGGCCACCTTAGCAGTGTCAGGTATGAGTTCTGTCTCACAGACTGGGCCTTAAATCCAGTTTAAAACGTGGCTGACTGCTCCCATAATATTTGTGCTACTATTGCACCAGCGTATCTTGTAGGCAGGCAGCTGTTTCATGTTTCAGGGTTTGTAGTTGGGTGATATTGATGGTTACCAGTCTCTTCCCGTAGCATTCAGAGTACCTTCCAGCACCGTGAACACTAGTCAGTAGAGGTCAAACTTTTATTTGAGCACCAATCCAGTTCTTGCTGTTCAGTGACTTAAGTAAGCCACGGTGTCTCCAGCAATAGTTTTACCGTCAGGTTACAGAGGGTAGTCAATAGTTTTGGTGACAGCCTATGATGTTTGCGGGGCTCATAGAGCCCCTTTAGCCAATGACTCAATAGGCTATAACCCATTCATGGCGCTAGAGTTTGTATTTGGTGGCATAAGATGTCTACTCGGGGGTTTCCCCCATTATATGGTGACTCCATTTAAGTTCATTTCGTTTATGTACACATTTTAGGGGGCTTCTTGAGCAGCAGTTCCCATATGGTTTTTTTAAAATTTTATTCTCTTTTTTATTTTTTGTTTTTTCTTTTTTCTCCCCCTCCCCCTCCATTCCCACTCCCTTTCCTGCCCAAAGAGCAGTAAGGGTTCCCTGCCCTGTGGGAAGTCCAAGTTCCTCCCCTCTCCATCCAGGTCTAGGAAGGTGAGCACCCAAACAGGCTAGCCCGCCTCCCCCCCCCCCTCCCCAGAGCCAGTATGTATAGTAGGATCCAAATCCAGTGCCATTGTCCTTGGCTTCTCAGCAGCCCTCATTGTCCGCCATGTTCAGGCAGTCCGGTTTTATCCCGTGCTTTTTCAGTCCCAGTCCAGCTGGCCTTGGTGAGCTCCGATTAGATCAGCCCCATCATCTCGGTGGGTGGGAGCACCCCTCGCAGTCCTGACTTCCTTGCTCATGTTCTCCCTCCTTCTGCTCCTCATTTGGATCTTGGGAGCTCAGTCTGGTGCTCCAATGTGGGGCTCTGTCTCTATCTCCATCCATCGCCAGATGAAGGTTCTATGGTGATATGCAAGATATTCATCAGTATGACTATAGGATCTGGCCATTTCAGGCTCCCTCTCCTCAGCTGCCCAAGAAACTAGCTGGGTGCATCTCCCTGGATACCTGGGAACCCCTCTAGAGTCAAGTCTCTTGCCAACCCTAAAATGGCTCCCTTAATTAAGATATATACATCCCTGCTCCCATATCCACCCTTCCTATATCCCAACCACCTCATTCCCCCAAGCTCTCCCCATCCTCCCCTTCACACTTTTCTCTCCCCATCCCCCCTCCCCCCATCCCACCCCGCCCTCAAGTTCCCAATTTTTGCCCGGCAATCTTGACTACTTCCAATATCCAGGAGGATAACTGTTTTGCTTTGGGTTCACCTTCTTATTTATCTTCTCTAGGATCACGAATTATAGGCTCGATGTCCTTTATTTATCCCATATGGTTTTTAAGAGGCCTTTAGTGTTAGTTGTTGTCCCTCCCCGTAGCCTTCTTTTACCTTACTCTCGCATCCCCTCCTCACGTAATCCTGTTCTACTTTCCCTTCATCTCTCTGTACCACTCTACCTTACTTCCCCTTCTTCTAATCTCTGCGGTGACTTGGATTGTAGCACGCATAAGCATTTATTGCTTTCGCTTTTTATTTCGCAATTCTGTTGGGTGAACAGTGAGCCCCTCCTCTGCCTCCCTGCTCCTCTCCCCTCTTTCTCTTCCTGCCCCCCCTCCTTCTTTTATATATTCAGGAAACAAGTCCGTTGTAGCGTTGTGGGGTATCCACCAGAGAAGACTGCTCAGATATGGGTTTAAACTAATAAAAAAATCTTTACTAGCTGGCAGAAAACTACATTGGGATCCAAGTGGAACCCTGAGCCTTTCTCAGGGTGAGCTTTTAAGCACAAAAACCATGTTCTGGATTGACATACTCAGTTAACAAGAGCAGTTAGCCAAAAACAGAACTACAGAAAACCAAAAAGCAAGGTTAGTGTACTTACAGACTTTCCCAGATCTATGGATTTTTGATGGATTAGGCCTTATTTTAGTTTTGGCAGGTGGTACTGTCTACGTGTTGAGTTTTACATCCTAAATGGCTGTTTCATCATGTAGTCAGTTGTGCTAATGTCTGAGGGCCTTCTAAGGAAGGTCTGGGGGCCTGCCTGTTATTTGCAGATATTTTCCCCTAGCATGTAGCTTGTATTTCCATCCTTTTGATAGGGTCTTTCGTTGTACAAAAACTAATTTTCCTAAAGTCCAATCTATTGACTTCTGTGGATTATCCTTTTCATGTCTTGTCTAAGAAACCACTATATTCTAGTTCTTGATTTTTCTCTTGAACTTCCCTCTTATAAGTTTTGTGCGCACGTGTGTGTTTCGAGACAGGGTTTCTCCGTGTAGCACTGGCTGTCCTGGAACTCACTCTGTAGACCAGGCTGGCCTCGAACTCACAGAGATCCGCCTGCCTCTCCCTCCTGAGTCCTGGGATTAAAGGCGTGCGCCACCACTGCCCTGCTCTTCTAAAAAGTTTTTAAGTTTCTGTCTTATGTTAAAATTCATGATCTATTTTTAATTTCTTTTTTGTGTAGTATTCAGTGTAAATTTTTTTGTGTTTTTAATTTTGCTGATGGCTGTCTCATCAGTTCAGTGGCATTTGTTGAAAGGACTACTCTTTCTCTATTGAATTGCTTTTGCACCTTTGTAAAAATGGAAATTGATTTGCGTGCTTATTTTAGTCTGTTTGCAGATTCTCCGTTGCTCCATGGATGTCTGTGCATCTTCTTCCCCGACATCATGGCATCCAGATTCCTGTGGCTGCAGAGAATGTTGCTATGTGGTGACACATTATTCCTGACTCATTCTTCTTTGTTATTCTTTTTTGTTGTTCCTCCCCCTCCTCCAGGTAACAGTCCTGGCTGTCCTGGAACTAGCTCTGTAGACCAGGCTGGCCTCAAACTCACAGAGATCCGCCTGCCTCTGCCTCCCGAGTGCTGGGATTAAAGGCTTGCGCTACCACCGCCCAGCCCTTGTTTTTCTTAGTTCATTCCTATTTTTTTAAATTGTTTTCACCATTCTCATTCCTTTGTCTTTTTCACAGACCTTTAGACCTTTTAGAATAAGCTTGTGTAAGTCTACCAAAAAAGTCCTACTGGATTTCTGATAGAATGTGTGTTAAACTTCTATATCAGCTCGGGCAGAATGCTTGCTAAGTCTGCCATTTCTAAACTGGATTCTTTTCATCAACATTTTAAAAAAATTCAGTATACAGAACTTATGTATGTCTTGTTAGATTTATATCTAGGTAGTTTTTTGAAACATAAAAAATTTTAAAACAGGATTCTCACTATGTAGTCTTGACCTATCTGGAACTCTCTATGTAGAACAGGCTGCCTTTGAACTCACAGAGATCTGTTTGCCTCTGCCTATCATGTGGTGGGGCTGATGGCATATGCTACCACACATTCCTGGCTTAAATAGCAATTTTAGATGGCATCGTGTTTTTTTATTTTTATTATCACTTTTCTTCTTTTTTTGAGAGAGGGTCTCATACAGTACAGGTCGTCCTTAAACTCATTCTGTAGCTGACCTTGAACTGCGGTTCCCTCTCTCCTGCCTTCCCTCCCACGTTCTCCACCATACCCAGCTGTGCTTTGAATTTTTACAATGAAATTTTCATAAACTGGATGGTGGTGGCACATGCCTTTAATACCAGCGCTCAGGATGCAGAGGAAGGCAGATCTCTGTAAGTTTGAGGCCAGCCTGGTTTACAGAGTGATTTCCCAGACAGTCAGGGCTGTTACACAGAGAAACCCTGTCTAGAAAAACAAAGATGTAAAGGAAAAAGAAAAGATAATCTTGCTGAACTCATTATTCTTCAAGTTTTTTTTTCCTCTCTAGTAAATTCCTGAGGATTTTCTATGGAGACAATCCTCTCACCTACAAATAGGGATGGATGGTTTCTCTTTCTCCTTTCCAATCTATAATCTTTTTATTTCCATCCCTTGCTTTATTGTAACCGTTAGGACTCTCAGGACTATGTTGATTAAGAGGAAAGCATTCATCTTCACCCTTGAATATGATCTTAACTATAGGATTTATCAAGTTAACGAAGTTCCCCTAATTTACAAAGTGTTTATTATGCATGGGTGTTCATTTTTTTCAAGTAATTTTTCTGAATCAATTCCTTTAGCCTATTAATATAGCTAAAGAATTACATTGGAGTTTTTTTTTTTAAATTAGATTAAAAATGTATGTGCATGTTTGTACGGCATGTCTGTGTGTGTTCCATGTGCCGGGTGCCATGGAGGTCTGAGGAGGGTGACAGACTGCCCTGCGGCTGGAGTTACAGACGGAACGAGCTGCCATGTGGGTGCTGGGAATCCCAATCAGGTTCCTTAGGAGAACATCCAGTGCTGTTAAATCATTGAGCCGTCTCTCCAGCCCCAGCTGATATCTGAATATCAAACACTAATATTCGGAATGAAACACACCTCTAATTGATCATGATGCATACAGTTCTTTTTCTATATTGTTGAATTTGATTTGTAACTTTTTCACAGAATCTTGCGTTCAAGTTCATAAACAAGCTTGTGCTCTAAGTTGGTTTTTTTTTTTTTTCAAACCACCTTTGTCTGCTTTTGCTGTTAGGATGACATTGTCTTCATAAAATGAATCGGGAGATATTCTTTCCTCTTCAATTTTATGAGATAGTTTCTGTAGAGTTGGGGATAAAATTCACAGAATTTTAAAGCCGAGTTAACACCCTTGAAATCACTGTCTGGAACCTGTGCTCACTATTGACTCCAGAGACCCAATTTTTTCTCTCCAGGTTGCCAGAACCAATTGTAGATTTGTTTATCTTGAGGGATTAACTGAGGAATAAAATGACTGTTTTTTGACACAGAGTACAAAGAAGACAGATCCAGAGTAGCCGGAAAAGCCATTTCCTAACAAAATTGACATTTGCTCTGCTCACTGCACTGTAAGCCCAGGAAATGACAAATTCAAATGCAGAGGAGAGAACAAAGCAAAGCCACAGGGCTGCTGAGCCTCGGGCTGCCAGAAGCAGGGGAGTGAGTGCAGGCAAGGCAGCTTCTGGCCCTGAGAAGGTGCAAACACACAACAGAAACAAAATCGACCTTCCTAGGAAAATGAGGAAATCACCAGGGAAGGAAGGCGAGGCAAGGTAGCCAAGAAAGGAGGTGCGTTACATCAGTAACCACTATGGGAGCCTCAATCTACTGTGCTAGAAAATTCTGAGAGCCAGCTCTCACACACTCTGAGAACAGGCTCTCACACACTTCAGTCACCCCACAAGACAGAAGCAGCTGGGATGTCTCTGCAGCAGCTTCTCTCAGCCTCTGAGGGAGAGCAACTCAAGAGCAGAATTGACCTAACCTATTTTTTTTTTTGCATGCTTGCATAAGCCCTGGTGCAGGAGACTACCCTGAACAAAGATGCCTAGGGATTGGCAGACTAGAAGTCCTCTAGGCAGTAAGAGCCAGGAGATCCAGGTAGCCCAGAGCCAGCATCTCCCACAGTAGGGCTGGAAGTTACATTTTGGACATGGTGAGAGAAATTAGCTTCCAGAGAAATATTTGCATGATATTAGAAGAAAACCATGAATAGCATGATTTAATTTGTTGCAAAAATTATTTGAACTATGGAAATGTATTCCACACAAATGACTCTAAAATGTTTTTGTGAGAAATAATGTTCCTGCCAGACACAGCGGCACGTGCCTCAAGTCTTGACTACTTCTGGAGACTGGGACAGGAGAGCCCAGGAACCCAGAGCTGGAGGGCAGTCTGGGCTACAGGACTAGACAGGTCTCAAAACACAATCCCTTTGATGTTGTGTAAGTAGTTTGGGACGGGAGAGACTGGCAAGGTGCTGTTGCAGCACAGAGCCTTTTAATCTGACTGAACGGAGGCCGACTGGCTGTATTCACTAGAGCGTGCTTAAAGAGTTACATTCATTTGCACAACATGGCAAAGTACCCTGAACCAGAAATCAACGACAACAAGCTAAGAATAGCCTATGGATTAATATTTAAAGTTTCTGAAGAGATGATGTCATAACAAAACTCTTCAGACAGATAGTATAATGACATTACTCAGAGTTCCGGAAATGCTGAGCCAACATCTTTTAACACTGAAAGCTTATTTATAGAAATCTGTAATAATTATTGATCTAAAATAGGCTTAGATTGTATTTGAGTCTTTAAAAGATTCCATGATGGAGTGATTTTTTTACTGTGGCCCATAACCATCACATCTTTTCATTTTTGTCTTCAGAAGCTTCTCATCTCTGGGAATGTTGGAGAATTGGGGGAGATGTAATTTGACAGGTTAATTTGAATGCCAGGGAGAAATGAATATTCACTTTTCCCAAAATACAGAAGGAAATGATTTACTCTTTGAGAACTTTAAAAAAACGATACACTTGAATATTTTAAGCTTAATGTCATTTCTATGAGTCATGGCTGAATATAATACTGTAAATTTATAGACTAGGCTCACACAGTTTTGAATATTGGGCCATATTCAGTTTTTCTGTAGCATTCTTGGCCAATGATATTGGGCCTATCATGTTGCTTCTAAACAAAGATTTAAGAGGGAAATGGAAAAAAAATATTCTCCTGTTACTAAAACCTGATTAATTTTGTATACTTATTAAATTACAGTCACCAGTTTGATGTAAAAATAAGTCATAAGCTAATTTTAAATGAAAGGACATGTAAAATAACTTAACGAGCTACAGGTTACAAAATGGAAGCCTTGAAGTTTGACTTGATGTGAATTAACATTTCCTCAAGTTATCAATCATATTCTAGGGATAAGTAGCACTATTTAGGGGAGCTGCCCTGTGGATATAAAGTCACTTATTGCACACCCCTTTTCACTAAGGTTGGGATTATTTAGAAATATCCATGATATTCCTTCTTCTCTTCAAAAAAATCCTTGATTGGGTTGGAGAGATGGCTCAGAGGTTAAGAGCATTGCCTGCTCTTCCAGAGGTCCTGAGTTCAATTCCCAGCAACCATATGGTGGTTCACAACCATCTGTAATGGGGTCTGGTGCCCTCTTCTGGCCTGCAGGCAGACACACAAACAGAATATTGTATACATAATGAATAAATCAATATTTAAAAAAATCCTTGATTACCTAATTACCAAAAACTGCTCCTTAGGCTGGACGGTGGTGGCGCACGCCTTTAATCCCAGCACTCGGGAGGCAGAGGCAGGCGGATCTCTGTGAGTTCGAGGCCAGCCTGGTCTACAGCGAGAGTTCCAGGACAGCACCCCTCCACCGGAAGGAAATTTGCAGTCATTATTAGTGGTGCTTGGTCAGTATAGCATTATCGAACCCACCGTGATAAATAGACCTGCAGCTTCTACATAAACAGCCACGTGGCTATTACCGTCTTTAGGAAGGCATTGCTCCATTGCCTCTGTTTGCTTGCCAGGAATGTCTTGTCTGTTATCGATTTCACGCATAAACTCTGACCGTTTTCTTTTTCCTTTGCTGGAATAGAGACTTGTTCTGCAGCCCAGGATGTCCTAGAACTCACCCAGGAACTCAGGCTGGCCTAAAATTCAGAGCAGCCCTCCAACCCGGGCATCTGAAGTGCTGAGGTTGCAGGTGTGGGCCACAACATCTGGCTGGCTAGGCCTACCATTTTTGGAGCTGTCCTCTGAGCTGGAGACCATTATGGTTTGGAGATATTCCCCTAAAGGGCCATATTGTTAAAGGTTTGCCCCCCAGCTGCTTGCACTACTGGAAGGTGGTGGAACCATTAAGAAGTGGGGCCCAGTGGGAGTAGGAGAAAGCTGATGCCCTGGGGGCATGGTATGAGAGGACCCTGGCACCTTCCTGTCTTTGTGTCATGTTTGCAAGGATTTGTCCCATAGTCCTGCCACAGTGCACTGTGCCACCAAGGCCCAGAAGGACAGTGCCAAACAACCTTGGCCTGAAACCTCTGTCTCAAAATAACTTTTTCCTTTTTATAAGTTGACCAGTTCTGGCATTTTGTCACAGCAATGGAAAACTGACTAATACAGAGACAGGCTAATGTTATAATGTGAACTACAACAACCAATTCCTAAAGACAGTCTTCTCAAGTTGCTTGAAATGATGAAAACAGTTTGAAATTATTTTATACCTTTTTCCTTTTCAGATATGTAATAAATATTGAATCTATATTTATTCAAATATGTAATAAATATTGACTGTATATTCAAATATGTAATAAATATTAAATATATATTCAGCAAATATATTTCTGAATTCATTTTTTCCGGTTGTTTTCATTGCTTTTTTTTTTCTTTTTCTTTTTGTTCTTTTGAGACAGGGTTTCTTTGCATAGCACTGTCTGTTCTGGAACTCACTCTGTAGATCAGACTGGCCTCAAACTCACACAAAGATCTGCCTGCCTCTGCCTCCCCAGTGCTGGAATTAAAGGTGCACAAGGCTATTGTCATTGTTTTTAATGACGACAAGGGGTTGGTTACCAGCACTGCCTGCTGAAGCAGAGCACCCAGGTTTGAGTTCCAGCATCCACATGGGGTTCACAACTGACTGTAACTCTAGCTGCAGGGCATCTACCATCTCTGGTCTCCGTGACACCAGGCATGCAGATGATCAGACAAAACACTCATGCACATATTATTTTAGCCACACTGTGGATATTCAATAAAAAAAATCCAGATCCTAGCAGGGTATGGTGGTGCACATCTTTGATCCCAGCACTGGGGAGGCAGCGGCAGGTGAACTCTGAGTTTGGTCTAAATAGTGAGTTCCAGCCGGGCGGTGGTGGCGCACGCTTTTAATCCCAGCACTCGGGAGGCAGAGGCAGGCGGATCTCTGAGTTCGAGGCCAGCCTGGTCTACAAGAGCTAGTTCCAGGACAGGCTCTAGAAACTACAGGGAAACCCTGTCTCGAAAAACCAAAAAAAAAAAAAAAAAATAGTGAGTTCCAGGACAACCAAGGCTGTGTAGAGAGACCCTGTCTCAATTCTACTCCCTAGATCCTGGGGGACGCAGCCAGTTAAAATCAACAAATTGTAAGGACGAAAAAGAGGTAGGCAGGCAGCTCCCGGAGATAAGAACACTTGCTGCTTGTACAGATGACCTGGATTTGGTCGCCAGTACCCGGTATGTGGCAGCTAACAAGTGTCTGTAACTCCAGTTCCAGGGGATCTGATGCCCTCTTCTGGCCTCTGCAGGTAGTGCATGCATGTAGTACATTGACATACATGCAAGCAAAATCACCCATACACATAAAAAATAAAAACAGTCTTCTAGCCCCGGCCCAAGAGAGGACTCCAGCAACACCGTCACACCAACCAGGAGTCTGCCGTCGCGCTATTATGGTCTCTTTATGACAAGGAAACGTGGTCCTGAAGACCTATACGTGGGCCTAGGGCAGTGCGGTCCATAAACGGAGGCAAAACATTCATACACAGAAAATAAAAACAAAAATCTTTTTTTTTTTTTTTTTTTTGGTTTTTCGAGACAGGGTTTCCCTGTAGTTTCTAGAGCCTGTCCTGGAACTAGCTCTTGTAGACCAGGCTGGCCTCGAACTCAGAGATCCGCCTGCCTCTGCCTCCCGAGTGCTGGGATTAAAGGCGTGCGCCACCACCGCCCGGCAAAAACAAAAATCTTAAAAAGAAAAACAATCTGGGCATGGTTGTGTATGGCTTCAGTCCTGGCATTTGGGTGGCAGAGGCAAAATCAGTGGCATGTGGATCTCTGAGTTCGAGGCCAACCTGTTCTACATAGATTCAGGCCAGCCAGGGCTACACAGAGAAACCTTGTCTCAAAAAAAAAGAGTAAGTAAATAAATAAAATTTTAAGAGGTAGGCAGGGAACGTCTAGATGAAAAGGAAGTGAAGGCCATATAAAAAGAAGGTGAAACTAGAAAGCATGTTTGTGGATGTGTGCTTAGGTGATGCTGCAGTAAAGCCAGGGGGGATTAAAAGTAAGGAGTATGCTTATTCTTGGTAGAGCTGAGTAGAAGGGTAGGTGGCTGCTGGGCTGGCCAGTCAAGGTTCTCCTGACATTGTGGTAATCGCGGAGGTGTCCTCTCCAGTCGCCTGCTCCTGCCTCAAGGGGAAGAGGCGATGACCTCTGGACACTCAGTTCTGCTCTTGCCTGATGGGGGCCTCTGAGGCACGCTTCTGAGAGAAGCCGAGAATGGAGCAGGAGCTCTGGAGGAGGAGGGTCAGTAAGGAAACCTGGTGCGATGCAGTGTTGCTCAGGCCCTTAGTAGACACGACTGTGCCTATGGAGGGCAAGTATGAAGTTGTTCCTGGGACTGCTACTGCCCATTAAACTAGCTTCTTCTCCAAAGAAGGGCTGGGGCTACTGTACACAAGGCAGTGAACAAATCAAGTCCTGAAAAGCAAACCAATCAAATAAATTCATGAAAAGGTAAGTTTTAAAACCAAGGGTTGTTATGACATTTAAAAGATATCTTTAAACGTACATTTGTTTTATATAGTTTTCTACAGACTTTTTTTTTGGTTTTTCGAGACAGGGTTTCCATGTGTTAAAATCCTAGCTGTCCTGGAACTAGCTCTTGTAGACCAGGCTGGCCTGGAACTCACAGGGATTCACCTGCCTCTGCCTCCCGAGTGCTGGGATTAAAGGCTTGGGCCACAACGGCCCAGCCAGACATTCTTTTTTTGAGACAGGGTTTCTCTGTGTAACAGCCCTAACTGTCCTAAAACTCACTCTGTAGAGCAGGCTGGCCTCAGACTCACAGAGACCCATCTGCCTCTGCCTCCCGAGTGCTGGGATTAAGACAAGCGACGATGCCACACCGAGAACACACATATATTTTAAAATAAAAGTTTTTAATAACTTATTAATTTTATATTTATATGTACGAACATTTTGCCTGTTTGCATGTCTGCATATCACACACATATAGTGCCTTCAGCAGCCAGAAGAGGGTGTCAGACTCCTCCCAAATGGAGTTACAGACAATTGTGCACTGCCACTTGGGGGCTGGGAACTGAACTCAGGTCCTCCAGAAGAGCAGTCAGTGCTCTTAACCACTGAGCCATCTCCCCAGCTCCTCCCCCCCCCCCGAAGTTTCAAGAAGCATGTATCTAGGACTAAGAGTGGCTCTTGCATGAAGAACAGAGGATCAGATTTCAGTTCGCTGAGCCCACATGGCAGCTCACAACAGTCTGTAACTCCGGTCTCAGGGAATCTGATGTCCTCTTCTGACCTCCAAGGACACCAGGCACACAAACGGTGCACAGGCATACGTGCAGGCAAAACACCCATACACATCAAAATAAATAAATAACAGTTAAAAAAGATATGTGTGCATATAATTTCCAACATGACATCAAACATAGTAAAGAGCTGTCTTGTGTTTTCCCAGCACACAACAACACTACTGTCATACACTGAAAGTACGTATTAATAACATTAAGTGCAAAGGCCATCATAAACACACAATCATTTAATTTTTTTATTTTGTGTGTATGGGTCTGTATGTATGTATGCCTGTGCCCCTAGAGTGAAGTGCCCTCAGAGGCCAGAATAAGGTATCAGATCCCGTGGAACTGGAATTAGACGTGGCTGTTACCCATCACGCGGGTGCTAGAAACCAAACCCTGGCCCTGGGCATGCATGACAAGCGTTCTTAACTGCTGAGCTGTCTTTCTAACCACTGCCTCAAAGGCAAGAATTTGAACAATGCATTTCCATCTGGGAACACAGTAACTGTGATGGGAAACATGTTTAGTGTGGCTAAGGTTCTGGTTTATTTTCCATCACCAAAAAAAGTGATGGCTTTTGAGCAGTGAAATCTTTTACTTATTTATTTTTGTTTTATGTGCATTGGTGTTTTGCATGCATGTATGTTTGTGTGAGGATGTCAAATCACTTGGAGCTGGATTAAAGCCAGTTTTGAGCTGCCATATGGATGCTGGGAATTGAACCCCGGTCCTCTAGGAAGAGCAGCTGGGGCTCTTAACCCTTGAATTATCTCTCCAGTCCCGAAATTTGTTTTCTGTATAGTTTACTTGGTTACAAGTTTTTGCAATTTAGTCTGCTAATAATGCCTGTAGTTAATAACTAGCTCACAGAATTCCTGAAAATATAACAACTACCTAATAATGCTAATAATTCTACTTTCTTGCATTTTTTTAAGACAGGATTTCTCTGTGTGTCCCTGGCTGTCCTAGACCAGCCCAAGCCTGGCTTTGAACTCAGAGAGATCTGCCTGCCTCTGCCTCCCAAGCTCTGGGATTAAAGACGTGTGCCCTGCCCTGCCACCACCAGCTTTTCTTGTATTTTTTAAATTTAGTATTTTAATCAAATACATACATATGCAGAAAGTTACTGGTGTGTGTGTGTGTGTGTGTGTGTGTGTGTGTGTGTGAGAGAGAGAGAGAGAGAGAGAGAGAGAGAGAGAGAGAGAGAGAGAGAGCCACAGTACATGTATGGCGGTCAGAAGACACCTTTTGAGAGTTGATTTTCTCCTTCCATCATATGAGCCCTGGAAGTCAAACTCAGGTTGTCAGACTTTTTGCTGCAAGTACTTTTTTTTCTGTTGTCTCATCTTGATAAGCCAACAAACAGAACTTACACACACAGACAGACAGACAGACAGACACACACACACACACACAAAATGTCAAATTTTTTTTTGAGAAAAAGGACTCCTGAGAGATTATATGCCCCTTTCCAGTCTGTGAGGACCCAGAGAAAAGACATTCTTCAAAGACTGCACACAAGTCCCCCTCCTAGACATGGAGTCTGTTGGTGCCTTGATCCCTGACTGTGCGGAAATCAATTGCTGCTGCTTGTAAGCTACCTGGTTTCTGCTGTCTGTTAGAGCAGCCTGCAAACCGAGCTAAAGGTCATCTGCATTTTCCCCCTAAGGGGGATAAGGATCAAACTCTCCTTCCTCCTGGGCCTTCCCAACTGTACTGTACACACTTGCCGACTCTCCAGGCTTCCCATGCGATCATATTCTAATTTCTGTTAGAGCAGTGTGGGAATGTTATTTAATGCTCAAACATGTGCTACCATTAGCCTTCCTTTCTTCAAAGCCTTTTCATTTTTTTTTCTGAAGTCACTCATTGTCCTATTTTTTCATGAGTTTGGTATGTATGCTCTAACTTTTGGTTAGGAAAACTTTCCATAATTAAGACTCCTTAGGTTTATTTTTTTGTCTTCCTAAGAAGTTTCTGGAGTCATCTGATTGGCCCAGTGGCATTGTTTTCCCAGGTTGGGCACCATAGCTCCTATTTTGAGGCTTCTCTCATTATCTCAAGTATTTCTTTCACTTCTCTTGTGTTAGATACCCTGGCTCTTGGATTCCAAGTTCATCTTTCTTTCTTTGTGCTCTGCTGTTGCTGAAACCATATCCTCTAGGGTTGTTCGAGAAAAGCAAATGGGAGGTGAAATTGCTCTAATCTTGCACAACTGGGAAAAATGCCCTTATTCTATCTTCTCTGAAGTGAGGATCTGGCTTGCTTTGAAGATTTAGGGGAAATTCTTCTCCTCGGGATTTTCAAGGTCTCTCTTCACTGTCTTGGAGCCTCTAGGGCTACCGGTGAGAAGCCTGCCTCAACGTCTTTGGGTGGGATTACTTTCTCCTTCCTGGAAATTTAGGAGACTGCTATTTATCTTTTTGTCTGTAGTATCCTAAAATATTACAATGAAACTTTCTGGTTGTTCTTTTTAAAATCCAGGTCTCACTGGGTGGTGGCAGCGCAGACCTTTAATCCCAGCATTCCTGAGGGAGGCAGAGGCAGATGGATCTCTGTGACATCCCTGTGAATTAGAGGTTACTTGGTCTAAAAAGTAGAGTTCCCGGACGGCCAGGACTACATAGATGAAAACCTGTCTCCAAAAACCAAAGATAAATAAATATAAATAAAAACAAAAAATACATAAAACAAAAAGCCTAGGTCTTGTTCAGTAATTTACACTGAACTCAAACTTGCAATCCTCCTGTCCCAGCCTCCCAAGTGCTAGGATTACAGGTTTGAGCCACCATTGCTTTGTATGAAATTATGCAGTTTCAATTGCTCCTTACAGAGTTCTCTTTGATTTCAAAATCATGAAAAAAATTTATTACATTAAAAAATTATTTTGTGTGCATGCGTGTTGGCACACCACAGCCTTGAACTCAGAGATCCACCTGCCTCTGCTTCCTGAGTGCTGGGATTGAAGATGTGCGCCACCACTGATCAGCAAATACATTTGTTTTAAAGTTTTTCAAGGCAAGGTCTCTCTGTAAAACAGCTCTGACTGTCCTGGAATTAGCTCTGTAGCCCTGGCTGTCCTGGAACTAGCTCTTGTAGACCAGGCTGGTCTTGAACTCACAAAGATCCACCTGCCTCTGCCTCCCTAGTGCTGGGATTAAAGGCGTGCGCCACCACTGCCCGGCGAGCAGGGTTTTTTAATGTTCAGTGAGTGAGCATGCGCTTGATCTGCATCTGACATGGTCCCTCACTTTAGCCGTACCTTGCTTGTCTCTTAAGCCCTCTTGCAGGCAAAAAGTCTGTTCTCATGCCCACAGGCAGGACGGCGCGCTATCTGTCTCAGGATAAGTATATTAGTTCCCCAGAGAGGATGTGACTGAGTTCTCCAAATGAGGTGGTTTGTGGTTACAGAAATGAATCAGCCATGCTTTTTACCTGTGTAAAATCCCAGCACCGGGAAACTGAGGCAGGAAGATAGTGAGTTCCCAGCCAGCCTGGGTTACCCTGTAAGAGACCTTGTCCCAAACAACAGCAACAAACAGCAGGCACAGCAACAACCCCTCAACTGAAGCCACCACCACCAAACCAAACCAAACAACGGAGAATCAGACTGCGGTAGTTCTGGAGGCTGCAACTGGAAGGTGGGGGCACCCGTGGGCCTACTGCTCCCTCTGGTGGTTTGCGGAAGACTGTGAGCACGCTCCAACTGTTACTAGCGGAGAACGTATTTGATATTCTTAATTCGTCCTCCTCCTGCTGCTGCTCCTCCCCCTCTTCTCCTTTGCCGCGGAGCATGAAGCCAAGGGCTGCCAGCAAGTACTCTACTACTAAGAACCAGCCCCAGCCCTGCAACTCGCTCTTTCTTCTTTTCTGTATCTGTATCTTTTTCTTTTCTTTTTTTGTTTTTTTCGAGACAGGGTTTCTCTGTGGCTTTGGAGCCTGTCCTGGAACTAGCTCTGTAGACCAGGTTGGTCTTGAATTCACAGAGATACGCCTGCCTCTGCCTCCAGAGTGCTGGGATTAAAGGCGTGCGCCACCACAACAGGTTCTTCCATTTATGTATAAAATTAGAATTTTTGTTTATTTTTTTAATTTTTTTTTTTTACTCTTTCTTTTGACCCTTATTTTTGAGACAGGGTTTCTCTGTGTAACATCCCTGGCTGAACTAGAACTCATTTGTAGACCAGGCTGGCCATGAATTCACCTGTTTGTGGAGGGCTGGGATTCGAGGTATGTGCCACCATGTCTGGTTGATTTATTTCTTTTTATCTTATGTGTATGAGTGTTTGTTTTGCCTTCTTGCATTTCTGTGCTCCACATGCGTGCAGTGCCCATGGACATCAGAAGAGGGTGTCAGGTCCCCTGGCACTGGAGTGACAGACCTTGCTTGGTTGCCATGTGGGTGCTGAGAAGCAAACTGGGGTCCTTTACCTGCTGAACCATCTCTCCGGTCCCCAAACTACAACTTTAAAAAGTGATTTATTTTAGTGCTGGCCGTAGTGGCAGGCTTACCTCTGTGCATTCAGCCTTGTCTACAAGACAGCCAGGGTTACACAGAGAGATCCTGTCTCAAGAAATAAAAGAAAATGGTTTGTATTAGATAATTTGTATGTGTGTGTCTGCGTGGGGGTGTGTGTACATGAGTGCAGGTATGTGAGGGAGATGGTGTCAGATCAGCCTGGAGCTGGAATTGCAGGTGGTTGTGAGCCTTGTGACAGGAGTCTCAGTTCAGGTCCTCTGGCAGAGGGGTACATGCTCTTAATCCCCAAACCACTTCTCCAGCTCCTAAAATACAAGATGCTTCAAAATTAAAATGTAGGCTGGGTGGCGGTGGCGCATACCTTTAATCCCAGCACTCGGGAGGCAGAGGCAGGCGGATCTCTGAGTTCGAGACCAGCCTGGTCTACAATAGCTAGTTCCAGGACAGGCTCTAGAAACTACAGGGAAACCCTGTCTTGAAAAACCAAAAAAAAAAATTAAAATGTAAGGTTAGTATAGCAAGTCATGTCACTTGAATTTCATCACCCTCTCTCCTGACTCCATCGCCACCATTTGAATATTTGTTGCTCATTAATATTTCTTTCATCCTTTTTTCCTTCTCTCTCTCTCTCTCTCTCTCTCTCTCTCTCTCTCTCTCTCTCTCTCTCTCTCTCTCTCTCTCTCTCTCTCCCTCCCTCCCTCCCTCCCTCCCTCCCTCCCTCCCTCCCTTTCTCTCTCCCTCCCTCCCTTCCTCCTTCTTTACTTCCTTTCTCTGTGTAACAGCTCTGGTTGTCCTGGAACTCACTTTGTAGACCAGGCTGGCCTCAAACTCACCGAGATACCGCCTGCCTCTGCCTCCTGAGCGCTGGGATTAAAGGTGTGTACTACCATTGCCTAGCTTGCTCTCTCTCTCTCTCTCTCTCTCTCTCTCTCTCTCTCTCTCTCTCTCTCTCTCTCTTTCTAGAACTGCCAGCTAACTATATTAGTCCATTTACTATTTGTTTGATTTTGACTTTTTGGTGTTTAACTTAAAATTCTGTTTTTTATTAGTGTGTGTGATTCATGCGTGCATGCATACGTGTGAGTGTGATGTGTGCATTCCCGTGTAGGTGTGGCCATACCATGGTGCATGTGTGGAGGTTAAAGGCTAATTATCAGGGGTCAGTTCTCGGATTCTGGGGATCAAACTCAGGTTGTAAGTTTCTGTGGCAAGTGTTTTACACCCTGATCTATCTTGCCAACCTGATACTTGATTTTTTTTTAGAGTTCTTCATGTGTTTTGCACATCAATTCACTGGTAGCTCATTGGCAAAGATATTTTCCCCAGTCTATAGACTGTCTCTTTTCTCTGCTGAGTTTTTTCTTTGCTGAAACTTGTTTGCTTTGTGTAATCTCATTTGTCAGTTGTTGGGAACATTCCTTGCCTGCGCTTGTATTTTAAAGTGTTTAACATATTCCTCTGGTAGTTTCAAGATTTCGAATTTACGTTTAAGATCTATGATCCATTTGAGTTGATTTTTGTGAAAGATGAGAGATAGAGACCCAATTTCATTTTTCTATGTGTGGACATTCAATGTCCTCAGCATCATTTGTTGAAGATGCTGGTGTTCTGCTTCTTTTCTTTAACTGAATGAATGATTTTGACACTTTGTCAAAATAAAGCATTTGTACCTGTTTGTGTTTATTTCTATTCTATTCTATCCTCTATTCTAGTCCATTTGTTTACATGTCTGTTTTTATCACTATGACTTTGTAGGATGGCGTAAGGGTCAGATACAGTGGACACCTCCAGAGTTAACTGTTCTGCTTAAGATTCTTCTGCTATAGAGAGTCATTTGTGCTTCCATCTGAATCCTAGCATTATTTTTAGTTCTGTGAAAATGTCACTGGAATTTTGATAGGGTTTGTGTTAGATCTTGGATTGCCTTTGTTAAAATAGTCATTTAGAAAGTATTAATTCATGGGAAGTCTTCCATCTTCTAGTGTCTTCTTTAATATTTTTTGTTCAGTATCTTAAAATTTTTTAGAGGCCTTTTACTTTTTTGATTAGATTCATTATTAGATAATTTTTGAAGTGATTGCAAATGGATTCTTTTTCCTAATTTCTTTCATGGAAACTTCATTGTTAGCACACAGAAAAGCTACTGTCCTTTTGGAGACTGGGGTCTTACTAGGTAGGCCTGGCTCGTCTGGAACTTGTTATGTCCCTCAGGTTGGCCTTAAATTCACAGATTCACCCGTCTTTGTCTCCTGGGTGCTGGAATTAAAGTCATGAGCCACCACACTGACCTAAAGCTACTTATTTCTGTGTACTGATTTAGTATCCTGCTATTTTGCTGAAAGTGCATCATATCTGTTTTTTTGGTGGAGTCTTTGGGATATTTTAAATTTGTGATTATGTCTTATGAAAATAGGAAAAATAATTCAACTTCTTCCTTTCCTATTTGTATCCCTTTTATTTCTCTATATTTTTAAACTAATTGCTCTGACTAAGACTTTGAACACAATACACCCAATTTGTCAATTCTTGGGATTATTTCCTGTGGCATTGAAATCCTGTTCAGAAAGTTCTTGTCTCAATCATATCTTGAAATGTTTTGCTTAAAGTTTCCTGACTCTAAAAAAGATGAAAAATTATTTTAGATATTCCAGGAAGACTAACCCCAAACCCCAAAGCTAGATAAAGTAGACTTTATTCATATTTAATTCTGAAATTATATGTATTTAACCACATCCTCAAATAGCATAACGCAAAACCAACAGAATGTGTGAGCCAGCTTTCTGTCTCTGTAATAAGCGCCCACTGTAACCAACTGATCAAGACAGAGTTTATTTTAGAAATATCTGTCTACTGTTAATTATCCTGCTTGTTTGGGGCCTTTGGTACCATATCACGGCAACAGATCACAGTGAAATAAAACTGAATCACCTCATGTTCTAGAAAAAAGATAAAGAAGAAGCCTTAGGCAGGAGTGTCAGTAGGTTACATAGTGAGTTCAAACCCCTCATCTACATTAGACACCATTTGAAAACTCCAAGAAGAGATGGTTCAGTCGCTAAGAGCATGTACTACTCTCTCTCTCTTTTTTTTTCCAAGACAGGGTTTCTCTCTGTAACGGCCCTAGCTGCCCTAGAACTTGCTCTGTAGACCGGCTGGCCTAGAACTCACAGAGATCTGCCTGCCTCTGCCGCCAAGTGCTGGGATTAAAGGTGTGCACCACCACTGCCCCGGCACATGTACTGCTCTTGCAGAGGGTATTTATTACTCAGCTTCCAGCACCAGCTCTAAGGGCATCCATCTCCTTCTTCTGCCTCACCTCTGCATACTCACATGCACAGACAGACACATAAATGAAACCAAACACTCCCATTCCCAAAACAGGGCCTGGAGGGATGGCTCAGTGGGTAAGAACACTTACTGTGCTTCTAGAAGAACTGAACAGGGGTTCTAGACCCAAGTCTGGAGGCTCACAGTTGCCTTTAATTTCCAGCCTTTCAGGATTTGATGCCCTTTTCTGGTCTCTGTAGGAACCGCACACACATATACAATTCCCCCACACATACACACATAATTTTAAAAAAAGAAAATATATTAAACCCCTAAACAAAACAACAACAACAAAAAACTAAAATAAACTGGGCAGTAAACTGGGCAGTGGTGGCACACTCCTTTAATCCCAGCACTTGGGAGGCAGAGGCAGGTGGATCTCTGAGAGTTCGAGGCCAGCCTGGTCTACAAGAGCTAGTTCCAGGACAGGCTCCAAAGCTACAGAGAAAACAAAAATAAATTTCAAAAAAATATGGTGGTGGAGAGATGACTCACTGGGGTAAATGCTTGCTATGCAAGTCTGAGTACCAGAGTTCGAATCCTCAGTGCCTGTGGAGACGCCTTAGGCACGGCAGGCACGGCTGGAAATCTCTGTAATTCTAGCACAGTGTGTGTGTGTGTGTGTGTGTGTGTGTGTGTGTGTGTAGGTTGAGGGACGGCAGAGACAGGCATAGACATGTGGAGTTCTCTGGCCAGCCAGTACCCCCAAATGGTGAGTTCTAGGTTGAGTGACAAAACCCTCTCTCAAAAAACTCAGATGGAGAGTGCTTGAGAAAGACATGTGACATCAAGCTCTCCTCCACACACAGGCGCACAGGCACACACGCGCACACACACAGGAGCATGTCCGTGTGCACACTGAAAGGACTGGAGCCCGGGCAGGACACCCCCAGCTCAAGTTCTCAGCGCAAACGAGATCTATTTGTCCCAGAGGAACAGAGGGCAGGGAATAAGAGACAAGGACAGGAGAACGAGGACTAGGGGGAAGGAGAAAGGAACAAGGGGAATGGGGAAAGGATGTTTGCCGCAGAGGGTCAAAGGGCTGGGAGGAGACACATGTAGCCCATAGGCGGAGGGCAGTTTATTTTTTTTTTAATTTTGTTATTTGTTTATTTTAGTTTTTACATCCCGCCTGCAGTATCCCCTCCTTTCTCTCCTTCCAGTCCTTCCCCCTCCTCCCCTCCTCCCTCCCAAGCCCACTCACTCCTGTATCTCAAATGGCAGTTTATAAAGGGAAAAGGAGAAGCCCCATGTTAGGATGAGTTGGTTCACTTTGATTTGACATGTTCACTAGGGCAGCCAAAAGAGGGTTTTTGCTTGCTGAACTTTATTACTTTGATAGCTGGACCTTGGTGTAGCACAAATTCTAATTATTCTTCTAATACAAACCCGGAGTCCGATATTAGGGGGTGAAAGCTGGGAGATCAGAGAAACAGTGCAGCCAGCCATTGGAGAGACCTTTGACGTCTACTGAATCCTCAGACCAAAGGGACGAATGATCCTGTCCTTAGACTGACCATCTACTTCATACTGCACCTCAGACTGCATCCTCAGACTGCACTGAGCCCCTGTCTCCTCCTGCCTTATATTCCTTTCTCCACCCAGCCATCTCCCTTCCTGTCTCCACCTCCCCAGTGCTGGGATTAAAGGCGTGGGATCCCCTTTCCCTGAGCTCTGTTTCTCTTATAGACTTGATCAATTCTGTGTAACCCAGAGTGGCCTTGAACTAGCAGAGATCCCTCTGCCTCTGCCTCCTGAGTCTTGGGATTAAAGGTGCTTGCCACCACTCCCTGGCTTCTATAGTGGCCTAGCTCTGCACTCTGATCTTCAGGCAAGCTTTATTTGTTAGATCGCAAACAAAGTATCACTACAATAATTTATCCAATAAAATACCAATACAGGCACTCCCAAGGATAGAAAGGGACAGGGAAATGAGAGCAGCCATTGCTGAGACTAGCCTGTGTGCACCTCTGCTTTGGAAAGGGTTTCTATGATGTGGCAGCAATGGCGTGTGCTCTGGAAAGGCAGAAGTTACAGCTAACAAAATGGGAGGAATGGGCTCTTTGAGGCACAAAGAGTGTGACCTCTGTCCTGTTTCTCGTCTTTCTATGTGACAGCTTCCTTAGCTTTGCTATTGCAGGTACTGTGGCTGGATTGAATCTCGTAGGCATTTGACCAGATGAGAGGCTGCTTCCTAAGTTAGTGAATGAGTCGATGCAGGACTCAGGAGGACAAACAGCTGTGTTTTATTTGATCAGTGTCAGGACAAATTCTAAAGAGAAGATATTATGCTTCTTTTGTGGATCTCAAATGAGGCTATTTATTAATGTTAAAAATACATGTTTATGTTAAATATGCTCTAGTGTGACTCATATACATTTCTTTCAATATTTATAATTTAAAAGAGTATTTTAATAGAGAATGAGATCCTTGCCATGCCTGAGTAGCTTTAACAATCAACCTGTGCATTTTAAATCCCAAGCAAAGTAAAATATTCTATTTTAAGAGTTCAATAAATAACTAGATTCAGTTTAGCTATTGCAGTCTCTAGTAATATTTGGTATGATTCAGTAACTTGGATCACACATGAAATCAATAATTTGCTCTTATCAGGAAGGCAAATTTGTCAATTCAAAATGAAATGGAGAAATATTGCTCAAAACAGTCTTTATATTTGAAAACTATCCAAAGCAGACGCTACATTGTGTCCCAGATGCTTGCAGTGCTCAGTAATGATTAGGTATGCTGTGTCGTGCCTACTGTCATAACAGATTTTTCTGTTATGAAATGTTATGAAATTATGTCATAACATCATTTTCTTTTAATTCAGAATGGTCATTCCATAACCATTCCGTAAAAACAACGGTAACGGAGGCCGACTTGAGATTAGCCCTTGACATACATGCATCTAATCTACATGGGAAGTAGAAAAAGACAAGATCTCCTGAGTAAATTGGGAGCAGGGGGACCTTGGGAGAGGGTTGAAGGGGAGGGGAGAGGCAGGGAAGGGAGCAGAGAAAAATGTAGAGCGCAATAAAAATCAATAATAAAAAAGATTAGCCCTTTATTCTGTGAATTTGTGGTAAGCATGCCCCTTTCAAATATTTGTAATGAAAAAAATCAACATGGAACCAAACACTTAGGCATTAATTTGCTTCTCATTTCTTGGACAAAACTGTATATTGCTAGTTTCAGGATCTCTAATGGAAGTAATCAATTCAGGTTAAAAACCATTCCCACCTACGATAATACAAAGGGGCTTCCAAATACATCAGCCATCTGGTTAAGAAAGCATACCAAAGACTTTTTTCTACTTGGGCTGTTCTTTATTTATAGATAGCCAACAACATTGTCAAATAACTGTGGCTTTCGGTCCACTAATGTTTCAAAACAATGAAGGCTGTTTAACATACAGGTCTTGATACCAGGCAAATAGTTCCTTTTCTTCTTTATCCAGTTCGGTGTCTGATGAGGAGTCTTCAATTGCCAGGATTTCAAAAGATGGGGTGCTGAAGATGACCTTCTTCTCCTTCCCTTCAAACCTGTCTGCCTGTGTGTCCTGGGTGGAATTACAAATAAAAGCAGACTGTTTCCCATTTGGCTTTCACTACTTTGTATTTTTATTCTCTATTTTTTACTTAGCTTCACCCTCCACGAATTTTTAGCAGAATTAAGAATATTTTCATGTATTTATTTAATATGTGTGAACGTGAAAACACACAAGTGCCATGGCACAAGTGTGAAGGCCAGAGGCAACTTTTTGGGAGTTGGTTCTCTCCTTCCATCATGTGGAGTCTGGGCTCAAACTCAAGTTATTAGCTTTGGTAGCAAGTGCCTTTAGTTGCTGAGTATCTCGCCAGCCTGGCAAAATTTTTAAAAATCACATGGTAGTGCATCAAAACATGTTCATTATAAATATCCCTCCAATGTGGAAGTATAGAGGCAGATTTTATTTTATTTTTTTGGTTTTTCGAGACAGGGTTTCTCTGTGGCTTTGGAGCCTGTCCTGGAACTAGTTCTTGTAGACCAGGCTGGTCTCGAACTCACAGAGATCCACCTGCCTCTGCCTCCCGAGTGCTGGGATTAAAGGTGTGGGCCACCACCGCCCGGCTTAGAGGCAGATTTTATATAGCATAGCTTTTTTATGGTTAAAGAGAACTCCCCAGCCTATAGCTCCAGCTACTCAGGAGGCTAAAGCGAGACTATCACTTGAGCTCAGAAGGAGAGGCCATCTTGGACAAGACAGAAAGACCCTATGTCTAAAAAATGACAGAGGTAGGGATAGAGGTCAGTGTATGGCGCCCATGAAGCCCTGCTTTAGTTTTGAGCACACACATCAGATGGCTTTCATTCTGAGAAAAGCACCCGCAGAGACACACTGGATCGAACCTGTGGGACAATAAGTCACTCTTTTCTTTTTGCCAGCTTTTGCCGATGTGGAGTTTAAACAGCAGGTGCTTAATAGAATAGTTACCAATATTGTGTGAGAATTCTTTTTGAAAAAAAAAAAGCTTTAACCTTCGTTTTTATTTAACGTGTCTGTGTGTTTTGTCTGCACGTGTGTCTGTGTACCATGTGCGTGCAGTGACCTTGGAGACCAGAGTGGGGCGTCAGATCCCCTGGAACTGCAGTCAAAGATAGCTGTGAACCACAGTGTGGGCACTGGGAATTGAACCAGAGTCCTCTGGAAGAGAATGTCAGTACTCTTGACTGCTGAGCCATCTCTCCAGGTTGCTTCCCCCACCTTTATTTTCTGTTTTGAAATGGTCTTGCTATTCAGCTCAGGTTGGCTTTGAGCTCAGTAATATAATCCAGCTGGCCTTGAATTCAGGATCTCCCTGCCTCTGCCTCCCCAGGACTAGAAAGTGTGTGCTACCATGCCTGGATATTTAAGAGCCGAAAATGCAGCTGGGTGTGGTAGCGCATGCTTTTCACCTCCTCTCTCAGGAGGCAGAGGCAGGTAGATCTCCGTGAGTTTGAAGCCAGCCTGCTTTATCCAGATTTCCAGGGCAGCCGGGGATACACAGTCAAACAAACAAACAAAAAACAAAGATATAATAAAAGAAAATGGGTGTTACCAGACAGTAGCTTCCCACTACCCAGGTATTGGTATGCCAAAGGTGTTTCAGCCTTGAACTTGCATTTCTTTGTGCAAATAAAGTTACGTATAGGCAGTTTGAAAGTTGTTCAAGCTAGCAAGTGAGTTCCCTGCTAGTTAAATTTGAGTTACCTCGGAGGAAGCCTTCTCTTCTTTGGATGCCATATAGGCTTTTTTCATTTTTTCAACCTTCTTTTGTGCCTGCTTGGATCGACGGCCCAGATGTTTCGCTTTACCTCGCTCTTCCCAAGGCTGGTAAAAAGGACGGATGGTTGTAATGCATGGACACCTAGAAGACATTTGAATTAGAGACAGAAACAAACAAACAAATTTAAAAGAACACAAAGCTCCAGGTAGCTCCAGTGGTAACTCTTGCTAACACACAGTCTAGGTGGCTTTTGTTTCTATGTTACTGCCCTAACTAACCCTCAGCAGGTCCCAAAGAAACTGCTCCGACTCAATTCCTGCTCTTGGGGGTTTGCTTCTGGGAGATCCCAGACTAGGACTTTATCCAAAGATGCTCTTATGAAAATATTTTTCTTCTTCAGTTGATTTAAAATTTGGCTAGCTGTCTGGCTTCCAAATGACTCATTCTTGGATAATCAGTAGCATGAATCCAAATAGCAGGGGAGATCAAGGTTATGTATGGCAGTGAGGAAAATGACATCATTTATTTGACCTTGGTGGTAATAGGGTTAAGTTCTATATTCAATGCTCATATGCATGAGCTAGAGAAAATCTATTTCATGATGACAGACTGCGTCTTGAGCCAGGCTATCTGTCTGGAAAGTGCACAGCCTTGACTGTAAAATAAAGGAGCTACATTACATTGCCGGGCCAACACCTTTCATCTCTGCTCTCGAGAGTCCCCAGTGTGTTTCCTTGCCAGTGTCTTCTTTGTGGTCTAAAGGACCATTTCTCATTGCAAGTATATGTGTTAAGACATATTGCCAACAAGTCCCCTTCAGCCTTAGCATACCTTTCTCTTTCTTAAGAAAGACAGATTAACTTGTAAATAAGCTGGGCCGGGTGAGTCTTAGTAATGGACATTAAAGCAATCTGATTGGAATAATAGCGTTCTGTCTCTGTCGTTCAGATCCTAATACATATATTTTGTTACAACATGGTCATCCAAATATGAATTGGTTTGCTTGTTATTGGTAAGGAAGGGAATAATGCCATTGCAATTTATATACAATTGATCCTAGGCAGTGGGAGCCAGGAGAGTGAGAGTCCAATTCGAGCTTGCTTTCTTCTTTTCTTTCTTTCTTCTTTCTTTCTTTCTTTCTTTCTTTCTTTCTTCTTTTCTTTCTTTCATTCTTTCTTTCTTTCTTTCTTTCTTTCTTTCTTTCTTTCTTTTCAAGATCTCTGTAGCTTTAGAAGCCTGTCCTGGAATAACTCTTGTAGATCAGCCTGCCTCGAACTCACAGAGATCCACCTGCCTCTGCCTCCTGAGTGCTGGGATTAAAGGCATGCACCACCGCTGCCCGGCCCATTCGAGCTTTCAACAGGAAGGAAACGCCTTCAAGCTCTGTGCCGCACGGACAATGCGAGCCTTTTTGACTGTACTTAGGAAAACAAAATATCAACAGTTGCACGCAGGTCCCTCTCCCCAGAGAGGCACACTTAGCCCTGACTCACGCTACTGTGGCCCACCACTTCCTGACCCTAGGATGGCTCCCAGGTTGCGCCACGTCTTATGTTCTCTTGAAAGCGAGCCCTGCTGGCCTGAGGCTTCTTTTCCAGCAACAGCCGCCGCCGCAGCAGCAGCATCTTCGTGTGTGCCTGCTCCAGTGACAGTCACCAGCAGCTCCTTACCACTGCACTGCCTTCACATTTGCCAGGGCATCCCGAGGCGCCCGCCTGGTGGCACAAGTCACCACCTCAATACCAACTGGCCTTTCTGTTAGTGTTCTGCATACAAAGCTGCATATGTTTGGGACCATCTTCCCCAACTCAAGCTTTCCCATGTGCTGTGTGGTTCTCTTTAGTCTACTGTGTCTCAGCAAGGGAACATTTTCAGGAATGCTTTTAGTACTGTAAACTCAAGAAAAGTCTCTTACCTAACTTTAGAAACAATCTCTAGCTGGTGCTGACGCATCTCTTCTGTTAGTGGCTTCTGCACCAAATATCTCATTTCTTTTTGTAAACGGTCCGAGATTACTCCGGACTCTGCATAATCGATGATGTCATACATTATCATTGTTTGGGGAATGCTTCCGAGGCTTAATCTTCGCCAGTGGTTATTCTTGCCACCAGATGATGCAGGGGTCTCATCCAGAAGACTGCAGTACTACATGGGGGAAAATGCAGAATGCGCAGTGGTTAGAGCTCATCTCCAAACTGCCGACAGCTCTCTCCTATGGCTGTCATCCCAGCTGGACATTTCCGTTATCTGTGCGCACCTTAACTCCCTTACCGGAAGGCAGGCCCCATGCTGTGAAGTTTCCGTTTTCCTAGCCCCATGTTCTCTAAATGTCTACCTAACGCAGCAACACCGGCACACACTATTTTAGAAATGACGAGCTAATCTCTGGTGCTAACTGGAGAATTTCATCATCTTTATTTGTAATACTTGTAGGAATCTCGCTTTACTTTTTTTCAATTTAAAATGATATCAGGCAAGCAATTTAAAAACACAATTTATATATTCAATTCAAAAATATAAATGTGTGTTTAAGAGATAGGAATAGGGGATTAGGAGATACAGTGCTAGGAATAAGGCTTTTAGGGCCTACTACATACTCTCCAACTTTCGTGTGCACTCGAATGCACACACGCACACAAACACACACGTACCCTTGTGGCATCATGCAGAAATGTCAGCTGCCACCATTTTGTTGAGTAGTACCAGTCTCTCACCAAGGAGCAGCCGGTTCCACTTCTCACTGCAAACCTTTGCATAAAGCAGACTCTGTAGCTAGATCGTCAGTTCACAGCCTACTGCATTGGTGACAAGTGTGCAATCATCCTTAGTGACAAGTCATGCCCTGTCTCTAAAAACATCAGTGTTTGCTCACTGTGAGTCCAGTAACGAGTTCACATACAGACAGCAAATACGCAGTTCCGTGGCCTTTTTGTCTCACGACATTTAAGCCCATGTGACATTTTGCAAAAATGGCTAATCACAAGAGGGACTCGGGGCCCCCGAGAGCCGGCCCAGCAGTTAAGAGCACATGCTGCTCACTCACTCGTGCCAGTTGGCTCATGACCATCTGTAACTCAAGCGCCCTCTTCTGGCCTCTGTGGACACCTGCACGTACGTGCACACAATCTTGTCCCATACACGATTAAAATAAAAATAACCTTTTCAAAGACAGACTTGGCCAGCAGAGAAACCAAACGTGGTATCATTGGAAGAGAAACTGGAACCCAGTGCAGAGCGAGTTAGAGAAAAAACGGGTGGCTTTAGGAGGCCGCCAGGGCTTAGGGAACTGGAGATGTTGCATCGCCAGAGGGGCTTGGAGAGGGCGGACTCACTAACATAAATGGTTGTGACCAGATGAATGAAGTGGCTCTGGCAGAAAAAGCTTCGTTCTTGGGAGAAATCTAACATAGTTTGTAACATGTACAATATGAAGACTAAAATGTCAGCAGCCGAGTCAAACTTAGGAGTGTGACAACTGACACACAACAAAGACAGTTTAGTTCCCATTGTAACTTCTGCGAGAACAAGAAGGCCAGCATTCTTCCAAGGGCTGTTTAGGTAGTGGGTGGGCTGAGGGTAAAACTTACGGCCGTGTGCATACTAGATAGTGCTCTACCCTTCGACCTTTACATTTTTTTAAAATTTATTTTTTAACACTAATTAAAAAATATTTGTTTATTTATTTATTATGGATACACTGTTCTGCCTGCATGCTTGGATGCCAGAAGAGGGCACCAGATGGTTGTGAGCCACCATGTGGTTGCTGGGAATTGAACTCAGGACCCCTGGAAGAGCAGCCAGTGCCCTTAACCTCTGAGTCATCTCCCCAGCCAGTTTTTTAAAATTTGATACCATCTTGGTAAGTTACTTAGGTTGGCCTTGCACTTACTCTGTACCTCAGGTGGGCTTCGAACTTGTGATCCTTCTGCATCAGCTTCCTAAACATCTAGGATAATAGGCCTGAGCCACAGGTTTCATGTTTTTTTGATTATGTTTTTTCCCCCCATGGCTTTTCTTTGTTTTGACTGAGGTAGGGATCAAACTCAGGGCACCATACCATTGAGTTACACCCCCAATCTGTTATGCTCGAAGCTTTATTGAGGTTCACGTATCATATACTTCACCCACTTAACGTAGCCAACTCACTGGTTTTTTTAGTGTCTTCTCGGCTGATTAGTGTTTACAAAGAAATGAAACGTCCACTCTCAAAGTTTCTAGATGTATTAAATAATACCATACTGAACATTATGAGACTTTCGTTTCTATTATAAGAGAGCTTTTAGCCGGGCGGTGGTGGTGCACGCCTTTAATCCCAGCACTCGGGAGGCAGAGGCAGGTGGATCTCTGTGAGTTCTAGACCAGCCTGGTCTACAAGAGCTAGCTCCAGGACAGGCTCTGAAGCTGCAGAGAAACCCTGTCTCGAAAAACCAAAAAAAAAAAAAAAGAGAGAGAGAGAGAGAGCTTTTAATGCTTGCTTGTATTTTGGTTTTGAGACTGGATCTTTCTATGTAACTCAGGGCTGCTTTGGAGCTCTCTATGTAGCCCAGGCTGGCCTCGAACTTGAAATCCTCTTTGCCTCAACTTTCTGAGTGCCAAGTTTACAGTCACGCACCAGCACATCCAGGTATTTTTAATGTGCCAACAGATTTTCTCTATTGATTATTAAGTTTGTTTTGTATGGGGCTGGGGACATGGTTTAGGGATAGAGTGCTTGATGTCATGCAAGGAACCCTGGATTCAAGCTCCGTGCCGAAAAAAAATCAGATCCTCACACAATGGAAATCAAACAGCAAGGAGAGGTGGCACAAGAAGACTTGGGGTGTGGTGACTGGAAGATTAAAAGTTCAAGGTCATCCTTTGGCTACATAGCCAACCTGAGGTCAGTCTGGACTACATGAGACCTTGTCTCAAAACAAAAAAAAAATGTGAACTGTGCTCTGTATAGTTTCAGCTCGTACCCTCAGTTATTTTAGCTCTACACCACATGCACAGTGAGAATGCCTGTGTTTTCTGTTTGTCTCAGACCTGTCAATGGGCTACTCTGCTACTCACTCACTGTGTGACCTTGGGCGAGTCTTTAGAACTCACTGAAGCTTCATTGCTCTTATCCCTACAGAGGGTCACAGAATTTACAAACTTAAAGAGCAAAGGAAATGACAAGCCTGAAAAGGGCTTTCCAGATGCCATTCACGCCCACAAAGAATCTTACCTCTTTTCCAGTGTAAATATTTGGGGCCTTCAGTCTGGGACCCCAATCCTTGACATATTCACAACCTGTGCGTTCGTGACTCATGTTCTTGGCAAAGATAGCTGGCATCTCTAGCTTCATTTAGTTTCTGATCTAATTCCCTAGTCTCATACGTTAAGCCTCTTAGAAGAAAGAAAACACAATCAAGAGTCTCTAAGGCTCCATATTAACTTCAGATGGCAACGTGAGGCTGAGGCTTCCAAATGAAGAAGCTAAGGTCACATAGTTATCACATTAGGAGTCAGAATACTGGTAATTTTCGTATTGTCAATGCTTGCCTCTTTGGATTGTCAGTAGAAAAATGGGAGGGAGTGTTACAAAAACATTTATTATTATTAATTATTATTATTTTATTATTATTATTCAGGTATGCTGCTTAAGTGCCTCAGTTCAGCGTTTCTCTGTCCAGCTATGCAAACCAGAAACCCAGGAGTCATGCCAGACGTATTCCTTCAGTTTCTCTTCCTGTCTGTCACCAAGGCCCATTGCCTTTACTCTGAATCTTGTGTCTGTAGACATATATCCTTAAACCGAGCAACCACCATTTTCCCTGGAATATCAAGAGCTTTTGAACAGAACTCTTGCTGGTTCCTAATTCATTCTGTACCCTGCAGCCAGAGGTAACTTTTCACTCATTGGCTTAAAAAAATGACATTTTGTGGGGGCTGGAGAGATGGCTCAGTGGTTAAGAGCACTGACTGCTCTTTCAGAGGACCTGGGTTCCTAGCAACCACATGGTGATTTCCAACCATATATATCTGGTGCCCTTTTCTGGAATGCAGGAATACATATAGACAGGACATAACAAATAAATCAATCTTTTTAAAAATTACATTTTGTTCAGTGTGTGTGTGTGTGTGTGTGTGTGTGTGCTCAAGCATGCGTGAGCATGTGTATGCTGTACTTCCAGAGGCCAGAAAAGAGCAGCATTGGGTCTTCTCAGGCTGCTGTTAACAGCAGTTGTGGACTGTCTGATATGGGTGCTGGGAACTGAACTCAGGGCCTCTGGAAGCACAGCAAGCACTCTTAGCCTGTGAGACATCTCTCTGGCTCCCCAAATGCTAGTTTTATTAAAAAATATTTTATGTGCATTGGTGTGAGGATTGTCAGATCCTCTGGAACTGGAGTTACAGACAGGTGTGAGCTGCTATAGGGTGCTGGGAATTAAACCTGGGTCCTCTGGAAGAACAGCTAGTGCTCTTAACCGCCCAGCCATCTCTCCAGTCCTCCAAATGGTAAATTTTATGTTGCATGTATTTTACCACAATTAAAAAAATTATGAGCTGGGTGGTGGTGGTGCACACCTTTAATCCCAGCACTTGGGAGGCAGAGGCAGGCAGATCTCTGTGAGTTCGAGGCCAGCTACAAAGTGAGGCCTGGTCTATAAAGTGAGTTCCAGGACAGCCAGGGTTGTTACACAGAGAAACCCTGTATTAAAAAACAAAACAAAACAAAATTATGATTCTTTCTTGTTAGAGGATAGGGTCAGGAAATCCTTTTTGTTGATTTTTCAATATCTATATCTAATTCCTTACTTGCATGTAATCTTTCACTGTGACAACATCAGACGATCAGCTATTTGAATTTCTGGAAAAATTGCTCATCTTCCATAATTTGTTGATAAAATTTTCTTTCCCCCATTATCTTGTAAGAATCAGCCACTGCCTATAAAGAAAGCAGATTTTCAAAATAATATATTTTAAATCGCTGGCACACATTTTATATATTTTCTGACAAATACAGCAAATATTGTTCCTGTCTTTTACAGTCTTGCTAGTAATAGAAAGGCTACATTTACAAAAAGGAAATTATATAGCTGCTTTTGGGGGGAGGAAGGGAAGGGGTTCAAGTAACGTTTCACTATGTAGCCCAGGTTGGCCAAGCACTTACTAGTAATCCTCCTGCCTTCACTCCCTGAATGCTGGGGCTACAGGCATGAGCCACCATGCCCAGCTATATAAGGATTTGTTCTGAGACACAGTCTCATGTAACCCAGGCTGGCCTTAAATTTGCTATGTAGTCAGGGATGAGCTTATACTTCTCAAGTGCTGGGATTATAGGGATGGATCTTCATGTCAGGCTTATATAGGCATTTTAAAACCATTTGAAATCTATCCACATAGATACTGATGCATAGTTTTAAAATAAAACTACAGGTATAGTTGAGTTTACAGTCCTGAAGGGACCACATTTTCTAAAAAGGTTTTAATTTGGGGCTGGAGAGATAGTTCAGCAATTAAGAGCCTTTGTTTTTCTTCCAGAGGACTCACCTGACAGTTCACAACCAGGGGAATCTGATGCCCTCTTCTGGCTTCTGTGGGCACTGCACACAGGCAGTGTACAGACATACATGCAAACAACACACCAAATCTTAAGAAAGATTTTATGTTTATATTTGATTATGTGTATATGCATGTGAATTTTGTAATATGAATCCCGTGCCCACGGAGGCAAGAAGAGTGTGCCTCTGATCTGCTAGGGTTGCAGTTACAGTCCGTTGTAAGCTGCCTGATGTGCATGCTGGGAACCGAACTACATGCTCTTAACCATTAAGCTTTCTCTCCAGCCTGGACCATAGTTTTTAAGATTTTTTTTTCTTTTACAAAACGTTCTTTTTACCTAGGCGGTGGTGGTGGCACACACTTTTAATCCCAGCACCCAGGAGGCAGAGGCAGGAGGATCTCTGTGAGTTCGAGGCCAGCCTGGTCTACAGGGCTAGTTCCAGGACAGGTTCCAAAGTTACACAGAGAAATCTTGTCTCGAAAACAAAACAAAACAAACAAAATAAAACAAAACAAAGCATTCTTTTATTTAAATGAAAACAAAAGACACCATACTCTCATTTGTGCGTCAGAGAAAAGAAACAGGGTGCCTGAGGGACCGAGAAGACATTGCCACTGCTGGAATTCACAATCTTTTCTGTTAGCTAACTCATTGTTTCAAACGGAAATGGCAGATGTGTTGCCTTGCTCATACCTCCCTTTCCTTCAGCTTTCATTTTCAGTAGTCAAAGAAAAGCAAATAAAGGATTTTTCCTTCTTTCTAAAATGTCAACAGTTTGCATTCAAGGAAAATGTCTGAGAGGCCAGTGAGAGAAAATTCACAGACAGCACAGAGGCTGAAGTTCTTTGTCTTGGCTCTATTCACACCAAATCCTCCCACACATGTATCTGTCCTGCTGATACTAGTTGGTCACACTGGGAGAGACTTAAGTACTGCCCGTCCTCCATAAGTATGTGCAGAATCATCTAACACCATTTCTAAGGTGGATCTGTGCTTCTGGCCACAAAGGGTCTGCTTATGTGGAGGGAGGCTCTTTCTGTTCCAGATCAGTTTCGGTGGGGCTGATCTACTGGGAGCTCACCAAGGCTAGCTAAACTGGGACTGATATAGCATGTGATTAAACCAGACTCTCTGAACATGGGTTTTGATTCTACTGCATGTACTGGCTTTGTGGGAGCCTAGTCTGTTTGGATGCTCACCTTCCTAGACCTGGATGGAGGGGGGAGGACCTTGGACTTCCCACAGGTTAGGAACCTTGACTGCTCTTTGGACTGGAGAGGGAGGGGGAGGGGAATGGGAGGAGGGGGAGGGAAATGGGAGGATGGGAGGAGGTGGAAATTTTTAATTAAAAATAAATAAATTTAAAAAAATTGGTGAGCCCATGATCAATGAGAGATCCTGTCTCAAAAATCAACATGGAAAACGAATGAGGAAGACTTCCTCAACGTTAACCTCCAGCGTGGGCACTCCCTCACCCCTAAGTGATCAAGCAGGACTGACAAAGACAGCAAGGCTGGCAGAGCGCATGCCTAGCATGAATGAAGCCCTGAGTTTGATCCTCTGAATTTACTGTACAAATCAGATATCATGGTGGACACCTGTATTAACAGCATAGGAAAGCAGAAGAAGGAGGATCAGAAGTTCCAGTTTGGTTACAGGAATTCGAGGCCAGCCTAGTATATATGAATCTTGCCACAAAGAGGAGAAAAGAGCAGGAGGTGGGGAGGGGAAGAGAGCGAGGGAGGGAGACAAAGAAGAGAGAGAGCATAATCAAGTAACAAGGGTAGCTATTAATGTTTTTCTTACATGAAAAAGTCCTTTTTCAATGTAAAACAACGGTTGCTATATGTCAACACTTAAGGCTTGTCAGTTGGATCCACGGATCCTTTTGTAGTCTGTTAGGTGAGATGTGCCTCCTTTAACATCATTACATGTAGGCACAATACTGTCTGACATGTAAAAAAATGCCAGTTACCCAGTGGTGCTCCGGGCCATGGAGTAGGAGGTTTTTTAGGATAGTCCTCATAAATGATTTCTTGTCAAAGACCACTGTGTGGAGGGCTTGTTAAAAATGTATATGCTGGGCCTGGAGGTCTGGTGTAGGACAGGTGCTTCTGCATTTTTTTCTTTAAAATACTTATTTTTTATTCTTTTTTTTTCCGAGACAGGGTTTTTCTTTTTTCTTTTTTTTAAACTTTCTTCTTTTTTTTAAAAAAAAAAGATTATTTATTATTTATTTATATTACAGTGTTCTGTCTGTGTGCTTGCTGGCCAGAAGAGGGCACTAGATCTCATTATAGATGGCTGTGAGCCACCATGCTGTTGCTGAGACTTGAACTCAGAACCTCTGGAAGAGCAGTCAGTGCTCCTAACCTCTGAGCCATCTCTCGAGCTCCAAGACAGGGTTTCTCTGTAACTTTAGAGCCTGTTCTAGAACTAGCTTTTGTAGGCTGGCCTCGAACTCAGAGATCCACCTGCCTCTGCCTCCCAAGTGCTGGGATTAAAGGTGTGCGCCATCATCGCCTGGCTTATTTTTATTCTTTAGTTATGTGTGCACATATGCACATGCATGTAGGTGCCCAAGGAGGCCAGAGAATACCCAAGATCCCCTGAAGCTGGAGTTACAGGTGGTTTTGAGCCACCTGATATGGGTGTTGAGAACCAAACTTAGGTCCATCTGCAGGAGTAGAGCATACTTTTGATTGCTCAGCTGTCTCTCCCGCTTCAAGGTTCTGCATTTTAAAATGGCCCAGTGCCATGCCCGTGTGTAAGAAATGCTTGGGTAGCAAGGTTTTAGAAAATCCTCTGGTGGACCAACAATAATGAGAAGCTCTTGTAAATTACCATGCTGAGAGAATAGATTGTCAAAGTCGAAAACAAACGAGAGTGCACGCACATGTGCGCACGTACGCACGCGCAAATGCTCATGCACGCGCATATGCGCACGTATGCATGCGCAAATGCGCGCGCACATATGCACACGTACGCATGCGCAAACGCGCACGCATATGCGCACGTAGGCACGCGCAAACGCGCACGCACGCATATGCGCACGTACCACGCATATGCGCACGTACGCACGCGCAAATGCGCACGCACGCATGCGTGCACGTAGGCACGCACATATGCGCACGTACGCACGCGCAAATGCGCACGCACGCATGCGTGCACGTAGGCACGCACAAATGCACACGCACGCACATATGCGCACGTACGCACGCGCAAATGCGCACGCACATATGCGCACTAGGCACACGCAAATGCGCATGCACGCACATATGCGCACGTACGCACGCACAAATGCGCATGCACGTACAAATCATTATCCTATTCTACAACAGCGAAACTCAGCCTGTGGATTGTGATCCTTTGGGGGAAGGGTCGAAAGACCCTTTAACAGGGGTCTCCTAAGACCACTGGAAAACACGTTTACGTTACGATTCATAACATTAGCAAAATTACAGATATGAAGGAGCAACAAAAATAATTTCACGGTTGGGGGTCACCACAACAAGAGGAACTGAATTAAAGGGTCACAGCATTCGGAAGGTTGAGAACCACTGCTCTAGAGCTATTTGACCTGCCTTAGTGCCTTTGGAAAGAATACTGATCATCTCTATGTAGATGCAGTTCTATTTTATTCTGGAGGATCCTATGTGTGTCTGACATTATGCCACATTTTCCTGTCTTGATTACAGTAGCTTTGCCTAACTTCCTTTGTTCCTCCCCTTTCACTTGCTGTGCCTGCTAGGAACACCTGAGAGAGGTGGCTGGAAAACGACGAGGACATGCAACAAGAAAGGGAGATACGGAGGGGAATTCTGCAGCAAAGTGTGCTGAATTCCTCTTCTTTTAGAAGTGAAATTACAGGGGCTGGAGAGATGGCTCAGTAGTTATGAGAATTGGTTGCTCCTCCAGGGAACCCGGGTTCAATTCCTATCACCTGCCTGGAGGCCCATGACTGTCTGTAAATCTTGTTCCAGGGGATCCGATGCCCTTTTCTGGCCTCCTCTGGCACCAGGCAGGCACATGTAGTGTACAGACATGCAGGCACCAGGCAGGCACCATGCAGGCCCCAGGCACATGTAGTGCACAGACATGTAGGCACCAGGCAGGCATGTATTGCACAGACATGCAGGCACCAGGCAGGCATGTAGTGCAAAGACATGCAGGCACCAGGCACATGTAGTGCACAGACATGCAGGCACCAGGCAGGCACATGTAGTGCACAGACATGCAGGCACCAGGCACATGTAATGCAGACATGCAGGCACCAGGCAGGCACATGTAGTGCACAGACATGCAGGCAAACACTTCCAACATAAAAGAATAATAAAAATATTTTCAAAGATAAGTGGATTTAGACTAGACATCTGAACAAACTAAAACTGGCCCACTTATATAAAGAAATAAACAAGGGCCTGGAAAGATGGCTTAGCAGTTAAGAGCACTGATTTCTCCTACAGAGCATAGGAGTTCGATTCCCAGCACTCACACAGTGGCTCACAACCATTTCCAATTCCAGTTCAAAGGCATCTTACATCCTCCTCTGGCATCAGACTTGAATGTGGCACAGATATCCATTCAGGCAGAACACCCATATGCATAATAAAATGAAAGAGTAAATGAACTTAAGGCTAGGGAGGTAGCTCATTTCGTACAACAAACCCAGCACACATGAAGCCCTGGGTTTGAGCCCCGCCACTGCACACACCAGATGTGCCGCCATACCTGTTATCCTCGCACTCTGGAGGTGGAGGCAGTGCAAGCCAAAGCTCAAGAAGTTCAAGAGTCGGGTGTGGTGATGCATGTTTCTGATCCCAGAGTTCTGGGTGAGGGGGAGAGGCAGGCAGATCTCTGAGAGTTCAAGGCCAGCCTAGTATACATAGTAACTTCCGGGACAGTCAGGGCTACACAGAGGAACCTTTTCACAAACAAACAAACGCCGAAAAGAAATAAGTAAACAGAAAGGTTGGATCAATTTGATACCAAAAATTTTATTCAAAGAGCAAAAATGTAAACTTAGAATAAGAACAATCCCCCCATTGCAAACTTTCAGCTATGGGTTTACATATTAGCCAAGTCTGTTTTGAAGAGGAATGAAAGGGACAAGGGCAGTCCAAACTGTCCTCTTCAAGTTGGGAATGTTCTGGTCATTAAAAGACCATTATAGTGTTTACTGAAACAGTCAGGCGGAATACCACGATAACATCTTAATAACAAGAACAAACACAGTTCTAAAATTTCATTATAAAATGAAGGCAACACCATGAACTATTAGGGCTGACTACTCCCAGAGAGTGACAGCTGCAGCACATTAGGGCAGGCGTAACAGTGAGTGCATTTTCTTTCTTCTTTGGTATAGCTTATAGAACTTTAATAACACTGAAACGTATTTCTAAAACATATTTACAGGTCATTAAAGAACCTGTGTAAGTGCAAGAGAGCTTTCTTCACGCCGGCTTTCGCCTACACACGTGATAGTCAAGAGCATCTTCCCAAGGTCAGGATGAAGATGTGAGTCCTGCAATCATCCAGACTTTCTACACACACACTTGGATGCTAAACAGCTTAATTCTGGCTTTCTACTTATGTGTGAATAAACACGTGTGTACATACCAACTCAAGTTCTTACAGATTTCATGTGAGACTCCTTACATTTTCCCTCCTCAAAACTCCATTTGAAGTGCATTTTTTTTTATGCTCTGAATGATACTTCCGTTGCTCAGTTGATGGGATTCCACCAGTTCCTGTGCTTCACGGTCCCCACTCAACTGGCTCAGTCAGCTTCCTGTACTCTCTCCTCCATTCAACAGTCCTCCATAAGTCCTTCTGAGACTGGAGAGAGTTTCTCCTGATGTGATCTCATTTCCTCTCCTCAAAGGAGAGGCTGGAAGGGATTTATAAAGATACTTAGTGGGACTCGGTATGTATGATCCCTTCAGAGTGCTTCAGGGAAGGTGAGATCCTACCCGGAGACATTTTCTTTTCAGGAGGATGGGATGAGGAAGCTTCCAAGATCTTGGAGGTCCAGTAGCCGGTTCTCAATCTAGTGAAGATCATTCGGACATGTTCTACTGGAACGTGGTTGGACGTTGGACAATGGGACTCAGTGAGAGAGTGGGGGAAATTCAGGAAATCGCTGCTGGGTGGAGGCTGTTGTTCAACACTGGTCACTTGAGGTAACCCTTTTGGGTCAATTTGACTGGCACTAGAACATGGCACATCATGAAAAGCCTCCAGCATAGGCTTCTGGTTGTTTCTGATAAAAGCTTATTCGCTGTTTCTTTCTGAGGATTTTGGATAATCTGGGTGGGGAACTGGAGATTTCCCTCATGGGTTGCCTTGAGGCTGAGCTCAGCATGCTGGCTATCTGGATGTGCACTGGGGTACACACAGGGGTGTTTATCTTCATCAGAACGCTGGGCTGGTGACTGGGTGTTCAGCATGTGGCCCATCTCCTGCACTTTGGAAGCAGCCTGGGGAACTTGATGGAAGCAATCCTTTGTGCTTTGGTCTGCTGGATTCTCACTGAAAGTCGGGTTCTCACCACTGTGCTCAAATGCTGTTTTCGGCAAGTTAGGGACCTCCAAGATCTGACGGTTCTCTTCCTTAAGAGGTAAGATATTAGCGTCTTTTGTGGAAGGTGCTGCATCGCACACATGTTCCCCATAAGATCTCTTGACTGATGGCAGATTAGTTTGAGTGGCCTTGGCGGGTGATCTCCTCTTTATATGGATAAACGTTGGTTCTGTTTTGGACGCCTCAGATAGTTACCAAAAGGTGACAAATCCTTCCAACACGGTGGCCTCCTCTTTGGGGGCTTCTTGGGAAATTTAAGCAGGAGAGCCTCCCTTTGCCTCTCTTGTTTTTCTCTGTCTTTTCTCTCTCTCTCTGTCTCATTCCCTGGGTTAGGACCCCAAAGATTCTTTGGCTTTCGTGGGTTCTGGCTCTCCTTTTCCTTCCTAAAGCCCAAGGGCAGTGGGACCATGGCGCCATCCCAAGTCTTCATAGGGCAGTTCCTGCTTCTTATAGTGTGTCCAAAGGCCCCCGCAGTTCTTGCATTCATGTTGGGATTCTCTACTGGTGGGGGACTCTCTGTGCCCCTGGTATTCCCAGATTCTGTAAATTTTGAATTTCAATGTTTTTGGAAGGAAAAGTTTTCATGTAAGGGTGTGTACCACTTGAGCCATCATTTGGGAGTCTTGTCAGTCTTCCTCAGGTGCTGATTTGGGGTTTCCTAAACCCAGATATCTTCCTACTGTCTGTTAACAGGTTCTCAGACAGGTGGATGGCGGAGACACAGCAAGGCATGTGATGAAGCTTACAGGATGCTGGAGGAAAGGGAAGCCACATTTTCTTTTTTTATATCACTGAGCTATTTCCTCCCCCTCCAACATTTACTTCAGGAATAAACAAAAATTAATGAAGTTATTATGCCATGTTTTAATGTTTAAATACTGTTTTTGAGTAACTTCTTCCTTTTGAGGTTGTCATTTCTTACCCCTAACAATGGGGACAGTGGAATTGACCCAGGAGAATTTTCAGTTCCTGGAAAAGTCTGATTATATAATCTTACAGCAGAAACGATTCTATGGTATTTATAAGAAACAACCTCATCTTATCTAAAGATGAACAAAACATGAATTTATCCCTCAAGAGTCTCATCCTGACGTGATGGTACACACCCTTTAATCCCAGCACCTGGGAGACAGAGGCAGGAGTCTCTGTGAGTTCGAGGCCAGCCAGGGTCCACTGAGCAAGTTCCAGGATAGCCAGGGCTACACAGAGAAACCCTGTCTCAAAAAACCAATATGTATTATACTATAATATTTGGTTTTTGGAACTTGCTCTGTAGACCAGACTGGCCTTGAACTCACAGGTCTGCCTGCCTCTGCCTTGCCAGATAAAATTTTAATGCAAAGAAAACTGATAAGATATTTTTCTGGAGCCCCATATAAGTAATATATTCAAGTTGTTTTTTAGTGGAGACACTTTGAAATATGGTGCCTAGGCATAAGCTTGGTGGGCTGACTAATAGCAAATAATGTAGCCTGTATACTTGGAATGCCATTAGATATCATATAGATGTTACAAAGCAATATTAATATAAAAACATCCATCATGAACATCACCTTACTTGACGACTTTAGTAAATCTTTCCCACTGAAATACTTGTAACCATGGCCATCGTTTTAAAAAAAATTTTGAACACGATAAAAGGTGGAAACGTTTCACCACAAATCTGAAATAAAGATAAAAAATTAGTGATATGACATCAGTTGTGGGGATCCATTGCTTCTTCCTCATGTAGTTAGCACAGCTCATACAGGTTTTCAAATATAGGGCATAGAAGAATATATAAATGCTGTGGGATGGTCTTCTGTACGCTGTGTGAATATATGTGCCCACATTGGTTGATAAATAAGCTGCTTTGGCCTATAGCAAGGCAGGATAGAGCCAGGCAGGAAATCCAATCAGAAACTACAGGAGAAAAAGGGCGGAGTCTTGGAGACATCAGCCAGGCCCAGAGGAAGCAAGACACGTAAAAAATGAGGGTAGCAAGCCACAAACCACATGGCAAAGCTTAGATTAAAAAATACGGGTTAATTTAAATGTAAGAGCTAATAATAAGCCTTAGCCATAAGTCAAGCATTTATAAGCAATATTAAGCCTTTGAGTGTTATTTGGGAACTGGTGGGTGGGAGAGAAATGGCCATTTACATATAAAGATCAAGCAAAGGAATGGACACATGGTGGTGAGACCTTATGTCAATTTATAGCCAGAGTCATGTCTTAGCCTTTTTACATAACAAATGCAAACAGGGAAATACTTACTTTTAAACTTTGTCGTGAAAAATAAACAGTATTAAACAAATCATTTCTATTATTTCTTCTCTGAAAATAAATCAGCATAGTTACATTACCTGAATCTGACTTTACACTTCATGCTGGGATCTTTAACAAGTGCAGCCTCTACGGGGCTCACTCTCATCAGCAGTTCGTGTGCCACACAATATTCCTGAAATAAAGGACAACACTGTAAACAGAAAGTGGTATCCTGTCCAGATGTCATTTCCTGATTACGAGAATGGAAGCAGCCTCGTGGTGGAGGCGCACACCTTTAATCCCAGCACTCAAAGAGGCAGAGGCAGGTGGATCTCTGTGAGTTAAAGACTATCTTGGTCTACAGAGTAAGATCCAGAAGAGCCCAGAAAACAAAACAAACAACAACAAAAACATGGGGAACATAGTGAAATGAACCCTGAGTGCAGGGCTCTAAAGAGGTGGATTTCTATTCTTGACTCCTCCATTTATCGTCTATGCAGCCTTTCGTCTGTTATTTCAACTCAGGGGTCTCCAAATTTAGGTATTCATGCCTTTTGAGATTGCAGGCATTTGAGATCCCTATGAAAATACTTTCCTGCAAACTATTGAATTTATCTATAGACTTATCCGTATCTCCAACTAGATTATAAGCATCACGAACGTAGAGACAGCATTTTTCTTCTTTGTTATTATGCCTAGCATCTAATACAGTACCTGAAACACACAAGAAACTTAACAAGTGTTTAATGTTAAATGAGTCATGGTAATATGGAGATGATAATGGTATTAAGTGACTAATTTTTAAGTACCTTTTATTTACCATATAATATGATGGTATCATAGTCATCTATCTATCTCTACCTATCTATCTATCATTTATTATCTGTCTGTCTGTCTGTCTGTCTGTCTGTCTATCTCCTCATTTAATCCTAAGAACACCACAAGTAGAATATTACCACTCAGTTCATAGATGAGAAAGCTAGGTCTCAACTTAGATTTTTTTGACTCTAAAATGCCATTCTTTTCCTTAAATGACTCTATTCAATTTTATGCTGTGATAATTCCATTAAAATGTACAATAATAATATTTTTAACAAGATAAAGCATTTTTCCTTGTTTTTATTTTTTGAGAGAGGATTTCTCTGTGTAGCCCTGGCCATCTTGGAACTCACTCTGTATACCAGGCTGGCCTTGAACTTAGAGCTCTCCCTGCCTCTGCGTCCAGAGGGCTGGGATTAAAGGCATGCACCACCCCTGCCCAGCTAAGATAAAGCATTATTAATGTGAAGTATTAAAGTGAAGCACTGAAACAAAGATGTAAAAAAATAGCTGATTAACTTCATTTATTTACTAAAATTATGATAATTCAGTAACATAATAATTAGAAATAAGTTCTGTATGGTAATGCATATAGGTCTGTGGGTAAGGTAGTGAAGAAGTATACATATTGCTCAAACTTTCTCGGGGCTGCAAAACTCCTCTAATGAGAATATCAGAAATAGCAGACTACTTTAAGCAAGGCTTAATACTCTGCTGAGTTTCCAGGTTTTTTTTTTTTTCAGGGAAGGAGGATGGGCATCTGTGATTTTTATTTAAATAGGATTATATTCCTCATACCACTCTGACTTGCCCTTTTCACTAACAAGCTGTCTTGGTCATCTTTGTATTGTAGACTCGTGTTACTACTGCAAACTCTACATGTGAAGGCAGAGGCATTTACTTTCTTCCATGAACCACTACTGTAATGAAATGATATCGTAGAATGCGCTCCTAGAAGTGAAACTGCTGGCGATGGCTCAGTGGTTTGCTTCCCAGCACTCACCCCATGGCTCACAATTGCTTGTAACTCCCATTCCAGGGGATCTTACACCCTCTTCTGACCTCTACAGGCTCTTGCATGCACATAAACTCACTCAGGCTCATGTACATACACACATATAATAAATAAATTCTTTAAAAAAAAAAGAAGTGAAACTGCTGGGTAAAAGTGCATTTTTAAATTCAGGTGTTTTTTTCCCCCCTGAAGTGTTGGGGATCAAACCCAGGGCTTCACACATAACACACATTCTACCACTGAGCTACACCCCTAGTTCTTCTTTTTCAGAAACAGGATTTCTCTGTAGCTCTGGCTATCCTGAAACTCGCTCTGTAGACCAGGCTGGACTCAAACTTGGCGATCTGCCTGCCTCTGTCTCCAGGGTGCTGGGATTAAAGGTGTGTGCCACCATTGCCTGGCTTACACCCCCAGTTCTTAATTCAGAGATTTAATTGTTAGATTTGAATTAAAAACAACTAAAATACAACTGCAATAATTTCAGAAAAATAGTAATACTCATTCACATTGAAAATAAATCCAGAGGGCTGGAGAGATGGCTCAGAAGTTAAACATCCTGACTGATCTTTCAGAAGACCCAGATTTGATTCCTAATGCTCACATTACAACTATCTTTCACCCCCCAGTCCTGGGGAATCCAATGCCCTCTCTGGTCCCCACAGGCATTGCATGCCTAGGTGCACAGATGCACCTGAAGGCATCCATACACATAAATAAAATAAAAAGGTCTAAAACAATCAACTGGAAATATTCATTAAGATTATTGAAAAAAGCAATTTTATAACTTTACATAATATTACTATATCTAAGTCAAAGAGATAAATAGGGTTATTTGTTCTCTCTTTAATTAGTTAAGAAATAGCTGCCAGAGGAAAAAAAAAACACCTACCGCTGCACAAACTGTGTGTTTTAGGAGTTTAAACAATGATTTGTCCACATAAATGAACCAGGCCTTCTGTATTATTTTTGCTGAAATATGTCTATTAATTATAAGAGGGAAAAGAGGTTAGAAATTTATGAAGTACTTTTCATTTTCCTAAAATCTTCAACAAGTTTCAACTTATGCATCCTCTTATATTTCCCCATTACTAAGACTGACCTAATAAGGAACATTTGGATGGAGCAATTGGAACTAGTTTTTGTAGTCTCTAATCAGAATGAGAATATGGAATAGTTAATATTTCCCGAGATTAAAAAAAATCAGCTAAGATTTTATCAACACACACACATAAAGCCAGTCATGGTGGTTTATTCTTATATTCCCAACAGCTAGCAGGTGGAGGCAGGAGGATCAAGAATTCAAGACCAACTTTGGGCCAGGTGGCACTCGGGAGGCAGAGGCAGGTGGATCTCTGTGAGTTCGAGACCAGCCTGGTCTACAAGAGCTAGTTCCAAGATAGGCTCCAAAGCTACAGAGAAACGTAGCTTTGACTACACAGTGAAATTGGATTGAGGGTACAGTCCTAGTGTGTGTGAGACATTTTCTCTCTCCCTCCCTCCCTCCCTCTCTCCCCCAGTCTTTCCTTTCTCCTCTCTCTTCTCTCTCTGAGACAGTGTCTCATGACTCTGAAGAGTGGATACATAACTGAGTATGACCTGAAACTTCTGATCCTCCTGCCTCTAACTTCTTAGTGCTGGGATTATACCAGGCCTGGTTTTATGTGGTGAAGGAAATTGAGTCAGAGACTTGTACACTCTAGGTAAGAACTCTACTATGTATATCCTTAGTCAGAGATCCTGGGGTTTAACTCCTACTACTGTTGGGGAGTTGGGGGTGGAAGAGAGAGGGAGGGGAGGAAGAGGGAGGGGTGGGAGGATAGAAGGGAAAGGGATGGAGAAAGAGAGAATACCAATAAATAGAAGGCGTGAGAAGGCAAATTTGCCTTCTAAAAGCATTCATGGGGCTGGTGAAATAGGTTTGTGGGTAAAGAATGAGAACCTGAGTTTGGTAGCCCGAAACCATATAAAATGATAGATGTGTTTGCAAATGCTTGTAATCCCAGCACTGGGGAAGTGGAGGCAGGTGGATCCCGGAGGCTTCTAGGCAAGTCAGCCCAGCCTTGTTAGTGAATTCCAGTTCAGTGAGACAGCGTCTCTCAAAAACTAAGGTAAAAGGGCTTGGGAAATGGCTCAGTTGGTAAAGATTGCTGGGCAAACCCGAGCACCCATGTAAAAGGTGGGTGCTGTGGTGCACTTCCGTAATCAGGGCACTGGGTGGGGTGGATGCAGGCAGGATTCCAGTTGAAACTGTACACTCCAGATTCAGTGTGCGACCCTATGTCAAGAAACAAATACACGAAGTGGAGAGTGACAGAGGAAGACACTCAGTGTCTACTTCTGACTTCCGTTTGTATGTGTACTGGTCAGGTGGGTGCTCCTGTGCACACGCGTACACACCCTCCCGCCCCGCCCCCAGCTAGAGACGTAGGAAGATCTTTGACCTTCACACATATATAACCAAGTGCATGCACATCTACATAAACTTGCACACACCCGCAGGAGCATGCACATGCACTACAGCAATCTGCTACTTTCTAGTCAGGTTCTTAAAAAAGGTTCTGACAGGGTCTCACTATGTACTGCATACTGGCCTGGAACTTAATCCAGGCTGGCCTCAGACTTAAGATCCTCCTGCCTCAGGTCCTTAGTGCTGGAATTACAGGCAGATAGTTACTAAAAGCGCGGTCTAGCTGAATGAAGTGCAACGAAAATGTAACCTAGGATAGTTGAATTGACACGAGGCCCCATTTCTTTTCTAGGGGCTTATGAGTGTGATCTCGAAAAAGAAATTCCCTTTTCTGATCTTTGCTCCAGCCAGGCTCACTCCAGTGTGGCTAGAGAAAGAATTTCCTTTAGATAATGTCCCAGCAGCAACTGATTCACAGGTCTCTCCTCCAGTGCTCTCTTGCCCAGTCAGTGTCTCCTGTAGGGCTATCAGCAAAGACAAGGACATCTGTCCAATCTTCCCACCGGCTGGCAAGATTGCAGACTACTAGATTTAGAGAAGAAAAGGCCTGAGGAGGGCTGGGAAAATAACTCAGCTGCTAAATGCCTACCATGCAAGCATGAGGACCCAAGTCTACTTAGAGCCCACATAAAAATGCCTGGCATTGTCGCATGTGCTTGCCATCCCAGTGCTGGGGATGTGGAAACAGGAGGACCCCCCCCCCAGATTGCTGGTTAGCCTAGCCTAATTGACAAACAGTAGGCTATTGAGAGAGCGTATCTCAAAGGAGTTGAACAGCATTCCTAGAGATAACATTCAAGGTTGTCACATATAAACAACCAAAAATAGAAAAGGGCCTGGTGGTGCCAGTGCATGTCTTTAATCCCAGCACTTGGGAGGCAGAGGCAGGCAGATCTCTGTGAGTTCAAAGCCTGCCTGGTTCACAGAGTGAGTTCCAGGACAGCCAGGGATGTTTCACAGAGAAACCCTGCCTCAAAAAGAAAAAAGAAAATCACATGGATGGTGGTGCATGTCTTTAATCCCAGCACTTAGGAAGCAGAGTCAGGCAGGTCTCTGTGAGTTCAAAGCCTGCCTGGTTCACAGAGTGAGTTCCAGGACAGCCAGGGCTGTTTCACAGAGAAACCCTGTCTTAAAAAAAATAAAAAAAGAAAAGAGAAAATCACATGGATGGTGGTGCATGTCTTTAATCCCAGCATTTAGGAGGCAGAGGCAGGGAGGTCTCTGTGAGTTCAAAGCCTTCCTGGTTCACAGAGTGAGTTCCAGGACAGCCAGGGCTGTTTCACAGAGAAACCCCGACTCAAAAAAATAATAAATAAATAAATAAAAGAAAAGAAAAAAGAAAAGCACCCAGCACCTGAGAACAGAGGCAGGCAAATCTCTGCGAATTCCAGGCCAGTCATCCCTCTAAAAATAAATAAATAAATAAATAAACCTTTTGAATTCTAGCTGATGCCATTCATTAACTGGTTTAACTTTCTTTCCAGTTGTGTTTTTTTTTCTTCCTTTTTTGAAGATTTAAAAATATTTTAATTACATGGATGTGTGTGTCTGCGCATGGGATTGGTATGTCAGTGCAGGTCCTCAGAGGCCAAAGTTCCTGTGGAACTGGAATTTCAGGTAGGTGTAAGGCACCTAAGTGAGGGGTCCTAATCCCTTGAGCCATCTCCCTAGTGCTCTTTCACTTACTTCCAATGTGCACTAACAAAACTGTTTCAGAAGGCTCCAGTGTTAGCAAGCAGGCGTGTGACTATGCTTTGTAAATTATAAAATTCTAAAGCTATAATATTCAACTTGAAGGGAATTTTTTTAAAACCACCAAAATTTTAATTTAGACATTAATGAATGTTTAAAGTTATCTGAGTAAACTCGGGCAAGTTTAGCTCGGGGTGGTGGTGCACACCTTTAGCCCTAGCCCTCAGCCGGCAGAGGCAGATGGATCTCTGTGAGTTCGAGGCCAGCCTGGTTTATAGAGGGAGTTCCAGGACAGCCAGGGCTACACAGATAAACCCTGTCGTGTAAACAAACAAACAAACAAAAACACAGAAAACATACAAACGAACGAACAAACAAAAAAAAAAAAACCCGGGTAAGTTTGTAATTTGTCTAGTTGTGGAAAAATGACAAAAGGCAAAAAGATAGTTTCTTACTCTTTTCTTGCCTTTATCTTTGCAGCACGTGACGATTGTGTCTTGTGGCTTTTTTCTGAGAGCTGACTATCTGATTTTGGAGCACCAGTAACTGCTGTGTTTGAGGACTTTTTCATTTTCCCTACAAAGAAGTAATCTGAACACACATACATTAAGCTATTAAAGTCATAATCCTCACATTATTACACTTGGACTAGACTTAAATGTCATATGATTGTTGTGTTAATTTTAGAATCCCTTTAAAAAGAAAGCATTGTGCGTCAAGTGTCACTTACAGTTTATATTCTTTTATTAAACTGTCATGTGGTTGTGGGAAAGATAGTGAATCTATGCATACCCTCCTAATTGGCCCCCTCTCTCCTAGCTTTTTCCTCCTATTCACCCTACAGTGGAAGCGAATGTTTCTTCTTGTGATTCAGGGTTTCATGTAGCTGAGGCTGGCCTCAATCTCATTATGCAGTAGAGGATAGCCTTAAACTGATCCTCCAGTCCCAATGTCCCAGTGCGGGGATTTGCAGCTGCTCACCACCACACCTGTCTCTGGAAGCTAACCCTTTGGAGCAGTAATTCAGGGATCTTCATTCTCAAATTCCTCAGTGGCAGGAGGTACTTTGCTGACTATGGAAACCGGGCAGAGGGTTTTTACACATTTTCTGTCGAGTTTTTGGTCAAGTTTTTATGAGCCATCTCCCCAATCCTCTTTTAGTTGGTTACTTGTGAGACTTTGCACAAATTACTTAATCCCCCCCCCGCCCCCTGTGGCTCAGTGTCCCTTTGGCGATGTGAGCCGGCACATATAAAATTATTTGATGCTGCCTGTAATTTTTTTTCCTGTTTTGAAGCATTACGTTCCAGTTTGGATGAAGCTCTCAAAATCTTAGTTATATCTTCAAAATACCGTTTAAAATGAAATTGCAGTACGATGTGTCTTTTTTATGCATAAAACAAAAATTTAATAACCACTGTACTTTTGTAGTAATGAGCACAAGTGATATTTTTAGTTGGCTGCCGTGACTGTAGGTGGTGTGAAAATATCTCCGCTTGCTATTGGTGACACTCACAGTATTGGTAATACTGGAGGCTTGTTGCCTCCACTGTACTTGGAAGAAATGCTGAAGTTCAGGCAGAGTTTAGTGGAGGTGAAACTGTCAGCTCCCTCTTTCTCTGGTTCAAGTACCCGGAGCACTAAGAGCTCCCGCTGTGATTTCTCACTGTGCTTCGCACTTCTAAGATATTACCTTACTGATGCAGAGCCTTCGGACCTAGTCAGTATTTCTCCTTTGGGATCGGAGATGGGGTGGCTTGGAACATACAATTCTGCTGAGAAGGAAAAAAGCTGCCCTTAACATTTGGGGGTTGCTCTGGCACTCGGTCGAGCCTTAGCGTTTTCCCCACCCTGAAGCTTGCTAACACTTCCAAGTCCTGCTTTAAAAAACACTTAACCACATATCACCAAGCCAAAACTCAAATATTACGACAAACTTAACATTTTCTTACTGGAATGCTCCAGTTTGCCCCAGATGGGCGTTTTTGTTGTTGTTTTGTGGTTTTTTTCTTTCGCAGAAAAAAAACCCCTAATTTCTTCAAGGACAGGTGGTTTCTAGCACTATCTTTGGATAAGAGGACAGTGACCTTCCATTGAACAAATCTCCAAATCTTCAGGACGCCCATGTGGCTTCCATCTTCTGTCAAATTAGGACAGAAATGCAGAAGGAAATACGAACTACATCGTCTTTCTGGTTCGGGCTAGTTTGCTGAGGCTAGCGCAGAGATTTAAAAGGCAGACTACCTGGACTTGGATCCTAACTTTAGATTTTCCGCAGCCTTGGACACTCCGCAATGAGAACCGTGCCTATCGACTTGTGTGGGAGGAATAAAATTACGTCCTTAATAATGCTTGTTTTTCTTGCGAATAGTTAAATACCATCACTTACCGTCTACAAGTATTAAATGGGACAAATATTTGATATCTTTACGCTTCAGTACTTTTCTTTTTTAAAAGGTCAATTTTTCGCGATTAAGTAACGTGGGGCATTTAGTTTAACCTAAAAATTTAAGGAACATTCAGTATACGGTACATTTTTTAGGGGAAAAAACCTTATGTGAGGTAAATCGAAGCCCCATCGTCGATCTGCAGCTTCTCCCTAAGAGGCGGGTGCAGCCTTCCCGGGTCCGTCGGGTGCCACCGCCTGGCTGCTTCAGTTCACAGGGCTGCCATCTGGCACAGCCTAGTGCCCAATGGTGGAGGATGAGGAGAAAGTAGGTTTTGTGGCACTTCAGAGTGCCAAGGAGCCGCCCTCTTACCACAGCTTGCCGCCTACACGGAGCTCCTGCCTTTTGCCGCCTAGCAACAGCCCTCGGGGAGGCAAAACCGCCAAGAAGGCGGGGCTTGCGTTCGTCTGGTTCCCGCGCGCGGGCGACGTCGGTTGCTAAGCAACGTAACGCGCCATCTAGCGGTGTTTGATTGGCGCTTTTGAACGGTCTCGTGGAGGAGGCGGGGAGCAACAGAATCTCGTGCGCCCCAGCCTGCTCGCGGTCGAGGGAATCAGGATCTAACCGGGCCTCCGTAGACGCTTTTCTATAGTGGGCGGGACCAAGAGAGGGGTGACCCTGCCCCTGCCGGAGCCGCGGCTGCCAGCGACATGTTCAAGGTGAGAGAGTGGAGCCGGGTCACGGTTGTCATCTCCCCATCTCAGACACCGGGAGCCCTTCCCACGCTCCCGTGGGGCCTTTTTTTTGTGGATCAGACTCGGCTCCCCCCGAGGCTTTGCCCACCTCCGGGCTGGCTAAGTCCTGGCCCGGCGATTCATTCACTGCTTGGTACCAGCACCTGTGAGGCTGAGGCTTTGAACGCTAGATGGGTGGGATTGGCCTTGGGCTAGTTCTGTCGCGAAGGAAACACTTTGAAGATTTACAACACCGCTGTAGTACCTACTTCCCCGGCTAATGCCCTTTTGGGTTCGTGGGTAGGACGAGGCCAGGTCCTGACGCTGCAGCCTTTATGGCTTTGGTTGCTTGGCAGGATCAGGTTTCAGAACCTGGCGTGTGGGTGGGGGAGGGTCAACCTCCGAAGAGGTCGGGGAGGCTGAGGAAGGAAAGGCTTCGTGGGGGAAGCTGTCGCTTACGCTCTAGTGAGCATCAGTGTGGAGAAGCCGACTCTTCCCCTTCCTTACAGGTGTTTTTTTTGAACACCTGCCCACCGTAAGGTATTTACAGTGTAGACTTTCAAAAACCTGTATTTTAGCATTAAGTTATTCTTTCGTAAAGTCACTTATATTTTGTCATTAAAAAAAAATCACAGGCAGCGCACGCCTTTAATCCCAGCACGCAGGAGGCAGAGACAGGTGAGTTCGAGGCCAATCTGGTTTACATAGCGATTTCCAGGATAACCAGGCCTACAAAAAGAGACCCTTTCTAAAACAAAACAAAACACAAACAAGCAGCCCAAAATCTATAAAATAAGTCCTCCAAGAAACGTAATATTCACAGAATAGTGCCAGTAGAACCTCAAAATTGTGCTACCCATTTAAAAATTCCTTGCAGCTATAGTGTTCGGGGCTCATTAATAAGGGCTGTAAAATCAGATCATGGTCTCTGCCTTCCAGTGCTGTGGTATTGCCAGTGCCTAGCTATGTGATAGTGGGCATGTCACAACTCCTCCATGACTGTTTTTTTTTCTATTGCTTGAAGTTAGGGTAATAAACGTCTAATTGTTAAATACTGAGGAGAATTAGCTCCCTAAACCCAGAGGAAGGATGGACGCTGAATGCATTGATTTGTTGGCTCACTGTCAATCAAAGACGTAGCTCTCCTGGGTTTACTATGGCATTGTCAATTTTCCTTATGGTTGCAAGATGACTGCCAGTAACAATACTTTGTCATTCACTAGGGGAAGAGGAGAGGATAAAACTACTATGCTTGGATTATGTTTTTCCTTCAGGTCTGATTGGACCAACATGGGTCAGGTATCTGTCCCTAGCCCCATAACAGTTACCAGGGGGATGTTGGGCTCCTGTTAGTTTAAGTTAACTAGGATCACTTTGCTTAAACACTTGGGAAAAGAATGGTTTCATGACCACAGTGCGGTTCTTCAGGGAGGAAGAGGTGTGGTGGAAAGTGGAACCACAAGCAGCAGTGCTCACGTCGGGTATATTCATGAGTCTGTGAACGTGTTCATTGACTTGGGGTCTTTGAAACTCTTTCGTGATCCTCATACATGTAAGTTAATTGATGGAAATGAAAGATTGACACAGATGGATGACTCAGATAAGTTTTTTTTTTACAGTTTATTTTTTTACAGGAGTGAGAAAGAGGGAAGGAAAAGAATGTTGTGATTGTAGAACAGTGGTTCTCAGCTGACTGGTACCACTCCCTTTGGGTATGTTTTGGAAATTCCAGAGGTTGTTTTTTGTGTCTTTAGTTGTGTTGAACATTTGTTTTAGTTTTAATTTTTTTTATCTTATGTGTATTAATGTTTTGCCTGCATGTATGTTTGTGTACGACACACGTGCCTGGTGCTCACAGAGGCCAGAAGAGGGCACATGATCCCCTGGAAATGGAGTTACAGATGGTTGTCAGAGGCCATATGGGTGCTGGGGATGGAACCTGGGTCCACTTCTCTCAGCATTGTGCCCCATCTGGTGCAGACCCATGCAGGCCCTGTGCATGCTGCAACAGTTTCTGTGAATCCATCTGTGTCTGTTATGCTGTGTTTAGAAGGCCTTGTTTCTTTGGTGTCCTTCATCCCCCTTTGGCTTTTATAATCTTTCCTCCTCTTCCACAGGGTTCCCTGACCCTGAGGGGAGGGATTTGATGGAGACATCCCATTTAGGACTGAGTGTTCCAAGGTCTGTCACTCTCTGAATATTGTCCAATTATGGCTCTCTGTCTTTGTTCCCATCTGCTGCAGGAGGAAGCTTCTCTGGTGATGGTTGAACAAGGCACTGATCTATGAGTACAGCAGACTATTAGGAGTCATTTTATTGTTACATTCTTTAGCAGAATAGTTTTCCCCTATGCCTCTGGGCTTAGCAAGTCTCAGGCTCTTGGGTACGTGGGCAGTGTCAGGCATGGGTTCATTTTTATGATATGGGGCCTTAGTTCCAATCAAATAGTGATTGGTTACTTCCACAACTTTTGGCACTTTTGCACCAACGTATGTTTCAGGCAGGTCACCAGTGTAGATCACAGGGTTTGTAGCTAGGTTGGTGTTTACCGTTCTCCTCTGGTAGTATACAGAGTACCTCCAGTACTGTATTATGTGTAAAAATAAGTATATGCTATATATAAATATTTATTTAGTAAGATCCTTAGTGCGTGTTCCCTGTGCTTTTGAAGTTGCTGATTTCATGAATAGGGTAAGATTTGGAAGAGGCACTGACCAGAGAACCAAAAAAGGGGGGTTGCAAAGGCTCTGCTGAGAGGTTTGCTACTACAAGTCCCTGCTTAGAGGGGACAGAATAAATGGTAGGGACTGGTCTGGCTTTGGGAATTGCCAGCTTGGAAGGTACTAGGCTTGATAGTATCGGTGTTGTACTATAGTATAAGGAAGTACAATGTGTGTAGCTTGTTATGGATAATGTTTAAACTGTGATCATTGTTTCCTTTTTATTTTATTTTATTTTTTTAGAGTTATAAAAGCCCATTTTTTATTGATATTTATTGAGCTTTACATTTTTCTCTGTTCCCCTCCCTGCCTTTCCCCTTTCCCCTTCAACCCTCCCACAAGGTCCCTATGCTCCCAATTTACTCAGGAGATCTTGTCTTTTTCTACTTTCTACTTCCCATGTAGATTAGATTTTTTTTCTGCTTATTACACAAGTTTTGGTTTTTCGAGACAGGGTTTCTCTGTAGCTTTTGGAGCCTGTCCTGGAAGTAGCTCTTGTAGACCAGGTTGGCTTCGAACTCACAGATATCCGCCTGCCTCCGCTTCCCAAGTGCTGGGATTAAAGGTGTGCCCCACCACTGCCAGGCTTACACAAGCTTCTTACTTTTCTATGTATATTTGACAGAATCAGATAGCTGTTTTTACAGGGTTTAAAAAACGGAACAATTACAGATGAAATGTATTTTCTTTGCTTTATTGGTGTAATTTTGTAGTGATATTTGCTCCTGCCCCCAAGGAAAATAAAATAGTTTTCTGTGAGGAAAAGATGTTAACATCTTTTTTTAGCCTCTTTTTTTTTGCTTTTTTAAGACTATAATAGTCTTTATAGTAGATACAGAAGAACTAGGAAATATCAGCAACTTTGGCACAAAACTGCAGAATTGAAAGCTTCTCATAAATTCATAAATAGTTCTGTTTGCAAAACCAAAAAGTACCTTTTTCCCCCTCTTTTCCTTTTTTTAAGGAAGTTCTCAAATAGCCCAGGCCCAGGGCGGCTTCAGACTTTCTTTCTTTTTTTTTTTTTTTTTTTTTTTTTTTTTTTTCTTTTATTTTTTAAATTGGGGCTGTCCACGTGATACTGTCATGTGTTTGCTGTCTTTCTCTGGGCAAAGCCCAGGTATCTTAAGCTGGAACCATAGTGGAGAGTGATAGGTTTTTTTTTTTTTTTTGTTTTTTTTTTTTTTTGTTTTTTTTTTTTCCTCATGGTTTATTTTTTTTTATATTTAAAAATTTCCATCTCCTTCCCTCCTCCTCCACCCTCCCTCCCCTCCTTCTCCCCTTTCTCTCCCCTCCTTCTCCCCCTTCCCTCCCCTCCCCTCCACCCATACCTCCCCTCCCTCCCTCTCAAGGCCAAGGAGCCATCAGGGTTCCCCACTCTATGCTAAGACCAAGGTCCTCCCAACTCCCCCCAGGTCCAGGAAGGTGATCGACCAAGCTGAGAAGGCTCCCACAGAGCCCGTCCATGAAGAAGAATCAGAGCCCAGAGCCATTGTCCTTTGCTTCTCAGTCAGCCCCCGCTGTTGGCCACACTCAGAGAGACGGGTTTGGTCGCATGATCCATCAGTCCCATTCCAACTGGAGTTGGTGATCTCCCATTAGTTCTGTCCCACCGTCTCCATGAGTGAACGCACCCCTCTCGTTCCTGACTTTCTCCCTCATGTTCTCGCTCCTTCTGCTCCTCATCGGGACCTTGGGAGCTCAGTCCAGTGCTCCAATGTGGGGCTCAGTCACCTTCCCCATCTGTCGCCAGCTGGAGGTTCCCTCACGGTCCTGACTTTCTTTCTCATGTTCTCTCTCCTTCTGCTCCTCATCAGGACCTTGGGAGCTCAGTCCGGTGCTCCAAGGTGGGGCTCTGTCATTTTCTTCATCTATCGTCAGGTGGAGGTTCTATGGTGATATGCAAGAAATTCATCAGTATGGCTATAGGAACTGGCCTTTTCAGGCTCCCTCTCCTCAGCTGCCCAAGGAACTAACTGGGGGCGTCTCCCTGGAAACCTGGGAACCCCTCTAGGGTCAAGTCTCTTGACAACCCTCAGGTAGCTCCTTAAATTCAGATATATGCTTCACTGCTCTCATATCCACCCTTCCTATATCCCAAGCACCCCATTCCTCCGAGCTCCCCCCGCTCTCCCCTTCACACTTTTCTCTCCCCATCTTCCCTTGGCCCAGTCTTGCCCAACCCTCAAGTTCCCAATTTTGCCTGGCGATCGTGTCTACTTCCAATATCCAGGAGGATTACTATATCTTTTTTGGGAGTTCACCTTCTTATTATCTTCTCAAGGATCCCAAACTTATAGGCTCGATGTCCTATAATCATGGCTAGAAACCGAATATGAGTGAGTACATCCCATGTTCATCTTTATGGGTCTGGGTTACCTCACTCAGAATAGTGTTTTCTATTTCCATCCATTTGCCTGCAAAATTCAAGATGTCATTGTTTTTTACCGCTGAGTAGTATTCTAGCATGTATATATTCCACAGTTTCTTCATCCATTCTTCCACTGAAGGGCATCTAGGCTGTCTCCAGGATCTGGCTATTACAAATAATGCTGCTATGAACATAGATGAGCATATGCTTTTGTTGTATGATTGGGCATCTCTTGGGTAGATTCCCAATAGTGGAATTGCTGGGTCCTGGGGTAGGTTGATCCCGAATTTCCTGAGAAACCGCCACACTGCTTTCCAAAGTGGTTGCACAAGTTTGCATTCCCACCAGCAATGGATGAGTGAGCCCCTTACCCCACAACCTCTCCAGCAAAGGTTATTATTGGTGTTTTGGATTTTAGCCAATCTGACAGGTGTGAGATGATATCTCAAAGTTGTTTTGATTTGCATTTCCCTGATAGCTAGGGAGGTTGAGCATGACCTTAAGTGTCTTTTGGCCATTCGAACTTCTTCTGTTGAGAATTCTCTGTTCAGTTCAGCGCCCCATTTTTTAATTGGGTTAATTGGCATTTTACCGTCTAGTCTCTTGAGTTCCTTATATATTTTAGAGATCAGACCTTTGTCAGTTGCAGGGTTGGTGAAGATCTTTTCCCAGTCAGTAGGCTGCCTTTGTGTCTTAGTGACAATGTCCTTTGCTTTACAGAAGCTGCTCAACTTCAGGAGGTCCCATTTATTCAATGTTGCCCTTAAAGTCTGTGCAGCTGGGGTTATGCATAGGAAACGGTTCCCTGTGCCCATTTGTTGTAGAGTACTTCCCACTTTCTCCTCTATCAATCTCAATGTGTTCAAATTAATATTGAGGTCTTTAATCCATTTGGACTTGAGTTTTGTGCATGGTGATAGATATGGATCTACTTTCATTCTTCTACAGGTTGACATCCAGTTATGCCAGCACCATTTGTTGAAGATGCCCTCTTTTTTCCATTGTGTACTTTTGGCTCCTTTATCAAAAATCAGGTGTTCATAGGTTTGTGGTTTAAGATCCGGGTCTTCTATACGATTCCATTGGTCAACTTCTCTGTTCTTATGCCAATACCAAGCCGTTTTCAATACTGTAGCTCTGTAATAGAGTTTGAAGTCAGGGATGGTAATGCCTCCAGAAGAACCTTTATTGTATAAGATTTTTTTTGGCTATCCTGGGTTTCTTGTTTTTCCATATAAAGTTGATTATTGTCTTCTCAATCTCTGTGAAGAATTTTAATGGGACCTTGATTGGGATTGCATTGAATCTATAGATTGCTTTTGGTAGAATTGCCATTTTTACTATGTTGATCCTCCCAATCCACGAGCAGGGGAGATCCTTCCATTTTCTGGTATCCTCTTCAATTTCTTTCTTCAAAGACTTAAAGTTCTTGTCATATAAATCCTTCACTTCCTTGGTTAGCGATACTCCCAGATATCTTATGCTATTTGTGGCTATTGTGAAAGGTGATACTTCTCTGATTTCGCTCTCTGCTTCCTTATCCTTTGTGTATAGGAGGGCGACTGATTTTTTTGGAGTTGATCTTGTATCCTGCCACGTTACTGAAGGAGTTTATCAGCTGTAGGAGTTCTTTGGTGGAGTTTTTGGGGTCGCTTATGTATACTATCATATCATCTGCAAATAATGAAAGTTTAACTTCTTCCTTTCCAAATTGGATCCCCTTGATTCCCTTATGTTGTCTTATTGCTATTGCTAGAACTTCAAGCACTATATTGAAGAGATAAGGAGAGAGTGGACAGCCTTGTCGTGTTCCTGAATTTAGTGGGATAGCCTTGAGTTTCTCTCCGTTTAATTTGATGTTAGCTGTCGGTTTGCTGTAAATAGCTTTTATTATATTTAGGAATGACCCTTGTATCCCTAATCTCTCCAAGACCTTTATCATAAAAGGGTGCTGAATTTTGTCAAATGCTTTTTCAGCATCTAATGAGATGACCATATGGTTTTTTTCCTTCAGTTTGTTTATATGATGGATTACATTAATAGATTTTCGTATGTTGAACCAGCCCTGCATCTCTGGGATGAAGCCTACTTGATCGTAATGGATAATTTTTCTAATGTGTTCTTGGATTCGGTTTGCCAGTATTTTATTGAGAATTTTTGCGTCCATGTTCATGAGTGAGATTGGCCTGTAATTCTCTTTCTTGGTTGAGTCTTTGTGTGGTTTAGGTATCAGGGTAACTGTAGCTTCATAGAAGGAATTTGGCAGTGACTCTAGTGTTTCTATATTATGAAATACCTTAAGGAGTATAGGTATTAGGTCTTCTTGGAAGTTCTGGTAGAATTCCGCATTGAAACCATCTGGTCCTGGGCTCTTTTTGGTAGGGAGGTTTCTGATAACAGTTTCTAATTCTTCGCGACTAACAGGACGATTTAGAGCATTTACCTGGTCCTGGTTTAACTTTGGTATATGGTATTTATCTAAAAAACTGTCCATTTCTTTTACATTTTCCAATTTTGTGGCATACAGGCTTTTGTAGTAAGATCTAATGATTTTCTGAATTTCCTCTGTGTCTGTGGTTATGTCCCCCTTTTCATTTCTGATCTTGTTAATTTGCGTGTTCTCCCTCTGCCATTTGATTAGATTGGCTAAGGGTTTGTCAATCTTGTTGATTTTCTCCAAGAACCAGCTTCTTGTTTCATTGATTCTTTGGATTGTTTTCTGTGTTTCTATTTTGTTGATTTCTGCCCTCAGTTTGATTATTTCCAGTCTTCTACTTCTCCTAGGTGAGTCTGCTTCTTTTTTTTCCAGAGCTTTCAGGTGTGCTGTTAAGTCACCAATGAGTGCTTTCTCCGTTTTCTTTAAGTGGGCACTTAGTGCTATGAACTTTCCTCTTAGCACTGCTTTCATTGTGTCCCATAGGTTTGAGTATGTCGTGTCTTTGTTTTCATTAAATTCAAGAAAGACTTTAATTTCTTTCTTTATTTCTTCCTTGACCCAGGTGTGGGTCAGTAGTTGACTGTTCAGTTTCCATGAGTTTGTGGGCCTTCTGGGGGTAGCATTGTTGTTGAATTCTAATTTTAATCCATGGTGATCCGATAAGACACAGGTGGTTACTAATATTTTTTTGTAACTGTGGAAGTTTGCTTTGTTACCAAGTATATGGTCAATTTTCGAAAAGGTTCCATGAGCCGCAGAGAAGAAGGTATATTCTTTCCTATTTGGGTGGAATGTTCTATAGATGTCTGTTAAGTCCATTTGGTTCATTACCTCCATTAAGTCTTTCAATTCTCTGTTAGGTTTCTGTCTGATTGACCTGTCCATTGGTGAGAGAGGAGTGTTGAAGTCTCCAACTATTAGTGTGTGTGGTTTGATGGCTGCCTTGAGTTCTAGAAGTGTTTCTTTTACATAAGTGGGAGCTTTTATATTAGGGGCATAGATATTCAGGATTGAGACTTCATTCTGAAGGATTTTTCCTGTTATGAGTATAAAGTGTCCCTTTCCATCTCTTCTGATTGATTTTAGTTTGAAGTCAACTTTGTTGGAAATTAGTATGGCCACACCCGCTTGTTTCTTAGGGCCATTTGCTTGATAAACCTTTTCCCAACCCTTTACTCTGAGTAGGTGCCTGTCTTTGTGGTTGAGGTGTGTTTCTTGTAAACAGCAAAATGTTGGATTCTGTTTTCGTATCCAGTCTCTTAGCCTGTGCCTTTTTATAGGTGAATTGAGTCCATTGATATTAAGTGATATTAATGACCAGTGGTTGTTAACTTCAGTCATTTTTAGTAGTAGAGTTTGTGTGTTTCCCTTCTTCTAGTTGTGCTGGTGAAGGGTCGCTAGATGCCTGAGTTATTGTCGGCGTTGTTGGACTCCTTGGTTTGTGATTTTCCTTCTATTACTTTCTGCAAGGCTGGATTTGTGGCTGCGTATTGTTTAAATCTGTTTTTGTCCTGGAATATCTTGTTTTCTCCATCAATGGTGAATGCAAGCTTTGCTGGGTATAATAGTCTAGGCTTGCATCCATGTTCCCTAAGTGTCTGTAGCACATCTATCCAAGCTCTTCTGGCTTTCATGGTTTCCATTGAGAAATCAGGTGTAATTCTGATAGGTTTCCCTTTATATGTTACTTGACCTTTTTCCTTTGCAGCTCTTAATATCTGTTCTTTATTCTGTATGTTTTGTGTTTTGATTATTATATGGCGTGGGGATGCTTTCTTTTGATCCAGTCTATTTGGTGTTCTGTAGGCTTCTTGTACCTTCATAGGAACATCCTTCTTTAGGTTGGGGAAGTTTTCTTCTATAATTTTGTTGAATATGTTTTCTGGGCCTTTGAGTTGTAATTCTTCTCCTTCTTCTACCCCAATTATTCTTAGGTTTGGTCTTTTCATGGTGTCCCAGATTTCCTGAATGTTTTGTGTTAAGAATTTGTTAGATTTGTTTAGTTCTTTAATCTGTGAGTTTATTTCTTCTATAGTATCTTCAGAGTCCGAGATTCTTTCTTCCATCTCTTGTATTCGGTTGGAAATACTTGTCTCTGAAGTTTCTGTTCGTTTACTCAGAGTTTCCATTTCCAGTCGTCCCTCAGATTGTGTTTTCTTCAATACCTCCATTTCATTTATCAGGTCTTGTACTGTTTCCCTTACCTGTTTGATTGCTTTTTCTTGTTTTTCTTGTTTTTCTTGGGTATCTTTGAGAGATTTATTTATTTCGTCTACCTTTTTGTTTGTCATCTCCATTTCTTTATGGCAGTTTTTACCTCCTGTTTAAGGTCCTCTATTATTTTTATAAAGTACTGTTTAATGTCGGTTTCTTCTATATCTTCTGGGGTAGGGTGTTCAATTCTTGTTGTTTCGGGATGTCTGGCTTGTGGTGATGTCATGTTGCCTTTCATGTTGTTGGAGGAGCTCCTGCATTGGCGCCTGCCCATCTCTTCCTTCAAAAGGAGCGCGGAGGTGTTTGGTGTCCCCAAAGAATGATGGATCCTCCCCAAAGAATGATGGATCCTCCTGCAGACTGTCAGGTCCCCTTGCAGGCCAAGCAGCTCTCAGACAAAGGCCTACCTTGCTCCGGGCAGTCAAATGAAGGAGGGGACCTCCCACCGGCCTGGGAGCACTCAATTCCAGGTCCCCAGAGCCCAAACAGGCTGAGCTGTGGGATTTTGTGGCCCCAAAGACGGGAGGATGAGGAAGGGGGAGGGGGGGAGGATTCTGGGTGCAAGCTGGGAAGGGACAGGGAGAGAGAGGCGGTATCCGGGGAGAATAACCCCTGCAGGAAGAGCAGGAAGTGTGCTGGTGGCAGGGGGAGTTGTGGAGAGTCGGTGGTCCCTCTCCGGACAGCTGCCGCGGTTCGGGCACTCACTCCTCACTCACCCCAAAGAACGATGGCTCCTCCTGCAGATTTTCAGGTCCCCTTGCAGGCCAAGCAGCTCTCGGACAAAGGCCTACCTTGCTCCGGGCAGTCAAATGAAGGAGGGGACCTCCCACCGGCCTGGGTGCACTCAATTCCAGGTCCCCAGAGCCCAAACAGGCTGAGCTGTGGGATTTTGTGGTCCCAAAGACGGGAGGATGAGGCAGGGGGAGGGGGGGAGGATTCTGGGTGCGAGCTGGGAAGGGACAGGGAGAGAGAGGCAGTATCCGGGGAGAATAACCCCTGCAGGAAGAGCAGGAAGTGTGCTGGTGGCAGGGGGAGTTGTGGAGAGTCGGTGGTCCCTCACCGGGCAGCTGCCGCGGTTCGGGCACTCACTCCTCACTCACCCCAAAGAACGATGGATCCTCCTGCAGACTTTCAGGTCCCCTTGCAGGCCAAGCAGCTCTCAGACAAAGGCCTACCTTGCTCCGGGCAGTCAAATGAAGGAGGGGACCTCCCACCGGCCTGGGTGCACTCAATTCCAGGTCCCCAGAGCCCAAACAGGCTGAGCTGTGGGATTTTGTGGCCCCAAAGACGGGAGGATGAGGCAGGGGGAGGGGGGGAGGATTCTGGGTTCAAGCTGGGAAGGGACAGGAAGAGAGAGGCAGTATCCGGGGAGAATAACCCCTGCAGGAAGAGCAGGATGTGTGCTGGTGGCAGGGGGAGTTGTGGAGAGTCGGTGGTCCCTCTCCGGGCAGCTGCCGCGGTTCGGGCACTCACTCCTCACTCACCCCAAAGAACGATGGATCCTCCTGCAGACTTTCAGGTCCCCTTGCAGGCCAAGCAGCTCTCAGACAAAGGCCTACCTTGCTCCGGGCAGTCAAATGAAGGAGGGGACCTCCCACCGGCCTGGGTGCACTCAATTCCAGGTCCCCAGAGCCCAAACAGGCTGAGCTGTGGGATTTTGTGGCCCCAAAGACGGGAGGATGAGGAAGGGGGAGGGGGGGAGGATTCTGGGTTCAAGCTGGGAAGGGACAGGAAGAGAGAGGCAGTATCCGGGGAGAATAACCCCTGCAGGAAGAGCAGGAAGTGTGCTGGTGGCAGGGGGAGTTGTGGAGAGTCGGTGGTCCCTCACCGGGCAGCTGCCGCGGTTCGGGCACTCACTCCTCACTCACCCCAAAGAACGATGGATCCTCCTGCAGACTTTCAGGTCCCCTTGCAGGCCAAGCAGCTCTCAGACCGGCTTCAGACTTTCTGCATAGCCATGACTATCCTTGAATGCTTAAATTATTTTAGACTTATTTATATTATTTTATGTGCATGAGTATTCTGCCTGCATGTAGCTACCTGCACCATGTACATGATTAGTGCTCGTGGCGGTTGGAAGAGGGTACTGAATCTTCTGGAACTGGAATCATGGGCAGCTCTGAACCATCATGTGGTGCTAGACATTGAACCCAGGTTCTCTACAAGGGTAGCAAGAGCTCATAACCACTGAGCCCTCTCTCCAGCCTTTTGGCCTTGAACTGTTTTGAATTTCCTGCTTTCACCTCCCAAATGGTAGGATTATAGTCAGGTGTCACTCACTATGTCTAGAAGGTATTTTTTTCTTTTTGGGGTTCATAGTGTAAACTTTTCCTATTTTTTTTTTTTTTTTTTTTTTTTTTTAGTTTTTTTCGAGACAGGTTTTCTCTGTAGCTTTTGGAGGCTGTCCTGGAACTAGCTCTTGTAGACCAGGTTGGCCTCGAACTCACAGAGATCCTCTTGCCTCTGCCTCCCGAGTGCTGGGATTAAAGGCATGTGCCACTACGCCCGGCAAAACTTTTCCTATTTCTTTCTGCTCTCTTTTCCTCCCTTCCTGTTCTGTTCTGTGCTGTTCTGTGCTGTGCTGTTCTGTTCTGTTCTGTTCAATTCTTTCTGGTGGAGTCTTACTCTTTAGCCCAGACTATCTTACAGTTCCAGGCTGACCTGTAACTGATGCGGTTCATAGTGTGAACTTTGCCTATTTCTTTCCCCCTTTTTCCTCCCCTGGCCTGGCCTGGAATTCACTGTGTAACCCAGGCTGGTCTGTAACTGGTCCTTCTCAGACTCCAAGTGCCACCACACCTTTGAAATATTGGCTTTGTTGGTGTTAATGGTGTATATCTGAACTAGGGAAGATATTGCCGGAAGATCCCGCCTGGCGATGAAATCGAAGACCAGCCTGGCGTATATTGTGAACCTGAACTTTATAGTCCCCAGTGCTCTGAGTTAGATTGAAGTGATTGTGGTCTGTATTTGTACATCCAAATAGCGTCTATCAAAACAGACATCTTGAGAACATGGATTTAATTATCCTCTCAATATATTTTATTCCTAAAACTCTATCACTGATTAATATATTTATAAAATAATTATTATCCTTCATTTGGAAGGATCTTCATACTTTGTGGTATATTCTTTAGAATATCTTCAGAAGTCAGCTAGTGTTATTCCTTTTTGTGTTGTAAACAAATTAGTACTCACCTCAAAACTTCAAGACATATAGATAATGCTAAAGAATCACCGTTAATAGCTCCACTCCTAGGCAACCATGGGGTGCATCTTTCCGTGCTCGTTCCTTAGTATACCTATATATACCCTTGGCGTGACCTTTTAAAAAATCAATGGAATTATACTACCTCCATATAGTCTACCTCCACTACTTTTTCAGACAAATGTCATTTTACGATAGGCTTTTGTTCTTTTCTTAAGGATTTATTTATAATTTCCTGTGTTAGAGTATTTACTTGGATGTGTGTATGTACACCATGTGGAAACCCGAAGAGGGCATCCAGTCCCCTAGAACTGTAGTTACAGACAATTGTGAGCTATCTTATGGGTTTTGGAAATCAAACCTGGGTCCTGTGGAAGAGCAACTAGAGCTCTTAACCACTGAACCATCTCTCCAGCTCTGCTTTCTTGTTATTTTAAATAGATGGAAAATGAATTTCTTATAGGCTTAAATTTTGATTCAGAGGCATTTAGAAATGGAAGCTGGGATTACATATAAAAAGTAAATTTCATTGATAGAGGACTCTCATTGGTTAATAAAGAAACTGCCTTGGCATTTTGATAGGGCAGGATTTAGATAGGTGGAGTAGACAGAACAGAATGCTGGGAAGAAGGGAAGTGAGTCAGATACAATGAAGCTCCAACCCAAGATGGACATAGGCTAGAATCTTCCCGGTAAGCCACCCCTCGTGGTGCTACACACATTACTAAATATGGGTTAATCAAAATGTGAGAGTTAGCCAGTAAGAGGCTGAAGCTAATGGGCCAGGGAGTGTTTAAAAGATTACAATTTGTGTGTTGTTATTTCAGGGCATAAGCTAGCCAGGCGGCCAGGAGCTGGGTGGCAGGAACACAGCCCGTTGCCTCCTCACTACATTTCATTTTTTATTTGCTGTATAAATGGTGGCGATAAATTCTGGCTGTATATGATTTATCAACATCACTTAGAAAATACATATTTTTTTCTGAGAAAAATTTTATTGGCCTTTTGAATAAAATTTATTTGCCAGGAAGGATGATCCCATCATACTTCTGCTGGAACCAGCGCATGGCTTCCTCTTTGCTGATTCTGTGTTTGGCCCCAATGCAGCCTGTCCTGCGCTTCTTGTCTGTGATGCTGAAAGCTGGCCTGCCCAGCACCACATAGAAGTCCAGGCCGTAGATCCCAATGCTTGGGTCATATCTGATGCCCAGGTCAATGTGTTCTTGAATCCCAAAGCCCAAGTTCCCAGTATCTGAAAAGTTATTTTTCCGTAATTCATACTCCCGCACCTTCAGTCCTTTCTCCAGAATTTTTTCTGCCTTGGCTTCATGGACAGTATAGTGAACAGCAGTCTTTTCATTTCTCCTGATGCCTAAGGACCTGATGGTGTAGCTAGCTTTGGAGAAGACAGGTGTCTGGCCTGTGAGCCGCTCCAACACCTTACCTTGGCTGCCCAGGTCAGTCTGTCCCCGCTCTCCCCAACACAGATATTGAGGCAGAGCTTGCAGATGCAAAGTTCCCGCATGGGGTTCTCCTTTTCACCTTGATCTTGCTGAATCCTTTTTTAGAACGGGAGGTGACGTGACAGGCGAGCCGAGCTCTGCACCCCTGCCGGTCTCAGTGCCACCAGCATCCGACCTCCTCCACGCACCGGCAAGAGTGCCCTCATGGGCCCCACCGGACTCGGATGGAGGTGGATGAAAGGGAGGCAAAGCAAGCTCTCGAAAATACATATTTTTTTAAAAAAATTATAACCAATACTGAAATATTTCCTTTCAAAAGTCCAAATGATACAGATAGTGACCGAATGTCTATTGTCTACCTCCCTTTTACCCCCTACCTAGAGCGAGTCTTTATTGGGTTGGATTTGTGCCCATCATAGAAAAGCTGGGTAGGGATAGAGTTAGATATAGCTCAGTGGTAGAACATTTGTTTGCATACAGAGCTGGGTAGGGGGCTGTGTGACACAGACATCCCCATTGAGCTCCTGTTATAGGGGAAGGTAGTCTGTTTTTGATGCTTCTAGAGTTGTGAGTGGATTTGAAATGTTTCTCTCTCTTGCTCGTTTTCTCGCTTGCTCTCTCTCTCTCTTTTGGTTTTTCAAGACAGGGTTTCTCTGTAGCTTTGGGGCCTGTCCTGGAACTAGCTCTTGTAGACCAGGCTGGCCTCGAACTCACAGAGATCTGCCTGCCTCTGCCTCCTGAGTGCTGGAATTAAAGGCGTGCACCACCACTGCCCAGCTGAAATGTTTCTTTTTATTTTTAATTCAGATTAAAGAAATTGTTAATATGTTTTTACGAATACCTGTGTAATGTTATTTGGACCGAATTGTTGATTATTATTTTTTTTTTTTGGTTTTTCAAGACAGGGTTTCTCTGTGGCTTTGGAGCCTGTCCTGGAACTAGCTCTTGTAGACCAGGCTGGTCTCGAACTCACAGAGATCCGCCTGCCTCTGCCTCCCGAGTGCTGGGATTAAAGGCGTGCGCCACCACCGCCCGGCTTGTTGATTATTTTTATTAGGTTGTTTTACCTTAAAAATTCACATCTTATCTTTTGGTTTTATGCTAATTATTTAGAACAAGAATAACCTTGAAAGTGTGGTCAGTTTTCATAGACTTTAAAAAAAGTCCATTTCACATGTTAAAAATTGTGTTATGCCTGCTTGCATATCTGTGCTCTTATGTGTGTGCCCGGTGCCCAGAGAGCAGAAGAGGCCATTAGATACCCGAAACTAGTTATAGACAATTGTGAGCTGCCGTCTGGGAGCTTGGAATGGAACCTGGGTCCTCTGGAAGAGCATCCAGAGCTCTTAGTCACTGAGCCATCTCTCCAGCTCCCTCATTTCAGATTTTTACCTCTTAAGACTGGAAAGTCAAAAGAAAAGGTTTTTAGTGTGTGTGGTGCTGAAGATGGAACCCAGGGTCTTGAAGCATACTAGGCACGTACCCTACTACTGAACTACATTGCACCCTTAGTCATAGGAGCATTCTATTTCAAAAGGATAAATGCTTTGAGAATGGAAACTATTGGAAACAAGACGAATAAAAAGAATAAAGACTCGGTATAACATTTTGGGGAAAAACATGTGTATGCCTCCTTTTGTAAGTATAAGAATATCTAATTTTAAATGACATTTACTTTTAAAATGTTCAGGTAACATTTATTTCCCACAGGGATTTAATATGCTTCTATATAACTTTGGAAAGAGCTGTGCATTTTAATGTACAGGTTATATGAGCCAAGTGATAAAATAGCTAGAATGCATAATCTCAGCACTCAGGATCTAGAGGCAGGAGGATGGAGCATTCAAGGCCAGTTTGGGCCAAGTAGGGAGATACTTGAAAATAAAAATAAAACATTATAAATTTGCTCATACAAGTTTTGCAATCAAATTGCTTCGATTAGGTTATAGTTGCTGCACAGTGGTGGCTCATGCCTTTAATCCCAGCACTTGGGAAGCAGAGACAGGGAGATCTCTGAGTTCGAGGCCAGCCTGGTCTACAAGAGCTAGTTCCAGGACAGGCTCCAAAGCTACAGAGAAAGCCTGTCTTGAAAAACCAAAAAAAAAAAAAAATCAAAACCAACAAAAAACAAAAACTTGATTGAAATTATTTTTAATATTGCAAAAGTAACAGCTGTTAAATGGGATCCCATATAGCTTCTGTGGATAAAGCTGCAAAGATTGTGATGTGTTTAAAAAAAATCATCCTCATGTTTTAAACCTTAGAGGCCATTCCCAGTAACACTGACTCTAAACATCAGGATGACTTTGCTAAATAAAAGCTATGCATACTTTTGTGATTACTGCTTATTTTAAAATAAAGTTAGGGACTGGAAATACAATCCAGTTGGTGGAGTATTTTGTCTTTTATGTACAAAGGCCTAGATTATTTTTTTTGTTTGTTTTGTTTTTTTTCTTTTGTTTTGTTTTTGAGACAAGGTTTTTCTGTAGCTTTGGAGCCTGTCCTGGCATTTGCTCTGTAGACCAGGCTGGCTTTGAACTCACAGAGATCCACCTGCCTCTGCCTCCCACGTGCTGGGATTAAAGGCCTGTGCCACCACTGCCCGGCTAAAGCCCTAGATTTTTATAAACTGGGTAGCGTTTGCCTAGCATGCCTGAGGGCCTGAGTTCTAGTCTCAGCACCACCACCACCAGAAAACAAAACTCCAGAAATCGTTAAAAAAGAACAAAGGAAAGAAAAAATACTGAAGAGAGGCTCAGAAGTTAAAAGCACCTGCTGTTCTTTCAGAAGATCAGAGTTTGGTGCCCACAACCCACGTCAGGTGATTTGCAAGCGCCTGTAACTCCCTCCCTCACAACAAAGAAATCAGTCTTAGAAAGCTAAACCAGATTTGTTCCTGGGGGGAGGTAGAAGACTGATAGAGGTTAAGGTAGTCGTTGAGTATTAGAGTGGAGTGTTGGTCAGGCTGGGGCTGTAGGTCTAGTGCTGCATAGAGCATTTTGTAGCATGCACAAGCCCCAGGGCTTAATCCCTAGTACTCCCTCCACCCCCAGGAAAGGAGGAGAAGGAAGAGGACAAAATTAGTTGTACCTTGATTAAGATGGGAGAGTTTTCGGGAGTATAAATTAATCATGCTATTGTTTTTAATGTTTTGGGCAATTTTCATTTCAGTTCATTGTCTTTAAAATGTTCTTAAAAATAAGTGCACTTGATTGTGTAGCCCAGCTTATGGTGGGTGTCTGTTCCCTAAGCATCTTGTAGAATGGTGGTTCTGAAACTTGGCTTGTGGTAGGAATATGTTATTGGGTTCCTTTAGATTTACGGAGTCAGACTCTTTAGGGGAAAGTGCTGGAATCTTTGCTTTTAAAACAGCCCTTCGATGATTCTGAAACCCCACATGTCCATAGGCACACAAAAAGGCCTTCTATTGAAAAGGATAGAGCTATATAATTTAAATGGAAAGCCTAGTAAGATGAAAGGTATTTATCTGGGAGAATAAATAAAGGGCCTTGTCTTCGTTAGGGTTATCATTGTGCTGAAACACTGTGATCCAAAGCAAGGTGGGGGGAGGAAAGGGCTTATTAGACTTACACTTCCACACTGTAGTCTGTCACTGAAGGAAGCCAGGACGAGAACCTGGAGGCAGGAGCTGATGCAGTGGTCATGGAGGGCTGCTGCTTACTGGCTTGTTCTCCATAGTGTACTCAGCCTGCTTTCTTAGCGAGCCCAGGGGTGGCCCCATGGGCTGGGCCCTCCCACAATAGTCACTAATTAAGAAAATGCCCCACAGGCTAAACTGCAGCCTGATCTTCTGGGCACATTTTATCAGTTGAGGTTCCCATCTCTTAAATGACTGTAGCTTGTATCAAGTTGACATGAAACCAGCACAGGTCCCCTACTTAAAAATGGAAGAGACTATCCACTGGAAACTCCAGAGAGTTAGAAGGCAAGTTGTCTGGGCTTTGGAAATTGGAGGCATCCTAATTAGCTTGAGTATTGCATTTGTTTTCAAAGCAATTTTACTGGGTTGTAGTGTCCCCAAGTTGCTGAATTCTGGGCAGTACTCTTTAACTTGGAAAGCAGCAAAAACAGTTTAGCTTTCTGTGTACCCATTATGATCTGAATGTTTCTGACCTTGCCAGATTCATTATCTTGGCTGACTTCCAGAAATCTACTCCTGTGGCTAGAGCTGAAGAGTTAATATGTGCCTGAGTCTTTTTGGTTTTTGTTTGAGCCAGGGCCTGGCTAGGAGGCCTAGGCTGACCTTGATCTCACTCTGTAGCCCAGGATTGACCTTGTACTCAAGAAGTCTGCGTTGTTGGCTGCTTGAGTTTTTTGAGTAACCTAAATTTTTCAGAAATTCTTTAAACCAGGGACCATATCTGCTTTCCTGTGTCTGACTTCCAGCTGGTGTGCAAGAAACATTGTGAAATCAAGTTCTAGTTGGCCTCTTCTAATTGTTATCACATGTAATCCTGCCTACCGGGCTGAGGGTGTTTTGTAATCATAAGTCTTTGTCAAGCTTCAGAAGGAGAGATGAAGAAACAACAATGTATTAAGATCGTGGCAGCCACCAGGGATGGTGGCACATACCTGTAATCCCAGCCACTTGATTGGCAAAGGGAGGAGGATGACCTTTGACTTTTTGTTTGTTTTTGTTTTCTTTTTAAATAATGGCATCATACCCTTTTACAGCATTTAGTAGGGTCCTGTTTAACCAAATACTGGTGCAGTTGCTTAGTTTCTTCTGGCTCTTAAGCCCCTGGTGGGCTCTGTGAAATCAAAGTTTGAAGAGGGTCTACACTAGAGAACATATCAGAGAAATTGTGCTGGAGAATAGAATCACACCAGAGAGTGTTGTTGGAGGCCGCTTGTTGTTTCCTAGCCGCCCGCCTAGCTTAGACCTGAAATAATCACACAGAAACTATATTAATTAAATCACTGCTTGGCCCATTAGCTCTAGCTTCTTATTGGTTAACTCTTACATATCAATTTAACCCATTTCTATTAATCTGTGTATCACCACGTGGCTGTAGCTTATCTGCAAAGTTTTGGCATCTGTCTCCGGCATATTCCCTCCAGAGCGAATGGGTTCCAAAAAACCAGAACAAACAGCAGGGATAAATCCTGGTCCCACTGCCAGTGGCCCCACAGTCTGCCCCAGCCATACAATTGTCACCCACATTCAGAGGGCCTAGTTTAGTCCCATGATGGTTCCCTTGCTGTTAGGCTGGAGTTGGAAGGCTTACATTAGCTCAGGTAAGCTGTTTCAGTGGGTGTCCCCATCATGGTTTTGACCTCTTTGCTCATATTCTCACTCCTCCCTCTCTTCAACTGGACTTTGGGAGCTCAGCCCAAAGATGGAGAGCAAGGAAAGAGATATCTTGATTGAGGAAGCCATTATGGGGCTAGCAAGAAACCTAGCACTAGTGAAATTCCCAGGAATCCACAAGGATGACCCCAGCTGAGACCCTAAGCAATAGTGGAGAGGGTGCCTGCACTGGCCTAGCCCTGTAGTCAGATTAGTGACTATCTTCAAATGTCGTCATAGAACCTGCATCCAGCAACTGATGGAAGCAGATGCATTGAATCAGGTGATGTTTTTGAATTCATAGAGGTCTAGGCAACTATTTAGGTTGCTGCTAAAAACAATTCAGGAAAAAAATGAGAGCTCTAGAAAGCACTGTTACAGGAGGGAGTAAAGAAGAGCAAGTAGAAGTGATATCATTTAATAGGCACAGTTGCCAGAGCTTAGTGACCAGAAGGATTGACGGTGGTAGTGAAGATGACCTTGGGATTTAATTTTAATTAATTAATTTATTTATTTTAGTTTTTTAAGAGTGGGTTTTACTATGTAGCCCTGACTATCTTGGAACTCACTCTGTAGGCCAGGCTAGCCTTGAACTCATACCTGCCTCTACCTCCTGAGTGTTGGAATTAAAAGTGTGCGCTATCACCAGCTGCTTATTTTTAATTTTAAATGGGGAAAAGGCATGTGTTTAATATGTATATATGTATATATATGATGCCTTCAAATATTTATTATAGTGTGTCTAAATGGAAGTAATTAACTTGTTCATTATTTCATATTTTCCCTTTATTTAAATGTAATCTAAAAATACTGAACTGATAGAAGCAGATAGGAGAATGGTAGCTACCAGTGTCTGGGATTTGGATTGAGGAAGGTTATTGGTTAAAGAATACAAAATTTTAGGAATATATAGTTGGAAAGATCTATTGCATAGTATAGCGATTGTAGTTAATATTGATCTATTATATTTGGGAGTGAATTTCAAATGACCTCAGTTTCTGGTGAGGTTGTCACTATTCCTGAGACACGCTGTAGAGAAAAAAAGGCAGGTGTGAGTGAAAAATGATGAGTTAGATGTTTTTCAGAGATGTAATATATACACATATATGTACATGTATGTACACATATATACATATATACATATATGTGTATACATGTACATATATGTGTATATATACGCACGCACGCGCGCACACACACACATACATATATATTGCATATAGATTGGTATCAATTTGCCTAGCTTTTGCCTAGTGTCTTTTTTAATTTTTTAGTTGAAGGCTTTAGAACTTTTATCTTTGGGAAATTAAGATAAAATCTTGAAACTTGACCTCTTTTAGACTATATGCTTAAGTTTTGACGTCCTCTGAATTTCAGAACTGCATTTACTTTTCAGAAAGGACAGTAAGCTTTTCTGAGTGGGAATGTCTGAGGTTATCGGCCTGCTTACCTTGTAGTACTTTGTATGTAGCATGGACAAAAGATTTAAAATTGCTTTTGTATTTCAGGTAATTCAGAGATGTGTGGGGCCAGCCAGCCTGAGCCTGCTCACCTTCAGAGTCTATGCAGCACCGAAAAAGGACTCACCTCACAAAAATTACATGAAGGTTGATGAGGTAATGTGCTGATACTGTCTGGTGCATAATTAACTTCGGATTTAGTTAGGAGAATTTTTGTAAATTATGTATCAAGATGATAAAAGGTTTGTAGTTTGTTCTACTCTTTGAGGTACTGGATATTAACATATACCCTTATCATACTTAGACAATATTTGAAAGGAAGACATACATTTCCTGAGAGTTTGTTTTCTATGTGGAAAACTTCTGAACTCTGATTTTTCCATAGATGATAGTTGAATGTTGCTAGGAATAGCTCATAGATAGATTTAGTTTTTAGTGGAGAGCTTACTCTATCCCAGATTGTAAGCAAAGCTTACTTTTCCATTTTCTTAGTAAGTACTTATTATTTTATTGAAATTTTTTCGTACAATATATTCTATTCACTGTTTTCCCTCCCCCAACTCCTCCCAGATCCTTTCCTTCTTCCCACCCATCCAACTCCACACTTCTCTTTCCTGAGAAGACAAGTAGGCAACAAAAGTCCAAGTGAACTATAATTAAAAACAGCAAAGAAAAACCAGTCTCTCTCCATAAAACCAAAATCAGAAACCATAATATACAAGCAAAAGGCCAGTAAAACAGAAAAATGACCAAATGAAACAATATGGGACAAAAGTCTATAAAAATATCATTGAGTTTATTTAATTTTATTTTGTGTTGGTCATCTACTGCAAGGCATGGGACCTGCCCTTAAGTGTGTTTAATCCTCAGTGAGACTCCATTGGAGAGAACTAATTTTTTCTTTGCAAGAGGTAGTCAGTTGGAGATAGCTTCTTGGTTAGGGATGGGGGCCTGTGTCTACTTCCTTCTCTCAGCTTGAACTTGTGCAGGCCCTATGTGTAATGGATTATTAAAAATGCTGCTGGATCCCTGGCTGTGGCAAGCAGCAGAAATGCTGCAGGTCCCCAAGCGGCGGCAGGCAGCAGGCCATGTGGTGGCAGGCATGGGGCAGCGGGTCCCGAGATAAGATCCCAGGCAGGGACGGCATGAGCAGCTGGTGAGAGACAGATGGATAGGCATGCCATTGGATATTTATTTAGTGGTTATGGAAGGGAGGGGAGAAAGGGAGAAGAGCAGAGAGAGGGACAGAGAGAGAGAGGAGAGAGAGAGAGGGGGAAGCGGCCTCTCTGAGAGGGAGATGGAAAAGAGAGAGAACTGAGGCTGGAAGCTAAAGATCAGCCTGTCTCAGCAGATGGAGGAGGGAATGGGCATGGCTTGTGTCTTAAAGAGACAGAACAATCATTACACTATGCATGCCGAATTGATGTGTGCTTCAGTCATAAAGTGTCTGAAAGACACTGTTTCTTGGAATCCTCCATCCCCTCTGGCTCTTACTGCTTTCCTCTTCTGTATGTGTCCCAGAGCCCTGAGAGGAGGGGTTTGGAGAAGACATCCCATTTAGGACTGAGGGTTCCAAAATCTTTCCCTCTCTGCACATTGTCTAGTTGTGGGGCTCTGGACGACTCACTTTTCAGAGGGCCTGCCTGAGTCTGGACTGATTATCAAGCTAAGAAAACTTTTCACATTTTTCTTTCAAAGGATTTAAATGCCTGGGTTCTTTCTGGTTCCTAGCAAGATTAGAGATGCTTAAATAAATATTTGTATATAATAGATCAATGAACTAAGACATCCTCTCTCCATTATTTATATTCTTTTTTCCTGTACCTCACAGTAATTATTTGGATTTTTTATTTTATTCAATTTCTGTTACCTTGTAGTAAAGTGATGTACAAAAGTCACTAGTGGCCCGGCAAGATTTCCTGAATGGTGTTTATGTGAAGCTTGTTAGTGGCCCTTTTCCTTTCCTCTCCTCTCAGGCTTTAGAACTAGTAGTGCCTACTGAGAAGACTCTTCTAGGTGACTTTCTAGTGGATTTGCTCACCTGCTTTGGTCAGTAGCAATCTGATATTTGATTCAGGTAGCTAGTTATTCAGTTCATCTCAGCTTTTTTCTTAAGAAAACAAAACAAAACTCTAGGGCTGATAATATGACTCAGTTATAATAAAAACATTTGCTGCCAAGCTGGATGACATAGTTTGATCCCTGAGACCCACATGGTAGGAGAAACCTGACTCAGAAAGTTGTCTTCAGACTGCCACAATGTGCCATGACTCCCGGAAAGCTGTTTCAGACTGCTACACATGCACCATGACCTTTGCCCTCCCCGCAAATAAACCTCCATTCACTCTTCAGAGCAGTAGGATGTTTGCCACTTGAAGTTTGAGGTAAAGTACCAGTTACCACTCTGTAAAGTGGATCAAGGGGACTGGAGGTGCTTGCTTGTGTGTGTAAGGCCCTAAGTTCAATAATTACTCCACACTACCAAAACAAAACAATAGATAGAGTAGATGGGAGAAGACAGGGCCCTTTGTAGTCCCGCCTTCTTGTCCTTATCCTTACTGAGTGAACAAGGTACAAAGATCATCTGAAGTAAAGTTAGAGGTTGCGTACAACCCTGAAGGTAACTAATTTATAAATTATTAGTGATGCTAACCTATAAAATTGATCATGTTACACGATCTCATAGCATATACTTTTTTGTTTTTAATATGTGTAGCTTTCACTCTACTCAGTTCCTGAGGGTCAATCTAAATATGTGGAGGAGCCAAGGACTCAACTTGAAGAAAACTTCTCGCAACTCCGACATCATTGTGAGCCATATACAAGTTGGTGTCAGGTACAGCTACTTAAGAGTTAATAGTGAAAAGTCTGTTGGTTGTATGTTTGAATTTTTAGTTTCATTATTTAGTGATTAATTTCTATTTACTTATTTATTTATTTGAGGTTCTTAGGACCTCACTCTGTAGGGTTGGCCTGGAATTTACTGCATTGTCCTCAGATTGGCTGGTGATCTTCCTGCCTCACTGACCAGCATAGGTGCTGGAATTACAGATGTAAGCCATCATGCCCAGCCCTGACTGCATGTTTTTAGAAAAAGGTGTAATAGTGAGTCCTAAGTGTCTAACGTATAAGTGTTCTTCAGTTCTAACCAGAGAGCAGATACAGTGAGATCTGGCATCCTGGTGGCGGCAAGGGGGATTTCCCTCGCACCAGACTGGAGAGCAGAGGGCAAATAATTACCTTGTTGGTTTATAGTATAAAGTGAAAACATGGGACATTAATTGAAAGAAATGAATATAACGTAAAAATGTATATCAAAATTGTGATGATGGCCTGGTGAGATGACTCAGTTACTGAGTGAGGACCTGAGTTCAGGCCCCAGTATCCACTAAAAGGTAGGTGTGGTGGCATATACTTGCAATCTCAGTGATAGGGTAACAGTTTGGTAGATCCCTGGAGCTCACTGGCCAGCCAACCTAGCCTAATCAGCAAGACCCAGGTCCCAGTGAGAGGTTCCATCTTAATATAAAACAAGGTAGATGGCTCCGGAGGAAAGAAACCCACGGCTGACTTTGTGTGGCTTCCTCACAATATGTGCACACACATGTGTGAATGAATACCTGTATCCAAACTTGCACTCACACACAGGTAAGACAAACCTGTATACACACCACATACTTGTACACGCTTATCATGTACATACATCCAGAAAATTGGGATTTCTATCTCCCTCTAGAAACTACAAACCCCTATAGGCTGAGCATCCCTAATCCAAGATTATTTTGGATTTGAATTTTCACACTAGGGCTGCTCAATCTATAAATCCAAAAAACTTAAGAAGCCAAAAACTCTTGAAACCAGCAAACATCTGTTCCCATATATTTCAGATAAGGCCTACTCATACAGGCATGAGTACCCAAGTGGTGGTGGCGCACGCCTTTAATCCCAGCACTCTGGAGGCAGAGGCAGGCGGATCTCTGTGAGGTCTGAGGTTTGCATGGTCTATATAGTTCTAGGGCAGCCAGGGCGACACAGAGAGATCCTGTCTCAAAAACAAACAAGTAAGGAAAAACCAACCAACCAAACAAAAAATGTTAGGCATGACTATAGAGTGTTTGAGTGCTGTAATAGAAGGTAGATATCATAATAAGGTAGAATTATATGTTGGAGTACTGAACGGTTCACTCCAGTAACCAAACTACTGTAAGTATAGATTGGCTCTGTCCTTCCTTGCTCATGTTTTAGGTTCCAGGCATTTGTTGTTTTAGAAAATGAATGTAATCTGATTTTAAAACACTGAAACCAAAGTCTGTAATCTATCGCCGGCTGTAGGCTTTGATACATATTTGCTCTACCTGATCTTGGTTTTGAAAAGGAAGGAAAAACGAATAAACTAATGCATATGTGTACAAGATGATCCAGATTTATTTTAACTGAGATCTGAAAATTCAATTTTTATTTAGGACTTTCTGTAAAAATTTAAATTTCATTAATTATGCTGTTGCTGAACACAGCTGAGGACAAAAAAGCCCAGGAGCTCTGTCACCAATGCTGCACACACATCCTACCGCTGAGCTAGTCCGCAGCCTAGTTTGTTCTGTAATAAAAGCAGTTTGTCGGTGGTGGCACATGCCTATGACCCCAACACTAAAGATGCTGAAGCAGGATGGTTGCTGCAAGGTTGAAGCCTGCCTGGGCTATGTAAGGAGACCCTGTCTTAGGAAAAAAGTACTTTGTCTGTTTGCCTTTCAATCTGAGTTCGTTTTTAGTACTTTTTTTCTGTGATACTCAGTGCAACAAAATATCTGTCGACTCATATGCTAGATATCAACATGCTTATTTTAGTACTGATAAATGGGAAAATTTTCTTGTAATTAGGATGGCTTTATTAGGTACACTGATTTCTTTATGAAGAGAAATATTTCTAATTTCTGGCCTTTTAAAAAATTTTTAGATCAGAAAATTTCTTGTTCTTTCTTGAAAATGGCAAGATGATTAGTCCAGCAAAAGAAATAGACTGTCCCTCTAGACTTTGACATGTAGTTTTTTTCTGTTTTTAAAAAGATTCATTTTATTATTTGTGTGTGTGTGTGTGCATATTATGTGCACCTGTGAGAGTGTCTGCACACATGGAGGCCAGAGAGAGCATCAGATTGCTCAGAGCTGGAGTTATAGGTGTTTTGGGGATAGCTAACTTGTTATGTGGGTGCTGGGATCTGAACTCCAGACTTCATGCCTGTACCACAAGTGTTCTTAACAACTGAGCCATATGTCTAGCCCTCTGTTTTTTTCTTCTTATAGATGGAAAAAGGTATAGTCAACATTTAAAACATAGTTAATTTTTTTATTGCTTTTATTGAGCTATATATTTTTCTTCGCTTCCCTCCCTTCCTCTCCCCATCTCTTCTACCTTCTCCCATGGTCTCCATGCTCCCAATTTACTTAAGAGATCTTGTCTAAAAAATAGTTGATTTATAATGAAGTGATGTTAGTTCTTTACATCCTCCTCCATATTCAACATTTGGGACTGCACTTACAGATAGCTGTGAGCCACTGTGCAGGTCCTGGCAATCAAACCCATTGCTCCAGCCTATGTATAATCCATTTTATTATTTACACTTTTATTTTGTTTGGGGGTGGGGACTTATATATTTGTTTGCTGGCCAGAGCTAGTGATGAAACTCAGTTCCTTACTCATGCTAGGTAAGCACTTTGCCACTGAGGTACATCTCTAGCTCCTCAAAACCATTGTATTGTTAGGAGAATGATGATAAGTTTGTTTACTTTAGGATTGGGATGTCTTTTTAAAATTGAGTTATCAACTCATTGGTCTCAGTAAAGCTGCCCATTCCTGCTTCAAAGAAGCATTTTCCAAATGTAGGCTCTAAAAGTATTGCAAATCATAAAATAGACTTAATTTGAAAGATGGTGTTAATAACCTCATGGGGAAAGGATCACCTCTGATTACCAAGAATATCAATTTTGTCTTATTTTAGGATTTTTTTTGTCATGTGTGTATCTGTGTCTACGTGTGTGGCTATGTGCACCTGCCTTCAGATGCCTGTGAGGAACAGAGGCATTGCGTCCTCCTAGAGCTTGAATTACGTAGTTGTCAGCCACTTGACATGGGTGTTGGGAATTGAACTCTTGTCCTCTGCAAAACAAGTGTTCTCTTAACCATTGAGCTATCTCTCTAGCCACTCAATTTTCTGTCTTCTTATTTCCTTCAGTCTTAGGAGTGAGAAGAGTAGGTTGTCAAGCCATGTTACTTCAAGTCTTTGCTTCCCATGACAGTAGTAAAGCATGCTGATGACCAGGCTCCTACTGAAAGGAAAATGACAGAAGAGAAAAGAAAGCAGTAAAACTGAAAGTAGATCCCTTAGTTTAAAAACTTAAAACTTAAGGTGTAGCTCAATGGTAGCGTATATGCTTATAGCCTGCTGGAGGCCCCAGATTTATCCCTCGTACAGTGTTAATAATGGAAATTTATTCAGTAAAGAAAAGTATATTTATTCTGCTACTTTCCAATTGACAAATCCTATTCATTCTTTTTCTTTTTATCTTCTTAGGAAATATACTCCCATACTAAACCCAAGGTGGAACGCTTCGTCCAGTGGGGAATAGGTAAGCTGAGTTTTAATTAGGCATAATCAGTTACTTCATCCTATTGAACTACTGAACTGGGTTTTCATGAATAGGTGCTGGAGACCATAGAGTCATTGAAATTGAATGGAGAATTTAGAGCTATGTAGATGGTTTCTGGAAGACAATCTATGCTTGAATCTGGTTTCATAGTAGTAGTTCATGAATCTCTACAGTGTTATTAGGATTGTTGGGCCCTGAATTAAAAAAAAATGTTCAGGGCTTGGGATGTAGTTCAGTAACAGAATGTTTTCTTAGCATCTGTGAGGTCAGTGCTAAAAAAAAAAAAATACGTGCTTATTCCTCACAAGATTTTCTGAATCATGGTAATTCATTAGCTGTCATTAATAAATGTTGCGTAGGCCAGGCGTGGTGATGCATGCCTTTAATCCCAGTACTCAGGAGGCAGAGGCAGAGGCAGAGGCAGATGGAACTCTGCAATTTCAAGGGAGCCTATTCTACATAGTGAGCTCTAGGGCAGCCAGAACTATGTAGAGAGATCCTGTCCCCCGTCTCTCCCCCCCTCAAAAGCAAAAAACCAAGACAAAAAACTTTAAAAAGAGGGTGTACAAATCTAGCTGCAGGAAGGAACTGAGCTTCTATTCTCTTTAGGGCATCTCAGCATATTAGGGTCTTGCATTCCCAGGGGTTTGCTCTCACGGTGGAATAAGACTGAGGTTACTCTTACTGATAACCTGTCATTTCCCACTGATTAATGGCAGCTGGCATTATTTGAGATATTCGTTTTTCGCCTTCTGAACACAGAGTTACTACAAAGACTCTTAGGAAGAAGCATTCCATTATGCCAAGACAGTGAGTCCATTTTACAGCAGTCACAGCTAAGGCACTTAGCCAGAACAAGCTAGGCTTTGGCTTCAGGTGCTGTCTTAAAACATGCCTAAGTAATCCACCATGAAGGAACATATATTCTGTGTGGGGAGAATATATTCACATGAATGCTGAAATACAAGGTGCCTGAGGATGAGATAGCAAGGGTGGTATGGAGAATAGCATCTGATGGTACTTCAGAGGAGGCAGGGTCTATGCCAATGAGTTTAGGATGAGCTTTCCAGACGAGACAGTGCTCTCATTCGCTGTGAGACTGGCCCCATAGAGAGGAGAGGAGACATCATGCAAATCCAAGTCTGAAGACATAGCTAGACATGGCAAATAAGGTCTGTGTTGTCTTATTTATCACAGAGTAGGCCTACTGCTCTGTTTATTATTCAGTTATTAAATTCTGTTACCACCAAGAGTGGCTATTTATTTCCAGCATCAGCTTTGTTCTGATTTGCTTTTTATTGCTGTGACAAAACACCATGACCAAAAGCAAGCTGGGGAGGAAAGGGTTTATTCCAGTTTAGAGTTTATCTTACAGCCCATCATGGAGGAAGTCAGGACAGGAACTAAAGCAGAGACCATGGAGGAATGCTACTTACTGGCTTGTTCCCCTTGGCTTGCCCAGCCTGCTTTCTTTTCTTTTTTTTCACACTAATGCAATTTTTTTCTTTCGTTGAAAATAGATTTTTATTCACATAATATATCCTGACTGCAGTCTCCCCTCCTCTGCTCTCAGTTCCTCCCACAGCTCTTTCCATCTGTATCCGCTCCCTTCCTGTCTAATTAGAAAACAAAAGGCTTCTGAGAGATACTAAAATATAAGATAAGATAAAACGAAAACTGACACACTGGAATTTGACAAAACAAACAGAAGGAAAAGTGCCCAAAAGAAGGCACAAGAATCAGAGGCCCACTTGTTTGCACACTTAGGAATACCATGAAAACAGTAAACTGGAAGCCATGATAATATATGCACAAAGCACCTGGTGCAGACCCATTCAGGCCCTGTGCATGCTGCTTCAGTCTCTGTGGGTCCATGGAACTTTGCTCATGCTGATTTAGAGAACCTTGTTTCCTTGATGTTCTCCATCCTCTCTGGCTTTTATACTCATGCCTCCTCTTCTGTGGGGCTCTCTGAGCCTTGAGAGGAGGGATTTGATAGAGACTTCCCGTTTAGGACTGTGTGTTCCAAGGTTTCTCATTCAGTTTGCTTTCTTAGAGCACCCTGGGCCACTTTCTCATGAGTTGCTCTACCCCCAATGAGATGGGCCCTCCCACATCATCACTCACCAGTCAAGAAAATGCCCTATAGACTTGCCTACAAGCCATTCTGAGTGAGTCTTTTTTTTTTTGGTTTTTCAAGACAGGGTTTATCTGTAGTTTCTAGAGCCTGTCCTGGAACTAGCTCTTGTAGACCAGGCTGGCCTCGAACTCAGAGATCTGCCTGCCTCTGCCTCCCGAGTGCTGGGATTAAAGGTGTGCGCCACCACCGCTCGGCTGAGTCATTTTCTTAATTGAGGTTCCTCTTGCCAGATGGCCCTTGCTTGTGTCAAGTTGACAAGAACCTAGCCAGTACAAAATTTCCTCCATTATCTAAATGTATTGTTCTTGAGTTCAAATAATGAGTTTAGATGCCAAAGGATGCTTGCTTTTCTGAGTTGAATGTGTTTGGTTCCCGAAAGAATGTGCTGAAAAGAAGCATATTGGCACAGTTGGCCCTGGGGGTGTGTATTCATAATCCCATCACTCAGAAGGTGAAGCAGGATTGTCAGTTCCAGGCCTGTTTGGGATACAAAGTGTGTGCCACATAACAAGACTGTCTTTAAAATGTGTGGTCTGGCTTGCTAAAACACACCTCTAATTCCAACACTTGGGAGGTGAGGTTGGATGATCATGAATCATGAGTTCAAGGCCACTCCATACTAAATGAAACCAGACTTAAAAAAAAAAACAAACAGATGTTGGTTAGCAGAAAGTAAAGGGTGTGTGGTTGGGAAACATTGGGTACTATATGTTCTAGTTATGTATGAGACTTTTGTTTTTGGTTTTAATGAGTAATTTATGGAGTTATTTCCTAATCTGATTCTATTGTAGACAACTATGAATATCTCCAAAACGCACCTCCTGGATTTTTCCCAAGACTTGGTGTTATTGGTTTTGCTGGTTTTGTTGGACTCCTTTTTGCTAGAGGTAGGTGCAGTTTATGTAGGTTTATTCCCCAGTCAGTTTATACGGGATATATGTTAGGTTCTTTATCTATATTAATAGTTTCCTGATTAGTTGGTTCCTGAATGTGAACTTCTTAACATATAATTCATTTCCTTGTTCATCCCATTTCATTTGATTTTAAACATATGTAGAAATTGTATACTCTTGGTAAGAAAAATAAATTAGTTATACTTAATAAGCACATCTGCCAGTTCAAATATCTGTCGCTCTTTGGTACAGAAAGAGTAAACAAAGTGTTTCACGCCTGAGAAACTAAATGTTTCAGCTGTTGCGGCCAGGCTGTTAATCACAGCAAGTAGACAGTGATTTGGTAGTTTATTAACAGGTGTCACACCTTCAGTTAGTGATGATATAAAAACTTTAAAAATGCTTAAAATGAAAGAACCTAGTAAGTATCCCCGAATATTACTGTAGGGACTGGGACATCTAGCTTTGGCAGAATGCTTGCCTGGCGTGCTTGAGGCCCTAGGCCCTATCCCAAGCACAGGAAAATACCACTCTGTTCTGCTGCTGCATCACAGAATGGTAATAAAAGGCTTCTCTATGAAGAGATTATTTTTTATGATCTATATGAAATTTTACTAGTTGTAAAATAAATGTTTATGACATAAAATGCAGATATTATGAAAATTTCAGTTAGAAGCCTGGTGTGACAGTTCACACCTGTAATTCTAGCATTCAGGAGGATGAGGCAAGATTACCTTACGACCAATCTGGGCTACATAGTGAGTTCCAGGCCAGCCTGGCCTACAGAGTGAGATTCTCTCTTAAACAAGCACAACAAACAAAAATTCAAAATAGAAATATCCCAGCAAAGAGCTCTAATCTGACCACCATAAAAGAGAGAGGGGCCTAGTTTTCTAGCGGTTGCTCTGATTTGAGACCTTTTCCCTCTGTGCTTCAGGTATATCTTAGAGTCAGGAGGGTGACCACCACACTGGTGCCCCCTTGGTTCACCTGAGGAGAAAAGTCCTGTGCATTTTCCTGACTCATCCTCTACCAGTTTGTTTCCACTTGGTTGTCAGGTTTCTCCAAAGCTCGTATCCTGCTGATTGTTGTATGTAGTGCACTTTCCCCTAGTTCTATATCGGCCTGTAACCTGGCCTGAGACTAACACACGGTTGTCATGGACTTTTCATACTCAGTATGGAGCCCTGTTTTCTGGGCTTCTATGTCACCTTCTCCTTGGTGTATTCAGCCATGTTGTTGAAGTACGTGCCTAAGTTGCTTTAAAATAATTACATGTGAGAGGCAAACTTTTAACACTTTATATGTCTGTTCCTCATGATGACAGTTTAGATAGCTTGGAGTTCTTTTCCATCCAAACTAGCATCTGGCATGGCAGATGGCAGAGTATCCAGTCTGGATACTTGTTGCTTCTCTTTTTTTTTTTTAAAAAAAATAATTCTTGGAAAATTTGAGGATTTCCAGTGCTCTGAATTTCTATGGCATGGTGACTACACACAGATACTTTTAGCCTTTGGTGGTGTGCCTTCTTTAGTTCCAGTGATCTGTATCTGCTTTTTCTTTTGAGGATTCTCTTTCTTTTTCCTCCCTGAATTCTTTTAATTAATAGTTGAGTTCTTTCTAAATGCCCGTAATGTGTCTTATGTTTTCTTGTTCTTTCTTTTTCAGTCTTTATTTTCCCTTGGTCATGTCCATGAGGTCTTGTTCTCTGGGTGTTCGTTTTTATGTTGAACTTTGCTTTCTGGTAGTGTAGTAGCTTCTTCTGTTGATTTCATGACACCTAACAGGTTTAACTTTCTTTGTAAAGTTCTGTTGCCTGTTGGGTCATCTTTATTTTCCTCTTGCTTGTCTTGGTCTTTCTCTTTTATGTTGCAGGCTCTCCTCCAATGTCTGCTGATCCCTTGTTGTCCAGTCATGTTTCTGTATAAGGCAATTGAAATGCTAGTAAGAATTTTGTGTATAGATTTGGCTTGCTGGTAGGCAGGTTCTATGTTAGGGTAAGTTGGATGGGAGTTGGCTTTGTATGGAGAGGTCTTTATTCTTAAGCACTAACATTGGTGTGTGTGTGTGTGTGTGTGTGTGTGTGTGTGTATGTATGTGCGCGCGCGCACGCGTGCAATATTGGTTCTCAGCATAAAATTCATGATTTATTTGTTTTAGTGAGACTTTGCCTCTGTTTTTAAAATTGCCTGCCATGACACCCAGGAGCAAGTTTGCACTGGGATGGCATGGAGGGAAAGGCCAGGACTTGTATGTCTTCCTGTCTTGCTTCCTGGTTGCCCACTCTATTGCCCATAGTCATTCCTGTCTGTATCTGTGGAAGATATGCTCTCTCCTTTGCCACACATCCCTTCTTCAAGACAATACCAACTGGTCTTTCATTTCCATTCATACTTTTTAAAATTGGGGTGTGTGTGTGTGTGTGTGTGTGTGTGTGTGTGTGTGTGTGTGGTCAACCTGGGACCTCATGCATGCCAGACAAGTTCTCTGCCAACTGTGCTATATTCCTAGCAGTTAATACTTTTTTGTGGTTTGTGGTCCTGGAAATGAAACCAAGGGCTTTCCTTAGGCTAAAGCAAGTAATCTACCACTGTTCTTCATCCCCATCCTGGATGATTTATATGCCAGTGCCCCCTCTACACATTTTCTCTTCTTTATGGGATTTCTGATCTGTGTTTTATTTTCTTACTGCTGCTTTAATGAAAACTCAGGAAGGAGAGGAAAGGAACAGTTGTCTTTCATGTTTAAATAGGAAGATGATCAGTTTGTTTTAAAAAAAATCAAACCCTAGAAGCAAAAGTACTGTTTTTTAAAATTTTTTTCTGGTTTCCTTAGAAATGATGTTCTCAAGTTGGGTGTGCAGGTAGTCCTAACACTAATCCCCACCCCTCTGATCTTACCACATAGCAGGCAGAGGCAGAAATATCACAAGTTTAAGACTAGTCTGGGCTACATAGTGAGACCATCTCAAAAAGCAAAATGAATCCAGAAAAGCAAGGCAGCACAAACGAACAAAACCTGGAAAAAGGCAGAGCAGTACATACCTGTAGGCCAACTTAGGCTACATTGCCTTAATAGTTATTTTTTGATTATTTTGGAGACAGGGTTTCTCTGTGTAGCTCTGGTTGTTCTGGAACTCACTCTGTAGATCAGGCTGGCCTCGAACTCAGAGATCCACCTGCCTCTGTCTCCTGAGTGCTGGGATTAAAGGTGTGCATCTGCCACCACCACCTAACACCTTAATAATTAATAAATGGTGACTCTATTGAAATACTTGTTGAGTGAAGGAAGTCAGTCACAAAGGATCACACTTTATATGACTCCGTGTATATGAAATTGCCAGAGTAGGCAAATCATAGAGATTGAAAATAGGTTTCTCTCAGCCTTATGTGATTGTTGGTAGGAATGGGGGATATTGCTGGCTGACTAGCTTCTGCCAGCTTGCTTGCTTGCTTGCTTGCTTCCTCCCTCCCTCCCTCCCTCCCTCTCTCTCTCCTCTTCTTCCTACCTTTCTTTCATCGTTTCTTACTGCTGGGGATTTCAGGACCTTGTGCATGCTAAGCATGTGTTTTACCATCAAAGGTTTCTTTTGAGAATATCAGAGTGGATTGTGATGATGGTTACATAGATTTGTGAATATACTAAGTCGTTATAGTTTGAACTTTAAATGGGTGAAATGTATAATTATGTCACAAAACCCTAAAGACGTAGTGATTCATTTTGTTGTATGTACTATTAAGTAATATTTCAATTTATGGTCAAAGAAATCTTGTTTGGCATTAAAAGTATAACATAAATTGTGTATCAAATCATCTGATAGTGTACCACTTTTTAATCGATCAGGTTCAAAACTAAAGAAGCTGGTGTATCCTCCTTTTTTCATGGGATTAGGTGCCTCTGTCTATTACCCACAACAAGCCATCACCTTTGCCCAGGTAAGTGAGACCCAGGAAGCAAGGATGGTCTTCATTCCTGCTTCTGTGCGCCTGGGAGCTCCACTGGCTTAGTTTATTTTGCAGTTCTTATTACACCAAACTGAGAATTATTTCTTCGCCAACTTAAAATTTGTGTCTCCTCACTGTTTACCTCAGTAGCAGCCTTCCTTCCAGTAATGTCAATCTTCAGAGAACGCATCCTAATTTGAATAGTAATCCAGGAAAATTTAAGATACCATTTGTATACTTATGCAGAAGTCTAAAGACTCAGTGTCTCAGTCTGATAATTACAGGCCACTTTCAGCCTGCTTTTCCTGGCATTGTTGGCACCGACTGCGCTCTGGCCTCCGTGCTCTTCCCTGGTATTGCTGCCCTACTCACTTTCCCAATGGCAACATGAAGTGCCCTATTTGCGGTTCTCAATTATTTACTGTCTTTTTTCTTGCCCTTCAGACCTCAATTTGATGATATCGTATCAAGTAGATAATAGTTGACTGAAAACTTGGGTAAAGATAGATCACAGGTTCTCCAGGCATGACCTTAGGATCAGTAACATCAGCATCTCCTGGGGACTTGTCAGAGATGCAAATTCTCAGGTCTCATCCCAGACTAATTGAACCTGGCGGTGTAAGGGTGTGGATTAGCTATTTCCGTTTTAGCAGGGCTTCCAGGCGATTCACATGCCAAGATATTTGAGAGCCACTGATTTACACAGACAAGCTTTAGATGCTGGTTTGGAGTCAGTGGTACTGTAAACACATAATTCATGGAAGACAGGCTTTAGGTTTTGAGGTCCCTAACAGCTTAGGGACATAGGGACCTACTGGCCAGAACTTCGATATGACATGGAAATGCTGTCCTAGGAAGAGACAGCGGGTATAGTTCTCAGAATCAGGCCAACTTGACACTGGGCCCTTGGATTCTTCATGACAGACGTTCCAGTTCCCAGACAGGGCTGCAGTTGTAGTTGGGAATCTAATGGCCACATCAGTGGGAAATCGATGGGTTTCGTTCTGGAAGTAGAAAGTTAATGTTCCTGTCCCTGCTCTTGCTCCAGCTCAGGAAGAAGGAATAATGTCTGCCTTGCCAAGATAAAAGATAAAAGCTAGACATCATTTAGTCTCTTGCAGTTTGAGAAGTAGCTGGTAGGCAGGGGCTCACTGCTGGTCGGGAAGCAGCTGTGGTTGTCCTCGGAGAGAGGCACTTGTTTTACAGCCTCTGTGCCTCAGCATTTGTTGCAGAACATTTTCTGTATTCACCCCCAAGGGAGTAGGATGTGATGAAGAGGATCTGGACGTGGGTAGTGGTGGTGGAGCAGTAAGGATAGCCTCACCGCCCCACCACCCCTGAGCTATACTCCTAAACAGTGCAGGCGATAAACTTTGTGCTGCATATCGTTTCCTCTTTTTAATTTTACTATTAAAAGTCATGTTCCACATATTTTACAAGAATACCAAGCCAGAAGAGCAGCAACTTTGAAAGCGATTCTCCGATCTTGTATCATGTTGTTTAATTTCTTTTTTACAGTTTCAGTTTTCTTTTTTGAGAAACCTCAAACTTGGATAGACCACTTAGCCACTTAAATCCTGCTCTGTTCTGTAGTTTGTAGCTAAAAATAACATCCCGTAGATTGGGGCCGGGAAGCAGTAGCTCAGTGGTAGAGCACTTGTCCAGCATATGTAAGATTCCATGGCCAAACCACAAAAAAGGAAAGAAAATACCCTCCTATGGTGAATGTTATTTTCCTTTCAGAAATGTGAAACACCAACAACAGCAGTGTCATATATGGTAAATGCTCACCATATCTAACAAGGGTCCGGATTGTTAGCATACCATACATTTTAAGAGCAGTATGTTCAGCTGAGGAATGTGACATGCAGAAATCAGCATGTTACAGAGCCTACTCTTTTGGGACTTTAGACAGGTCACTTGGCCTTTGAGTGTGTCCTTACGGTCTTTCTGTCCTTACTGTTCTGTAAGGTAGGGATAACTCATGTGAAAGTGTTTTTTTAACAGCACTATGCAAAGAATAATTACAAAAATCAAGAAGAGAATTTTATTTTTTTTCCTCATGGTTTTTTTTTTTATATTTAAAAAATTTCCATCTCCTTCCCTCCTCCTCCCCTCTCCCTCCCCTCCTCCTCCCCCTTCCCTCCCCTCCTTCTCCCCCTTCCCTCCCCTCCCCTCCACCCATACCTCCCCTCCCTCCCTCTCAAGGCCAAGGAGCCATCAGGGTTCCCCACTCTATGCTAAGACCAAGGTCCTCCCAACTCCCCCCAGGTCCAGGAAGGTGATCGACCAAGCTGAGAAGGCTCCCACAGAGCCCGTCCATGAAGAACAATCAGAGCCCAGAGCCATTGTCCTTTGCTTCTCAGTCAGCCCCCGCTGTTGGCCACATTCAGAGAGACGGGTTTGGTCGCATGATCCATCAGTCCCATTCCAACTGGAGTTGGTGATCTCCCATTAGTTCTGTCCCACCGTCTCCATGAGTGAACGCACCCCTCTCGTTCCTGACTTTCTCCCTCATGTTCTCGCTCCTTCTGCTCCTCATCAGGACCTTGGGAGCTCAGTCCAGTGCTCCAATGTGGGGCTCAGTCACCTTCCCCATCTGTCGCCAGCTGGAGGTTCCCTCACGGTCCTGACTTTCTTTCTCATGTTCTCTCTCCTTCTGCTCCTCATCAGGACCTTGGGAGCTCAGTCCGGTGCTCCAATGTGGGGCTCTGTCATTTTCTTCATCTGTCGTCAGGTGGAGGTTCTATGGTGATATGCAAGAAATTCATCAGTATGGCTATAGGAACTGGCCTTTTCAGGCTCCCTCTCCTCAGCTGCCCAAGGAACTAACTGGGGGCGTCTCCCTGGAAACCTGGGAACCCCTCTAGGGTCAAGTCTCTTGACAACCCTCAGGTAGCTCCTTAAATTAAGATATATGCTTCCCTGCTCCCATATCCACCCTTCCTATATCCCAAGCACCCCATTCCTCCGAGCTCCCCCCATTCTCCCCTTCACACTTTTCTCTCCCCATCTTCCCTTGGCCCAGTCTCGCCCAACCCTCAAGTTCCCAATTTTGCCTGGCGATCGTGTCTACTTCCAATATCCAGGAGGATTACTATATCTTTTTTTAGGAGTTCACCTTCTTATTATCTTCTCAAGGATACCAAATTTATAGGCTCGATGTCCTTTAATTATGGCTAGAAACCGAATATGAGTGAGTACATCCCATGTTCATCTTTATGGGTCTGGGTTACCTCACTCAGAATAGTGTTTTCTATTTCCATCCATTTGCCTGCAAAATTCAAGATGTCATTGTTTTTTACCGCTGAGTAGTATTCTAGCATGTATATATTCCACAGTTTCTTCATCCATTAAGAAGAGAATTTTAAATGGAGGCATACACCTTTAATATGAGCACTCGGGAGGCAGAGGCAAGCAGCTCTCTTAGTTTAAGGTCAGCCTGGTCTACAATGTGAGTTCCAGGATAGTCAGGACTGTTACACAGAGAAACCATGTCTCCTCTAAAACCAAATAAAAAAAATGTTAGGGCTAGATAGATGGCCCCACGGTGGAGAGCTGTCACTGCTCATCCAGAAGAAGTGTTTGATTCCCAGCACCCACATAGGCAGCTCACAGCCAGTCGAAGAGATCTGAGGCTCTCTTTTGGTCTCCAAGTGTAGCTGCGTACGCTTGACAGACACACATATGCCTGTGTGCACTTGAGCATACACACCAAATAAAAACACTTTTGAAGTATTATCATAGAATGGATCAATCAGCATTCTTTGTTATAAGTAGAACCAATGAATAAATTATTAGAAACATTTTTTGAAGACCCAATACTTGGAAAAAATTTCCAGGAGAGTTGGCTCCGTGGTTAAGAGCTCTTGTTCTTTTTGCAGAGGGCCCAGGTTTCCTAGTGTCCTCAGGGCAGCTCACAACTGTTTGTAGTTCCTGTCCCAGATGCTCTGCTGCCCTCTTCTGACCTCCTCTGACCTCCACAGGCACCAGACACGTGTGGTATGCTACGTACATGCAGGGAAAACACTGCAGCACACACAAATTCTAGTAATTCAAGTCAGCTAGCCAAAGATAGGCAAAATCATTTTAAGGTCATGACCTCTTTCAGGTCCAGGCCTCATCGGATGTTGGAAGGATGATTATGGATCATGCTACCTACAAAATCCCTATATTAATTAAAAGACTTCGTCATGACTGTGCCTGGGAAAATTGGACATATCTTTATTGGAGTCACATATTTTACAACTTAAGTCATTAAAATGAATGAATGATTTTTTTCACTTTACCTTGACTTGATTGATTGTACTATACCAGACTGGGTACTAGATGGGTTAGGTGATTGTTTCTTCTTCTCTATGAGTTTAGGAATTCCCCATCTCATCAGTGGTCTCCTACGTTTCGTTTAGTTTAGAAGATAGACCTTTTGGGAGCTGGGATGTAGGTATCAGTAACATGTATAATGCCCCAGGTTTGATCATTAGCACCAGTAATAAAAGATGTATACTTATAATTTATAGCAAGTCATTTTAAGAGATAACTAAATGTAACCAGACTGTTTCTTCTTGCCTTTTCCCCTTAACTTTGGTTTTTCATTTTATTTTTATCTTTTACTTGTTTCTGTTTTATAATGTTTTGCCTTTGAGACAGGATTTCACTGTGGTATTCAGGCTGGCCTTGAATTTGCACTAATCTACCTGTCTCAGCCTCCTGGGTGCTGAGATTATAGGTGTGAGCCACCATACTGAGGTAGGAGTGTGTTTTCTTCTTCTTTTGTGGTACTAGAGAATGAAGCTGGGATGTTTCTTGGGCACATGCTCTACCATTGAACTGTATCCCCGGCATGTTATGCAGGTCTAATGGACGTGTCTCAAGACTTCCTGTAGTAGCTACACACACACACACACACACACACACACACACACACACACACACAGTGGTCAAATGTAGTATTTTTGGAAACAGGCCAAAAGAAATTCTCTTGTTTATCATTCACAAATGAAATGTTCATCAGTCTTTTCTATTTGTGTTTCAAGGTCAGCGGGGAGAAGTTATATGACTGGGGATTACAAGGCTACATAATTGCTGAAGATTTGTGGAAGCAACATTTTCAGAAGGTGAGAGACATTTCATTATTTTCCCTTTGGTTTATATATGTGATTCTTCTAAAGTTTTGTAAAATACTTAAACGACCTTATTCCATTAATTGTTTCTTTTGTTGGCTTTTAGTCTCCTACTCAGATTTTCAAGTGTTAATTTCTGGAGAGTAGTAGAATGCCTGAGTATTTGGTTATTATTAATAGGTGAAAAATAGTGACTAAAATGCATTCCAGTGTAGCTTAGACTGGAATTTCTATTCTGTTCTATATATAGTTTCTTCAGAGTGTAGCATATTGTATAAAGGTTGTAACATAAATGGATTCAAGGCCAGTGAGATGGCTCAGTGGGTAGAGGTGCTACCTGCCAGATGACCTGGGTTTGATCCTGGGAACCTCACATGGTGGAAAGAGAAAACTCATGCCCACAAGTCCACTCACTCACACACATGTAAATAAATGTGATTAAAAATACTTGGGGCTGGAGAGGTGGCTCAGTAGTTAAGAGCACTGGCTGCTCTTCTAGGTGCCCTGGGTTAGATTTCTATCACCCACATGGTGGGTTTACAGCTGTCTGTCACTCCATTCCTGGGGAATCTGCCTCTTCTGGCCTCCAAAGGCACCAGGCACATACATGGTATGTATGCATATGTGCAAACAAAACATCTACACATATAAAGTAATTAAGTAATGTAAAAAGGCCTTGGGTTTGCCGGACAGTGGTAGCACTGTTAGTCCCAGCACTCTGGAGCAGAGGCAGGCAAATCTCTGTGAATTTGAGGTCAACTCTACAAAGCGAGTTCCAGGACAGCCAGGGCTGTTACACAGAGAAACCCTGTCTTTGAGAAAAAAAAGCCCTGGATTCAAGTGGAATATATTATGCTCTCAAGAAAAAAAATGCAGAATTGAGACATATACCTTCCCTGGTTTTATACTTCATCATAAGCTCTGTTCTTGTCTAGTATTATTTGTTCATCTCCCATCTGAGGCTCCAGTGTGTTGGGGAATAGCCTTAGGCCACACATTCTCTGTGCTATCTGGTGGATGAGTAGCAGAGAGAGCAAGTTGTGCCATCATAAGGATGTGCCACTTTTCACGTCTCCCAGTGGCCTGCAGTAATGGTCTCTTTTTTGTGATAGAGTACAGAACAAGGTGTAGTGCCTCTTGTATGTGCAGAGACCCAGCTAAAGGCAAACCGGGGTTCTTATGTTAACAGACTTTCTGCAGATAGATCAAAGAAAGTTCATTTTGGCTCCAATTATTTCAAAAGAAAATACTCAAAATATATAAGTAGAAGGTAACAGGGACAAATATGATCAAGGTAAATTAAATACATGCATGAAAATGTCATAGTGAAGCCCATTATTTTGTACCATTACTATACACCCATCAAAATGTCTTTAAATAAATTCATTAGAGTGTGGCTTAGTAGCAAAAAGGGAAAAGTAAACTGTGAGCTTAGCATGCACAAGGCCCCAGTACCACAAACACACTTACATATGTGTGTGTGTGTGTGTGTGTGTGTGTGTGTGTATAGCATTACAGGAGTAGCATTACAGAGTAAGTTATAAGCCTTCCTCATTATATACATAAATATCCCTTTCAGTGCAGTCTTAATATGTGTATGAATGTTTTGCTTGCATGTATGTCTATATCTCATGTGTGTGCGGTCAGAAGAGGGTGTTGGATTCCTGGTACTTCAGTTACAAATGGTTTGTGTTTCTTTTTTCTATAAGTGCAGTTTCAAGCTGGAGAGATGGCTCAGAGGTTGAGTACTGGCTATTATTCTTCCAAAGGTCCTGAGTTCAATTCCCAGCCACCACAGCCATCTGTAATGAGATCTTGCGCCCTCTTCTGACCTGCAGGAGTACATGCATATAAAACACTGTATTCATAATAAATAAATTTTAAAAAGTAGTGAAGTATAGTTTCAAATCCAACAGTAAAGCCACACATCTACCCACCTTCAAAACTAGGAAGTTACCAAGGCCCCTCCTCTCTCCCAGAGGGAATCACTAACTGAAATGTGTTTCTTTAATCCTTGTTTTTCTTTAAACTTTTATATTTTATTTAACCATGTATGTATATATTATAAAACACTGTGGTTCTTCCATGTTCTTTTTTGTTTGTTTTAGCCATGGTCTCATGTTGTCCTGACTAACCTTGAATTCACTATATAGATGGGCATGACTTTCAACTCCCAAACCTCTTCCCTTAGTCTTTTGAGTTCTAGGATTAGAAGTGTGGGCCCTCACATCCAGTTCAGCTTTTGTAATTTTCCTTTATCTTGGCTTATAAATATACCACACATAAACATATAAACTATCTCAGTTGAGGCTTCTTTGTATTTTTCCTTTAATATTATGATTATAAGCAATATAAGGCAGTAGCTTATTTATTTTTACTTCTGTAGACTATAATTTTGTGTGGAAAATATATCCATTGATGGCTAATTGGGTAGTTTTCAGCATACTGTTGGCAGTATACAGAACTATGGGAGTTTTTTTTTTTTTATTTGTTTTGTTTTTGATTTTGACTTGCTTTGTAGACCAGGTTGGCCTTCTTGAATTCAAGAGAACTGCTTGCTTCTACCTCCTGAGTGCTGGGATTAAAGAAGTGTGCCACCACATCTAACTCTGAGTTGGGGGAAGGGGGGGGAAGGGGGGGAGGGAGGGAGGGAGAGAGGGAGAGAGAGAGAGGGAGAGAGAGAGAGAGAGAGAGAGAGAGAGAGAGAGAGAGAGAGAGAGAGAGAGAGAGAGAGAGAGAATATATTTATCAGTGTCTATTTTGGAAGAGGTTTTTTTTTCTCTATATGTAACTCTGACTGTATAGAACAGGCTGACCTCAGAGTTACAAAGATCCATCTGTCTGTCTTTCCCGAATTTGATACTAAAGGCATGAGCCACCATGCCCAGCTGGAAAAGCTTTAAGCCTACAGGACAGTTGTAAAACCAGCACTGTTCACTTAGATTCACCCATTAGCATCTGCTATTTTGTCTTACCATCTTTTAATATATGCATTTTGATCATGTACACACATATGTATATTCTTCTATGGAGCCATTAGAAAGTTCTAAATATTCATTGCACTCTCCATACATCATCTATAATTCAATATGTATTTCCAAAGAACATGTAGGTTCATTTATATGAACAGCAATGGTATCATCATACCCAGGAAAGTTCTTTCATTGTTGATAGTAATATTATTTAATATATATTCCACACTCAAGATTTCTCTAGTTTCCCCCACTATAAACTTTTACAGCTGTGCATTATTAAAAGGCAAATACTTGTTGACTATGGCCTAAGATGAAATAGATCAGTCAGCTTTCCACTTAACCCTCTGGGTAGGTAGCTGCTGATGAGGCACAGCCTTCCCCACCTCTTAAATCAGCTGCTGTCCTGGATTTTATTGTGATAGCTTTCTCATTTGTTTGTGAGACAGGCTCTTACTGTGTAACTCAGGTGGCCCCCAATTTTTGGTGATCTTCCTACCTCTGCCTCACCAGTGCTGGGCTTAGAGGCGTGAGTCACCATATATGTATATACAGCGACCATATATGCATACACAGCGACCTTTCTTCATGGCTTCAGCACTTTAGTACTTAGTCTGTCACTTTAGGGTTCTCTCTCTCTCTCTCTCTCTCTCTCTCTCTCTCTCTCTCTCTCTCTCTGTGTGTGTGTGTGCGCGCGCGCCTGCCTCCTTCCCTTACTGTGTCTCTCCCCAAAATGTTGCTATGTAACCCTCTCAGACTAGAACTCACTCACTCTGTAGACCAGATTGGCCTTGAACTCAAAAGATGTGCCTACCTCTGCCTGGTGAGTGCTAGGATTAAAGGTGCGCACCACCATGCCAAGTTTTTATGACTTCTAGTTACCTTGGGTGAGCTAATCCAGAGGCTGCTTCCTATTTGACCATTTGAAAGCTCTATTTAGGCACAGAAGTCTGGTTTGTTTTGTTTTGGTAAGGAGAGTCTCACTGTGTACTTCAGACTGACTTTGAAGTTAGGCTCTCCTGCTTCATTCTTAGAAGTGCTGGGATTCCAGGTGCACATCAGCAAACATGGCTGCTGTCTTTTACTGATAGCCAGAAATTCTTTATACAGTTGATTTACTGATCTCCAGAATTCTTTTACTTTAGAAACTTAATTAGAACATGAGTATTCTAAAACCTTTTCAGAATCATGCCAACCTCAGATCTTTTTTTTAAAGATTTATTTATTATATATAGTGTTCTGTCTGCATGTATGCCTGCAGGCCAGAAGAAGGCGCCAGATAAAGATTTATTTTTTTATGTATACCGTGTTCTGTCTGCATGTGTGCTTGCAGGCCAGAAGAGGGCACCAGATCTCATTAGAGATATTTGTGAGCCAGCCTGCAGATATTGGGGATTGAACTCAGGACCTCTGAGCCATCTCTCCAGCCCCCAAATAGCTCTTTTTTAAAGACATGGCCTTCTTTTGTAATCTGGGCTAGGCTGGAACATGTGGCTGTCTTTGTGTTTGCTGGGAGGATTACATGCACGCCTACCATAGGCAGCTTTGCAGAGTTCAAGTTCTCTTAGAATTAGCTAAACACAGCTGTCTCCCAGTAAATGGCAGATTTTTTTCTTTTTACTAGGTTTTTAAAATCTGCAAAAAGTTACTTTCAAATGACTGTTAAAAGCCAAAAATAATTATTTAAAGGTCAGAAAAACACAGAAATACAAACTTTTCTCAACATGAGAACTGGGTAGAACCTCTCATGCTGAGCTTTTAATAGTTTGAGTCTGGCCTTTGCTGGCTCAACAGGAAAATGCAAGAGAAACAGCAGCCGCCACCCTAAGTAAACATTGTGCACTTTCTAGATTTCTTAGCTCTTTAAACACAAGTTTAGTTGAGAGTAACTTACGTGATCATTGAAGATTTGCCTTTGAGTATACAAGAGGAGGGTCTATGATGTTCAGTGATTAATGGTGTGTCAGAGGCTGGAGGCCGTGAACCAGACCAGTTGCAATGAACATTTTTGGGCAGGGCTGATTGTGCCACACTGACACTCCCAGTGCCAGCGGACTGAATGAAGAGGTGTTGGGGAGGCAGGAAAATGGGAGAGGAGCAAGGTGGTTTTTTTGTTTATTTTGTATTTTCAGTCGTGGATTTTGGGAATCAAAGTCACAAATTCCTGTCTAGTTCTAGAACTCACAGATTTTAGGAGGATGCAAAGCTTCTAATATTTGGCTGGCCATATTAGTTACTTATTACTGAGATTGAGTACCTGATAAGGGGACCTTAAGAGAGGGAGAGCATATTTGGGGTCTTGATATGAAGGCACAGTACTCATGGCTGGAAAGGCATGGTGATGGCATGGCTCTTGCTGTGACTCTTATTTCCTCACATCTTAACAGAAGAGTGCAAGGAATGTTGGCGCTCCACTCGCTTTCCTGTATGTTTAGTCTGCGACCAGAGACCGTGACCATGGCTAACTACTGGGTCTGCCATAAAGTAATGTGGCTTCCCACCTAATTAATTTTATTTACATCTCAATTAACTTACTACTTGTCAAGTATATCTCATGATATTCTTCAGACACATTCTATCCGTACCTGCCAATCTCTCAACCTCAAAAACTAAGGTGCCAAATTTTCAAGATTTTCAAAAATAATCCAGATGAAGAAAATAAGCAGGCAAAGCATTCCATTCTACTGATTGAAAAAAACATTTTTTTTCTGTTGCTAAGAACATGGCCTTGTTCAGATCTATAACACTTATAATAATACAAATCAGAACCAATATCTCACTAAAAAAAAATTGGACCTACCTACCCATGACCACGTTACAAATTAAGAGTTCTTTTGAAGCAGCACCATGATCTCAAAGGAAACAACATTCTCACTTCAAAAAGCAGTTTGTGATTTAAGAACAAGCAAAAAAGTCTATTGTATTTTCAGAACAAGTTTTCTTTAAAAAATATTTTCCTTATAATGTGATTTTAATGCATATTTGTCTTTCAATGTATTATTATCATGTCAATGAACACAAATAACAATTTATGTTAGCAAAACTGAAGTGGTTTCTGAAAAACTCGAAACATGGAAACCTTGGTTTCTAATTCTGATGCACTGCTATGTCAAGGTGGATTGTCGGTGTGGTGGTTAATCTTCATTGTCATTTTAATTGAATTTGGAATCAGACACAGAGTTGTTTCTGTAAAAGTGTTGCCAGAGAGGTTAAACTGAGGCAGGAAGCCTCAGTTACTTTCATAACTTTCTGTTTATATCTTTGTTTTGGAGTTTTTGAGACAGGGTTTCTCTGTGTAACAGCCCTGACTGTCCTTAATGAATCGCCCCCTCCTCCCCCAGACACTGTGTGTAGACCAGACTGGCTGTAAGCTCCCAGGCTTCCTTCCTCTGCCTTCCGAGTGTTTAGATGAGCTTAGATGATAGGTCTGCAGCGCTAGACCCCTAAGTTCTCTCCTATTCCATTTGTTCATGCAACAAATATTTGAATGCGGTGTGCACACATCTGGACACACACATGTGGGATGGGGGTGGGGAGTGATTGTGCAGGGAGGGTTTAGCACTAATAATAGGTCCTTTAGAATTCCATCGGGCCAGCTTCTGTATTTTGTGTTGAATCACCAGGCAGTGCATATATGGTCTTGTTCCCCAGAACTCGTCTACAAAGTGATATGGTGTGTAGATGGGTGCCCATGTTATCATCAAAACTAGGATGCTCCTGTGAATGAGAAAGAACAGTGTTCATTATGCTGGTATGATGGGCATAAAGCAGCACATAGAGAACTATTCTAAACCACTCGAGCAGACTTTAGAATTGCCCAGAAGCTGTGCTGTGCACTGACAGTCGGTCACATGTTCTTGCTTTCACACCCCCCCTTCACCCATTAGTGCTGATGAGAGAGAGAGAGGGCCACCAGGGACACCTGCACCAAGTCTAGTCTCCCGAAGCACAGCATCACAGCCTGTCCAGTTGCAACCCAGAGTTGTTCAGACTGCCAGTTCATGAGTTTTGACCTTTGATATCCAAGCAGGTCTTATTAATAGGATTTCAGAATCTAAGTCATAAAAACATACAGAAAAGGAAAGCCTGGACTTAAACACATGAATTTTCTCCACTAGAACCTTTTCTACATGTCTTCCCATGGATATGACCTAATTAATTATATGTTTCCCAAGGATAGGCAGAATGGTCGTGGCTCAATTTAAAGCTCTTTGGGAGTGTACGTTTAATGAATTGACCCTTGTGGATAATGCAAGAAGCTTTCTTAACGTCTGTAGTAATAAATCCAACTTTTAAGAAATGAATCTTTTGAATATTGATTTGATTTTGCTTTTATGGAATCAACTGTTTGGCTGGATCTATAGAATAAGAATTCCTATAGCCTTTTCTTCTATTCCATGTGCCTAAGCTACTTTCCCAACAGGACACTGAAGGAAACGGACTAAATAGCTTCAGTCTCCTGAGAAATGGGTCACCTGTATTATATCTTCCTTTAACACGTCTCACTGCAGCCCTAGTTGATAATTCGGGGTCTCAAGCCCTTCTTTGACACCCCACCTCAGACCTTCAACAAAATGGTTTGACCACCTTACAAGGAAATAATAATATTTCATGTTTATGTTCAGCCAAATACTGAAGACACCTTCACATATTTCACTATCTCTTTTCAAGTTGCATTAAAGCTTTCCATTTTCTTTTACAAGCCAGGAAATGTGAAGAACTCACCTGGAAATAAATAGAAAACTCCATGTTCTGCCCATTTTAATCAGGTAAAGAGTAAAACAAAGAAGCAAACAAAGACCTGGTTATTTTTAGCGTTCTTAGTGCTAGCTAAAATGATTTCTTGTTAATTAATTATAGCACTTTCACCTTGATGTGGAAACATAAGGGTCATATTTTATTCTGTCTTTAATTTCTGGCTTTAAATGCCGTGGCTTATTTAATTATGTTTGTGTTTCTTTTTGAGAAGTGCCAGAATTTTTTTTAGATAAACTAGAACCAGACAGAGGTTAGAAACTCAATGCAATTTCTTTTAGTCTTATTCAATTCACTATTACTTATATTTGCTTAATATTTACTTACCAAGCACCTGCTAAGTATAAAAGTATTAATTCTATTAGTATTTTGTGTATATGTTAAAATTATGTAATAGATCTTGTCATTTCCTGATAATTAGCAAATTATAAGGAATTAAAATTTAACCTAGGTGTTCAGCTACACGAAACTAGCTTAGTTATGATAGATCTATAAAGAGGATTATTATTGTTTCAATTATACTTAATTGCATGGGAGCATGTACAATTTTTTGTGGTACTGGGTTTGAACCTAAGGCGTCACACATGCTGGGCAAGCACTCTTTCTCTACTCCTGAGCTATACCCATAGCCCCTACGTTCCCTTTTATTTTCTAGACACTTTCCATAAAGTTGCCTGGACGGGGCTTGAATTTACGATCTTTAAGTCTCAGCTTCCTGTGTAGCTAGGATGACAGACCCAGAGCTACAATTATTAATTAGAGAAGAAAGGTGGTATATTTTGTTAGATCAAGAGGTATATAGAAAATTTAAGTGTGCATTTTTATTTGAACTTTATTTTTTCACATTTCCTGCCATGATATGAGTTTTCTTTTATGATCAGTTGTGTGTGTGGCTGGCACTGAGGTTGAACCCAAGGGTTCACACATGCCAGGCAAGCATTCTACCAGAGAGTCAAAAGTCAATCCATCTTAAAAATTTGTGTTATATTGTTGTACATCATAGTTTCTATTTAAAATGCCCCAAACTCTGCGTTTGAGGATTCTCTTTCTCAACTATCTCCATGTTCTTAGAGAGCCAGAGAGTCATATCACTTGGAATTTGAGAGGTCATGCAGTGCAACCCCCATCCCCAAGCAGAATCCTCTGTTGCTCTGCTCATCACCCCCTTTTATATACTTCCTTTGGTAGGAAACACCTCACAGGGCAGTTGATAGTTTAGGAAGCTGCTGCTTATAGTAAGTGAAAGATATTGTCTTGTGACTCCTACATAGTGGTCCTGATCCTGGTTGATGTGTCACAGAGAGCAAACCTAGTTCCCCTTTGACATTGATACTAATGCAAAGTCAGTAGTTCTCTGCTGTTAGACAAATAATTTAATAACTATCCCGAGCTCTTGTTAAAGGGCAGAGGCTCAGGCTCCACCCCAGAATCAGTATTTCTGTGGTTATGACGGCAGAAGGGAGACTAGAGAGTGAGCTTCCAGAGGGCCATACAAGTCCTTAGATACTTTATATAGAATGTGTTTGTATTTCTCTATAGAGATGAGATCTAACAAAGAAAAAGTCGGTAATAAGCCATTTCACTGTTCAGAGGGTTCTAGACCAGGGTTCAACTTACCCTATATACAACCTTGATTTTTTTTTAGAATTTTATTGGTGGTTTAGTTTTTAAAAGAGCAGTAGGGGGCTAGGTAGATGGCTTAGTCAGCAAAGTGCTTGCCATGTAAACATGACGACCTAAGATTGGATTCCCAGCACCCACATAAACAGCTAGGTGTGGTGGCATGTTCCTGTGGTCCCAGCACTGGAGAGGTGGAGACAGATTGATTCCTGGAGCATGACGGCTGGAATCTAGCCGATTCAGTGAGCTCCAGGTTCACTGAGAGAGCCTGTCTCAAAAATAAGGTATACAGTGTTGAGAAAGATCCCCAATGTCAACCCTTGGTCACCAGGTACATGTGCACCTGCATACACATGCATACACATACACACACACACACACACACACACACATACACACACATACTATGCACACATAAAATAAAATTACAGTATATGTTGGTTGTAGCTATTGTTTTGGAAGCTAGTGATGGAACCTAGGACTTTATACATGGCAGACAAGCACTCTATCTCTGAGTATACCCCAGCCCCAGATAAAAATTTTAAAAGCTTCCTGGTCATTATTCCTTTCCCAGAGATAGTTTCTGCTCATAATTTGGTACACTATAGACATTTAAGTATGCATGGATTTAAGTAGATAATACACATTTGTATGCTTTTGTTTTTTTGACTACAAATACACAAAAAACTCCAAAAAGGTATGTATAATTTTATTATCATACCAAAAGAAACTAACAGTAATTCCTTAATACCCTCTAATATCTAGTTAGTGTATAGATTTTCCTGTTTGTGTCAGTAATAACTTTGATGTTGTTATTTTGAGATACATTATGTAGTTGAGGACTTGTGATCCTTCTGCCTCAGCCCTCTGAGTGCTGGGGATACAGCCTTGTTCAGCCATACTGGCCTTTCAGTAACAATTTTATAGTTGGTTTATTTGAACCAGGACTCAAATATTATCTGTCCTTCATATTTTAGTGAATAAATCTCTTATTTGTTTAAATGTAATAGTTTCTTGTTCCTCATTTATTCATTGAAAAACTTGGCTTTTTTGATCTTAAAATTGCCATGTTCAAATGGTGGCTAAATATATCCATTTAGTGCCAACTCTCCTTTTCTCTTCATTTCTTTCTTTTCTTCTTTTTCCATGTAACAACAGTTGGATCTGAAAGCTTGATTAGATTTAGGCTTCATTTTTTTTTGTTACTATATCTCATAGACAGCACCATGCTTAGGTGTGTTAAATAAGGAATTTGCTTCTTCAACTGGGTTTATTGTGTATATTGTCTATCAATATTTGTAGGCCTACTTTGCCCCTTCTTTATTCACATAGTTCCTGGTCTATGCTTTGCCAGAGCTTACTTAATCCTTGTTAATATAGGTTGCTTCCAGAATTTAACAAAACATTAAATCAGTTAAATTCTTAGTATGTCACTAAAAGGTGGATAAACGGAGAGAGACCAATTAGCTAGTTGTTTGCATGTTTAAGAAATTTTGATTTTACATTAAAAGCTCAAGTGAATAAATCTCTTATTTGTCTTTTAAATGTAATAGTTTCTTGTTCCTCATTTATTCACTGAAAAACTTGGCTTTTTTGATCTTAAATTTGCCATGTTCAAATGGTGGCTAAATATATCCATTTAGTGCCAACTCTCCTTTTCTCTTCATTTCTTTCTTTTCTTCTTTTCCCATGTAACAACAGTTGGATCTGAAAGCTTGATCAGATTTAGGCTTCATTTTTTTGTTACTATATCTCATAGACAGCACCATGCTTAGGTGTGTTAAATAAGGAATTTGCTTCTTCAGTCATTGGCTTCTCAGATGTTGGGCTATATACTCAGTGCTAGAGTGCCTGCTTAATGTGTGTCAGGCCCCAGGTTCAATCCCCAGCACATAAAAGATTTATAAACTTCTAGAGCTGTGCAGGCTCATCATATATGAAGGAAAAGACAGTCTGGAGGAGATTAAGCTTGGCTTTGGTGTGCATTTGTGTGTGTTTTATCCCTGGAAGGAAGGATGTGAGGTAAAGGAAAGTGTGAGGAAAGGCATCCAATTGTCTGAGGATGATGGGATTGTACTCTCCTTCAGTGATACATGGAAGTATATCCTAGTCCTCAGAGGGCAAGAGGTGCATGGTATTTGCTGTGCCATTTAGGCATGTACTTGGCATCATCCATATACCTCAGTATGCTTGGGTACTCAGCCAGTTGAAAGTCTGGATATAGTATGAATGGAGCACAATCTGAGTTTTGGTTCACTCCTGTGCAAAATGAGACTAGGTACTGTGTTTTCTAGCTCATTCTTTTTATGGTGATGAAATAGTATTGTAAAAAAATTATACTGTTTATTAATTTAAACCTAAATACATTTCAAAATGCATAATTTTAGGGTGATTTTTGTTTTCCTGGGTACAGTTAACTTACATTTTTCTTTCTTTTAGTTATAGGTAAACATTGGAAACTCCAGACGGTAAATCAGTATTTCTACAGACAAATGGCAGAGAGTCAGTATTGGATATAGTAAACTGGCTTTCTTCAGGAAAAACAACACTAAGCCTCTTTGCTATCTTGGGTGATGCCATATTACAGGCCAACTAATCAGCAATCCTTCACATGGAAATAATGTACAAGCCTTAGAACTCCTCATTCTTATATCACTATTTATGTACGTAATTAAAATCCAGATTCAAACAGAGCTGGCCTGCTTTCTTTACTGATATGAATAACAGCTTAAGTGAGCATTTCCAGTGCTGTATCTGTATGGTTTATGTGTACACATGGTTAGCGTGCGAGGCTCATTCCTCTGTGTGTGTCTCTGTGTGTATCTGTTTGTCTGCATGCACACACATGCAGTGTATGGAGGATGTGTGTGAGCATGAGCATGTGTGCTAAAGGTAGTGTTTTTACTCTCTTTTTAAGGGTTGGCTTTTATTTGCCTCACTTTGAGATTTTGGTTTTTGCTTATTTTTGAGATTTATTTTAATTACACCATTTCCTGCTTCCCTTTGTTCCCTTCAAACATTCACATATACCCCTCCATTATCTTTTTTACATCCTTGGTGTCTTTTGCCATTAATTGTTATTGCATGCATATATATGTATACACACACACACATATATATACATATTTACGCACATACGTATACATTCCTAACTATAACCTCTTCAGTCCATATAATGTTACTTGTATTATGTTTTCAGGGCTGACTGGCACTGGATAACCAACTAGTGTGCTCTTCCCTGACAATATTTACTCTTTAGGGCCGCACCAGTTGGCAGTCAGCAGACTGGACCCTACAACCCAGAAATGAGGAGGAGAACGTAGAGGTGATGCTTCAGAAATCAGCAGAAGGAACCAGATTCCTAACTGCGGTGGTTTGAATGAGAGTGGCCCCCATAGGCTCATATGTTTAAATGCTTGGTCCACAGTCAATGGGACTGTTTGGGAAACATTAGGAGGTGTGGCTTTTTGCTGGAGGAGGTATTTCACTAGGGGTGGGCTTTGCAGTTTCAAAAGCCTATGCCAGGTCCAGTCTTATTCACCCTCTGTCTATGGATCAGGATGTAAAGCTCTCAAGCACTGCTCTGGAGCCATGCCTGTCTGCTTCCTGCCAGGATGATCGTGGACTAACCCTCTGAAACTGTAAGCAAGCCCCTAGTTAAATGCTTTCTTTTGACGGGGTTGCCTTGGTTGTGGTGTCTCTTTACAGCAATAGAACAGTAACTCTGACACTGACACATTCATAACCAGTAACAATGACCCCGGTTGTCGTGGTTGCCTCCTAGTTTGTATAGGTCTTCCAGTTCTTGAATGCCTGGGAGAAAGAAATGCAGGATGAAGTAGCGCATGCTCTTAGCTGCTGGGGCGATGAAGATACTGCTGTGTACTGGCTCCCTGTCTGTGGCTTCCTCTCTCATGGTTCCTCTGCTCACAGCTCATGGAACTCTGAATTACCAAGGTGAGGAGGACCAACAGGAGCCTCTTTTGACTGGTCAACCAGCCCAGAAGGTTGGCACGTGTACCGCATGTGAAAATGAATGTAGAATTTCCAAATTTCATTAAGATTTGGAAACTAATCCTTTTGTATTCCTGTGCTGTCTGTTTAGTTGACCTTCTAGATTTGATAGCAACTGGAAAGACAGTAAACACACAAATAGGTGTGTACTTATTAAATTAATATTGGATACTTTTAATAGGGCCAAGTGACAGGAATAGTGCTGGTATTGTTACCTGATTAATGACGCTAGAAGAATTCTCCTGGCCACCCAGAAGCCATTTGTTTTCTTTTATGCTGAAGTACTTTTGTATTACTGGACCAGTACTCTGCGTGTATTTAAGCTTCGTCAGAATTACAGCTATGTTCTTGTTATTTTAGGCTTTCTTCATTCGGCTCATCTTTGTCACCTCTGCAGAGTAGAGTCCACGAGTTTCTTCACTGAGATTACTTGATTTACACCTCAGCTCACTCTGGAGATTATTAATCAATAATACCCAGCTTCTCCTAACTGAAAGGTATTGGCTTCCCATTGCTGTCTTCTTAGTCATGATTGAAAGCTTCTCTGTGGGGGGATAGGATTGAGTCTTACAGAGCTGTTCCATGTATAGTGCCACACAGAAGTTACTGCTCAACCATGATAGATCAGTTGCCTTTGGACTATTTTTTGATCATGGCTAGTGGACCAAAAGATCTTGTTTTTATTTTGTGCTGTTTTCTTCCTATATTTAACACATTTTTCATTGGACCCTGAACTGTTGGCAATATAAAATATATTTATTTGAAGGCTTTGGGTTGTGACTAATGCTAGATTGCATGCTTAGCGTGCATGAAACCCTTGGCTCAATCCCTGGCACAACAAACAAAACCAAAACCCATATTTGAATACATTGTATTTCTCTTTCCACTTACTTCCTTGGCATTTTCTTTACGTTAGCACGTGTGTTGTTTTTCAGTCCCATGTCATAAATTCTTTTTACTTTTCATGTGTGTGCATGTGTATAGCTTATGTGTATGCTTGTGTGGCGCTGGGGATTGAATCTAGAGCCTTTTCATGTGTGTGTTTTGATAGGTGTCGAGGTATAGTAACATACCACTATATGCTCATTTTTACACAGCTGCCAAGAGCAAACATGCTGGTGCATATGTGTGTACTGACATGTGGTTCTGAGGGAGGTCACATATCAGAACATATATATATATATATTCACATGTGTGCATTTTGAGCAGACACATATCTTGTAAATGTGTTTACATGCATGCCACTCTAAGCATGGTCACATATCATCATGCATGAGCATTTTATACCTGTGGAAGTTCTAATCCTGATCACATTGGCACATATGTGCATGTTGGCACACATGGCAATTCCAAGTATGGTCATATTTTGGCACATATGCACATTTTAACATGTATACAAAGTTCTGAGAGTGAGCACATGCTGGCACATATGCATGTGTTGACAGGTATGTAACTTCCAAAAGGCATCACATGGTGCTTATGTGCATGTTTCCACATGTGCAGTTCTGAGTGTGGTCACATGTCTGCAAATTTGTGTGTTTACAAGCATTAAGTTCCGAAACAAATCACATGCATGTGCTTACATTCACTTGTGTGTAGTTCCCAGTGTGGTACATATCAGCATATATGTGCATGCTCACATACATGCAAGTTACAAGTGTGGTCACATGTTGGTACATAATCATATGTTCACATGTGCATTTGCTGAATACGATCATGCCAGCATATATAATCATGTTCACATGTGTATACTTTTCCTAGCATAGTCACGTTTGTGATATATGTTTGTTTACCTGTGTACACTTCTATATATGGTCATATGTCAGTATTTATGTATATGTTCATGTAGTTTTCAAATATATTAGTGTGTATAAACATGTTCACTTGTGTGCAGTTGGGGTTTTTTTGTTCTGTTTGTTTGAGACAGGGTTTCTCTGTGTAGCTCTGGCTGTCCTGGATCTTGCTCTGTAGCCCATGCTGGCCTAGAACTTAGACATCTGCTTACTTCTGCCTCCTGAGTGCTGGGAATAAAAGTGTGTGCCACCACGCCCAGCCTGTTGTGTGCAGTTCTGGATAGTGGGAATATGTTGGGTCATATTGTGAGTGTTCACATGCAGGCAGTCCTAGGTGTTATGTATTACATGTTAACACATATGTGCTCTTCACACCTATACGCTTCCTGAGTACAGTAACATGCCAGTGCATATGATTGTGTCCACACAAGTGCAGTTCCCAAGCATGGCCATATGGTGGTGTATGTGCGTGGTCACACACTGGCAGTTCCTGAGCAAGGTCATATGTTGGCACATGGTATATTCACATGCATGAAAATTCCAAGTCCTGGCATATGTTGGTACATATGCATGTGGTCACTTGTATAGATCTGAACATGAGTGGTCATATATTGGTGCATATGTACGTGTTCACATGTGTACTATTCCTCATCATTGGAATAGGTTGCTGCATATGCAAATGTTCACATATGTGGAGTCCCAGGTATGGTCGCATGTTGGCGCATATGTAGTTTTCATATGTGTACAATTCCCAAGTGCAGTCACATATTGGTATATATGTGTATGCTCACCTACATGCAGTCCTATACAAGGCCATGTCAGTGAATGTATATAGTGTTCACATGTGTATTTCCTGACCATGTTTATATGTTAGCACATATGCACATGTTCAGATGTGTGCACTTCTTGGGTTTGCTGGCTAGTGTTTTTGTGTGTGTGTGTGTTTCTTTCAACTGGATGCGTGCTAGAGTTATTTGAGAGGAAGGAACCTCAATAGAGAAAATGCTCCCATAAGATTGGGCTGTAGTCATATCTGTAGTGCATTTTTTTAAGTTAGAGATTGATGAGGGAGTGTCCAACCAGTTGTGGGTGGTGTAGTCCCTGGACTGGTGGTCCTGGGTTCTATAAGAAAGCAGGCTGAGCAAGCCAGTAAGGAGCACTTCTTCATGGTGTCTGCATCAGCTCCTGTCTCCAGCTTCCTCCAGTTTGAGCTCCTGCCTTGGCTTTCCTCAAGGGATGGTGACTCAGGAGGTGTAAGTAACCAAATCAGCCCATTCCTCCCCAAGTGGCTTTTGGTCAAGGTGTTTTTTCTCAGCAGGAGAAAAACTAAGACACTAGACAGAGTTACATATTGGCATATATATGCATGTTCACGTGTATGTACTTTCCCGGTATGGTCACACATCAGTGCATCTATGTATGTTCACATATATGGTCATATGTCAGTGTTTATGTGTGTTTTCATGTGTATGCAATTCCTGACTTGTTATATGTCAATGCATAAGGACATGTTCATATGTGGGCAGTTCCTCAGCATGGTCACATGTCAGTACAGATGCATGTTTTCTCATGTTTACAGTTACTGAGCATGAACATATACAGACACATGCAGTTTCCAAGCATGATCATATGTGAGAATATTCTCATGTGTGCAGTTCCTGTTTGTGGTCATGTATATGAAGATGTGTATGTCACAAGGCATAAAGGTAAAATACATTAATGGTTTTTTATTCTTAACCCAATTTAAATTATTTGTTAAAGACTTGAGGCATAACATATACCTGCTTCTGCCTCCACTCCTGGCTTAAGCATTTCCTTTTTTAAATGTTTGTGAGGCATCAATAGTAGGGTAAAACGTCCAGAGCAGGATAAAGTTTGGCATTTATGACTTTATTATTATTTTAAATAAAAGCAGATAATTATTTTATATATCATTTTGATGTGACACATTAAGATTATCTGTAAACTCTTAAAATGTCTTGGTCAGTCTCAAAGTATTTTTTGTTTGTTTATTTTTGCTGCCACGTGGAAGAACGAACAAATCATATAAAATAACCATTTTCAGAAAGACATCCACAAGACCACCTGAGAACAATGTACAGCTATACCTTCCAGAAGCCAGGCCATTAGGATATCAGTGCCGGGTCGAAGGCTGGAGGGACGATGGAACTAAATGTGAGGAGGTACACCAATTTGTGCATTGAAAAAAAATTGTACAGTGCTGACCAGGAGTGGGAGGCTAGACAGCCATTTACTATGGGGAGCAGGCTGTGGGCAATGTGTGGGACATGAGGGGGAGCAGCCAAGAGGCTGGGCTGGCACCTCCTCCAGACAAACACACGTAAACATCAGGTGGGCTTGGCAGAGGCACACAGGACCCGTGCATGACATTCTATCAGCTAAGTGTAAACAGAAAGACCTACGCTACCCCTGAGGGCTCTGGGTCTCCCACCGCAGCTACCTCTCCCGCAGCAGATAGTCCTGATCAGGAGCAACACCCGCACACACATCCGGCAGGGCATAGAGCACACCCACGCCAGCCTGGTTGATATGGGATGCTCCCATCCCATCCCATCCCAGCCAACGGGCTCTTTGGCTTAGTGCCTCCAGAAACACCAGCAAGGGGCAGCCGCTGGGCAGCCACACTCTGCTCACCTGGCAGGCCCCAGCCGAACAGATCCTGAGAAAGCATAGCCAGTAGTGGGCCTGTCCCTGCCAGGCCCCCACAGAGGATCAGGCCACTGGAGCCTCCTGCAGTCACCACTTTGTGCCCACACACAAAGCCAGGAGCTTCCAAATCTTTTTTAAAGTGTTTTTTTTAATGACAATAAAAAATATGTTTAGGGTTTTCTCTTACGTAGGCTTGGTTAAGACATGGCTCTTGAAAAACTCATTTATTTGTTTTGAAAAAGGCAGTAGTTGTATAAATATTCTTAAAACCTTTTAAAAATTTTTAATATTTTTTAAATTGTATTTATATGCATATTCACATACAAAACATATCTAAAGGCACAGAGGTGAGTTATTCTCTTGATCTTTGGAATAAGGAGTTTAGTATTTCAAAGGAGGACAATTAATAGGTAAGAAACATATCCTAGAGTATGAGAAATCTTCTCTTAAAGTTAATTTTTACCCTCAATCAGTTGGGACCATGTTGTAGAACCAGAATTGAGATAAGGATCAAGGAGCTAACATCTTTATCAGAATTTTATGATTATGTATATCTTGTTTTTTTAAAACAATAAAAATTTAAAAACTCATTCTAATTGTTCCAAAGAAATGTTTAAGACCATTGGCCATCTCTGTAAATGTATTCCTTTGTATTTTTTCATTATTTTGTTCCTAAAATTTTAACTTTACTATAAGGCAAAATGAAGTTGAGCCAAGTTAATAACTTTAGTTTACATAAACACCTATTTTATTTTTGTTTTTATTTATTTTCTCTTACAATATATTCTTACCATTCCTCCCAGTCCTTCCCCCCACCTCCCTGCTCCCCAGATCCAGGTCTTGCGTCTTCCCTCAGAAAAGACTAGGCCTCCCAGGGACATCAACTGAACGTGGCACTAGAAGGTACAATAAAACCAGGCACAAACTCTCACATCAAAGCTGGGCAAGGCAACCCAGTAGGAGGAAAAGGATCCTGAGAGCAGACAGAAGAGTCAGAGACACCACCGCTCTACAAAACCACTAAGGTAGCAGCCATAACATTCTCAGAGGACCTAGCAAAGACCTGTGTAGGCTTTGCAATCTCTGTGAATCCCCATGACCTCTTCTTAGTTGTTTCTTTGGGCCATGTTCTCCTGGTGTCCTTGATCCCTCTGACACCCTCTACTTCTCCTCCCCATCTTCTGTGGTTTCTCGAACTTCAAGGGAGGGACCTTATGGAGATCTCTCATTTGGGCTCTCTATCTAATGTTTGACTGTGGGTCTCTGCATTTGCTCCCTTCAGCTGCTGGGTGAAGCTTCTCTGATGACAAGTGGACTACGAACCAATCTGATCTGTGAGTGGAGCAGAGTATCATTCGGAATCATTTCACTCATTTTTTTTGTCCAGTCACATTTGGGTACACTTACTTATAAACCAATCTTGTATTGAGTAAATTATGTTGAAAAAAATCACATTTAGATAGTGTATATATTTATAATCATACATAAGATTTTTATACCAAGATGTTAAACATTATTGTTTGTTGGGATTACACTTCTTTTTTCCTTTCCTGTCTCTGATCCAGTCCTTCCTTCATCTCTTCCCTCTCACCATAACTTCCAAAACTTTCTATAATTTTCTGCTACTATTGATGGTACACGGCCAATAAGTTCCTCAATTTCTGTGGGAGCTTTTTCCTACTGTGGTCCTTTGATGGCCTATGAGTATGAAACAGCTCTCTGGAGACCAAATGTTTTCATCTTCATGTTCCTTAATATTGAGAGATGGAATGAAAATCCTTGTTCCTTACTATCTCCTCCAAAATATTTTGTACACACATGTGTGCGCAAGCACACACACACTCAGGATCATGTACTTTACAGGATCATGTAAATTGGATATTCCTTTTTTCTATACTTGGGCCATCATATTCTGAGGTAGTCATTTAGTACTTTCACTTCATTTTCCATGTGTCTCTGTCTCTCAGTTTTACCCAAAAGGTAGATCCTAGTTTCATTTTTGTTTTTGTGAGAAAATACCCTGAGAAAACTGAGGCAGAGAAAGGGTGACTCAGCTCACAATTCTGGATTCCAGTCTAGCATGGCAGGCAAGTCACAGGGGCAGGAGCTTGGCACATCCAACGTGCTTGATTGCTTATGTTCAATTTGATTTTTCCACACTATACGGTTCAGGACTATCTGAAGTATATTGTAATCCATGTAAATTTCATAACACAGTGAGCTGGGCAATATACCAAGTTACAGGTGTAGGGAAATGTGTTACAGTTGTAGAGTTGGAGAGAGATCCTGACTTACCGGGAAGCCAGGCTATACTTAGAGCCACAATAGGACAGCTCAGCCCTGTAGGAAATGTGTCCTGACTATCTGGAAGCCAGGATACCTGAAGCTGGGGTGCAGTGGGGGATGGTCTCCCCGCAGGATATAGGGATCCTGCTCTTCTCCTGGAGAGCGGCTCTGCTCCCTTAAGGGAGCAACCTAGCAGAGCTGTCTGCTTCTTCTCCAGCCCAAGATGTTTCTTCTGCTAACACTCTGCTAAGGGAAGCCCCTGCCGTTGGTACTTTTTTCTGCCCGGCCTTGCTCAGCCCCCTTTAAGGAGTGTCCTAGCAAGGTTCTTCTATGCTACTCCACCTTGCTGAGGCCCCCTAGGGGGCATCTCAGCAAGGTTTTTCAGCTCAGTCCCCTAAGGGACATCCCAGCCAGGTTCTTCTAGTCTGTGCAGGCAAATGAAGGTTGTCAACCAAGACTCTTTGGAGAAAGATAATTTATTTGGGAAGGAGGAGTACAGGAGAGTGGCTCCTTCTGCCAGGGAGGGATAAATGGTGGCTTTTAACTGAAGGGGCAGAGAGGCTTATACAGGGCTTCTTAGGGGCACAGTTTTCCCAGGGAGAAGAGGAATTGGTTAGTTTTTCCCTGCTCAGGAATTGGTCAGTTTAGTTTGGTCAGGGGCAGAGATGGCTCTGACTTTATGGCCAAACTGTGTTTCTTTCACTGGTCCTTTTTAGCTTTTTGACTCTAACCTTAGGACCAGGGCACATTTCTTTCACTGACTCTGATTCTAGGGACAAAGTGTGTTTCTTGGACACTAGTGTCAGAGCCAGGGCACACGTCTTTAGTCCTGGGTTGAGGGATAAAGATGTTTCTCTCTCTGGCTCAGGTCTCAAATACAGGGTGTGTTTCTTTCTCTATCTCTGGGTTCAGAGTCAGGTGCTCAGTGATTGGTTGGTTTCCTGCCCCAGTTGTCCCTTTTACCCTAAAACAGGTCTGAAGACATGAGACACAGAGTGGTTAAATGAGTTTTTCTGTGTCATAGCCTAAAAGTAGCAAACCTGTACAATAAAATTATTTTAAAGCACAGAGCTGCAGTCCTTGTTCGGTGTTACTCGTCCTCTTTAAAATAGTCTCTTCTACTCATTTCATTCCATTGATTTCTTTTTACAGAAAGTGCCAGGAATGTGTTTAGATTCTTCCGTATCCAAATCTACCGTGTCCTCTTGGTCTAGGCCAATATTATCTCTGGCCTGGGTTGATCTAGTAACGTCTCTCATACTCCATGCATCAATCATTGCTGGTTTCATGCTTGTTGTAAATACTCCCATCTGCAAATAAATCATTTGAGAACAGTATCAGTACTTGATATCTTTCATCATGTTGTGTTCCTATGTATTTTAATACACATACATATTTTTAAAGCTGTACTGTATAGGACACATATGAAATAGCCAAGAGTTTCTACAAAGAGATCCACAGGTTATCATGGTAACCCAGAACACATTATTTTTATTTTTTTATTAAATCCTTCTCATTTTAATTGTTTGGAAAGGAAAATACTATACATTTTTCCCCACTCCCCTTCTACCCTCTGCCTTCCCACCTCCCTCCCCCTGTCCTTCATGCTCCCAATTTACTCAGGAGATCTTGTCTTTTTTTTCCCCTTCCTAGACAGATCCATGTATGTCTCTCTTAGGGTCCTCTTTGTTACCTAGGTTCTCTGGTTGTCTTTTGCTTTATGTCTATTTTCTAGTTATATTTGTCTTTCAGGGTCTGGGTTACCTCACTCAGGATGACTTTTTTCTAGTTCCATTTGCCTGCAAATTTCAAGATGTCATTGTTTTCAGAACACATTTTTAAAAGAACAGTTATCTATGCATCCCTAGATGCTGTGATAGTGGTACAGTGAACATGGGGCACTGGACATTTATCTGCAATATTGATTGCATTTCTTTCAATACATGCCCAGAAGTGGTATTGCTGGATCATAGGTTAGTTCTATTGTTCCTTTTGTAAAGAAACTTTATAGTGCTTTATATAATACTCCACCTACAAAACCTAACAGGGTGCATTGGTATTCCATACAATTAAGCATGCTCTGATACTGGCAGGGTAAGGCCTTTGTATGAAATCATAAGGAAAATAACTGCTCTCTAAAAGTCATCATGGATGTGGGAATGGCATTTAGCCTGGCAGGGTCAGGTGATAGGGATTATACTTTATCTTTTACTCTTTTTTCCAATCTTATTTTGTACTTATTTATGGGAGAGTGCATGCCACAGTTCATGCGTGGAAGTCAGAGAACAGCTTGTAGCAGTCATCTACTTCCGTCATGTGTGGCGTGGAGATTAAACGTGAATCATCAGGCTTGTCCACAAACATTTTCCCTGCTGAGCTGTCTCAAAGGGCCTCGGTTAGTCATTCCATAATGACATACAAACTGTCTTTTTCTTTTTTGTCTCTTGTTAATTCATGTGTGCTGATAAAGTTTTATCGTCAAAACTAATATTTCTTATTAATAGTTAATAAAGGAGAAACAAATTCTTGTATCCTCAAGAGGCTGGCATTATTGAATTTAGTTTGAAGCCTAGAAGTTCTATTAGTAAGGATCAGAGACGATCAGACATAAGTGGTGCATTAGTCCAAGATGAAACTAGATTTGGGTAAAAAATGTTCCTGGGAAATATAGAAAGGACGAAGGTTTCGAAGGGTTAAATAACACTGGGCATTTTTTTTTATCCTAAACGGGGGAAAAAAATCAGACAACAGGCTCTGACAATGCATTCCTCTGATTCTCTGTTGTTTTGTCTACAAGCTATTTATCTGCCTAAATCTGAGAACACTGATGGCTGCCAGGTTTGTTTGTGACTTTAAGGATGGTGAAGACCATTTGGAACATGAGCCTCCCACCTCATTCCAACATCTGGTTCTTTCAGTTCTCACTAAAAACATGAATAGAGCTTTCTTTTTTTTTATTTTAGTTTTCCCTTTTATTGAAAATAGATTTTTTTCTCACATAAATAATATATCCTAATTACAGTTTCCCCTCCCTCTACTCCTCCAAGTTCTTCCAAGTTTCTAACCCATTTAGATCTGTTTAGAAAAGAACAGGCTTTTAAGAGATAATACTCAAATATAACATAAAATATAATATAATAAGATAAAACAAAAACTATCACTTTAGAATCTGACAAACAAGCAGAAGGAAAAGAGTCCACAAGAAGGCATAAGAATCATATCCACTTATTTGCCCACTTTAGAATCCTATAAAAACACTAAATTGAAAGCATATATATGTGTGTGTATGTGTGTGTATACACACACACACACACACACAACATATATATATATATATATATATAAAAAGAGAGAGAGAGAGAGAGAGAAAAAGAGAGAGAGAGAGAGAGAGAGAGAGAGAGGGAGAGAGAGAGAGAGAGAGAGAGAGAGAGGGAGAGAGGACCTGGTACAGACCCGTGTAGGCCACAGTTGTATGTGCTGCTTTAGTCTCTGAGTTCCTATGTGCTCCAGTTGCTTTAGAGGGCCTTCTTCTCCCAGGGTCCTCTAACTGCTCTGACTCTTACACTCTTTTTGGGTCCTTAGGCTTGTCTACAAGCACCTTTACCTGCTGAGCCATCTCACCACTCCTCAGTTATTTTCTGAACCCCATAATGATGTATGAAGCATCATTTTCTGAGCCCTGAGGGGAGGGATTTGATGGATACATCCTATTTAGGACTGAGTGTTCTAAGGTCTCTCACTTTCTGTATAATGTCTGGCTGTGACTCTGTATTTGTTCCCTTCTGCTGCAGGAGGAAGCTTCTCTGATGATGGCTGAACGAGGCAATGATTTATAAGAATAGCATAATGTTACTAGGAGTCCTTTTGTCACCATCTCCCCTCCCTTCTTTTAGACAAGTAGTATTTGATTTTACCTTAGTCCCTGGGCTATCTAGTCTCTGGTTCTTGGTTACCCTAATAGTATCAGTAGTAAGGGTTCAATCTCATGGAGTGGGCCTTAAGTCTAATCAGAATTTAATTTGTGATTCCCACAAGCTTTGTACTACCATTGCCCTAGCATATATTGCAGGCAGAACACTATTGAAGATCAGAGGGTTTATGGCTAGGTTAGTTTTTACGTTTCTCTTTTGTTAGTCTGCAGAGTACCTTCCCATAGCAAAGTGTAGTGATGAGCTGCGGACAGGCCTGCTTTTCATCCCGCCTGGCTCCCGGCCTGGCTAGCTTATGCCCCAAAATAGCAACACACAAACTGTATTCATTTAAACACTGCCTGGCCCATTAGTTTCAGCCTCTTACTGGCTAACTCTCACATTTTGATTAACCCATATTTAGTAATGTGTATAGCACCACGAGGGGTGGCTTACTGGGAAGATTCTAGCCTACGTCCATCTTGGGTCGGAGCTTCATTGCATCTGGCTCAGAGAGGAGAATCATGGCATCTGCCCGAGGTATCTGCCTCACTCCCAGCATCCTGTTCTGTCTACTCCACCCACTTATGTTCTAACCTATCAGGCTAAGCAGTTTTTTTATTAATTAACCAATGAAGTCATCAGATAGATAGAAGACACACCTACATCAGCAAAGACACTAGAACATAGGAATGGAAGTTCTATGCGGGCTCTCCATGTTCAGTGAGTTGTGTGGGTGTTGTGTTCAGCAATAGGGCCTTGTCATCAGTTTGTGGAGAGCAACCTATTGTCTTAGCAATAGCCTGGGTTGTTTCGGGGTTCCCATGGGACCCCTTTGGCCAACAACTCAACTCGATGTAATCCATTCCTGGTACTGGAAATTTCATTGGTGACAGGAGATGGCTAGTTAGGGCTCTGCCTCCCCCATGATTTAGCAGTTTCATTTAAATCACCTATAATATATGTATATATATGGAAGTTTTTACTTTATTAGGTTTCCATACCACCCCTTAGATGCCCCTTCATTTTAGCTGTCTCTCCTCATACTCCCTCCCTCAACCCCTTCTTCCACTCTCCCCACTTGCTTCTCCAGTTCCAGCCCACCCCATCTATCCATAATGATCTAGTCTATTTCCCTTTCCTGTCTGTTTCTCTAGTCCCTTAATGTCTCTATACTTACCCTCTGAGGTTCTGTGTTGTAGCGTGGTTGTCATTGATTTAACAGCTAATACCCAGATGTAAGTGAATACAGTCGCTATTTGTTTTTCTGGGTCTGGGATACTTCACTCAGGATTATTTTTCCTAGTTCTACACATTTGCTTGTTTTTTTAATGGCTGAGTAATACGTCACTGTGTAAATGTACCACATTTTCTCTCCCTTTTCTCTTCTTTCTCTCCTTAGTGAGCTGACAGTGAAGGGACTTTTTTATTGTGCACCAGGCTGCTTTACTAGGAGGTAAGAAATTGACTTAGGATGTGCAGGTGTTAAGGAATTTGGAGGTCACAATTTGTACCAAGTCAGATCTGGTCACTCTTCCTCAACAAGGCAATTAAAAGAGTCAAACTAAAAGTGAAAAGCAGAAAAGGGAGATTTATTCAATGGAGTCACATTGGAAAGAGGGACAAAGAAATACAGAAACCTCTTCATGTCCATTTTTAGGGCCTCTAAGTAAGGTCAAGGTTTAAAGAGAAGGCCAAGCATGTGCACATCTAAGCAGTCCTGGCCAGTGTGTGGTCAAGGCCACTTGTGGCGGCTTCCGTCTCCTCCTGTAAGGTGGCTGACAAGCTGTTAGAACTGTGGAAATAATCTCTTTCCTAAGACAAGTTCCCTCTACCTGGTGTCCTTTTCTTCTCCCAGCATGAGATTTCTGGGGAAATTTTCATAGTTTTAGGATCTGTGTTTCAACAGTCTGATAGCCAGATTGTGTCTCTTTATAATATCTTTATTTCTGCCAGACCAGTTACATAGGGAATCAGGTTTTATGATGTTACCCTCAAACCAACCCGCCCCCCCCCCCCCCAAATGTGCTATTACATATGACTCAGGAGCAGAATTCTAGGCAATGTCTATTTCTGGTGGGAGTATCATTCAGGCATTTAGTAGGTTTCTGGGTAGAAAAGCAGAAGCCAAGGAACCCAGAACCCACAATTAATAGGATCCATCAGACAAATGACAGACAAGGACCCCCGCCCCCCAACTTTCAGGATGGATTTCAGCATAAATCTCCAGGAATGTTGTGGTGGGGACACAGACCTAGCTTCACTTGGTTATCTTTTTTTTTTTTTTTTTTTTTTGGTTTTTCGAGACAGGGTTTCTCTGCAGCTTTTTTTTTAGAGCCTGTCCTGGAACTAGCTCTTGTAGACCAGGCTGGCCTCGAACTCACAGAGATCCGCCTGCCTCTGCCTCCCGAGTGCTGGAATTAAAGGCGTGCGCCACCACCGCCCGGCCTCACTTGGTTATCTTTAACAGTTTGAGCAGTTCCCCTAAGCTAGGGACCTCCACTCAGGCCAAACAGAGACTTTTGGTTTAAGACTGGAAGGAATTTTAGTACTTGTTTGTACAAAAACTTCACTTTGATGTAAACAGGGGAGTTAAAAGGAGAAAAAAAGCTGCTCAAGGAAAACTGTAAGACACATAGACACAAAGAAACAAGGGCAGAGAAAGGGATAAATTTTATACCCAGTCCCTGGGAACCCCAAAAGGCCACCAGGGAGACTAACTCACCGAAATGCAAAAGCAAGGTTTATTGTGTCCACATGCAAGCTGGCAGGGACCTCCTCAGCGCAGCAGTGGCAAAAGGAGGTACCCTGCTCTTCTAGAGGGCATTATTTAAAGGTAAAAGCCAGAAAAGTTACATTAGCAGAGTGTGGTGATGGGTTCTTTCCTGATTGGCTCGTATCTAGGGACTTCTCAGAAATTTTATTTTCAAACTTGCCTGTTGCTTGTCAAGTGTTCTTATCAGCTGACCTTTGGGTGGGGACATTCTGCTGTTATTTGTACTTTCCGGATGGCTACTCTGTTGCTTTTGCTCCTAGCCATTTCTGAAGACTGGAATGTTTTATAGAAAATAGCTTATACAAGACATAAGATGGAGCGTAGGACAAAATGGAGGAACTTTGGTTCTTCAATGAGCAGGGAGCTGTTTTAGAATTTATCTTTAGTTTTGATATAAACTCAAATCTTAATTTATTTTAGCATCTAATTTAACTCATGTAGTTATTTCAAAAGCTCTTTATTATGGATTAGCAGTTTTATCAGTATTTTAGATTTGAATTAAAGCAGGCTATTTGTGTTTTTAGAAATTTTTATTGCCTAGGACTTTGTGTAAGTGTACGAGATAAAACCAGTTTGGAAGTAGTAAATGTTATTTTATCTTTACTTCAACCTCTATAGTTTCCAAATATTTGAGAGTTAGTAAGTAGTTATATAAACTGGCTAGAATACCAGATGATGGTTTATCTTTAAGCATTCAAACACTTCCTCACTTTTGGTGAGAGAGAAAGAGAGGGGTGGAGGAAGAGAGAGGGAGGGAGGAGAGAGGTGGTAAAGTATCTCTATGTTTAAAAGACTGGAACTCTTGCTGGACCTCACAGCTAGAGTTAATAATATACTTTGAGGTGACTTAAGACTGCTAGCCCGCTCTGTACTCAGCCTTTAAGAAAAGAGTGTAACCACCAACCTTGCTTGCCTTGGATTTTCCATGTAATCAACTTTTACAGCCTAAGCTAATGTATAGCCATAATCTTAAAATATACAGGTTTTCCATGCCCCTGACCTAGAGTAATATATGTATACCATTTGCTGAAAACAGCAAAAGTAGAGGTTAGAAGCCCTTTATAAAATGAATAGCTACAATGAACACAACATTTGTTGTGATTGGTAAATCACTATCCAATAATGGTGCTTGTTGGTTATCTGAGCTGGTTGGACTTTGTGACTTAACCCCTTGTAAAACACCTGTAAGGTTTCCTGTAAAGTGCCCCTCATTCCTTCCTCATGAGGTGTTTCTGCCAGAACTTCCACCAGCCCCAGAGCTAAGAATTTCAGCTGATAGTAGCTGAGATAGACAGTGCAGAATGCCCCTGCTTTGCTATAATGTGCTGTTCTGCCAAAGTATTTGAGAAATGTTCTGATTTATGACTTTGTTTTCTTCCGTAACTAAAAACAGTGTTGGATTCAGAGTGCCCTGACTGAGTACTATAGTCCCAGGCCATGAGTACTTAGGTTTTGCTTAAGAGCGAACTATCTCATATTTGTTTTGAGGTGAGCACTGTGTGTTTTGTGTGGACACTTTATAGATCTAAAAAGCCCAAGAGGCAGTCATCCCCAAACACAAAACAACGTAATACTAACAATGAAAGGAAAAGGAGTCATGAACTTGAGACAGAGTGGACAGTGGGCATGAGAGGAAAGGGAATGAGAGATATGATATATTTTAATTAGAAAATTAAGATACATAAATGGATGGTGGGAGTGTAGCATGATTTTTTTATATTAGGTGTAGAACTCAAGTACTTGATCATGCTCCACTGCGCTGCTCTCTCTCTCTCTCTCTCTCTCCTCTCTCTCTCTCTCTCTCTCTCTCTCTCTCTCTCTCTCTCTGTGTGTGTGTGTGTGTGTGTGTGTGTGTATGTGAGTGAGTGAGTGAGTGAGATGTGTCTGAACTCTTGATCCTCCTGCCTTAAAGGTTCCATCTACTAATTGAAAGGATGTTAGGTCAGAGGCAGAAGGGAGGCACTGATGGCTATTTAAGGGGACTGAGATAGTTTTGGCTATGGGTTTATAACATTTCCGCTCTCCACAGGCATGATTCAAACCATTCAGCCTTGCAGAAGTTATTTTTTTCAAGCAACTTTAGTTTACCGGGAGTTCAAGGTCAGCTGGGCCACATAGCTGAGGGTAATTTGAACTCAAGATCCTTTTGCTGTCACCTCCCAAGTGCTGGGATTACAGGTGCATGTCACTATGTTCAGCTTAAATATGTAAGATTTCATGTAAGAGACTGATTTTACTTTGTGACTGGGGACGTAATTTCAATGTATGGGCACATACGTGGAATGGGGAGGCCGTGGTATCAATCTCTGGCACTAGGGAATGTGATGAAAGAAAGACATTCTCGGGATCATTCTGGCAGTCAGAAACTTTCCAGCATCTTTAACCAGCTTCAAAAGCTGGGATTCTTCACAGTTGCATGCCATACTCCTTTCCTAAGTAAATTTCTACCCTACGTCAGCCCTGGTGTGGTCTGGCCTCACTGTCCTCTTTGCTCTGTGTCAGATGAATAGCCCTTAAACTTCGGGTCACTCTGTTTTTCCCTTTGACATGACACCTTGCCCTGGATGACCTGAACAATCTGTCCACACTAAAATGTAAGACAAAGACAGAGCATTCTGGAGCACCACTGTCAGGTCACAACATAAGGCCTCCCCCTCACTCTGTTCTGGTGTCTCCCTGCATCCTGAAGCATGTAAGCTTTGGTTCTTAGAAGTACATATTCAACCCTTAGTCACATGATGGTATAATGGGTAAGATTATTTTTAAGCCCTGGAATTGGGAGAGTTTCTCTGCATCTTCAAACATGCAAGCAAAGGGTCCTGCAACAAAACAATTTTTACATTCAAGTAGGAATTACACATAAGAAAAAATATGATGAGCTATTTGGAAAAATGTGTATACACGCAGATGAAACAATGTGAAAATATATTCATATTTTTAAAACTAAAAAAATAGGACTGAAATTTCTATGAAACTTAGTTTTCAATGATGCACTTTTGTACTTGCTTCTGAGCCACAGGCTATTTTGCAGGCAGCAAATGAGATTTTTAAAAGGTTGACGTTTCCTTACAAATCATTGCTTAAGTCAAAGGTTGGGCAGTAGCTTGTCAGTGCTGTGGATTGGAGCTTAGAGGTTAAGTTGGGGTGACTGGTAAGCCTAAGGAATGCTAACTTTACTCGGTTTCCTAATTTCCTTTGTCTTCGCAGCTTCCTTTGCTTTCTGGAGCACTGAACACAGAGAAAAGCTTAGAGCTCATATAGGCCAGGGGATGCAACCTCTTTTGTTTATATAAGCAATGCTTTCTTAAGGTCAGGACTCCTGCCCAGCTCAGATGTGTGCTGGCGACTGGCCACTCCTGGACTGCACAGAAATGCACTGTCTCCTGTGCTGCGCAGGGCTGGGTTGCAGGTGAAGAGACTTTAGAATGGATAAGCAGAAGGCTCTTGAAAAGGAGAGACTGCAGTGGCAGCCTGCCCACTCACGTGGGCTCAGAGGTAGGTTGTTAGGGTCCAGAAGTGAGGGCCGATGCTCACGACCTCACATCCCATCGTTGTGCAGACCCAAAGCCCAGGAATCCAGTGAGTTGCTGGCTTGTGTACTTCCTGTATGTCTGGCTTGGCCTGCTGCTGTTGCTATGGCTCCGAGGGCGAGACTAAAGGCTGTGTTTCCGGGCATGTTCTCCAAGTCGGCGCACTTAGTGCAGGAAATCTTGTAGCCTCCGACCCCCTCATTTATGCCGCCTGGCTGCCACATCCTTTCTCACTTGGGCCGTGGGTCGAAGAACGAAGAAAAGTTAGATTTTCGTTCGCTGTGGTTGGATCTAGTTATTTTTTTTCTGGCCGGTAGATGGTAGTACTGCTCCTTGCTGCCGCCTGCTGCCTGGCTTCACCCCCCCCGCCCCCGCCCTTTGTGCTTGAAAAAAATGCGGCGCAACGAAGCTAAGCTGTCTTACCTTTTACCTGTTTTCTGGGGGTGGGGAGTGGTGCTTCTTTTTCTTCTCCCTTAAATGCTATAGATTCCATGGGATTTTCATGAGTGTTTTTTCAGTTGTTTTTTTTTTTTCCTAAAACGCAATATCTGGTTTCGGGTAACTCCAACTACTCATATTTTCTCTTTATTAGTTGTCTTGGCATGTAAGGATCCGATTTTGTATTGAGGCCATATACTGTTTGATTCATAGACGTCAGTTAGCATCACTGTATAAAATTTGGAATCCAGATAAGGTATCCGGTCACCATGACCATACTATCTTATAATTTTCCTTACAAGTTTTTCATTCCTAATGGTACATTTTATTTTTCTTGAACTGTATTTTTCATACTTGGAAATCAATATTGAATATATTTATGAGGTGTGTGAAATTTTATTTATTTATTGTGTAATACTCAATGAAATATCTATCCATTATCACCACATAACTCTTACCTCAAAGGGAAGAAGAGAGTTTATTATGGAGATGAGTAACCCTGACCCTGGAACATAGATTTGGGTTACCCCAAATACCATGTTAAGATGTGGTAATGGTTTCATGAGATTTTATAGTAACAGACAAAGGAAATCCTAATTGGGAACCCTTTGCAAGTGCATTCAGATAGCTGGATGTGAGAATTCTTTGAAGAAGCCTAGTCTGCAAAGTCTTACTGATTGTTTAAAACCTTGTGGGGTATAGTGGTGTCCGCCTTAATTCCAGCAATTGTAGGCATATCTCTGTGACTTGGAGGCCAGCCTAGTCTACATAGTGAGTTTCAGGACTGTCAAGAGAACCCTGTCTCAAACAAACAAAGAAACAAACAACCTACCTCAATGATGTGGAGAGGCTGGAATGTAGCCATTCTGGGGCCTAATTACAGTTTATCTTGGGTGATCTTTAGCCTACTGAATGGCCTTTTCTTTGCCCTCTGTAGACCCACCATCCTGACAAACAGATAAAACCAACCAAAAAGGCGAACAGTATTGTTAGGTGGCATCAAGGCCTATAGCAGGGGTCTCTCAATCTGATGTGCCCACTGATGTATTTGGAAAAGTATCTTGATCTATGGATTTCTTTGTTCTGTCACTATAAAGTGATAAAGTGTATGAAACTGCTACCTCATCGGAACATGGTATTTTGGGGGAGATCTAAATCTCTATTCCTGGGCCATGGCAACTCATATTTGACTCCAGAAAAACGACACTTTTTTTTTTTTAACTTTGAGGTGAGACCTGTTTCTTTCCTTGGCAGTGGTTATAGTGAGGGAGTGGGGAGGGAGTGGGGAAGCTCTACTCTAGGCCTCAGGTACTGTTCTTAGCTTTGGGATTTACCTACTAGTCACAAGGATGTTGAATGACATCTATTGGGTGGAACTCTGTTTAGGAGTTGTGGTAGCCCAAGATAATTTGGCTTTGGTCCTGCAACATTCCAACTGTCTTAGCTTTGTAGAGTGTTTAAAGTAGATGCAGATTTTCCCCTGAGCACTTTAGTTCATACCATTTATTATGGCTTTAGGGTAGAAAGGTTGAAAATAATTTAAAAACAAAAGTGCATGTTAAACACAGTGAAGTTCATATTGCATAGTGATTTCAGCTTTTTTTTAATGAGGTTGGTAACATGAGATAATTTTCCTATTTTATTTTTAAAAATATATGTCCGCACTACGTAGCCCTGGATGGCCTGAGACTCATTTTACAGTCCAGGCCTTGAATTCTTAGTTGTGGGAATAAATGCATGTACCGCCATGCCCTGCTTATCTGTTTTTTGAAACACAGTTATTGGCCGTTATTCACTTACTTTAGTTAAGACGTAGTCTATTATAGAAGAGTAGATGAGCAGCACTTGAACATGGGTCAGACACTACCGAGAGACTGGCCTGTGCCTTTCTGAGGGGACAGGAGGTGGACTCCTCCCTTGGCAGACTGAAAGGGAAACAGATTCAGATCCCTAAACCTGGAGTTATGGAGATGGGGGCAAGGAGGCATCCAGTGTGGTCATAGACACGACGACGGAGAATTGTGTGGGAACTCTGGAGTGGGTACACTCGCACAGAGAAAAGTCATGCTTTGCAAAGCATTGTGGTTCTAGCAGCATCCGCTGATCGAAGCAGGGGCAATATATCTTGTGCAAGGCCAGACACATATGTACAGCAGTTCTCTGAAGTGCACAGCCTCTGGCATGTTTGAAAATGAGAAAAAACAAGAATAATAGGTATTTCTAATGCTTTTTGAAATGACCCTGAACACAGTGCTGCCCCACTTATACTTTGATGTGTATCTCTAGAAAAGTAATATCTTTGGGTCTAACTTATTTGATTACTATAGTGATTCTTTATATAATTATGAAGTACCTTTCAGTGCCATATAAATACCAAGAAATCCACTTTGTAGCAATATTGACTTTTCTTAGAATAAAATAACAAACATTCAAAGGGAGATGTTCTTTCCTTCACAGAGATAATATAAATGCCGCAGTTCAACTTCCTTTCAATTTGGTGTTGTTTGTGCTTGTCACCGGTAATTTAATTCCTTGATGCCTTACATTAAGTTAAGTTACCACTGTACCTATGCCTTGACAGGCTGGTCATTGTTATAGCTTTCAGGGCTCACAGCTGGGAAGGGCTGTTAACAGCTTCTCTTTCCCAGAAGCCTGCGCAGTATCTTTCATTAGTATGAAAGCTAGCCCGTAGGGGGGAAGCTCCCCACTCAGTACCAGCTTGATTACTCAGAATCTTGTGGCTTTTCAGCACTTAGGCTCCAAACTCAGAGTCTTCAGCACTTAGGCTCTTACCGCCAAGTTCTAGTGAGTGGGCAAGCAAGAGCAATAGCAGCAGCCTGTATTGTTTGAGAGATACGTGGAACAATCCAGACAAATAGCTTGACGGGAGGAATCTCATGCCTGAGACTGTGGGTTTTTATTTGGCAACCTCTGGCTTCTGGGAGAAACATCGTTTCTGCAGGGGAACTGCAGTTAAACTATTTTACACTGGCTTCTATCAGTTTGCACACTAGTTAGTGAGGGCTCCACTATTCACAGCCTCACCAACCTTTGTGGTCACTTGTCTTCTTAATCTTAGCCATTTCTGAATAGGAGAGATTAAATCTAAATGTAATTTTAACTTGCATTTCCCCGATGGCTAAGTGTATCAAATACTTTAAAAAATATTCTTAATATTTTGTGTTTGTTCTTTTGATAATATTCTGTTCAGTTCCATAGCCAATTTTAAAACTGAGTTTGTTTTCTTGGTGTTTAATATTCTGAGTTCTTTATGTACCTTAGATACTAACTCTCTGTAACACATAGTTTTGAAGACTCATGCCTCTGTCCTCGGATTCTGGATGACTCCAGTTAATTGAAAGTTTATCTTGCAGTATGGACACCTTTTAAGCTGATGAAGTCCAACTTGCTGATTGTTGGTTCTGTTTTGTGAGAGTCCTTGTCTGAGCCTGTCCTGAAGTGTGTGTGTGCTCCCAGAAGTTTCAGATTCTTGGGCTCAGGTGTCCATTAACATCTTTGATCCATTTGGAGTTGATTTTTGCACATGCTGACAGATAAGAAGCAAATTTGAATTACATTTAGATACCCAATTTTCACAACACCGTTTGGTAAGGATGCTGTCTTTTCTCCAATGTCTAGTTTTGACATTTGTCAAAAATCAGGTGGCTGGGCTAGGGAGCCTGCATGGGACTGGACTAGGCCTTCTGCATGTGTGTGTCGGTTGTGTGGCTTGGTCTACTTGTGGGACTCCTGGCAGTGGATACAGGGCCTGTTTCTAATGCTGGGTTGTCTGGCTTAGACTTAAAACAAAGGGAGGAGCTTAAAGTCCTACCTGAACTTGATATGCCATGCTTTGTTGGCACCAATGGGAGGCCAGCCCTTTTCTGAACTGAGAAGGTAGAGGGAAGGAGTTAAAGGGAAGATGAAGGGAAGGAATGGAAGGAGGGGGAGAGGAAGCTGCAGTCAGGATGCAAAATAAATGAAAACATTCCGTTAATAAACAAATCAAAAAAAATCAGGTGGCTATAGGTTTATGTTCTTTCATCTGGTCTTCAGTTTGCCCATTTATGTGTCAAATACAATACTGTTTTCTTTACTGTGCCTCTGAAATCCTTGAAATCCTCTGGTAGTGTGTGTATTGCTCAGGATTATTTGTGCTACTCAAGGTCATTTGTACTTCCATATGAAATTCAGATTGCATTTTCATTATCCATGAATAATTCCTCTGAAATTTTGGTGGAGATTACAATGAATTTGTAGATTGCTTTTGGTAGGATGGCCAATTTTTTGTTTTACAATATTAGCCCTATTAATCAATCCATGTTCATGGAGGTCTCTCCATCTTCTGGTTGTCTTTTTTAATTTCTTCATCCTTTATTTCCTTAATATATTAGTTATTTTTCTGTTGCTGTGATTAAATACTATTCCCTAAAGTAACTTATGGAAGAAAGAATTTATTTTGGGTTTATGGTTTCACAAGGATAAAGAATCCATCATGGCAGGGAGGCATAGCAGCATCATGCATGGCAGCTGGAACAGGAAACTCACATCCTAGCGATAAGCAAGAGGCAGAGAGAGCAATTTGGAAGCAGGCCAAGACTTTAAGCCTTACCACAGTGACATACTTTCTCCAACAAGGCCATACTTCTTTAACCTTCCTAAACAGTGTCACCAACTGGGGACCAAGCATTTAAAACTCAGAGCCTATGGGGGTCACTTCTTATTTAAACAGGCACAGTTGGTTAGGTTTATTCTGTGGTATTGTATTTATATAAGTTAAGGATATTGTGAAGGTATGTTTGCCTTTGGTATATAGCAAGGGCATTGATTTGTATATGCTGATTTTTGTGGCCTGCCACCTTGCTGAAAGTGTCAGGTCTAGGGAAGTCTTTAGGGTCTTTCAGTTGCAGAAAAAATTATATGCAAATAGGGATACTTGGAGTTCTTTTCAATTCCTTCATTTGTCTTAATGCTCTAGCTAGTATTTTAAGTACTATGTAGAATTTGAGTGGGAAGCATGGATACCCTTGTTTTGTTCTGATTTCAGTTGGACTTAGTCCAATTTTCATCCATTTAGCTTTATGATAAATAACATGTCGAGAAACAGTCCCTTCCCCATAGTTTCTCCAGGGTGATTAGTGTTAGTTTTTGTATCAGTTGAAACCATCATATATATGTCTACATAAATGTATTTTATGGAATTTTAGGTAAATACAGCATAATATGATTCACTATTAATTTTCCAAATATTTGATGTTGTTTGTGTCCTCTCCTTCTGCATTGTTTTTCTTCCCCCGTCCCCAATGAAAACTCCGCTCCTCGTTTTTCCCATTTCCCTCTTCATAGCACTCATGTCCTGCTATTTCCCTCTCTAGGGTCATCCGCCACCACATGTGCTTCTGAAAATTCCTGCTTACTGCAATTATTCAAGGTTACATATTCACATCTGAAGATTTGGATCTAGGAATCACAGGTAACAGAGAACACACAGTGTGTCTTTCTGGTCTGAGTTACTCTTCTCAATATAATATTTTATAGTTCCATTTGCTGCAAATTTCATGATTTAATTTTTCATTACATATAATGTCTAAATTTTCATTATTCATTCATCAGTTACAGACATTTAGGATTTCCTACCTATCTTAGTTTGGGTTTCTATTGCTGTGAATAGATATGATAACCACAGCAACTCTTATAAAGGAAAACATTTAATTGGGGCTGACTTATAGTTTCAGAGGTTTGGACCATTATCTTCGTGGTGGTGTGCAAGCAGACATGGTGCTGGAGGAGGAGCTGAGAGTTCTACATCTTGATCCACAGGCAACAGAATCAACTGTGTCCCACACTGGGCATAGCTTGAGCATATGAGACTTCAAGTCCAACCTCCACAGTGAGACACTTCCTCCAACAAGGCGACACCTCCTAATGCCACTCCCTTTGGGCCAAACATTCAAAGACATGAGTCTATGGGGGCATACCTATTCAAATCATTACCATAGCTATTGTGTATAGAGCGGCAGTGAACAAGGCTAAGCAAGCATTTATGGACCAGGATGTTGAGGACATATGCCAAGGGGTACTGTAGTTGTATAATATGTTAGACTTATTTTTAGACTTGTGAAAATTCTTAAAATTGTTCCCAGAGTGGCTTTACCAGTTTTGAATCCCCCCAACAGTGAATGAGGGTTCCCTTTTCTTAAATTCCTCAACGGTATTTTTTTTTTTTTGGTTGTTTTGTTGATCCTAGCTATTCTGACTGGGGTAAGATGAAATCAGAGCTGTAATTTGAATTCCCCTAGTTACTAAGATTGTGAACATTTTAAGGCATATTCATTCCTTGTGAGATTTCTGTTCATACTCATAGTCTATTTTAATTGTTCATTTGTTTTTGTAACTCTTTAAGTTCTTTATGTATTTGGGGTATTAATCCTCGGTCAGATGTTTAGCTGGCCAAGACTCCTACTCTGTGAGTTTCTTCTCCACCCAATTGGTTGTTTTCATAACTGTACAGAACCTCTTTAGTTTTATGAGGTGCCACTTGTCAATTTTGGGCCTTCATTTCTGGGCAAAGGGAGTCCTTTTCAGAAAGTCATTTCCTGCACCTAGCTCTTGTAGGATCCACCCCAACTTTCTTCTGTACGTTTCAGCATTTCAGGTTTCACATTGGAGTTCTTTGATCATGTGGAGCTTTTGTTTGTTTGTTTGTTTGTTTTTGACCAGGGTGATGTAGATACGAGTCTAATTTCTTTTTTCTGCATGTTTTCCAGCACCATTTGTTGAAGAGGCCGTCTTTGTCCAGGCTGTTTCTGCCATCTTTGTTGTAATGGAGATGTGACAGCTGTCTAGGGGATTTGCTCCCTGACTTGAACAAAGAATTGAATGACTAGGAAGACCGACGACACAGCTTTTTCCTGTCAGGATGGGAGAAGTCCAAAGCTGGAAGTCCATTAAGCAGAGGCTGACTTGGGTACTTTACAGTTCCTCTTCTTTCCCCTATTGATCCTGTATAGATACCTGTTCCCCTCCCCGACTTTCTTGTCATTTCTCCTCATGGAGTCCTCTGGGAACAAAAAGCAGCCATCTCACAGAGCCTGCTTTTGTTTTCCCTGTTTACCTAAGTCCCTCTAACTATGCTTAATACCCTGTGGTCTGAATAAGAATGGTCTCCATAAGCTCATATTTGAAAGCTTAATCACCAGGGAGTGGCAACTATTCAAAAGGATTATAAGGATTAGGAAGTGTGGCCTTGTTGGAAGAAGTGCGTCACTGAGGGAGGGTGTTGAGGTTTCAAAGGCCCGTGCCAGGTCCAGTGTCCCTCTTTCTGCCTACAGATAAGGATATTGCTCTCAGGTACTGCTCCAGTGCCTGTCTGCATGGTGTCTTGCTCCCTACTATGGTGACTTTCAACTAAACCTCTGAAACTATAAAGGAGCTCTCAACTAAATGCCTTCTTTTCTAAGAGTTGCCCAGGTCATGGTGTGCCTGGATAGCAATAGAGCAATGACTAAGAAATACCACCCCCTCAGAGATTGATACTGCCTGCTATTGGAGGAGTGGGTATTGACTTACTTTCTTCTCAGAGGAGGTGGAATCTAGGGGTGTCATTGTAATGGAAAAATTAAAAATGCTGCAGATCCCCAGCTGTGGTAAGCAGCAGAAATGCTGCAGGTCCCCAAGCCGTGGCAGCGGGCCATGTGGCAGCAGGCCATGTGGCAACAGGCAGTGGGCCCTGGGAGCAGCCAGTCCCAGGCAGAGACAGCTGCAGGTCCCTGAGCTGTGGCTGGTCCTGGGCAGGGAGACACACAGTGGCAGGCGACAGAGACATGGATAGGCACACCATGCAGAGTGAGGTTGGATATTTATTTGGGGGTTATGGAAGGGAAGAGGGAGAAGAGGAGAAGAGGAGAGAGAGAGAGAGAGAGAGAGAGAGAGAGAGAGAGAGAGAGAGAGAGAGGAGAAGAGAGAGGAGAGAGAATGGGGAAAGGGGAGAAGGGGGAGAAGTGGGGAGAGGCAGAAGCTGCCTCTTTGAGAGGGAGACTGAAAAGAGAAGGAACAGGAACTCAGGCTGGAAGCTGAAGATCAGCCTGTCTCAGCAGACAGGGGAGGGAGTGGGCGTGGCTTGTCTCTTAAAGAGACAGAACAGATCATTACAGTCAGTCCAAGTGAGGGGTGGTCCAGGGTGCTGTGGCCAAATTCTAGTGGGCAGTGTATCTGAGGCTTCATCTGTAGGACCTCTGTCTTCATCTGTAGCAGGTATATGTGTCTATATATGTGAATAATTTCAGTGAAGTTATGTCACTTGGGGTACTAATTGTTTGGGTTAAAGCCTCCTCCCAGTCCCTGGCATCCCTATACCCAAAGAGTCTGGGATGTTTGGGTGGAAGTATCACCCCAGCCCCTGGCATCCACATGCCCAAAGAGTCTGGAATGTTTGTGTTAAGGCCTCATCCCAGCCCCTGGCATCCATATACCCAAAGAAGCTGGAATGTCTGGGTGGAAGTTTCATCCCAAGCCTTAGCCCAGACTCCACCTCCAAGACAGCCCACCAAATGATGATCCTTCCCCAGAGATGCTCAAGACCACTCCCACAGGGTACTTAGACTGCTCCCCAGAGAACAAGCACGTGGTTTTCTGGTCTTCCTTCCCTATCTCCCCTCTAGGAGGATGGAAATCCATCTTGGAGCATTGGTATCCGTTAAACCTGGGTCTTTTCTAATTCAGTTTGATTTGGTCTGATTCGGATTATTGCATTAGCAGAGAGACTTATCAGGGTGCAGAAACTTTTCACTAATGCTTCCTCAAAGAACCATAGATTAAAAACCCCCACCCCCAGTACAAAGTCTGATAAATCTCCTTTCCTCTTGTTGTGCAGGGGAGTCCAAGATACTCCCAAAACAATATAGGCTATTGCTATTGTCTTTGCCCTCCAGAAGTAAATTCCTAGTGTTGACGACTCCTTGCTCTTCAGACACAGGACTTGGAGGATTTGAGCTGAAGCTGACCTGAGAGCCTCTTCCCTGAGGACTAGCTTTCCCAGTAATGGAAGGAGCTGCACAAGCTGCTGGAAGAGGGAAGCCGTCAACAGTCCTACCAGTCTGTGAGTCCTATGACCAAAGCATGAACAGCATTGGTAAGATCTAGAAATGTAATAGTGACAGTTATATTTTGGTGGCAGCCAGCGGCTGTCTAATTGGACTTATGGATCTGCTAAACAGTGGGAAATCATGCCTGGTACTGGAAACCCAACCAACTACCTGTTGCTAATGAGCTCATGGATCTTCAAGTAGAACCTACTGGTGCCATGTCTAGTAACAGTAATTAACCTAACTGCATTCTGAATATTTACCCACAGATATGTGTAGCTCTCACCCCTCATCAAAGAAGCTTCCCTTTGCAAAAGACAAAGACAATCCAGAAAACCCCAACTGGTCACAATGCAGAGAACGAGTGATGGTAGGTGCCAACCTGAACTGATCCATCTATCTAGAACCCCCAACTCTAAAGTTCATGGGACATTGGAGAGGGCACGGAAATTTCAAGAGCCAGAGGACAGGTAAGTTTGCTGTGAGATTGTGTCTACTAGAAGTGACAGGGAACTTACTCCCATGATACCATCAAAAATATGGCTGCCCAAATGAACCTGAATAATGGATACACCAGTAGGCATGCTTACTTTGAAGGGGGAAATCTTGTGGGACTGTACCCCTAGACAAAGAACTGCAGGCACCTGAGAATGCTGAAAAAAGGGAGAATTAGTCTCCCCAGGACTAAGCCTCCAAATCTCTTATCCACAAGGGGTCAACCCTGAAAATCATATACATACAAGTAACATTGCATAGACTCAGAAGATTTATTTATATATTTATCTATGTATACATACATGTACATATGTAAGTATATATTTATGTATATGAAAGAATAATAAAAAGGGCTATGAATTTGAGAGTTAGGGGCAGACATGAGAGGGGCTAGAAAGAAGAGGAGGAAATGATGTAATTATATTTTAGATTTTTAAAACTTGCAAAAAAAAAAAAAACCAGAGAAAGCATGACAGAGATGAAGCTCATCTCATGACCCTTATCTCTCACATCACTTTGTGGTCTGCCTTAGCGGGGATTCTGTCATAGAGTTAAATAGACCTTTGTATGCCTATAGATTTGGAACTTGTGTAGTTATTGATGTCTATAAACATACAAAGCTTTGCTTGTGTGTGAACTTTACATAAAAGGAACTAAGGAAAAATGAAACAGAATTCAGAACAATATATCTTAAAGAATTTCAATTATTAAACTGCCTCTTTTCTGTCCATCCTTCCCACCTCCCTTTCTTCCTCTCCTTTTCTCTGTGCATCCATACCCCCCCCCCCCCATTCTCAAGTTTTTGCTGCCTTACTCTTTGCTTAGTGATGTGGAAATAGTTGTGTGGTTGTTCACCTGTTTTCTTCATTGGTATCCTCTTGCCTAAAAGATCTTCTGTGCCACATCCCTGTGACTTAGGAAAAAGCACTGGCAGCAACATAGAGGTTTGCTGAAATGTTTGCATATGCCAAAGATCCCGATACGTACTTAAGAGATACTGACTGACTTTGGACAGAATCCTGTTGCATTTTCCCATTTTCCCAGGGTTGAAGTGTGCATCTTGACTGTCTCTTGAGAGCGTGTCGGCATCAGGAAAGGTATGAGCATCGGTCTCTGCAAGGCTCGGAATATCTAACGGAGAGAGTGCCTACAGAAAGCAGGTATGCAATGCGATGGCTGCTTACTGTTGCTGCCCTTGTCTAAATGGACATCATGATGTGGAGATGGAGTCATAGCTCTTGAGTAGGGTATGTTCGTGTTTTTGAGGTGAGCAAGGACATGTCTTCGGTCTAGTAAAAGCCCATTGAGCAGCACGTGACAGGTGAGAAGGTTGAGGTCAGTGCTTACCTTTGTGAGCTGTGCATCCTTCCTCATCCCATATGTGGGAACGGAGTCAGGTCACTATGGGGAAGCAGGTGTCTAGAAAATAGGGCTTGCTGAGCTAATTTTGGGCAGTTGAAAGTGCCACATTATTGCTGCAATGAGTGGACTTTGGGGCAGCTGAGTATGCCTTTCTGTCTGCTTTCAGCTCTGTCTTCCATGTGATCCTGCTTTTTTGCTGCGGTACCAGCAACAGTGAAGAAGGAGGTAATATCTGGCCTTCCAGTGGGACAGATTGGAAGCAGTGGAGATACAGCAATCTAAAGCATATTAGAAGACACTTTCTGAGAGCAATTTTAGGTTATTCTTAAAGATTCTCACTAGAAAATTCATTGGTGTACATTTCTATTTGACTTATTTTGCTTCTGTAATTAAGAAAAATTTCTAGCAACAGGTATACAGTGATGTCAGACAGAAACCCTTTTGATATTACCAAACCAAAGTCAAAGAAATGCTCCTCCTTCACCTGGACTTCTTAATTCCCTTTAGTGTGTTCCACCCTAGAATAACATGGCATCAAACAGATAGTTCCTTGGCATCCAGGAATTTTATGTTCTATTATGTGTGTGTATGTGTCTATTTAATAGATCTGTATACAATTGGTGGGAATTTTATACATAACTACAATGAAAGATAATTATGTGTGAGCCTCAGTTTCCTTCTCCAACTTCTGTCATGTTCCCCCAACCCCAGCATGCCCCCTCTTAACTTCATGTCTTTTTTTTGTAACCCTCTCAGCCCAATTATTGCACCCTAAAGGAAACCTAGCAGTACAAACCCTCAAAAAGCAATGATTCTCCCTCTCCCTGCAGCTATTGGCTGTCAGTAGTGTTTCTGCTTTAAGGAGTGAATCCAGAAGAGCACCCCTCTCTGAGTTTGGACTGACTTGATCTTCTGCAGGTATACATAGCTTCTGTCAATTCATGACTCTGGTCACCACGTCATGTCCAGAAGACAGCACATTTTGTACTGGCAGTAGTCAATGTGGAGATGCAAGATCGGTCAGAGTGCTCAGAGGAAGACTGCTCTGTTTCAGAGAGGTGGTGAGATGCAGTTTGGGTGAGCAGAATCAGTAGCCTATGATGGTGGGCCTGCTGAGGATGATGAGAGATGTTTACTAGCATATATGTTTGTATATAGTTGGCTCCTCGTGCAGTTGACGTGTGTGTGTGTGTGTGTGTGTGTGTGTGTGATAGCAGTTAACAAAAAGCAAACCATGAATTTTAAAGCAAGCAAAGAGGGCTATACATGAAGGTTTGGAAGGAGGAAAGTGAATATGGAAATGTTGGAGTTCTATTATCTCAAATATAAAAGAAAAAAGGAAAACTAATAACAATTAACTTAAGAAGACATTAAAAGATGAAAAAAGTAAAAGCAGGCTGGTCAGGCCATGAGGAGCAAGCACATTGGTGAGCAGCACTCCTCCATGTTCTCTGCTTCAGTTCCTGCCTCCAGGTTCCTGCCTCGACTTCCCTGGATGACAGACTACAAAGCTGTAAGAAGGATGGAACCATTTCCTCCTCCCAGGTCGCTCTTGGTCATGGTGTTTTATCACGGCAGCACAGACCTGCGCTTCCACGTATGTAATTCTTCCCATGGATAGGATCCAGAGTTGGGTAAGGGCATTGATGGCTTTCCCCCACAACCTGCATGGGGCCTTCCAGCACTGTGCACACCAGCCAGCAGAGTGGAAGCTTCCAGCTTAGCTTGATTCAAAGTCTGTGCTTCCTTCAGTGATGTAGTCTTCTCATCTAGTTCTGGTGGGTGACCTAACAATGGCAGTACCCTCCATGGTTTGGGAGCCTCTAGCCAACAACTCAGAAGGAAATAACCCACAACTGGCATTGAGATTTTTGTTTCAAAATCTATGGTTTTTGTGAGCAGCATTATTTGTTCAGTTAGGGTATTGCCATTTAAAATTTTAGCTGTCTAATTGGACTTAAGGCCTGCTTAATGGGAGAGAAACCATGGCTGGTACTGAAAACCTAGCCAACTACCCAGGGCTAGTGAAGTCATGGATCTTGGAGGGGAACCCACAGCCACCACTCTACTAAACCATCATAATCCCTAACTATGCTCTTAACTCCTTATATTCACTGATAAGTAGAGTCCTCTCTCATCAATTTTTTTTCTCTTTGCAACAGAGACTATTATAGAAAACAACAACCCATCAAACTGCGGAGTTGCGGAGCCCGTCCCAATGGATACATCTGCAAAACAACTGCATCTAAGGCTCTGGGAATATTTTAGAATAGGAGGCAGAAAGATTCTGAGAACTAGAGGATCAGGGAACAAGCTGTGAGGCTCTGTCTCCTAGTAATGCCAGAAGTTACCCATAATGTGTCAGCAGTGTGACTGCCCAAACATAAGCTGAACAAGAACAAAAACAGACATGCCTAACTGGACAGGGGAAGCCCGCTAGGCCTCAGCCCTATACAAAGAACAATGAGGCAACTAAGGAATACTGAGAGCGGGAGAAACACTCTTCCCCGGAGAAGAGCACAGTAATTGTTTGTCCCATACCAAATGATCAGTCCTGGAAGCATACGTACAAGTAACATGATAAACACTGAGGGGTTATATTTAGAAATAGATATGCATATACATAAACACATGAAACATATGCATGAAACCAGTTAATGAAAAAAGAGGCCATAAATTTGAAAGAGAACAAGGAGGGGTATATGTGTGTCTTTAGAGGAAGGAAAGGTGAAACTATAACGACAAAAAGAAAACAAAGCTTTAGCTACCTTCTTAATTTAGGAAGTGTTTGCGTGGCTGTTGCCAATGTCCTAAGTTTCGGTTGACCCTTTTCTCAACCCCATTACCCCTGACAGCATCCCTGTTTAAGCCTTTCTAGTTCCTGTGTTTCCCCAATGGCACTTCCATGTCACAAGCATTTTACTGCCCTTCCCCTCAAGACTGACTCTTGCTCCCTGACTTCTACAGACAGTAACTCCCATTTAAACACAGAAATGTAAAACTGTGAAGCTACGGCCCGCATGTGAGAGAACACATGTGGCTGCTGTGGCCATTGTGACAAAGATGCTCATACATACATTGGAGAACAGGCAGGCATCCTCATTGACGTATAGTTCTGGGAAAACGGGATAGACACATGTAGAGGACTACAAATGGATTCCTATCATTTATCCTGAAGAAAAATCAGTTCTAAAGGGATCAAAGAACTTCACAAGAGACCCGAAATTCTGAACATATCAGACAAAGATAGAGGGAAAATTCCTCAAGAGAGGGTACAACCAAGAACTTTCTTAAAAGGTTCAATAGCTCAGGAAATGTTCTCCATATTTGGCGGATGGGGTTAGGTTAATTAACAGCTTTCTCCACAGCAAGCGCGCCGCCAGAATGCTGTGAAGAGACAGCATTCGGAATGGGTGAAAAATATTTGCTACGTATCCAGCAGGCAGAAAATTAATGAATACGCAGATAATCCTACCAACTACAAAAGAACCAAACAACGTAAAAATGAGCCACTAAAGCAAACACATTTCTCATGCATACTATATGACATCAAATAAACAAGAGGAGATTGGGATAGGGCAGAATAAGGAGACCAGGAGGAGGAGGGAGAATGTGGATGAGGAGAAAAGTCAGTGTATGCGGCTTGGAAATGGTTAAGGCACACTTGATATCTGAGCATAGAGTTCATTAGACTCATTGCTGTTTCCAGTGTGTGCACAGCATTTAAAATGAGCGATAAACAGGTCTGTCTCCCCTGCTGAAATCATGTGCGTGTCCAAGAGCCATGCTGCAGCAGGTTAAGATGACCCAGGAACGAGCTGCTGCAGACTGCCATGGCTGGATCCACGGTCGTGCTGTAGCCAAGGTCTATGTGAATGTCCACGGCTCATATTGTCCCCAAAGGCGGCACGGATACACAGGTCAGGGTTGCCACCTCCAGTCACGTTGGTGCCTGAGGGCCCTGCTGCCTCTGAGGCCATGCTGGTCTGGGTGACCTGAGCTGCCAAACAAGGTCATGATGACATCTGGGTCCGAGCTGCTCCTGAGGCCCATGTCTGGGTCTGTGGGCCTGCAAACACCAGTCTGTGTTGACATCCTGGGTGGCTCCAGTTGTGACTGAAGTCCTCGCGGATGCCTGGGGTACAGGCCACCACCTGAGGGCATGATGCTGTCTGCAGACCATGCATGCTGCAGATGGGCCATACAGATCTGAGTGGGCTGCCCAGCTACCAAGTGTCATGGTGGCATCTGTGTCAGAGCTCCAGTTGAGGGCTATCTGGGTCCATGGTCCGCTGCAGCTGGGGTCTGTGTTGCTATCCACGGCCTGTGTTATCACAGGGGGCCATAAGAACAATGCACCATCAAATCCAAGGGCCAGGCTAAGCCGGCCCTGCCATTCTCTAGCCCCTGGGAAGGCTGACTCTGCCCCTTGCTGGACACTGCAGCAAGACAGCTGGGCCCAATGACCTAGGAACTGGTGAGCTGCCCCTGCACTTGGGAGAGGTACCCAACCCCTCCTGGCCCTGATGGCATGGGCATAGGAGAGCTGGCTCTGTCTCACACCTGAGTGGGGCAGCCCTGGCGCCCAGGTCTGACAAGCTCAACTATCACCGGGGCCCATTCAGGGCCTTAGGTTGGCCCACCCTAACATCTGCCCTGCCCAATTTATGCCTGCTAGAGCACATGAAGGAACTGGTCCTGTGGAACTATAATCACAGCATCTCCATGACGCGGGGCGCCCTCCAGATAACCGAGAGGAGTTTCAGAGAGGGTCTAGTGATGATGGTGGACCAGAAACCAGAGGCCTTGAACCTGAACATTGCACATAAAGCTGATGGGACAAAGGGGATATATTCTGCCTATGTGACACACCTTGGCTCCCAATGTCACTAAGACAAATGTAGAGGTGTTGGAGAGGCAGGAAATACAGAGAGCAAAGTCTTTTTTTTTTTAGCTGTTTTTTTTAATCCCAACCTCAGTTTCCCCTCCCTCCTCTCCTCGCTCCAAGGCCCTCCCCCATCACACCACCTCCCCTCTGCTTCCTCCCCATCCACCTCTTCTCCTTTCCTTTCCTATGCAGAAAAGGACAGGCCACCATGGATATCAACAAAACACGGCATATCAAGTTGTAGTAAAGACTTAGCACCTCCCCATATATTAAAGCTGGACAAGGTGACCCAGTATGAGGAGTAGGGTCCCCAAAGGGAGCAAGCCTCAGAGACAGCCCCTGCTTCCACTGTTAGAAGAGCCACAAGAGAACCAAGCTACACAACTGTCACACACATGCAGAGGGCCCAGGTCAGTCCCATGCAGGCTGCCTGGTTGTCGGTTCAGTGTCTGTGAGTTCCAGTGTGTTGTGTTTCCTTGAGTCATGTGACTCCTGCAATCCTTCCATTCTCTCTTCAGTCGGATTCCCTGGGCTCAGCCTAAGGTTTGAATGTGGGCCTCTGCATCTGTTTCCATCAGTTGCTGGACAAAGCCTCTCTTATGACTTTTGATCTAGGCACCAATCTGAGTATAGCAGAATATCATTAGGCATCAATACATTGACATGTTCCGTGGGGGGAGGGGCGGTTTGTCCAGTGGTGTGGGGGTGAATCCTGGGGCTCTGGGATATCCAGCCCCTGCATTTTGGGACAGTGTCCGGGGTGGGCTCACTCATGTCATTGTTTGGCTTGGTTTGGTTTTCATTTATTCAAATTTTCTTTTTGGTGGGGGGATGCTAACAGGGTGAAGGGCAGATATGGAGGGACTGGGAAATGAGTGGAATTGGGTGGATGATGGACATTCCCAAAGGATCAATAAGGAAATTACCTGTTAAAATATCCAACAAACTCTGGGCACAGCCCTCAATGTGACCCCAGGAGGTACAATATAAATAAAACATGACGGTGAAAAATATGTTTTAAAAAATGGGAGGATACCATCTGAAGACGTGGCTCAGAGGTTGAGGGCGCCTTTATCTCTTGCATAGGTTTTATTCCCAGCACCACAAGACAGTTGAGAATCATGTATAACTTCAGCTCCGGGGATCTGACCTCCTCCTCAGGCCTCTGATGCTACAGGCACTTTTGAGTTCACGTACATACACAGGGGAAAGCAGTCATACACAGAAAAATAAAAAATCATTAACAATGATACCCCAGTGCTTTTCTAAAGAAGGTATACGTATGCCCAGGCATAAGGTGTTGTTGCCGTTCAGCAAGCCTGAGTCTTTGTGTTGTTTGAAACTAAACACAGTGGTTGATGTAGGAAGTGACAGACCTACACGGTGCTTACATTCACAGTGGGAAAATAAATCTCTTAGAGGAGAAAACATGAGAAAGGGAGCGATGGGAATAAAAGCCACTTTTGCGTGCACAAGAACATGGGAAGCGTGGAGAAGCAGCACAAGAAGATGTGCTCGGGCCCCAGGAGCCGGCTGAGGTCGGCATAGTCCGTGCTAACGAGAGCACAGAACGGTCAGAGGGACATTGTCTGGAGTGCTCCTTATGCAAGCTGCCAGGATCATGAAGTAAAGATGTCTGGAGCCCAGAAAGGGACACAGGACACTTGAGAGGCAAATGGGGAGGAGGAAGCACCCACAACTGATCAACTTAGCAGAAAAGCTTGGCAAAAAGGGCAGCAAAGAACATGACAGAGAAGCGGCTTCCCTAAAATCAAGGGGGAAACAACTGCAGGCTGATGGAAAAAACCAAACACTGGTGAGAGGGATTAACAGGTGCCAGAGGAGTGGAGGCCGCTTGCACGCTGTAACCTTTGGGAGAGAGAGAGAGATCAGACACACTAGGAAGGCTCACCTGCTGAAACCCTACTTAAAAGAAGTACAACCCCATTTCTGCATGTGGCCACACTGAGGATGAAGGCTTAGTCAAGCCAGAGATGCGTAGAGCTGAGGACTGAGGTTCAAATCTATGAGATCTGGAATGATTAACACAGGGTAAACTGGAGTGGCAGGGTGAGATAAGACATGCGTTCACTGGTGGATAATCCCCGATCCCGGAAGCACGTGTTTCTGCCCCCTGAGTCCATATGCTTGGACCTAGAGGAAGGTAAGGGTAGATGGCGTGTTGAGAGAGGAAAGACAAGGAGGTTCTGCAGTATGGTCCAGCGCTGGAGGGAGTCTTTCCCCTCAGCAGAGAGAGAATGGGGGATTCTCCAGACGCAGCAGGGAAGCTGTGGTCCTGGACTGACTGAAAATGGAGTCTCTCCTGAGGGCTATCATTCCTGTAGTGAGCAGAGCAAGGCTGCTTGGTCTTGGCCTCCGGCAACACACACACACACACACACACACACACACACACACACACACACACACACACACACAGAGCAATTGCTTTCTCACCATTTGGTTTCATCACCCTGGTCACTTCCCACTGTTTGCTGAGATCTGTTTCCCACATAGAGCTTGAACTCTCGGGAGGGTTGTCTTGTATTTGGGGGGGGCGGTGTTATGAAGCAGCACAGACAAGGTAAGCTTTGCCCTCCTGGATTGCCGTTCCTCCCTGGGGTCTTCTCCAAAGGAGCCACAGACCTGGAGTCACTCAGCCTGTGGAACATGGAGGCGTCTGTGGCACATGGCATCTTGGGAGTGCATAAGATGAATGCAAACACCCACTGTGAATACTGATTGGAAGCCTCACAAAGAACCCGAAGGTCAAAATGGTGGCAAGCGTTGGCATGGCCCCCTTGTGTGAAGGGCATGGCCAGGGATGTAGGTGGCTCAACTAGAATGAGTTTCTTGGTCTTTGGGAGCCAAAGTCCAGGCTGAGGGAAGTGCCCGGTGGGCAGTCGAAAACCAGACAAGCACAGTGTGGCTGGACAAATGGACGTCCAGACAGACACTGGAATCATGGGAGCAAAGGGAAGAGAAGCCAGGGACTCGGCTCGGTTTTGGTGCCCTGTCTCATGACAAATTCAAGCTGTCAGGCCTCTCATGCTGACCAGGCTCTGAAATGGTGCAAGAAGACCAAGGTCAAAGTTGCCCCCTCAGGACAGGAGGGTTTGGGGTGAAGGGCACGCTGAAACAGTTGGTGCGTTTTCTACAGGGGGGAAATAGCAGCCACACCCCGCCCCCCGTGTCTGTCTCTGTAAAGCCCAGGAACTAGGAGTCGGCAGGAAGTGAGAGCCTTACACATTGATCCCCTCATCTGGACATTACGTCTCTCAGGCAGGAGAGGAGAGGAGAAACACCTCTCGTGTCCTTCATGACACCATGGTGAGGACGGAAGACCACCTCTGGGGGAAAATGCTGAAACTAGTCTGGGATTGTAGGTTTTTGTCCTAAAACTGACTGGAAGCCCCACCAATATGCAGAGGCTAGAGGATGTGGAGAGGGGGAAGCAGCTTGAGACAGGGCAAGAAGGCTGGGGTGACGTCCATAGTTTGGGGGTAGAAGACTCTGTTGGTAAGGGGGAGTCAGGGATGAGGTCTGCAAAGCGTTCTGCCGCAGGGTGCGGACGGAGAAATTTACCTCAGGGCTCTGTACCCTCTTATCTGCCCCCACTAAGCAGCGATGGGAGGGCAGGGTGGAATTGCGCAAGCTTCCATTTTCTCCTGTAATAGAGGCTTGTTGTGTACCGCAGAGGAGCAGAGAACACAGGCACTTCTCCGCTTCCTTTTGTCTCATATTTAGTCCCTAGATCATGAGCCTCGGTTGCCATGGGAACTGAAGCTAAGTGTGTGATGCATTCGCTGGGCTGTGGGAGAAAAGCAGAGCTGGTCCTTGAAATAAAGCCCTCTGGGAATAGAGATTTTAGCAAAGTGTTCCCGTTAAAAGAATTAGTAATTTCTAGAATTCTATCGATCTCTGAGACAAACAACAGATAGGAGTGGTGGAGGGAGGGGAGAACAGGAGGGAGGAAAAGAGGGAAATAAGGGAGCTGGGAGAGAGGAGAGACAGGAAGACAGGAAGAGGGATAATGGGAAGGGGGAGGGAGGGACACATACACAAACAGAGAGAGAGAGCCCTCCATCTTGGGTGCATCTTTGTGGTGAGCCCCTCTGACACTACCTGACTACCTGGACCACAGGATTCCAGTGGGTTAGGCTACCATGAGAAGTCGTGGGGAATTGAATTAGAACCAGTGCTGTCAGGGGTCCCCTGAAACTTGCTGCTTCCAGGTATATGTGCAGAGGAAGCAAGGACTAGACCTAGCCAAGACACGGTAATGTGTCCTGCTAACAGGCATGGCGAGCTGTAATGTGACAGGGGCAGCAGGGAACAAGGCATCTCGTGTCCCTTCCCCTTGGCTTCCCTGTCTGCATTCAGAGGGTTTTTGCAAAGAGACTCAGGCTGGCCCTAGATCGAAAGTCTCCTGTGTTTTTGTCGCCAGCAAATGAAAATTCAACCCATAGTTCACAAGAATTGAATCTCTGCAACACAAACACCGGCAATGTAACAGTAAACAGATAAGCCATTTGAACCTGTCTCCATGGCAACCTGAGAAAAGATGCATAGGCGGCCAGGAGAAGAGGCTGGGGTCAAGCTCGCCAACGCATTGGCAGAGCTGGGTCAGTCATCTCTGCCAGCTCATGCTCGCCTCTGTTTTGATTTTCTCCTTTCAGTCATAAAGGCAGGCAGGAGCAGAGAACATTGGTGAGAATGAGATGTAATTAGGCGTGTGTGCTTAGGTAGATGGGGGGAGGTTGGAGTGAGAACACAGAGTGATGCGTGGGTGGGAGGCTTTGCCTGCTGGACCCTATGGCTTCCTCTATGGAGGCGACAATATGCTGCAAGGTCCATGGCAGGCCTCATGTCCTCAGAGGGTTCTAGGTTTGAGTCCTCACACTGCTGCCTTCTGACTACGGGCCATCAGACAGAGGAGCCTCCCTCTCGTGCCTTCTGCTTCCTCATCTACAGGATGGATAAAATGGATTGCTCCCCTCTCTCTGCAGTGCAGATACATGAAACATAGGCCCGACAATAAATTGCATGTGAACGGACAAATCAAAGTTCTCCAAAGCCAGCGAGCACTGGACATCCGTGAACCCAGATTTTTTTCCTACTATTTGAAAATGGGAGAGAGCTGGAGGAGGGGTGTGAAGGGGAGCTGTGTTTGGCATGTAAAATGGATAAAAAATTCCAAAGCAAGTGGCAGAGGGGTCAGGGGAGCAGACCGGTGTGGAGGGAGAAGCCGTGTGGGAGCAGTCAAGCATCTTAGGTACTGCTCCCTGATACCTGGCACCCCCAGACATCTGACCAGAACCGTGTGCCATTGTGGGAGTGGTGGTGGTGGCTCAGAGCAGCAGGCGTGTGGGGGCCCTCTGTCCCCTGCTGATGATGAAAGGGAGGAATGGAGGCCTCCACGGACCTGTCTGCCCTTCCTATGGGACTCATCGTCTTAGTCAGGGTTTCTATTCCTGTCCTGATCACCATGATCATGAGCAACTTGAAGACGGATGGCTTATTTCATCTGAGTTTGTAGTGCGTCTTCTGAGGCACCCATGAAAGGAAGCTGGAGGCAGGAGCTGAAGCAGAAGGCATGGAGGAAGGCTGCTTACTGGCTTGCTTGTCATGGCTTCCTCGGCCTGCTTTTTTAAGGCACTCTGGACCACCAACAGTGCAGATTGCCATTTCTCCTCTGGGGTATGAAAGTCCAGATCATTTCTTTTCATAGCCATGTTTGCCCCAAAATCCCCCAGTGCAGGGTAGCGGGGACAATATTCCCTCTTACCCACGTCTTACCCTAGCAGATACTCAAGCACTGATAGTTCATGGCGAGTCCAGCAGGTTCCAGGACGGCCCAGTGGACAGCATGATGGTGTCAGTCCTAGGGAAGTGGTCCAGTGGTAATGCAGAGTGGGCCCCTAAGGTGTGGGTCCCACACTGAGCTGAACTACATATAGTATCCTGGGGTGAGACTCAGTGTCTCTGTCTGAGTCCTGGATGTGAAACATAAATACATCTCCTGGAAGGTGAATCCTGCTCATTTGGGACAGATATTGTGATATGGGTGACCTGTCAATCTGTGGGAGGAGCAAAGGGACAACCAGACACACTGTCCACTCCCATAGCCCTCTTGATTGAAAAAATGCCAGCACACTGTCATCTAGAGTCCTATTAACTACACAGTCTAGATTGAAGCCCCTGCCTGCTCTCCCACGCAACGATCAGATCCAGGCATAATATCTGAGTCTACTGTTGCCAGAGTCCAAGTCTCCAATCCCTGTAGCCAACCGCGTCTGAGTTCCTAGCCCCCACTTCCTTTAGATTACTCCAGGCAAACAGACTGCTTGTTGCTTACCCAGATCTTGGACTTAAGCTTCCCCTCCAGGCCTATTAATCCAAGCCCCCATTAGTGTTTCAGTCCCAGCCTCAGCTTAGACCGAGTCAGCTGAGTTTTCCCTTCCCCCTCTGCTCCACCAGTTCCACGTGTATCTCCTCCTGACTTTGGCCAGAGTGGCTCCTTGAGACAGCATTTTCAGAGCTGTCCTTTGCCCCTGTTGTCTGAGCACTGATCCACTGTGTGTTGAGTGTGACTCTGCGTGTCTGTGCACGTGCCTCTGTGTGTGTGTGTGTGTGTGTGTGTGTGTGTGTATGTGTGTGTGTGTGTGTCTGCATCTGGGTATCTGTATCCGTGTGTGTTTTCTTCCAGCCCCTGCGTCTCAGTTTCAAGCCCCACCCCCACTCTCTTTCTGTGCATTCCACGTAGGATTTTTGTGATTGCTTCCTCCAGTTCAAATACTAATAAAATCTAGACATCTAGACGCTCCCTCTAAAGTTCCTTTTCATCATTGTGTCTCCTCTGTGATTACCTTAGCCAAGTCTTTGTCACCGATGGACCAGCCCCTCACACACAGCCTCCTGTCCTGTCATGCCTATGCCCTGCATAGCTACCTACCTGATGAATGCTGGCCCCCTCACCTCACCAGAGGCCCTGCTTCCACCCATCATCCCCCTTCCTCTCACTCTCCGACTGAGCTCTCTCCTCAGGATGTCTGGGGCATGCTTCAATGTGGAACCAGAATACTGCTAGGCTAAAGACATGGGCAGAGCTCGAGGCCATGCCAGGGGAAAGTGAAGGAGACAATGGCTATGAAGAATTTGGTGCTCTTGGTGGTGCTGGCGTCTCCAACAGCTTTGACATCCATCTCCTCAGAGCCTTTGGTAGCTGGGGTCAAAGCTTTCAGATGTTTTTCGTGAGCCTCGCTCCTTGTCTACCTGCTCATTCTGGTCTTCGTCCCTGCTCTAGTGGCACAGACACAAGGGAGGCAAGAGTGGCGTAGGCTTGCATAGGTTTCCCAAAGCTTTCCTGCCCTACCGGGGAAGGTCTTGGGGGCACCAGGCAGTCACAAGCTTCCTAGAGCCCCAAATTAGGTGCTAGAAAAAGACTGGGTTTTCCAGGGAGCATAATGCTTGGCCCTCCCCTCACTCCCCATGGCTTCTGACTTGGCAGAATGAGCCCCGAGAACTGAAAAAGTCCTGTGCTGGCCCAGACACTGGTGCAGGCACTCCAGCTGGATTCTGAAACCCTGGATGGTGGTGGGGGCACCAGGGCCTATGCTGCCAACATAGCCTCTGCCTCTAGCCCAGCTGCATAGGCTGCTGCAGCTGCTGTTTGTAAGTCCTTCAATCAGATGGGTCACCAGCCATCGGGTGACTCCACAGCAGGCCCCAGAAGTCGATGCTTAGCCATGGCAGCGGACACCCCTAAGATAATCTTTGTCTTCTTGCAGATCTCCCAGGGGTTAGTGGATAGTGACATGGCTGCCCCTGGGACACCAGAAACAACTGCATAATCCCACAATACCTCTGGCCCAGGAGGTTGCTGCCAAGGGGCCAAGTAGGGCCTGTGATTTCTCTCAGCCTCCAAGAGTCAAAGAGGTAGATGCCATCCAGCCTCAACAGCCTTCCTGAACCAGAATTAAAATCTTTGATATCCCTCAATCAGAAGTTATCAGTGCAATGGCCTTTCCATGCTTCATGACGTCTACAGGGCCCAAGAGGCCATGCTGGAGAGTCCCAGTGATGCTTCTAGAATGCCCCAGACATCCCCTCCCAGGGAAGGGAAAGACCACCAAGTCTGGGGAGGCTCTGGCTCAGACAGGAAGGGTGGAGCCTCAGAATGTTGTGGCCACAGCTGCTGCCAAGACCAAAACAGTCACAAGCACCCTAGAGTGTGAGGGCAGCCACTGTTGCCCAGCACAGTGCTGAGCCCTGGCTCAGAATGGGAGGCAAGGGAACCCCAAAAAGGCGAAAGACTTCCCGTCATTTGGAGTCTCTCGTCCCTTTTTTCTTTCTCTCATCTCCTGTCCATTGCCCTCTTCTTCTGCTCTCCTTTCCTGTCTCTCCCCCTCCTTCCCTCCTCATGCCTTTCCCTTGTGTGTCCATGTTCCTCCACTACACATTTTTAGCATGTTTCCGTGACTCCATGTAGCTCCTATTCTCTGGTCTGGTTGAAGAGCAAACCAGTCACTGCTTGTACTTCTCTTGCAGCCAAGAGCCTGCATGGGTAAGGTATGCAAGGAGCCCTCTCGAATAGAGCATCTGGAAACCCTGCATGTGGCTGTCATTTCTGACATAGTCCAAGCACCTGATAAAGGACATGAGAGCAGTGAAGAAGAAAGAGATCCTGCTCTGGTCCCCTCCACTTGTATGGTATCTCAGCCCCCACTGGCACCTTGGGCTCAGTTAGCACCTAGGTCCCCAGTGGCCCCAAGTTCACAGATACATCAAGGCAAGTGTTGGACCGGCCCCCCAGCACCATAACCCTTCTTCCAAAGAGTAAGAAGCCCATCCCTCTGCCAAAGAGTAAGAAGCCCATCCCTCTTGTCTTTTCTTTCTTCTTCCCCATGGGCTAGCACTCTGTGGCTACCCATGCCTTGATTTTCTCTGGTGTAGCTCCTCCTACTCCAGGCAAGTAAGCTGGTGAAATAGCCGATGATTAAGGACTTCAAAGAGGTACCCATCAGGCAGGCAGGTAGACAGTCTGTGCCTCTATAAACATCCCTTTAACATCTCTATAAACATGTACCCCACTGTTCATGCTGCAGTGGCTTCTGGCTCTTAGCATGGTGCTCAGAATGGTTGTCTTCAGCCTGAATGGCCAAAATGCTGAGTCTCTGAGGCCCTGCTCAGACCAGCTGCATTTGCCAAACAATTTGTTATCCCATCCCTGCAAACATGCTGAAGGATGTCATCAAAGAATATGATTAACACTTGCATAAGGACATTGCGAGACACACCTACACTCTGGAAAAGCAGGGTAATGAGGGGAGAAACTCCAAGCTATAAGAACCTTCGGTCAGGCTGTGGCCTGATTGCTCTAGAAGCCTCCTCTAGCCCTCACTGCTTGAGCTTCTGCTACACCAGCAGTGCAGTGGGAACGTGTTACCCCTAGTGTGCCCCTGCCCTCTGAGAGTCTCTGTCTCCTAAGGCAGATGCTACTCTTTGTCCCTGCTTGCTTCCGTTTCTCTTAGAGTCTCACCCAGGTGTGGACTCCTGACTGGGAGCTGAGGAAAGGTCCTGATCAGGGCTTGACTGGGTACATCAATTCCCAGAATAGGCCTTGACTTCACTGGTTTCTCTTCAGGTAGAACTTTGGGATCCACCTGAAGGAAATAGACAAGAACATCCATTCTCGTCTACATGAGGGATTCTTCTGCTGCCTTTGAGGGAAGGAAGGAAGGGAAAGGAAATGATGTGGCCCGTCTCTGCCTGAGTGCTCTCAGGGAAACAGGAGTGCAGGACTAAGGGGCCCAGTAAGACTCTCTCTCTCTCTCTCTCTCTCTCTCTCTCTCTCTCTCTCTCTCTCTCTCTGAACAGCACGCAACAACTGCTGGTGGAAAGGAAGCATGCTGGGCCCAGGCCTGTCTGCATTTTGGGTTTTTCAGGCATGCACCCATGCAGGTGCACATCTACACACATAGCTTGGAGGAAAAGCAGCCTGTTCTTTGGTCCAGAATTGACAGGTCAGTCCTCCGTGGAGATGCTTGCATGTAGATGTTGAGGCAGACCAGACCAACAAACCCTGCATCTGTATTTGTACACCTTATGGCCTTCAGCAAAGTTACCACTCCCAGCCCTGTAACATTGGGGCATCCATCTTCAGCCTACAGACCCATAGTATCTGGAAGACTTTTCAATGAAGCAGGAAATTTCAAAGATAGTTCTGCCTATATTGGCACTGTGTCAGTCACTTTCTTCTGTGTCCTGCAGAATGTCTGGAAGACTCTTTCATGAAGCAGGAACCCTGAAGGACCGTCTCACCTTTAGGCAAGTTCAGCAGCCCCTTTTCTGTGGGTCCTGCATGTCCATGTTTATACAGCATACCATCAAGTATTCCGGGCCAGAGCAGTTTCTTGCACAAATGGCTAATCAACTCCATAAGGAGCCTACTCAATATCTATCATCCTCTTGAAGTAGATTGGTGTTGGGGACTGCAGACTGCCAGACCCTGAATTTCCTGTAAACAACTTGTTTTCCTCTGCTCTGAGCAGCCTGCAGCTGCTGCTCTGAGCGCAAGACCCTGATATCAGGGGAGTGATTTCTGGTGGGCCTGCAGCTGAAAGATCCCGAGAGCTGGGGCGTGACCAGAGCCCTACATAAGCTGACCCTGAGCACAATAAAGGGGCATTCTTGGGGAATTCAAGGATGACCTGTGTGTGTCTCTCTCTCATTCTCTCTGTGTGTATGTGTATGTGTGTGTGTGTGTGAGTGAGTGTGTGTGTGTGAATCTCCAGGCCCTTGCCCAACTCTCGAACTCTCTTGTAGAGCAGGTGGTACGCTACAGGCTTAGTAACGTAGTACACATAGTACAGGCGCTACAGGACTGTAGTACATGTAGTAGCACGGACACTACAGATTGGTGCTGCCAGGAGTAGATGAGTCTCATTGTCATGAAAAGTCCTAAGTTCTTAGAACATTTGAAATGTCATATTCTGTTAGTCTTTGAAAGGTCTGAAGAATACCTATCCATCTGAAATATATCTCTGTACATCTAGAAAACCTAATTAACATGACTACAAGCTTGACTGTTATAGATGACTATTAACCTGTATTTCTTAACTATACATTACATTTCTAAATGAGCTGCACAAACACAATACTTTAATCAAGATCAGAAATATATATATATATATATAAACAAAATTGACCTTAAATTTGTATCAATAGACCAAGATCCATACCAATGCAAAGTATTCATCTCTATACAGAGATGTTCCTGTTCCCTGCCTTATCCCACACTATGTAGAACCCAGGGAAGAGAGGATCAGTTTGGCCCTCTTAGGGATGAGGCAATTCAATCTCAGGTTGTAGAAGTATGAATTTTCTTGGATGGGAAAGAGAACCCTTCATGTGGCGGGGAAGAATTGTCCTTCTGTGGAAAGAGGCTATTGGAGAGCTGGCTACAGTGTGGGGGAAGCTGAGTCCAGACAGCCTCACTCCTCCTCCTCCCCCTCCCCCTCCTTCTCCTCCTCCTCCTCTCCCTCCTCCTCCTCCTCTTCCTCGTTAGAACCAAGGACACTCTTGTTAGACCAAGTTTCCTCTTGGTGATTTTGGGCATCACTTTCATGAATGGCAACTGAGGTGGCAAAAGTGAGTTCTCAGCCCGTTGATGGGGTTCTGCCCATCCTGTGCTGTCATCCACGTTTGTCAAACCATTGTTCCCCAACTTTCTTTGCTGCTGTCCTTGGGGAGTTACTCCCCAAAATGGGACAGTTCCTGTGCCTCAGTGTTCTCAGAGGAATAGGCTCCAGGACTGGAATAGTCTGAAATAGGCCTCTGGTTCCCTGAGCTAGAAAGACAGCAGACGGGTCTCACCACAACAGAAGGGTAGCTGCCTGGAGCTCCCAGCCCCTTCATAACCCATTGTGCCCAGATGAGATCTCAGACAGTGCGAGTTGGGGGCAGTGGCCATCCTTTCTGTCAGGTGTCTTGGGCTAGCGTTCATGTGGCGTCTGCTGTGAGGGTGTGGTCTTCTGTTGAGGTGCTCTCCTGCAGGGAGTGCTCTGTACACATCTCTCACCGCCACTACCAACAGGCATGGTCTTCGCTTGCCCCCAGAATCAAGTGCCCATTTCTTTGTGATCTGAAAAAAGTCATCGTGATGGCTTTGTAAAGCAGAAGTAAGGATTGCATGAGCTTGTTGCACTCATGTGGGATCCTTGGTTCTGGTCAGGTAGGAAAGATCATTCCCTAGGTCAAAGTGCAAAGTGTAGGAACTCTGGCCTCTGGTGTAGAATGCTTGGTGACCAAATACATGCTGGTGTCTCAGTTAGGGTCTCTATAGTTGTGAAGAGACACCACAACCACAGCAACTCTCATAAAGGAAAACATTTTATTGGGGCTGGGTCCTAGTTCAGAGGATTAGTCCATTATCATAATGATGGGAAACATGGCAGCATGCAGGCAGACATAATGCTGAGAGTCCTATACCTGGATCCATAGGCAGCAGGAAGAGAGTGTGAACCACTGGGTCTCACCTGAGCTTCTGAAACCTCAAAGTCCACCCCAGTGACATCCTCCAACAAGACCATATCTTCTCCAACAAAGCCACACCATCCAATAATGCCACTCCCTATGAGTCTATGGGAGCCATTTTCATTCAGACCACTACAGCTGGCATGTGGGAGGAAGAAATTCAGGGGCATTCTTAGGGGAAAGGGAGCACCGATTGGCTGAGAACACTCCACAAGAGCAGAGTGTGATAGACCACCAGATCACTAAGCACTTGCCCTGCAGACTCACATACAAAATTCCCCTATCGTACATGTGAGGAGACTTGGGCTCTGAGATCCGAAGGCTCTGAGCATGTTCCATGGTGGAAAATAGGCAGGGCACACCCTTTCTTTGGTACTTAGAGAATGCACAAGTGCAAACACAGGCAAGTGTGTGTACGTGCCATCGTGTACAAAGTCACACAGTCACGGGTGCTTGTGTCCACACAGGGATTTAAGAGCTCCAGATTCTTCCTTTCTAGTCATTGTCTGTATGGCTTAGTCAGGGACCCTTGCACCCAGGTGTTCTCGGAGCAAAGGGCTTAAAGAATGACTCTTCTGTTTACAACGCTTTCGACAGAAATCTGGAGCCACTGTGATAAGAAGCAAAAATTGTGGCTCTGCTGTGAGCAAATATCCTACCCAAATTCTGAGTTGGCCCACTGGCTAAAGGTCACGAAGCTCTTACTCTTGGATGCTGAGGTGTTGGGAGAGGGAAAGGAAGTGTAGACCCCCTTCTGCTAACTGAGGAATATCACCAAGGTAGAAGAGGGTCCCTGGAACTAACTCATTGAGTCAGCAACAGGTCTGCTTGGCTAGAAGAAAGGGATGCTTTCTTCTTGCGCCAATAAACCTGGAATACCAGCAGATTCCCCAACATCACCTGATTGCAGTATGAGATCCTCGGCGGTCTTTGAGCCTGCCATGAGACCAGCAAGACGGGGGCCTGAGACTCAGTGCACAGGTACAGGAGACCTTCTGTGCCTTGTGGTCCGTGGCTGAAACCTCATATAGTGACCCTATCACAAAAGAAGCTCTTAGAGGTCCATGAAGAATTTAGCCAGAAATTCATAGATGTCATCTGATGTGTTCTGGGAGCAGAGGGATTCCCAGTCCTGGCATAGGACAGTAGGGACTTGATTCATTATGCCTAACACAGGAGGGTGTGGCAGGCAGCAGGTACTCCCTGAATGTGGGGTGTTCTGTCTTTAAATTTCTGCTTCCCACATCAGTACCAGAACCAGGATCCTTGGGAGTGGAAGGCTCGTTTCTTTGAAGCAGTGGATGATGCTTTCCAGAAGATAAATGTGGATATGATCATGCAATATTCCAGGGCCCAGATGAGGACCCAGATAAATATTGGAGATGAAGCTTGGATCAGACCATAGAACTGGAACAATATCCAGGCAAAGCTGCTGACCTGAGATAAAGACAGAGATTTTAGTGATGCTTGGGCCAGGATCTCTTTTGTATTCTGAGCCCGGTATCATCAGTGCATCCTAATTAGCAACTGTGCCAATGGGAGAGCCATATGGAAAGCTGGTGTCAGAGGCAGCACCAAAGGTGGGGCAGGCAATAGCATCCTAGATAGCCCCAGCACCTGCTCCACCATCTAGACCAAAGATGCCACCAGAGACGGCACCAGCTTCTCCTATATCCAGTAATATCATCAAAGGGACATGATGCTCTAAGGAAAGGCTGAGAAGCTGGTTAGAGATGTTCAGGGGAGGCCTGGTGAAGGGGGCCCCTGATTGTGGGGAAGCACACATTTATTGTTTGTGTCTCTCCCTTGTTGCTATGGAGTCAATCTATGTTCTTCTCTTTGCTCCCTGTGTTCCTGGCAGCATTGAAGACATGAAGCCATCTTCCATACCCAGCTACACTGGGTCACTCAGAGTTCCTCTCACATAGCACCATGGCCTTTCTTCCTGTGGGTCAGAGGTCATGTGTGAGGGAGGCTATTTTACCCTTGTGTTTTTCTTGTGTATTTGTGATTTGGGTATCAGTGTTACACTGAAGTTGCTGAATTAGTGTGGATGCCTTGCTTTACCCATGTGTGAGTTGTAGCAGGCCTGTGGATGGCTGAGCTCCTGACTAGGACACTTGTACAGGCTACCCAGAGTCAGGGAGCTCCACTGTGACAAAGGACCTTGGGTGTGTATGGGATGGTGTGTGGTACAAAGGTTCAAGCTGAGTGGGGAGCACTTGAGTTCAGAGAGGAGTTTAGATGATGTCATGCCAGGGTGCTCTGGAACACTGCCTAGATGCTAAGAACACAAAGAAAAAAACAGTAAGAGGGCTGGGGACTGTTGACAAAGAAGGATACAGTAAGAGTAACACATTCTGAGCACCCACCCGGCCCAGTTTTGATGTGGCTAGGGACTCCGATGCTCTTCCTGGACGGTGGTGTCTCCTGGTGAGGCCAAGGCCAGGCCTGATGCTGGTATCTCCAGGGCTACGGGATACCTGCCAAGGATGGTTGTAGGGAAGCAAATTGTCCAGGTACAAGGCCATGAGGGAAGAGACAGATTGATCTCCTGGGAAGGGTTAAGTAGCAAGCAGGGACAGTGTCCAGAGATTCCTGGACTGTCTCAAGAATGTCCACAGCCAAGCTGGACAGAGCCCCACTTGGCTACAAGGGATCCAGTAGCTCCAGGGTCCCTGCCACCACATTGCTTCTCAAGAGGAAGCACCCATATAAGCTACATTGAAATCATGACTTAGAGTGTCTGTATAAATTGCAAGACCTAGTGGAAAGTGAACCTCAGGTCTATTGGCAAGAATATGGTTATGAATTTGACAGGAGAGCATTATACCAGCCCAGAGCCCTTTAGAGTGTGGCAGGGGTGGGGTGGACTTGAATAGGTCCCACACCTAGGACCCAACTGTGTTTTTCCAACAGATTTTGAGTTTGGGGATGAAACCCTCATTGGTGGCCTGTGCTGATTCTCTGGTGTTAGGCTTGGCATTTGGTCACATGGACATGGTGGGGCTCTGGCAATCACTGGTTTGCCATGTTTGGCTGGTATAAACACATGCAGAGACACACACACATAGGAACAGAGCCTTGCCGTTCAGTGTCCCCACCTCTCTGTTCGGGACTGTGACAGACAGGAGGGATGCCTGGGACCCCATGCTAGGTGTGCTCCGTTGTACACATGATGACCAGGATCTCGTGACACATTCATGAAAAGCCTTGGTCCACGTCTTCTCCAGCAACAAGACAACAACATTAAGCAAAAGCCCTGAGAGTGAGTGTGAGCACCATGTGCAGAGGGTGCTTGAGATAAGACAGCACATGCGGGAAGGAGGAAGAAACAGCTCCAAGAAGCTGGTACACCCTGTCCTGGATGCTCCTACCCATTCTCCTCCCAAAACACCTTTCCAGGAAGACCTAAAGGCATCCACACCTGCCACTACTCTCCAGGGAGTGGTGCTGAGAGCAGGCAGGACAAGGAGATGGGGACAGCCAGGGCAGGCAGAGAAAATGTAATGAGATAGCCATGGCAAGTGTTGAGAGAGTGGGTGTGCTGGCTAGTTTTATTTCAACTTGAGGCAAACTAGAGTTACTTGGGAAGAAGGAACCTCCACTGAGAAAATTCCCCCAGAATTTTAGCCTCTGGGAAACTCTATGGGAAAATACCTCTGGTTATTTTCTTGATTAAAGATTGATGTGAAGGGGCCCACATCATTGTGGGTGGTACCATCCCTAGGTTGGAGGTCCAGAGTGCTATATAAAAGCAGGCCGAGGAAGCCATGACAAGCAAGCCAGTAAGCAGCCTTCCTCCATGCCTTCTGCTTCAGCTCCTGCCTCCAGCTTCCTTTCATGGGTGCCTCAGAAGACGCACTACAAACTCAGATGAAATAAGCCATCCGTCTTCAAGTTGCTCATGATCATGGTGATCAGGACAGGAATAGAAACCCTGACTAAGACGATGAGTCCCATAGGAAGGGCAGACAGGTCCGTGGAGGCCTCCATTCCTCCCTTTCATCATCAGCAGGGGACAGAGGGCCCCCACACGCCTGCTGCTCTGAGCCACCACCACCACTCCCACAATGGCACACGGTTCTGGTCAGATGTCTGGGGGTGCCAGGTATCAGGGAGCAGTACCTAAGATGCTTGACTGCTCCCACACGGCTTCTCCCTCCACACCGGTCTGCTCCCCTGACCCCTCTGCCACTTGCTTTGGAATTTTTTATCCATTTTACATGCCAAACACAGCTCCCCTTCACACCCCTCCTCCAGCTCTCTCCCATTTTCAAATAGTAGGAAAAAAATCTGGGTTCACGGATGTCCAGTGCTCGCTGGCTTTGGAGAACTTTGATTTGTCCGTTCACATGCAATTTATTGTCGGGCCTATGTTTCATGTATCTGCACTGCAGAGAGAGGGGAGCAATCCATTTTATCCATCCTGTAGATGAGGAAGCAGAAGGCACGAGAGGGAGGCTCCTCTGTCTGATGGCCCGTAGTCAGAAGGCAGCAGTGTGAGGACTCAAACCTAGAACCCTCTGAGGACATGAGGCCTGCCATGGACCTTGCAGCATATTGTCGCCTCCATAGAGGAAGCCATAGGGTCCAGCAGGCAAAGCCTCCCACCCACGCATCACTCTGTGTTCTCACTCCAACCTCCCCCATCTACCTAAGCACACACGCCTAATTACATCTCATTCTCACCAATGTTCTCTGCTCCTGCCTGCCTTTATGACTGAAAGGAGAAAATCAAAACAGAGGCGAGCATGAGCTGGCAGAGATGACTGACCCAGCTCTGCCAATGCGTTGGCGAGCTTGACCCCAGCCTCTTCTCCTGGCCGCCTATGCATCTTTTCTCAGGTTGCCATGGAGACAGGTTCAAATGGCTTATCTGTTTACTGTTACATTGCCGGTGTTTGTGTTGCAGAGATTCAATTCTTGTGAACTATGGGTTGAATTTTCATTTTGCTGGCGACAAAAACACAGGAGACTTTCGATCTAGGGCCAGCCTGAGTCTCTTTGCAAAAACCCTCTGAATGCAGACAGGGAAGCCAAGGGGAAGGGACACGAGATGCCTTGTTCCCTGCTGCCCCTGTCACATTACAGCTCGCCATGCCTGTTAGCAGGACACATTACCGTGTCTTGGCTAGGTCTAGTCCTTGCTTCCTCTGCACATATACCTGGAAGCAGCAAGTTTCAGGGGACCCCTGACAGCACTGGTTCTAATTCAATTCCCCACGACTTCTCATGGTAGCCTAACCCACTGGAATCCTGTGGTCCAGGTAGTCAGGTAGTGTCAGAGGGGCTCACCACAAAGATGCACCCAAGATGGAGGGCTCTCTCTCTCTGTTTGTGTATGTGTCCCTCCCTCCCCCTTCCCATTATCCCTCTTCCTGTCTTCCTGTCTCTCCTCTCTCCCAGCTCCCTTATTTCCCTCTTTTCCTCCCTCCTGTTCTCCCTCCCTCCACCACTCCTATCTGTTGTTTGTCTCAGAGATCGATAGAATTCTAGAAATTACTAATTCTTTTAACGGGAACACTTTGCTAAAATCTCTATTCCCAGAGGGCTTTATTTCAAGGACCAGCTCTGCTTTTCTCCCACAGCCCAGCGAATGCATCACACACTTAGCTTCAGTTCCCATGGCAACCGAGGCTCATGATCTAGGGACTAAATATGAGACAAAAGGAAGCGGAGAAGTGCCTGTGTTCTCTGCTCCTCTGCGGTACACAACAAGCCTCTATTACAGGAGAAAATGGAAGCTTGCGCAATTCCACCCTGCCCTCCCATCGCTGCTTAGTGGGGGCAGATAAGAGGGTACAGAGCCCTGAGGTAAATTTCTCCGTCCGCACCCTGCGGCAGAACGCTTTGCAGACCTCATCCCTGACTCCCCCTTACCAACAGAGTCTTCTACCCCCAAACTATGGACGTCACCCCAGCCTTCTTGCCTGTCTCAAGCTGCTTCCCCCTCTCCACATCCTCTAGCCTCTGCCATATTGGTGGGGCTTCCAGTCAGTTTTAGGACAAAAACCTACAATCCCAGACTAGTTTCAGCATTTTCCCCCAGAGGTGGTCTTCCGTCCTCACCATGGTGTCATGAAGGACACGAGAGGTGTTTCTCCTCTCCTCTCCTGCCTGAGAGACGTAATGTCCAGATGAGGGGATCAATGTGTAAGGCTCTCACTTCCTGCCGACTCCTAGTTCCTGGGCTTTACAGAGACAGACACGGGGGGCGGGGTGTGGCTGCTATTTCCCCCCTGTAGAAAACGCACCAACTGTTTCAGCGTGCCCTTCACCCCAAACCCTCCTGTCCTGAGGGGGCAACTTTGACCTTGGTCTTCTTGCACCATTTCAGAGCCTGGTCAGCATGAGAGGCCTGACAGCTTGAATTTGTCATGAGACAGGGCACCAAAACCGAGCCGAGTCCCTGGCTTCTCTTCCCTTTGCTCCCATGATTCCAGTGTCTGTCTGGACGTCCATTTGTCCAGCCACACTGTGCTTGTCTGGTTTTCGACTGCCCACCGGGCACTTCCCTCAGCCTGGACTTTGGCTCCCAAAGACCAAGAAACTCATTCTAGTTGAGCCACCTACATCCCTGGCCATGCCCTTCACACAAGGGGGCCATGCCAACGCTTGCCACCATTTTGACCTTCGGGTTCTTTGTGAGGCTTCCAATCAGTATTCACAGTGGGTGTTTGCATTCATCTTATGCACTCCCAAGATGCCATGTGCCACAGACGCCTCCATGTTCCACAGGCTGAGTGACTCCAGGTCTGTGACTCCTTTGGAGAAGACCCCAGGGAGGAACGGCAATCCAGGAGGGCAAAGCTTACCTTGTCTGTGCTGCTTCATAACACCGCCCCCCCAAATACAAGACAACCCTCCCGAGAGTTCAAGCTCTATGTGGGAAACAGATCTCAGCAAACAGTGGGAAGTGACCAGGGTGATGAAACCAAATGGTGAGAAAGCAATTGCTCTGTGTGTGTGTGTGTGTGTGTGTGTGTGTGTGTGTGTGTGTGTGTGTGTGTGTGTGTGTTGCCGGAGGCCAAGACCAAGCAGCCTTGCTCTGCTCACTACAGGAATGATAGCCCTCAGGAGAGACTCCATTTTCAGTCAGTCCAGGACCACAGCTTCCCTGCTGCGTCTGGAGAATCCCCCCATTCTCTCTCTGCTGAGGGGAAAGACTCCCTCCAGCGCTGGACCATACTGCAGAACCTCCTTGTCTTTCCTCTCTCAACACGCCATCTACCCTTACCTTCCTCTAGGTCCAAGCATATGGACTCAGGGGGCAGAAACACGTGCTTCCGGGATCGGGGATTATCCACCAGTGAACGCATGTCTTATCTCACCCTGCCACTCCAGTTTACCCTGTGTTAATCATTCCAGATCTCATAGATTTGAACCTCAGTCCTCAGCTCTACGCATCTCTGGCTTGACTAAGCCTTCATCCTCAGTGTGGCCACATGCAGAAATGGGGTTGTACTTCTTTTTAAGTAGGGTTTCAGCAGGTGAGCCTTCCTAGTGTGTCTGATCTCTCTCTCTCTCCCAAAGGTTACAGCGTGCAAGCGGCCTCCACTCCTCTGGCACCTGTTAATCCCTCTCACCAGTGTTTGGTTTTTTCCATCAGCCTGCAGTTGTTTCCCCCTTGATTTTAGGGAAGCCGCTTCTCTGTCATGTTCTTTGCTGCCCTTTTTGCCAAGCTTTTCTGCTAAGTTGATCAGTTGTGGGTGCTTCCTCCTCCCCATTTGCCTCTCAAGTGTCCTGTGTCCCTTTCTGGGCTCCAGACATCTTTACTTCATGATCCTGGCAGCTTGCATAAGGAGCACTCCAGACAATGTCCCTCTGACCGTTCTGTGCTCTCGTTAGCACGGACTATGCCGACCTCAGCCGGCTCCTGGGGCCCGAGCACATCTTCTTGTGCTGCTTCTCCACGCTTCCCATGTTCTTGTGCACGCAAAAGTGGCTTTTTATTCCCATCGCTCCCTTTCTCATGTTTTCTCCTCTAAGAGATTTATTTTCCCACTGTGAATGTAAGCACCGTGTAGGTCTGTCACTTCCTACATCAACCACTGTGTTTAGTTTCAAACAACACAAAGACTCAGGCTTGCTGAACGGCAACAACACCTTATGCCTGGGCATACGTATACCTTCTTTAGAAAAGCACTGGGGTATCATTGTTAATGATTTTTTATTTTTCTGTGTATGACTGCTTTCCCCTGTGTATGTACGTGAACTCAAAAGTGCCTGTAGCATCAGAGGCCTGAGGAGGAGGTCAGATCCCCGGAGCTGAAGTTATACATGATTCTCAACTGTCTTGTGGTGCTGGGAATAAAACCTATGCAAGAGATAAAGGCGCCCTCAACCTCTGAGCCACGTCTTCAGATGGTATCCTCCCATTTTTTAAAACATATTTTTCACCGTCATGTTTTATTTATATTGTACCTCCTGGGGTCACGTTGAGGGCTGTGCCCAGAGTTTGTTGGATATTTTAACAGGTAATTTCCTTATTGATCCTTTGGGAATGTCCATCATCCACCCAATTCCACTCATTTCCCAGTCCCTCCATATCTGCCCTTCACCCTGTTAGCATCCCCCCACCAAAAAGAAAATTTGAATAAATGAAAACCAAACCAAGCCAAACAATGACATGAGTGAGCCCACCCCGGACACTGTCCCAAAATGCAGGGGCTGGATATCCCAGAGCCCCAGGATTCACCCCCACACCACTGGACAACCGCCCCTCCCCCCACGGAACATGTCAATGTATTGATGCCTAATGATATTCTGCTATACTCAGATTGGTGCCTAGATCAAAAGTCATAAGAGAGGCTTTGTCCAGCAACTGATGGAAACAGATGCAGAGGCCCACATTCAAACCTTAGGCTGAGCCCAGGGAATCCGACTGAAGAGAGAATGGAAGGATTGCAGGAGTCACATGACTCAAGGAAACACAACACACTGGAACTCACAGACACTGAACCGACAACCAGGCAGCCTGCATGGGACTGACCTGGGCCCTCTGCATGTGTGTGACAGTTGTGTAGCTTGGTTCTCTTGTGGCTCTTCTAACAGTGGAAGCAGGGGCTGTCTCTGAGGCTTGCTCCCTTTGGGGACCCTACTCCTCATACTGGGTCACCTTGTCCAGCTTTAATATATGGGGAGGTGCTAAGTCTTTACTACAACTTGATATGCCGTGTTTTGTTGATATCCATGGTGGCCTGTCCTTTTCTGCATAGGAAAGGAAAGGAGAAGAGGTGGATGGGGAGGAAGCAGAGGGGAGGTGGTGTGATGGGGGAGGGCCTTGGAGCGAGGAGAGGAGGGAGGGGAAACTGAGGTTGGGATTAAAAAAAACAGCTAAAAAAAAAAAGACTTTGCTCTCTGTATTTCCTGCCTCTCCAACACCTCTACATTTGTCTTAGTGACATTGGGAGCCAAGGTGTGTCACATAGGCAGAATATATCCCCTTTGTCCCATCAGCTTTATGTGCAATGTTCAGGTTCAAGGCCTCTGGTTTCTGGTCCACCATCATCACTAGACCCTCTCTGAAACTCCTCTCGGTTATCTGGAGGGCGCCCCGCGTCATGGAGATGCTGTGATTATAGTTCCACAGGACCAGTTCCTTCATGTGCTCTAGCAGGCATAAATTGGGCAGGGCAGATGTTAGGGTGGGCCAACCTAAGGCCCTGAATGGGCCCCGGTGATAGTTGAGCTTGTCAGACCTGGGCGCCAGGGCTGCCCCACTCAGGTGTGAGACAGAGCCAGCTCTCCTATGCCCATGCCATCAGGGCCAGGAGGGGTTGGGTACCTCTCCCAAGTGCAGGGGCAGCTCACCAGTTCCTAGGTCATTGGGCCCAGCTGTCTTGCTGCAGTGTCCAGCAAGGGGCAGAGTCAGCCTTCCCAGGGGCTAGAGAATGGCAGGGCCGGCTTAGCCTGGCCCTTGGATTTGATGGTGCATTGTTCTTATGGCCCCCTGTGATAACACAGGCCGTGGATAGCAACACAGACCCCAGCTGCAGCGGACCATGGACCCAGATAGCCCTCAACTGGAGCTCTGACACAGATGCCACCATGACACTTGGTAGCTGGGCAGCCCACTCAGATCTGTATGGCCCATCTGCAGCATGCATGGTCTGCAGACAGCATCATGCCCTCAGGTGGTGGCCTGTACCCCAGGCATCCGCGAGGACTTCAGTCACAACTGGAGCCACCCAGGATGTCAACACAGACTGGTGTTTGCAGGCCCACAGACCCAGACATGGGCCTCAGGAGCAGCTCGGACCCAGATGTCATCATGACCTTGTTTGGCAGCTCAGGTCACTCAGACCAGCATGGCCTCAGAGGCAGCAGGGCCCTCAGGCACCAACATGACTGGAGGTGGCAACCCTGACCTGTGTATCCGTGCCGCCTTTGGGGACAGTATGAGCCGTGGACATTCACATAGACCTTGGCTACAGCACGGCCGTGGATCCAGCCATGGCAGTCTGCAGCAGCTCGTTCCTGGGTCATCTTAACCTGCTGCAGCATGGCTCTTGGACACGCACATGATTTCAGCAGAGGAGACAGACCTGTTTATCGCTCATTTTAAATGCTGTGCACACACTGAAAACAGCAAGGAGTCTAATGCACTCTATGCTCAGATATCAAGTGTGCCTTAACCATTTCCAAGCCGCATACACTGACTTTTCTCCTCATCCACATTCTCCCTCCTCCTCCTGGTCTCCTTATTCTGCCCTATCCCAATCTCCTCTTGTTTATTTGATGTCATATAGTATGCATGAGAAATGTGTTTGCTTTAGTGGCTCATTTTTACGTTGTTTGGTTCTTTTGTAGTTGGTAGGATTATCTGCGTATTCATTAATTTTCTGCCTGCTGGATATGTAGCAAATATTTTTCACCCATTCCGAATGCTGTCTCTTCACAGCATTCTGGTGGCGCGCTTGCTGTGGAGAAAGCTGTTAATTAACCTAACCCCATCCGCCAAATATGGAGAACATTTCCTGAGCTATTGAACCTTTTAAGAAAGTTCTTGGCTGTACCCTCTCTTGTGGAATTTTCCCTATACTTTCTCTGATAAGAGGAGGAAGACATCTGGGTCCAGATACCTAGCTACACAGCAAGCCATATACAAAGAATTGAAGAAATGTCTGCAGAAAAAGAGAAAGAGAAAAGCCGAGATGGAAAAGATAGTCGGGAGAATTTAAGTCAAGAAAAGCTGGCAAGAACAAGCTATGCTAAGGCTGGGCATTCAGAACTAAGAATAAGCTCCTGTGTGTGATGTTTTTGGGAGCTGAGTCGTGCACCCACCAAAAAGCCAAAAGAGCAAAAGATCGCACAATAACTAGGTAACTAAAAGATATAATTAATTTATTATTTTTATCAGAGGTACCTTCCATGTATGGAAAATGCTACTGCAGAAAACCCCAATGGAGGATATTTCCACTGGCCTAGTAACCCATCAGAACTAGATGGTAAGACCCTATTACTGAAGAAACCACAGACATTGGATGCAGCACATAGATAAATCAAGCTAGTCCCGCCACCCGACTGGCTTACACCTGGGCTGGTGGGCTGTTTGTCATCCCAGCCACCCGGCTAGCTTATGCCCGAAATAATCACACAGAGATCTGTATTAATTAAATCACTACCTTGCCCATTAGTTCTAGCTTCTTATTGGCTAACTCTCACATCTAGATTCAACCCATTTCTAATAATCTGTATGTCACCATGAGGCTGTGGCTTACTGGGAAATATTCAGCATGTCTGACCTGGCATCTTCATGGTGAGTGGCTCTCTGTCTGCCTTCTTCCTACCAGAATTCTGTTCTGTCTACTCCACCCTCCTAGGGCTGCCCTATCAAAAGGCCTAGGCAGTTTCTTTATTTGACCAACGAAAGCAACACAGAAAGAAGACCCTCCTACACCATATGTCTGTGGGAAGAATTACATACCTTGAATCTTAGGTTTTCTTTTGCTGCCATAATACACCAAAACCAAAAGTGACTTTGGGGGGGAAACTGTTTGTTTCATCCTACATCCAGTGAAACCAGAATAGGAACCTGGAGGCAGGAGCTGATACAGAGATCATAGAGGAATGCTTCTTATTGGCTTGCTCATCATGGCTTGCTCAGTCTACTTTTTTATTTTATTTTATTTTGGTTTTTTCGAGACAGGGTTTCCCTGTAGTTTCTAGAGCCTGTCCTGGAACTAGCTCTTGTAGACCAGGCTGGCCTCGAACTCAGAGATCTGCCTGCCTCTGCCTCCCGAGTGCTGGGACTAAAGGCGTGCGCCACCACCGCCCGGCTCAGTCTGCTTTTTTATGTGACCAGAACTACCTGTCCAGGATTGGAACTGCCAGCAGTAGGCTGGGACCTCCTACATGTCATTAATTAAGACAACACCCCAGAAACCTGCCCTAGGCCGATCTTCTGAAGACTTTTTCTCAGTTAAGATTCACTCTTCTCAAATATGTTTAGGTTTATGTCAGGAAGATAAAAAAAATTTCACAACCTACCCTTTGAAAACTTGTCACCAAAACACTTCACTTTTTTGACTTATCAGGTTGCTTTTATATTTTTATGCCTTTTATATGTAACAATAACAATGAAAGAAGAAATGACCATGAATTTTTTATTTTTACCTTTTTGTTGTTTATTTATTTATTTTTGTTTTTACATCCCAAATTAAAGTTTATCTTCCTTCCCTCTTCCCTCTCCCCAACTCATCCATTCTTCCTCCTCTGTTTCTCTTCAGATATAGGTGGGCATCCCATGGATATCAGCCGGACCATGGTATAGCAAGTTGCAGTGAGACTTGGCACCTCCTCTTCTATTAAGGTTGGATGAGGCAATCTGGTAGGGAGAAATGGGTCCCAAAAGCAGGTAACAGAGTCCTATACAGTCCCTACTTTCACTGTTAAGAGTCTAACATGAAGACCAAGCTACACAACTGTTAACATATATGTAGAAGGCCTAAATAAATTTCAAGGAGCTCCTTGGTTGCTGGTTCAGTCTCTGTGAGACCCTTTGAGGCCAGGTTAATTGGTTCTGTGGGTTTTCCTGCTTGACACCACTGGGTCTTACAATTCTTCCTCCCTCTTTTCCACAGGATTTCCCGAGACCCACCTAATGTTTCACTGTGGGTCTCTGCATCTTTTTCCATCAGTTGCTGGGTGAAGAGGCCATGAATTTGAGAGGGAGAAATGCAGAGGATGGGAAGGGTAGGTGGGAGGAAAGGGGAGCATGAAATGATATATATGTAAATATATTTATTGAAATACATTTTTATTGAAAATAGGTTATTTTCTCATGCAATATATCCTGGTTATGGATTCCCCTTCTTCTACTCCTCCCAGCTCCTTCCCACCTCCCTTCCCATCTGGATCCATTCTCTTTCCATCTCTCATTAGAAAACAACAAGCTTTTAAGAGTTGGCAACAAGCCGGGCGGTGGTGGCGCACGCCTTTAATCCCAGCACTCAGGAGGCAGAGGCAGGCGGATCTCTGTGAGTTCGAGGCCAGCCTGGTCTACAAGAGCTAGCTCCAGGACAGGCTCTAGAAACTACAGGGAAACCCTGTCTCGAAAAACCAAAAAAAAAAAAAAAAAAGAGTTGGCAACAATGCTCACCAAGGCCAGCTAGACTGGGACTGGTGGAGCATGTGATCAAACTGGACTCTCTGAATGTGGCTAACAGTGAGGGATGACTGAGAAGCCAAGGACAATGGCACTGAGTTTTGATTCTACTGCATGGACTGGCTTTGTGGGAACCTAGTCTGTTTGGATCCTCACCTTCCTAGACTTGGATGGAGGGGGGAGAACTTTGGACTTCCCACAGGGCAGGAAACCCTGACTGCTCTTAGGCCTGGAGAGGGAGGGGAGAGGGAGTCGGGGGAGTGGGAGGGAAATGGGAGGAGGGGAAGAGGTGGAAATTTTTAATGAATAAATTAAAAAAAGAGTTAGCAACAAAACATAACAAAATAAAATGTACTATGATAAAACAAAAACCCAACACATCAAAATTGGACAGGGCAAACCAACAGAAGGAAATATCCCAAGAGAAGGCCCAAGAATCAGAGACCCACTGGTTCATACACTCAGGAATCCCACAAGAACACTAAACTGGAAGTCATAACGTAAGTGCTGAAGACCTGGCGCAGACCCATGGAGGCTCTGTGCATGCTGCTTCAGGCTCTGTGAGTTCATATGAGCTTTGCTCATGTTGATTTAGGGGCCCTTGTTTCCTTGGTGTCCTCCACCCCCTCTGGTTCTTCTATTCTCTATACCTCCTCTTCTGCGGGGTTCTTTGAACTATGAGGGGAGGGATTTAATGGAGACCTCCCATTTAGAGCTGTGAAAACACACCCGTTTTAAGCCATAGCCTTTCCTTTCTTGTTTATCCCTATGATTTCACATCAGTATCACTATCCCAATAGAAAACAGTCAAACTTTTACAAGTTCTACACTCTTTAAAAATTTCAACATTTTGTCCAAAGTCTTTTTAAAATATTCCAAGTCTCTAAAAAGACAAAGTCTAAGAGTATAAAGCTAGGCACTTAGTGTATGGGAGGAACTCACGAGCCTCTTGGTTCCAGAGGCTTGGCAACAGCACTTCTCTGGTCCGGCCACCGCCCACCCCCAACACAGCATGTCTCTTAGGCTCAGGCCGCTCCACTCCCTGGTTGTTGCTGCCCTTTTATTCTTTTAGTGAAACTTTCCATTGAGGTTTTGCTTGTTGGCTTGTTTCTTTTTCTTTCTTTCTCATACAATATACTTTGCTCATGCTTTTCCCTTCCTCAGCTCCTCCCAGATTTTATTGAAACGTTTTATTGAAACGGGATCTCTCTATGTAGCCCTGGCTGTCCTGGAACTTGTCATGTAGACCAGGTTGGCCTCGAATACACAGAAGTCACTTGCCTCAGCCTCCATCCAGTATGCTGGGATTAAATGTATGTGCCTGGCGAGTTTTATTTTAATTTGCTTTACTGAGCTACTCTTTTTAAAATTTCAGTTTTACTTTTTCCTGTTTCTATCTCCTTATTGAATTCTTCTTTCATATCCTGTATTAAATTCCTGATTATATTCAATGATTTGTTTGTATTCTCTTTGAGTTCATTGTCCTCTGATTGTATTGACCATTCATTATTTCAAATTCTTTCTCTTTGCTGAGTAATTGGTTATTTTGGAAGCAGTCATGTTGCTGGATATTTTTGTGTTTTTTCTTATATTTATGTGATTGGACTTGATCAATTTTAGATTCTTTTTTGATTACTTATTTTCTTTAAGTTCAAAACCTTTTAATTTCTAAATGAGACTATGTTGTAGTAGGCACGAGGTTTCTTCTCCAGTGGACTAGGGGTGGGGCTCAGTAGCTAAACCTCCAGCCCATAGACTCAGGGCACAAATATGATCTAAAACCCTAGACTAAGAGGAGAATGCTAAATGCAGAAATGACCAAAACTGATGGGTAAGCTAGCTATGAAAATACAATAACTCCAATAATCTTTGTGGAATATAGGAACTGTGTCCTAAAACATAAGTTGATGAAAGTTTAAAAATTAAAAAACAAGGATAATAATAGTGATTTCTATTAAAGCAACAGAGAACATGCAAGAATGTAAAGGAAATAGAGACAGGAAGCAATATAGAAGAAGAAAATAAATTTAAGGTTAGTCTCAAAAGAGAAACGCAGTTACTCGGCCTCAGTACTTGGGGGCATGAGGCAAGAAGCTCCCAAACCAGGCTATATAGAAAGGCTATATTACAAAAATAGAAAATAAAAGGGAAGAAAAGAAAGAAGAGTATAGGACAAAGCTTTCCACAGAATTCAATTTAGATATGATACAATAGCTCTATGCAGTGACTCTCCTGAGCCTAGGTGCAGACTACAATATGTCTTTATGTGGCCACTTACATGAGTTCAGGTGTGTCTGTGGCCACACACCTGATCTTATGTGTAGACTCTCTCACACTTAGGCATGACCAGGTACAGACTCCATGTGGTCATTTACCCGAGTATACGTACAGATGTCTATGTAGATGATAGCCTGAAACAAGGGGTAGATCTTGCTTCTTCACCATCTTGCTTATCTTTAAAAGTCTGGCAACTCACAGAGCTTTGTGCAATCATCGTTCCTATGCCCATCTCTTTGTTTCTTGCCTTGCAACCAGAGGGTGTAGTTCATGCACCATACAGAGAGTATTATAAGTGAGGATGATCTTTTAGACTATATTAACTGTATAGGACTCTCAGATTCAGAGGTTTCTCTGTGGCCAGAGGCCCTCTGTATGCTTTCCAGAGTCCAGAGACTAGACTCATGGTGGTTACTTAACACCATAGAGATTCAGCTGGGAAGGGAATCTCAATGACAAATTGTCCAGATTAGGTTGGCCTATGGATATGGTTGTGAGGGATTTTATTAGTTGAGTTAATGGAAGTAGGAAGGTTCTGTCTGAATTTGGGAGGTGTTGTTTCACGGGCTTGGACCTTGAGTGGATTGAAACTAGAGAGACAGATGACCATACTTGTGACCATTGCTCTTTTCCTACTATAAATGTAATGAGAGCAGTTCTTTCAAGCTTTGGCTACTGTGACTTCTTGCTGTGATGGACCTGGAATGACTAGCCAAATAAACTTTCTCCATTAAGTTGCTTTTGTGAGTGTATTTTATCACAGTAATGGGAAAGGGATATGAGACAAGTGCCCTGACATTTGCCTTGATTCCCAGAGAGGATTGTGTGGGCAGGGATCTTTGCTTCTTCAGATGCCTAGCCACTGACTCTGAAGGGGTTTTATTAAATGACTTCTTGCCCCTGATACTATTAAATGCTGAGAAAAGAGGATGTCACCAGAACCTGTATAGTATGCAGACCCAATATTACTATTGTCTCCATGTACTGCAAATCTGCTAAGTGATCATTTTGGTTCTGCTTTATTTATTTGCATTCGTTCATTCATCCATATATTTTTCTGAGACAGACTCTCATGTGTTTCGGGATGGCCCCCTGCTTTGAACTTCCTGTGATCTTCACTTTCTTGCTGGGATGGCAGTCATGGGTCTTCTTGCTCAGTTTAGTGCATCCTAGGCAAAGTGCTGCTAGCTGAGCTATAAATTCAGCTGCTTGCTGTGCTTTTGGACTCTTCTGCTCTTGATTTTGTTTGCTCTGAATATGTCTTTCTGCTGCCAGTTTTAGTTCCATGGAGCTGTGTGACATGACTTTTTCCTAGGAAGATGCAGCATACATGTCTAGCCAGCCCATATAGGAAGCCTGTGACAGACCACAGTACAGATGCCACTAAAGTCCAACTGATAAACCACAAATTTTATTGGGGTTATTTACAGGAATATGAGTGAGGGTTACTTACAGGAGCATAAACAACTCAATGACAACTTCATCACCAAAGCCCACCTGAGATGAATGACAGCTCACCAAAACTGGAAACCCAGAACACATTGCATAGCCTGCAGGCAACTTAACAGGCTGGTGAGTGTCCTCTCTAAGTTGGTCTAAACCTCTTCTAGGCATCTCTGCTGGTTTCTGCTTCTTTCAGGCAGCTGGTTTGGCCTCGGAGTCTTCTTTGCATCAAGTATCATCTTAGAGAGACTCTCAGTAGTCTTGGGTAGACAATGAATCTACCCAAGGGGCCTATGAATCTGGTCATTTTCAGGGACTTACTGAAGGTATCTAGAGTTATTCACCTTCTTGCTAATGGAGCGTCCCTGAAGGATAGAATATTCCTTTTTTAAAAATGTTTTTAATGATTTATTTTTAGTTCATGTGCATGGTATTTTACCAGCATATATATCTGTATAAGGGTGTTGGATCCTCTGGAATTGAACTTATAGATAGTTGTGCGTCACCATGTGGGTGCTGAGAATTGAACTCAGATCCTCTGGAAGAGCAGCCAGTGCTCTTAATCTTTGAGTCATCTCTCCAACCACAGGATGGAATGTTTCAATCTCAAAGGAAAAACTTTGTGTAACTCATGGCACTTTTGCCCCTCCTACAATCATTTAGTCAGTCAGTCAGTCAGTCAATCAATCAGTCTTCCTCTCTTTTTTCTCCCCATCTCTTCCCATCCATCCATCCCTTCTGCTCACTCTCCACTTTCTTTCTGCCTCCTCTCTTTCTGTAAATTATCTGGTACTGAAAGTAAAGTATGCATTTTCTTGAGCCCCTTGCTTTGTATTAAGCCATGATTCCAAACCTCCACATTTGTGGTCACTTTGTACTAGGACCAAGTCTCTCCCCACATGGCTTTGAACCATATGGAATGAACTCTGATCTCCCTTGTTCTGATTTCTAATGTACTCTCCCTTTTTTTTCTGTTTTGTTACTGAAATTAGTGTTTTCTCCCATTTCAAAGAATAGCTTTGTCAAACTACTCCTGATTTATTCCCTATAAATGTAAGCAGTAAAGGTATAGGGTGCCGCCTTCCAGGCCATTTGTAACATTTAATTTCCAAATTGAAGTCTCCATATTTCTTTGTTTTGTAATAATTCAGTTATTCTCTCTGACTTGTAGGCTAACATATTTGCACATGCATATGCATGTTAATTTTAGCAACAATTGATGGGTATTTGAGATTCCTTTGGATTCTTTTTTACTCATTACAATTTTTCTTTCTTGTTGGGTGTTGGAGATGAGGCATGCCTTTTTTTTCAGCACAGGCAGACAGATGTCTGAGTTCGAGGACAACGTGGTCTACAGAACAAGTTTCAGGACATCCAGAGCTACACAGAAAAACCCTGTTTTGGAAAACAAAAGAAAAAAAAGAATTTTCCTTCTTGAGATGCAACTCAATAACCACAAAATCCACTCTTTAAAAAGATGGCTTGATCAGAGGCCATGACTACTGCTGGAACTCTGGGTAGGCCACTTACCCACAGAGTCCCCCATTCTTTCCATACATACCAACCTTACTCCCAATCCTCCTCCCCTCTTTGCTGTGTCCCTGTCCCAGACTCAGACAGAAGCCCCTGCTTGACCAGAGTCCATGCTGGCCACCAGAAGTCCAGGTAGGCTGGTTACCCATGAACCCACTCACTCTCTGTGTGACTCCCCAGCCCCCAATTCCACTACTCCTCCTTGTCACTGTGTCCCAACCCCCACCTCTGGTGGAGACAACTGCTCAAACATAGGCCACACCAGCCAGAAGACCAGAGAGGAAACAGAGACCATGGAACAAAACATGCACCCAATAAAGACTCAACTCAGAAGTTGGCACCTAGGCCTATAGTCACCCCCAAACCAGATGCCTAGATCCCACTGGAAGAACATAATCAACAGCCAGGATGATATGTCACCACCAGAGCCCAGCTATCCTACTACAGCAAGCCCAGCATATTCCATAACAGCTGAAACACAAGAAAAATACCTTAAAGCCAATTTTATGAAGAGGATAGAAGTCCTTAAGGCAGAAATGGATAAATCCCTTAAAGAAATCGAGGAAACAACAAAAAATTGGAGGAAATGAATAAATCCCTTAAAGAAAGCCAAGAAAAAATATGAAACAGTTGAATCCCAGCTCAAAGATCCAGAATGTTACATCTAAAAAATTCCTGACACAAAACATCCAGGAAATCTGAGACACTATAAAATAGTCAAACCTAAAAATAATAGAAGGGGAAGAATCCCAGCTCAAAGATCCAGAAAATGTATTCAACAGACTCGTAGAAGAAAAATTTTCTAACCTAAAGAAGGAGATGCCTATAAAAGTTCAAGAAGTTTATAGAATAGCAAATAGATTGGATCACAAAAGAGGTCCCCCATCATATAATAATCAAAACACTAAACATACAGAACAAAGAAAATATTAAAAGCTGTAAGGGAAAAAGATCAAGTAACATATAAAGGCTATTAGAATTACACCTGATTTCTTAATGGAGACTCTCAAAGACAGAAGGGTCTGGACAGAGGTCCTGTAGACTCAAAGAGACAACAGATGCCATCCAAAACTACTGTACCCAGCAAAACTTTCAATAACCATAGAGAAAACAAAATATTTCATGATAAAAATCAAATTTAAGCAGTATTTTTTTCTGCAAATCTAGCCCTACAGTAGATACTAGAAGCAAAACTCCAACCCAAGGAGATTAACTATACTCATGAAAACACAGTAATATCGCACCAGCAAAACCAAAAGAAGGGAAGCATATACACACACCACCACCAACACCAACGACAACAATAACAACAAAACAGGAACAATCATTGGTCATTGATATCTCTCAATAACAAATGGACTCAATTCACCAATAAAAAGACAGACTAACAGAACGGATGCAGAATCCATCCTCCTGCTGCATATAAGAAGCACACTTTAACCTCAAAATTAGACATTACCTCAGAGTAAAGGGTTGGAAAAAGATAATGGATCTAAGAACCAATCTGGTGTAACCATTTTAATATCTAACAAAACATACTTCAAAACAAAATTAATCAAAAGAGACAGGAAATGGCACTTCATACTCACAAAAGGAAAAAAATCCACCAAGATGACATTTCAATTCTTAATATCTATGTCCAAATGCAAGGGCATCCACATTTGCGAAAGAAACACGACTAAAGCATAAATCACACATTCATCCTTATACATTTGTGGTGATATTTGGTTTGTGCTTTAACAAATAAAACTTGCCTGACGATCGGAGGTGGAGCTAGCAACACTAGTTAGCCATAGAGGCCAGGCACTTGGGAGACAGCGGCAGACGGACCCTGGACTACATGAGATGGACTTCTGTAAAAGAAAACCAGAGCCAAGTGGTGGCAGCTCACACCTTTAATTCCAGCACTAGGGAGGTGGAGATGGAAAGTGAGATGGCTGGGCGGAGAGAGGACCATAAGGCGGGAGGAGACAGGAGCTCAGGATGCAGTCTGAGGTTTTGTAGAGAAGGCATTCAGTCTGAGAACTTGTAGAGACAGGATACCCCATTTGTTCTCAGGATTTTGTAGAGGTAAGAACTAGTGGCTGGTTGCTCTGCTTCTCTGATTTTTCACCTTTCACCGCCTAATATCTGACTCTGGGTTTTTATTAATAAGACCAATTAGAAACTCAACTCAAAATACATGTTATTTCTTCCAAAAGGGGTTCTAGAGAAAGGCTACCTTTAATAGCTTAAGGGCTTAGGGAAGGATTTGGCATGATCTCAGTCATATGGATAGTGTAGAGATCATTTGGGCTATTCTCCATATCCAGTCTTGATTGTGGTAGCTTGGGGGAGCCCTGGCTATCCAGATAATGTGAGGGTCATAAAAATTACTAGCCATCTTCAGTCCTGGTTGTGGAGGCTTGATATGGTCTGGCTCAACAGGTAGCAAAGATCACCAAGCTGTTAATCACCTCCAATTCCCAGTCTTTTCTATGGAAGAACAGGTATTAATTTCCTCCTTTGAGGAGAAACTCCTGTGTGATTAACATCCCTGGTTTCCTTGGAGATCTGTGGGTGCAAGGACCTTCATACCTCCCAACAAAACTTTCCACCCATATTTTCTGGAAAATCCTTTCAAACAATACATTATCCAGGATTAACATACAAAATACTTAATGAATTCTTACAATTTAATACAACAATTCAACAAATAAACTGATTTGAAAATAAGAAAGGACTCAAATAGGATTTTCTTTTCCAAAGAAAACTAATGTAAATCTACCAGATATATTAACAGTTAATCATTATGACTAATCGGCATGGAAATGCAAATTAAAACCACAATGAAATATCATTCCACATTCATTAGGAGGAAAGTTCTGAAAATAAAAAAAAGAAGACAGCAAGTGTTGGGGAAGATGTCACACACCTGGGATCATAGCACACTGCTAGTAGCAATGTGAGATTGACACAGCCACTTTTGAACAGAGGGTGTGATGACTTCTCAGACAAAATCGCTCTTGTGGGGAGATACCCCTAAGAATTGAAATCACTATCTTAAAGTGGTATACATATCCCTACTTTGTTGCAGCATTATTCCTAATAGCTAAGATATAGAAACTATATGAAAAATCCTAAATGCCTAATGGCAGTTGGATGGATAAAAGCCGGGAGGTTTGAGCAGCCTTTGGCATGAACCTCATGTTTGGAACTTGAATCTGTCTGAGCAGCAATACGCTCAGCAGAGGCGAAATTGACACAAGAACCTAGCTATAATGTCAGAAGTACCTCTGTAAGTATGTTAGTTTTGATTTATTTTTTAAAAAAATTAACACCAAGATTTTATTACACTGTTTAATAAATGTCCCTTTTCCTCTTTAAAGGAAAAAAAAAAACCCTGTGGTCATGCATTCAATGGGATGTAATTCAGAGTTAGTGAAGTATATCATTGCCACATGTGATAACACAGATGAACTGAAAAGACAACAGTTTAAAAAGAACACTTCTGAGAGTGTTCAGCAAAATCGAGGGGGATACAAACAAACTCCCGAATGAACTCAGATGCAGTGCAAGTAAGCAGATGCAAGAAGGAAGTCAGTCGTTAGCAAGCTTAACTCTGAGGATTATTTTGACACCCTAAGTTTTCATTTTCAGTTTTATTTCAGTTAGAGTTCTCTTCAGTGATTCTATTTCTTTGTTAAATTCTACTTTCATGTCTTTGGTTGTTTTCATTATTTCACTTAACTATTGTGCTTTCACGGTCTTCATTAAGGCATTTATTCAAATCCCCTTTAAGGTCCTTGAACGTATTCATAATCACGATGTTGAAGTCCTTGTCTTGTGCTTTAGCTCAATTGCCTTTCCCAGGGCATGTTGAAATAGGGGTTCTGGCCTCTGGAGGAGGCGTATTGTCTTGGCTCTTCTTGTTGAAGTTTTGTACTGGGATCTAGGCATTTGGAGTTACGTTTGAAGTGTTTCTTGGTGTAGATAATCTGCTCTCACTTTTGTTAGGTGGGTGTTCCACTCTTTGCTTGTCCTTGTTCATTCTGGGTCCTAGCCAAGTGTGGCAGCTGTGGGGTCCCTGAGTCTCAATCAAGTGTAGTGCCTGTGGGGTCCCTGGTAGGGAGCTATTCTATTTGTCTGTGGGAGTCTCAGAGGAATCGAGACGGGCTCTAAGGAAAGGTTGAAAGGGCAGCAGGGAAGAATTAAAGGGGATCTTGGATCTTCACCAAGAGACAGAGCCCCAAGGAGATGGAGGCAGGCTCGGGGGAGGGATTCAGATAGGTGGGCAGCAGGAGCAGGTCTAAGAGTAAGTCTTGGGAGGCCAGAATGGAATATCGGGGGGCAGGGGATAAAGGTAATGCTCCCGAGTCCCAGCCAAGTGTGTTGGCTTGTAAGTCCCTGATAGACAGTGGTTCTGCAGGTTGCCGGGGAGTTAAGAAGGAATGGAGAAGGGCTACAGGGAATGGCTGAAAGGGGCACTGGGGAAGAACTCGGGTGTCCAAAGGTGATGGAGATGGCCTAGAAGGTGACAGGCTCATGTTTTGACATGTGCTTAACACCTCTATATAGTCACATCCTGTATTTTTCACTTCAAGGCCTTGTTTGCTTTTTAAACTGCTTCTGTGCCGCTATTGTTTTCTTTAGAGTGCTGAACTCTTTCTTTAATTACAATTTATTTTAACATTTTAGTTTAAAAGACTCCTTGTGCTGCTGTATGATGTGTGTGTGAGAGTTCATGTCACACTGGCAGAGGTCTGAAGACAGCTTGGTGGAGCTGGTTCTCTCCGTCTGCCTTTATGGGTTTCCAGACACTCCCAGTCCGGCCACAGGGCTTATGTGGCACATTTGCCACCTCTCCAGCCTTACTTGTGTCTTCTTTAGTTCATTGTTTTCTTTCTTCTTTTGAAATTACAATTTTTTTTAAAAAAATGTATTTATTTTTATTTCATGTGTATTGGTGTTTTGCCATGGCTGTCGGAAGCCCTGGAACTGGAGTTACAGACAGTTGTGAGCTGCCATGTGGGTGCTGGGAACTGAACCCGGGTCCTTTGGAAGAGCAGCCAGTGCTGAGCCCCTCATTGTTTTCCTACAACAACTATTTTAACTTTTGTGAGACTTGTGATTATTATTTAGCCAGTGTCTGGCACCTTATTTTAACTGATGAATGAGCTCATGGCTTCTTCTAAAAAAAAAAAAAAAAGAAAAAAAAGAAAAAAAAAACCTCACAATTTTTGTTTGTATGTAGTATTTTCAGCACTAGAGAGCAGTTCAAGCTTAAGATTGGCCACAATCTGTAGTTAGTCTGGTTCAAAAAGAATTAGGGGGGGACACTCGACTTCCTTAATGTGTCTAGATATAGTTTTAATGTGTCTAAAAACAGTTTCATCTGTTAAAATTGGTATGGTTGTGAGGATACTATTTGTTTGCTCTATTTCCACTTAAAAGAAACTATTGATTGCTATTGGCTTATTATTGTTATTTTATTTTAAGAAATTCAGTATATGTGTGTGTTTGTGTGTATGTAGGCACATGTGGAGTTCTGAGGACAATCCTTGAGAGTTGGCTCTCTCCTGCAATGTGGGTTCAGGGGATAGAACCCAGGTCATCAGGCTAGGCAGCAAGAGCATTCTTTTAATCATGGAAGCATCTCCCCATTTCTTATTGCTATTTTAATTGTTTTCTATATTTTTATTTATCTTGGTTCTCTTCTAGTTGTTGTTTTTGAAGTTTGATGATATTTTATAGTGGTACACTTTCATTATTTTTACTTTATTTACCAATTTTTTGTGGTTGCCCTGAAGTTTGCATAAAGCTTTTAATAGTTCTTGTATCCTATTTGTAACTGGTAAGTATTTCAATCCTTTATGAAACTATGCACATCATACTCTATACTGTGGACCCAACCAATTTTATGTCTACATCAGAAACTATATTCTATTAATGTTTGCATTCCCACTCTATCATATTGTGTATTCACTAACCTAGTTTTGATGTTAAGGTTATTGTGTTAGTAGGGTTTCATTGTCATGACACACATCTGAAAGTCTATTTAAAGCGACATTTATTTTGGCTCACAGTTTCAGATCAGGACTTATTGGTTTGTAAGCCTATTTTAAGAAGAAATATAAGCTGGGTACTGCTGCTGCATGTTTTTAATCCCAGCACTTGGGAGGCAGAGGCAGAGGCTGGCAGATCTCTGAGTTCGAGGCCAGCCTGGTCTACAGAGCGCATTCCAGGACAGCCAGGACTGTTACACAGAGAAACTCTGTCTTGAAAAAAACCAAAGAACCAAGAAAACAAGACAAAACAAAAGGGAAAAAAACCCATCATGGTGAAAAGGCATGACCAAGGAAAGATGATAGAAAAGAGAAAGTGTGAAAACACGTCTGAGCGACAGCCCAGAGGTGCAGCGTGGGGCAGAGACCTTGAGATAAACGTTCTAGCATAGCTGCCACCACCCTATCTAATAAATAAAAAACCCCAAAATATCTGAGCAAGATATATCTTTTAAGAGTTTACGCCCAGGACACTGTTTCCTCAAAGCGGACCCCCACCCTGTAGCTTTGATTATTTCAGAGTAAAGCCAACAGATTATGAGTCCGATGAGGGAGCAACGCCACTCAGTTCACAGCCTGCATTGCCCATAGTCTCACTTCTGAACACTACCTTGGAGAAGACGCCTTCAGCACTTGAGCTCATAGGAGACACCTTTTGTTCAACCCAAGACAGCTATTGCCAATACTTCTGTATGTTGATGATTACATTTGGACTTTATTATATTTATTTATATTTTAATTATATATAATTATATAATTAATGTGATGCCATTGCAGTATCACATTATTCTCTATCTTCTGTATATTTACACCTTCCAACTAGGTTTTATACTTTTATATACCTTTCTTTTACCGTTTGGCCTCTTTTCACTTTAACTTGAAAAAAATCCTCTTTGCACTTCTTATGTCTAGTGGATCAGTTCTATTTTGTTTGTCTAGGAATCATGTAAGCATTCATGCTTATAGTTTTTGTAACTATGGTGTACTTGGTTCATGGGTTTTTGTTTTATTTTCTACAGGCACTTTAAATACACGGTCTCGCTCACTCCTTGTATTCAAGTTTTCTGTTGAGAAATTGACTGACAGTCTTATGACAGATTTTGCTGCCTTTCTCCTCCTCTCGATGCTTACATGTGTGTGACACCGTGATGCCTAACATTTTCATGTGAATTTTGGGAATCAAACTCAGGCCCTCATGTGTACAAGGCAAATACTTAACTTGCTGAGCTATCACCATATTTTCCAAGTATGTATTATTAAAAGTCATATATATATATATAATCTTTATCATTATTTTTATTTTATCAATACTTGACCTTTTAAACATGATATTTGGTTGTTACATTAAATGTATTAATAAGCAGAGCATAGTAGCTAGCTCCAGCACTCAGGAGGCAAAGCCAGGAAGATCTAAAGTTCAAGGCCATCTTTAGTTATGTAGTGAATTCCATGGCACCATGTGGTACACAGAGAGACTCTGGCTCAAAAATGTGTGAACAATTTTCAGTTGTTATTCTTCTTTCTCTTATTTTTCCTTTCCTCATTTAAAACTTGTAAATTTTTTATTAAAATATAATCACATAATTTTCCCCTCTTCCCTCCACCCTCCCATACTCTCCTTCTCCTTCTTCTTAAATTCAAGACCTCTTTTGCCTTAAGAATACATATGAATAAATACATAAATAGGACCCGCTGACTCCATTCAGTATCACTCATGTGTACGTGTTCTTATGGGTGATCAGTTGGTATTGGATAAACAATTAGGATGTTGATCCCTGGTGAAGACTAGCTCTCCATCTCTCAGTAGTCATTAGTCGCTTGTCGCCCTGCTTTAGGGGTGAGTCCCCTTGATATTTCTCCCACCCATGTTGGTATGACAGTTGGCATTGGAATTGTTTAGGTCTCGTTTAGGCGGTTTTATTGTTGCGCTTCCATGGGTGTAGCTGTCCTTTCATATCTAGAAGGCACACTCCAACACCAGACTTTCAGGCTCTTACTTAGCCTTTCCACCCCCCCCCCCCACAAGCTGTAGATGTAAGAGGGTGTGCAGCAGGTGTATCAGCTGCGACGGGGCACATCCCAGTTAGTTGCTCTCTGTATTTTGACCAGCTGTGACTTTCTTTAATCGTCGCCATGTGAAGCTTCTTTGATGCAGGGCGGGAGCTACACTTGTGTGGGTATCAGGATAGTATTTACTGGCCCAGCCATTAAAGGTTAAGCTCATAACCCAAAAGCACCTTTACTAATTTTTTTTTAAATTTTAACTTAAGTTTGACAATTTCAAACATGTATACAACATAGTGTGGCATATTTACACTCCTACCCTTCTCTTATCCCCCAAACCTCCCTTCTAGTTCTCCTCCTAATTTCCATGTCTTCTTTCCTTATATTTTGTGTGTGCAGGTAGCCATAGCTGTTGTGTGTTCATGATTGTAACAGCCGTGCAATCATCTAAAAGAACAGCATTTCAAAGCATTTGCTCCTATCCTCTGACACTTACATTCTTCCACCCCCTCTTCTGTGATGCTCCCCGAGCCTCAGGAGGGGTGACATTGGATGTCCCATTAGGACTGAGGAGGCACTTCTTTTAGCGCTTTTATCAGCTATGGATCTCTGGTTTAGCGTCTGCTCATGGCAGCACAGCCGAGAGCAGCTGTAGTCTAAGTAAAACCTTAAGTAATTAGAAGACAGTTGGACTACGTGTCTATTTAGCAAAACATCAGTAGTAATTGCCCACCTGGGACCTGTAACCAGCCCGGCCATATGGCTTTGACCTGGTCTGCACTCATTCTCTCCCTATGGACTCTCAAATATGGTAAGAAAGCAGTTGATTACCCCCAAATAGCCATGCCATTGTTGCAGCAGTGGGCACTTTCTGCTTCTAGGTCAGTATTGTAGCAAATTTGGGTCCACAACTCAGCAATAGCTTTGTAGATTTTCTTCTACATCAGCCTGAGTAGCATTCTCGCACTGCAGATACCAAACAGCAGAGAGGAAGCTTCACGTCACTTCTAGCCTGATTTCTCTCTGTCCTGTATTCGAAATGGGTGATGTTTTCACCAATAGGGTGTTATCATCTAGTTCTGGTGGGCGACCAAGAACAATGACAATTTTACTGATTTTACAATTTTACTGGTGAACAATGCACAGGGAGGTATCCTGTACCTGCTATTGGGATTTTTCTTTAAAAGTTTATGGCTTCTGGGAGCAGCAGCATCCACCCATGTAGGGTATCTCTACTCAAACTCTCTTTAAAAAGATCGTATGTTTTAATTATTTTTATATCAATAACTTCTACTTGGGTTGTTTCCCATATCCTGACTTTTGGTTACCCCTCATCCCTAAGCCGCCATCCCTCTTTGGACCTTCCCACCCGCATTTCCCCTCCCCCGTCGCTTACGCAGCACTGGTTTCCCTACCCAGTTCCTCTCTATCTGCTTACCTCATGACTTCTGTTCTGCTCCCTGCTCCGTACATATACTCATTCAGACTTCAACATGGAAATTAAAGCATTCAAAATAAAAATCTACAAATGAGAGATAACAGATGTTTTTGTCTTTCTGGGTCTGTGTACCTTCCTCAGTAAACCTTTTCAGGTTTATACCTTTCCCCATAAACTTAAGAGTTCACTTTTCTTTGTGTTGAGCAGAATTCTGTTATGTTTATATATCGTATTACCATTATCCATTCTTCAGTTCACGGATATATAAGCTAATTACATTTTTTTTTTTCGAGACAGGGTTTCGCTGTAGCTATCGAGCCTGTCCATGGACCTAGCTCTTGTAGACCAGGCTGGCCTTAAACTCACAGAGATGCCTCTGCCTCTCGAATCCGAGGATTAAAGGTGTGCATCACCACCGCCTGGCTGCTAATTACATTTCTTAACTACTGTGAATATAGTATCAGGAAACATAGATTTGCATTTATTCATAAACTTTTGGTATGTATTCAGGTAAGTTCCAGCTTGAGAGCTATATCTGGGTTATGCCGAAGTTCCCCCTCCCGCCCCCCCCCATCAGTACCAGCATTGTTATTTGTTTCCTTCACCATAGCTATTCTAATTGCAGCGAAGCTGAAAATCATAGTATTATTAATCTGACTTTCTCTGATGGATAAGAATGTTGAATATTTTTAAAAATGCTTGTTAGCTAATATCCAGCTCTATTTCTTTGTTGTCATATGGGATGTGTGGTATTATTTCAGTTTTTATATATTTGTTGAGACTAGCTTTGTGTTCTGATGCGTGGTAAATTATGGAGAAAGTTCCATGGGTTTCTGAGAAGAGATTGTATTTTTCACTGTTTGGGTGTAATGTTTAATAAATGTAAATTAGCTCTATTTTATTCACAATGTGATTTAACTGAAGAGTTTCTTTATTTGTCTATTGGTAAATTAAAGTATTAAAGTCCACTCATCATTATGTAAGGGCTGAGATCTGATAGTAGGTCTGTTGTGTTTCTTTTATGAAATTGGGTGCCCCTATGTTTGGTGCATAAATATTTAAAATTGTAAGATTCTCTTTGCTAATTTTCCCTTTAATTAGTATAATGTGTCCTTCCCTGTCTCTCTGACTAGTTTTGGTTAGAAGTATATTATATCTGAAATTAGAATAGCTACATCTGCTTTCCTCCTCAGTTTCAATTGCTTAGAATATCCTTTTCTATCTATTGCTGATGGTGAGGTGTGCCTCTTGGAGGCTTCAAAAATATAGATCCTCACCTCTGTTCCCCTCCTAGTGCAGTCTCTGGGGACATAGTGAATCCAGATCTGTCTGTGCTGCCTGGACTCCTCAACCCATCATAAACACATTTTTCACTCTGCTATGGTGATGCTTCCTTCCTGAGGAGAATGTTCCAGAATTCAAGATACAGGTCCCCCATACTGTGGGATTTCCCTATCACTTCTGATGTCTCTGAAGGTCGGGGGAGGAAGCACAAAAGTGTCAGTGTGGTTCTGTATAGGCTGCTGGAGAACGAGTCAGCTATGGTATGGGCGGGCCTTCCTTTCTGATGGAATTTGGGAGACCTGAAGTCAAATTATTGGATTTAGCATACAAGAGCCCAAGAGGCAAGCCACCAACCACCTCAGTTATTCTGGTGCTACACCCACTCATACTCCAGAGGCTCAGAAGTGGAAGTGATGGACAGGAGGCACCAAAGCCTCTAAAGTGCAGAATCTCTACGAGGAGTCTTAGGAGCCAAAAGATCATCCCTGGCATAGGAGGCATCCCCAACATTGTGCTGGCTTCTCAGCCCTCCTGCTGATGGGGCTGTCGGGCTCTCCCTCTCAAGGAAAGAGCTTTTATATGTCTTTCAAAATAATGCCGTATAATTAAAAAGTACACACACACACACACACACACACACACACACACACACACACACACAAAATCTTTTCTAATCCAAACGTTTAGTCTATGTCTTTTTACCAGGGAATTTGGGACCTTTAGGGAGGTGGTGGTGCACACCTTTAATCCCAGACCTAGAGAGGAATATAAAACAGAAGAGACAGGTCTCATTCTCAGACTCAATTTGAGTATTCGTGGAGTCAGGATTGCCCATTTTTGGTCTGAGGTAGAGGAAAGAGCCAGTGGTTGGTTGCTTTGCTTTTCTAATCTTCAGGTTGAACCCCAACATCTGTCTCTAGGTTTTTATTATCTGTGCTACAACCTAACCTCAGCAGGACTGTTGTCTTCATACTGCCCCGTAGGTCCTGTGTGTTCTGTTCCTCAGTTGTTTTGGAGTTAGCATTTTCTTTGACCGAGTACCCAATTTCTTCCATCTAGTCTTCCAGACTGTATTCTGTCTTTCACTTGATCCAATTTATTGGTGTTGGTTTCCTCTGAGCTTTTTGTCTGTCTTCTTAGTTTTTAATTTTGAGCTTTACTTCAGTTTGGTTTTCCCCAGAGATTCTCTTTATTAAATTCTACTTTCATATTTTGAATTGTTTTATATCATTTCATTCATATATTTGTGTTTTGAACTCCAGGAATGTATTTATATTATTTAGTTTCTTAAAAATATTTTTTCTTTTTTTATTAAATCATATAATTTTACAAATTTTCACCTCCTCCCATTTCCCTTCCCCTCTCCCACTCCCCTCCCCCTCCCTCTCCAGTCCAAGGAGCAATCAGGGTTCCCTGCCCTGTGGGAAGTCCAAGTTCCTCCCCCATCCATTCAGGTCTAGGAAGGTGAGGATCCAAACAGACTAGGTTCCCACAAAGCCAGTACATACAGAAGAATCAAAACCCAGTGCCATGTCCTTGGCTTCTCAGTCAGCCCTCCTTGTCAGCCACGTTCAGAGAGACCGGTTTGATCACATGCTCCATCAGTCCCAGTCCAGTTGGCCTTGGTGAGCTCCCATTAGATCAGTCCCATTGTCTCGGTGAATGGACGCACCCCTCACAGTACTGACTTCCTTGCTCATGTTCTCCCTCCTTCTGTTCCTCATTTGGACCTTGGGAGCTCAGTCCAGTGCTCCAATGTGGGTCTCTGTCTCTATCCCCATCCAACGTCAGATGAAGGTTCTATGGTGTTTTGCAAGATAATCATCAGTGTGGCTATAGTAAAGGGCCAGTTCAGGACTATGTTCATAGCAGCATTATTTGTAATAGCCAGATCCTGGAAACAACCTAGATGCCCCTCAATGGAAGAATGGATAAAGAAAGTGTGGAATATATACGCATTAAAGTACTACTCAGCGGTAAAAAACAATGACATCTTGAATTTTGCATGCAAATGGATGGAATTAGAAAACACCACCCTGAGTGAGGTAACCCAGACCCAAAAAGATGAATATGGTATGTACTCACTCATTAGTGGATTCTAGCCATAGAAATGAGCCTATATTTCATGATCCTAGAGAAGCTAGATAGGAAGGTAAACCCAAATAAAAACATGTAGTTATCCTCCTCGATATTGGAAGTAGACAAGATTTCCAGGCAAAAATTGAGAGCTTGGGGGTGGGGGTAGGATGGGGGTAAGGGGAGAGGGGGAGAGAGAAGTGAGAAGGGGAGGATGGGGAGAACTTGGGGGAATGGGATGGTTAGGATAAAGGAAGCGTGGATATGGAATCAGGGAAGTTTATATCTTAATTAAGGTAGCCATTTGAAGGTAGGCAAGAGATTGGACTCTAGAGGGGTTCAGGTGTCCAAGGAGATGTCCCCAGCTTGCTCCTTGAGCAGCTGAGGAGAGGGGGCCTGAACTGGCCCTTTACTATAGCCACACTGATGAATATCTTAAAAATATTTATAATTGCTCTTTTAAAGTCATTGCCTTATGCATCAACTAAATTGCTTTTCTCGGGGAATATTATGATGGTGTGTTAATTTCTGGAGCAGACTTATGGCCTTGATTATTCATATTGTTTGTATTTTGTGATGGGATCTAGGCATCTAGAGTTAAGTTGTTTGTGGGGTTTTTGTATGGATATCTGGTCTTGCCTTTGTTGTATGAGTGCTTGGTCATCACTGGCTGTTACTCCACTTGTCAAGATTTTCAGTCTTGGGACCATTTTGGGGTTCTGGGTTACATTCCACACAGTTCTACTACGTTGTATTTGAATATTGATAAATTATAAAAATTTCAAGTATTTTCTCCAATTTCATAGCTTGCCATTTCATTTCACTGACCGGTTCTTTTGCTGCTGTAGATTTTACATCTCTGCAGTCCCATTTATTACTTTTGTTTTTGTTTTCCATGAATTTAGAGTCACATCTAAAATGTAAGACAAAAGTTTTCTTTAAAGACGTTTAGAATTTCAGGTATGTTTAATTGTTTCATTTATTTTGAGTTGAATTGTGTGTGTGTGTGTGTTTAGTATAAGAATTTATTAGCCGGGCGGTGGTGGTGCACGCCTTTAATCCCAGCCCCCGGGAGGCAGAGGCAGGCGGATCTCTGTGAGTTCGAGGCCAGCCTGGTCTACAAGAGCTAGTTCCAGGCCAGGCTCTAAAAAAAGTTGCAGAGAAACCCTGTCTCGAAAAACAAAACAAAAAAAAAAACAAAAAAAAAGAATTTATTTTTATTTTTTGTACCAGTTTCCCCAACAGTGTTTATTAAACATAGTTCCTGATCATATATTTTTGATAATCTTATAAAAATATTAGTCTAAAGCAGGGTAGTGGTGGTGTAGACCTTTAATCACAGGACTTTGGAGGTAGAGGCAGGGAGAGTTGCACGTTTAAGGTCAGCCTGGTCTACAGAGTGAGTTTCAGGATAGCCAGGGCTTCACAGAGAAATCTTGTTTTGAAAAATCAACCAACTACCATCACCAATAACAACAACAAAACATTAGTCTAATGTATACCCTTTGTTTGATTTCTTGACTCTCTAATCTCTTCTATTATTCTGTCTATTTTCCTGGGAATATATCATTTTGATTCCTATAGCTTACTGGTATATTTTTTTCTGTTTTTGCTTTCTTTCATTTTGAGACAAGATCTCACTGTGCAGATCAGGACAACCTCAAACTCTCATTTTCCTTCTTCACTTTCTTTAGCACTAGGATTACCTAGTATGTGGCTTAATTTGAAATGAGAAAATGTTATGTCAAGTTGACCACGGTGTTCTTACAGTCCCCGCTGAAGATACACCACTTCATTCCAGGAACTTGAGGTCATCCTGGGCAACATAGCAAGACTCAGACTCACAAAGAAAAAAAAAAAGTAAAAAAAAAAAGAAAATTAAAATAATAAAAAAAAATGTTGGCTAGCTGCAGATCCAGGGTCCACAAACCCTCTTTGTTCACAGCCCATCTTCTCTTCTAACCCTCCTCCAACCCTCTGCCCTCTGTCGGCTCACAAACCTAGACCTGCAGTCCTTTGTGTGAGCGCCTCCTTTCTCAGGTAGGCAATGCCTTCCTTTTTCCTGTGTATACCCCAACCTTTGCAATCTGCAAACTCACGATCCTAGTTCCAGACCTGTGGCTATGAACTCTCTACTTTTGTAAACTCGTGTTGCTTGGACTAGCTCTAGACCATGGTCTAGGAGGCATATTTCCATGAGCTGATTAAACAACTCACCCACCAGCTTTTCCTGAGTTAGTTCAGTCCCATACCTCCTGCACCGGCTCAGTCTAAGGAAGACCAGATTACTGAATGAGACACACAACCAAAGAAAGAATTCTGCATGTCCAAGCCAAACAGCACAAACAAAACCAACATGAATGGCTAAAACAGCATGCCTGCCATCTAACTCACTAGTCCTCTGGAAGTGTTCTCTAATGAGAACTAACTAGATAAACCCCAGGACACAGAATTTAAGAGATCAATAATAAATTTTATCAAATAATTCAAGGAATTTAAAGAAGGCATGCACAAACACTTCACTGAATACAAATAAGACAACAGTAAATGCTGGAGTGATGCCAAAGAAAACACAGTTGCACACTGAACAAAATAACAATGCTAATTGAGAATTTGAAAATTGAATTCAATAAAGAGAAATATTGAAGAGAACACAAACTGAAATACAAATGGAATTAAAAACTCAATATCTCAATTAGAAAGATTCAAACAGAATATCAAGACTGGAAGATAAAGTAGAGAATCTCGAGAAATAACCAAAAAAAAAAAAAAAAGAAAAGAAAAGAAAAGAAAGAGGAAAAATTACAAGGACAGAATAGGAAACATATAGGAAATGTGGAATACCATTAACAGACCAAATCTTTAAATTACAGACCTAGAAGAGGGAGGAAAAATTCCAGGGTAACAGCATAGGATCTTCAACAGGATTCAAGAAGAAAACTGCCCCAAAGTAAAGAAATACACACCCATGTACATCCAAGAAGCACACACTAGATAAGACCCAAAAAGAAAAAGTACCCCTGGCATATCATACTGAAAGCACTAAATTTACAGAATAGAGAAAAATACAAAAAGGAGGAGGAAAAAAGTTATATGCAAAGGAAAAGACATTATAATAACACCTGGTAATAATAATATCTGGCTTGCAGATGATTGTTTCTTTGTATAATTTTCTTTATTTCCATTTAATTGATTTTTGCTCTGACTTTCCTTGAAAGTTTGGTAGAGCAGCATGGCATGACAACTTGGAGGGGACAGTAGTGATATGCATACCTGAGTAGTAACCAACAGCTCTCTACTTGGGCTTAAGACCTGTTCAACTCTTTTCCTTTATAGAACAACAAGATAATTGTGTTTGTACCGTGACTAAACAAGTTCACTAAGAACTTAGTGCTTGTCCCAAATATATTTTTCTCTCTTGGATTTTATAGTGGGGAAACATTATATGAACAATCAACATAAAAAGGAATTGAAGCATATAATACCTTTCTAAATAGCAGTTTTAAGGGAAAAAATAGAACAGAGAAAAGAGAATCAGGTTAGTATGGGGATGCTCACTTGAGTAAAAACTGCACTGCAAGGGCCTTAGTCATGCAGCTGTATCATAAGAGTATTCTTAGCCAGGCAAGGTGGTGCACATCTTTAATCCCAGCACTCGGGAGGCAGAGGCAGATGTATCTCTGTGAGTTTGAAGACAGCCTGATCTACAGAGCGAGTTCCAGGGCAGCCAGGGCTATACAGAGAAACCCCGTCTCAAAAATGAAAACAAACAAACAAACAAACAAACAAACAAGAGTATTCTTGGCATTGGAAGCAGCTGAGCAAACACCTGCAGTGGAAGTATGATATAGATATATTTAAATGTCTATGAGGAAGTCAATATGACTGCAATGAGCCAATGAAGCCAGATATGTGATTAACGAATTGATTTTTATTTTATGGACCAACATAAGAATTGCAATATTAGTTTGAGTTTTATAAGAGATGTGGAAAAGTTGTGAGAAGAGGAGTGCATTAATCAGGGTACTCTAGAGAAACAGATACATTCTTCAGTTGAGGGGGATTTAGGTTGTTTCCAGGTTTTGGCTATGATAAACAATGCTGCTATGAACATAGTTGAGCACATGTCCTTGTGGCACGATTGAGCATCCTTTGGATTTATACCCAAAAGTGGTATTACTGGGTCTTGAGGAAGGTTGTTTCCTAATTTTCTGAGAAATCGCCACACTGACATCCAAAGGGGTTATACCAGCTTGCATTCCCCCCAGCAATGCAGAAGTGTTCCCTTTTCCCCACTCATAAGTTGTCATCAGTGTTTTTGATCTTGGCCATTCTTACGGGTATAAGATGGAATCTCAGAGTTGTTTTGATTTGCATTTCTCTGATGACTCAGGATGTTGAACATTTCCTTAAATGTCTTTCAGCCATTTTAGATTCCTTTGTTGAGAGTTCTCTGTTTAGGTCTGTACTCCATTTTTTATTGGATTTTTTATTCTTTTGGTGACCAATTTTTTGAGTTCTTTATATATTTTGTAGATAAGACCTCTGTCTGATGTGGAGTTAGTAAAGATCTTTCCCCATTCTATAGGTTGCCGTTTTGTCTGTTGACCATATCCTTTGCTTTATAGAAGCTTTTTAGTTTCAGGAGGTCCCATTTATTAATTGTTTCTCTCAGTGTCTGTGTTGCTGGGGTTATATTTAGGAAGTGGTCTCCTGTGCCAATGTGTTCAAGTGTATTTCCCACTTTCTCCTCTATAATGTTCAGTGTGGCTGGCTTTATGTTGAGGTCACTGATCCATTTGGACTTGAGTTTTGTGCATGGTGATAGATAAGGGTCTATTTTAATTCTTCTACATATTGATATCCAGTTATGCCAGCACCATTTGTTAAATATGCTTTTCTTTTCATTTTATATTTTTTGCTTCTTTATCAAAATTAGGTGTTCGTAGGTGTGTGGATTGATATCTGGATCTTTGATTCTGTTTCACTGGTCCTCCTGTGCAAATACCAGGCTGTTTGCAGTACTGTAGCTCTGTAGTAGAGTTTGAAGTCAGGGATGGTGATGCCTCCAGAAGTTCTTTTATAGTACAGGATTGTTTTGGCTATCCTGGGTTTTTGCTTTTCCATGTGAAGTTGAGTACTGTTCTTTCAAGGTCTGTGAAGAATTTTGCTGGGATTTTGATGGGCATTGCATTGAATCTGTAGATTGCTTTCAGTAAGATTGCCATTTTTACTATGTTAATTATACTTACCCAAGAGCATGGGAGATCTTTCCACTTTCTGGTGTCTTCTTCAATTTCTTTCTCTCGAAGGTCCCAGATTCACGTCCAGACCCACAGTGGTCTCTGGCTGTGGCCCACTCGCCCAGCGGTTGTTCCCCTGTACCTGTTCCTGTGGAGTTCTCTGTCTCAGGTCTGCTCTGGCCCAGGTTGCTGGCTCAGTCCTCTCAAGTATATTCTTTCTTTCTTTTTTTTTTTTTTTTGGGTTTTTCGAGACAGGGTTTCTCTGTGGCTTTGGAGCCTGTCCTGGAACTAGCTCTTGTAGACCAGGCTGGTCTCGAACTCACAGAGATCCGCCTGCCTCTGCCTCCCGAGTGCTGGGATTAAAGGCGTACACCACCACCGCCCGGCTTCAAGTATATTCTTAAATAGGACAAAAGCACTGTCAGTTAAATCCCCAGTTCTCTAACCCGCAGCATGGTCTTAGCTGGTGTTTACAACTGCCTCCTTTTACTCCTCCTTCTGCATTTCCTCCATCCTCAGCCAGCATTTGAGCCTTTACCTGGAGGGATGACCTATACCTCCATTCCCACTTCAATAAGGAAACTGATTCCATCAGATTGGCCTGTAGGGGTGTCTGTGGGGCATTCTCTTGGTTAATGATTGATGTGGGAGGGCCCAGCCCATAGTGAGCAGGGCTACCATGAGGCAGTTTGGTCCTGGGCTACATAAGAAAGCAAATGGAGCAAGCCATGGAAAGCAAGCCAGTAAATAGAATTTCTCCATAGTCTCTGCTTCAGTTGAGGTCTTGAGTTCCTGACTCGACTTCCCTTCCTGATGGGCTGTAACTTGTAAGCCAAATAAACTCTTTCTTTCCCCCAAGTTGCTTTTGGCAATGGTGTTTATCAGACTAGAACACACTGGAAGGGAACTGCCTTCCAGACAATTCTTTCTTACTTCTATTGGGGAGAAGCAGACTAATTTCTTCTTGGTAGTCTGGTTCAATTACACTTGCTAACGCTGTTACTTCTTTCTTATTCAGTTGATTTCAAAATCTAAAGTGGCCAGCAGGAAGTCTGAGCTTCTAGTTCAATGGGACATTTGTTGTGCCTCCTGGCAGAAGCATCCTTCACTCTAGAGACAAAACTTCTAGACCTAGAGAGCACAAGGTCACTGGAACAGGAAGCAAACACTTTCTTAATAGGTCACAAGGGGTGATCACAAATGGTGTCATTCTCATTTCCACACCTTGGTTCTTGAACCTGTGAATCTTGGTTATGGTTATGGAAGAAACTATTTATTTAATTGGATACTGATGCAAAGCATATACAGCCTTCTAGAGAACCCTGCTCCATCCCTCCAGGCTATTGGCATTCAATTCATTCCTTAGTTGTGTTGTTTTTTTTTTTTTTTAGAGCCTGTCCTGGACCTAGCTCTTGTAGACCAGGCTGGCCTTAAACTCACAGAGATCCGCCTGCCTCTGCCTCCCGAGTGCTGGGATTAAAGGCGTGCGCCACCACCGCCCGGCCTTAGTTGTGTTTTTAAGGGGTTGTTCTACCACCCTATCAAGGCAGCTGCTTAGGTAAGACCAGTGAATTCCATGAGTAGAGGCCCACCACTCCACTTCCTTAGTTGGGAAGCGGGTTGGGTCAGAAGGAATACTGTGTGCAGTTCTATGACAGGATCTCTCTGGTTGTGCTATAAATTGCTTGTCTGGGACAAGGTGGAAATGTTGATACAAATGAGAGTTTAATTGTAATGATCGACAATGCATAATAATAGTGTTTAGAACAGAGAGATATCCATGACACTGGCAAGAAGTGGTCACATTTTAAATATATTTTGAAGCTAGAACCTAAATACTTGCCTGACAGATTAGTTATATGTAGAATGTGAAAGAAAGGAGCCAAAGGGAAATAAATAAAACAGATTATATTAAAAATGACAATAGTTTTTATGTCGATGAGCTACTACTGTAGGCTGTTTTATTTTATTCTTCCTTATTTATGTGTCTTCCAATTTCTTGCGAAAGGTATATTTCTTTTCTAATTAAAAAAGGAAGACAGTTTAAAAAGAAGCCCATTTAACTCAATTACTTTTCAAATCTAAGCAAAATTTAAGTGCAGTCATTCTAAAGAGAAATACCCAGAGGGCTTTAGAAATGTTCATATAAACACATATCAACAATTGATTACTGAGAAATTCATTCTAAGGAAATTACCAGAGATTTGCTGTAATGTTTAGAACCAAATCTATTTACTTTTTCATATATAATTTGAAAGCTGGAGAATATTTAAACGTTAAAAATATGGGATTTCTTTTTCTTTTCTTTTTATTATATCTATTATTTAAAACAATATTTAAATTTAAAAAATTATATATACATATATATGCTAGGATTAAAGGGATACACCACCACCGCCTGGTTGAATTTAAATATATTTTTTAATATATCCTTCCCATCTCCCAAGTCCTTTCAGATCTTCTCCCCCACCTGTTTAAGTTCTTTCTCAAAAATAAACAAACAAAAATCCAGTACAATAGTAAAACCAAGAAAACAAAATAAAATGACTCCTCCCCTTAAAAAAAACAAAACAAAAACCACCAAACTGTAACCAAAGAGAAGTACACAAAAAACTGTGGAGTCCATTATATGTTGGTGAACTACTCCTTAACATGAGGCCTGCCCTGAAGTGGTCCATAAACCCCGTGTTAAGCCATTGGAGAAAACTGATTTTCCCTCTCCCAGCAGGTAGAAGCGACAGTTCAGTTGCTAATCTTTACCTAGTAGCTAGGTTTTCATTTATTCCTTTTAAAAAAGATAAAAATTAATATAATAAGATAAAAACAAAATGCTACCGCATCGAAGTTGGACATGGCAAAGCAACAGAAGGAAAGGAGCCCAAGAAAGGATCCAGGTATCAGAGAGCCACCCATTCTCTTCTTCAGGAGCCCCATGAAAACACTGGAAGCCATAATATACATGCAGAGGACCTGTTGCGGACCCGTGCAGGTCCTGTGAATTCTGCTTCCGTTTCTGTGAGTTCATATGAGTCTTTACCATGCTTTAGAGGCCCTTGTTTTCCTGGTGTCCTCCATCTTCTCTGGCTCTTACACTCTTTCTGCCACTTCTTCTGTGGGGCTCCCTGAGCTTTGAGGGAAGGGATTCGATAGAGACTGAGTCTTCTGAGGTCTCTCACTCTCTGCATAATGTCTGGCTGTGGGTCTCTGTGTTTGTTCCCATCTGCTGCATCATCTCTGATGATGGCCGAACAAGGCACTGATCTCTGAGTATAACAGGATGTCATTAGGAGTCATTTCAATTACTACACCCCAGTATGGTTTGGTTTTTACCCTATGTCCCTGAGCTATCTAGTCACAGGTTCTTGGTCACCTAAGTAGTGTCAGGCATGGGTTCCTCTTGTAGAGTAGGCGTTAAGTCAAATCAGATATTGGTTAGCTACTCTCACAAGCTTTGTAATCACCATTGCACTAGCTTATCTTGCAGGCAGGCCACTGCTGTAGATCAAAGGGTTTGTAGCCGGGTTGGTGTTTATGGTTTTCTTTTGGTAGGGTGGAGTGTAACTTTCTGTACCAAAGATGCTAGAACATAGGCTTGACTTCTCTATGTCTGAAGAGTTGTGTGTGGATTGTCTTAAGCAGTGGGGTCTTGCCATCAGTTTTTGGACAGCAACATATAGTCTTGGCAGCAGCCTAGACTGTTTAGTGATCTCCATGGGACTCCTTTGGCCAACAACTAAATTAGATGTAACTCAATCCTGGTACTGGAATCTTTGGTAACAAGAGCTGGCCAGCTGGAGCTCTGTCTTCTCCCTTATTTGATGATTTCATTTAGATCATATATGTGTGTGTGTGTGTGTGTGTGTGTGTGTGTGTGTGTGTGTGTATGAAGTTTCTACTGTATTGTGTTTCCATGCTACCTCTCAAATGCCCCTTAGTTTTAGTTGTCTTTCCCTGTAGTCCTCTCATGACCCCTTATCCTCTTCCCACAATAGTCTGCTGGGAAGCACAATGAGATGCAGAACTAGAAATTCCCTAAAACAGCCATCCGCAAGAATTTGAGGCACTGCAATGAACAGCCAGCTCCTCTCACTCACGAGCCAAGGCCTCCAGCTTCTCCACGGCTGCTTTTCTTTTTTTTCCTTTCTTTTTTTTTTTTTTTAGAAACAAAGCATCAGGCTTTATTTTGTTATTACTTTTAATACAGGTTTTGTACTGCAGACATCTGTTAGTCTTGCGATTCATACGGCCAATACACAGAAATGAAAGGAGCAGGAACTCATCTCAAGCTTGGCTGTCACCCTCCAACCCAACACACCTGTCCCTTCTACCCTCATAACCTTTCCCCAAGACACGGCTGCTTTTCTTGATGACGTTAGAAGGTGCACACGGGTCAGCACAGCCACCGGAATGAGCTGATAGGAAAACCTCAGCTTCTGTTCCCTGAGTCTGCTTGTCATGGCTGAGTCTGCCGAGACTGGGCCTGTGCTGAGTGTTCACATCCTGAAACGTGGTGACTAACAGGACTAGCCGGCGGGGTGGGGGGTGGGGAGTGGGGGGTAAGGGTCATTTAGGAAACCAGCTGCCTTTCTACCATACCTCTCTGAGAGTTTCTAACCAGACAGGACGACTGCTACACTAAATACCTACTGAGCGCTTTGTCAGCTCCGGGTTTGAGATAAGGAAAGCTGGAAAAAGGTAACACATTAATGAGGATGGGTGCCTCTTTGACCACTAACTGAATAAGCCCCCCACTCACGACATCTTTGCTTTTGCCTGAATCGAGTCATAGACTCCTTTTGTGTATGTTGGAGGAATATGGGGAGTGAGGGTTGGAGGGAGGGAGGAAGAAAGGGAGGGAGGGAGGGAAGGAGAGTGCAACATGAATATTACAGGATAATCTATACTGGGGTTTGTTGCTCTCTCACAGAAACCCCAAAAGGTAGACATCAGCACTCTCATTTTACGGGCTAAGAAGCTGAGTCACAAATACACTGTATCACCCCAGAGGCCACTGAACCACTAAGCAGAAAAGACAAAATGGGAGTCTGGATCTTTTGGCCTGCAGTTCACATATTCTACTAGTGCTTGTCTGGGGACTATGACACCCTCACTCACCACTCTATTGAAGCCACAGATTCCGTCACCCCAACATGTGCCCAGGTAAATCCGATTTTTGTTTTAGGGGGCCTAACCCATGCTCTGAGATGTATGTGGGCCCATCAAGATCCTTTGGAATCTATTCTGCTCCCACTGACTGGCATCTTCCTGAGAAGCAAGACTGTCACGCTGCCTCTTAGGACTTCCGGGTGCTTTCTGAAGCTGCCAGAATCATCAGGTGGTTGTGTCTCTGCCGTGGCAATCTTTGAATCAGAGTAATTATCTATGTTCCCTTCAGCTCATACGCCTGAGGCAGCAACAGATGGGGGTTAGCTTGACTTCCAAGTTCCAGGGACAGGATGCCTGTCTTATCTGTCAATGATTGTTTGCTCAAGTCATTTGCCTTCTCTGAGCCTGGTTTACTTCCTACACAAAGTAAGAATCACAGAAAGTGGGTCCTGTCCAAGGACACGGAACCTGCTGTGTTTCCAAGATGGCTGAAAGAACAAACGCAGAAAAAATTGACACCCAGATACGAAGTGACTCAAACGAAACCCATACGTTTACCAAATCCAAGGCAGCTTTGAGCGCGTTTCCCATTTATTCTGGCATCAGCTCCTGCAAGGAGCCTGCATATGAAAGAGGGCTAATGCTAGGAAGGACTGCAGCATTTAGTCCCCAAGGGCCAACATCAATTCTGCCAGGCTGGATGACTTCCCTCATCTGTTGCATAGCAACCACCTCTGTCAGCTGCCTGTTTTTCCTCAGCACTTCCTCTGTAAAGCGTCTGCAGTGGGACGTGATCAGACTCGGGAAAGGAGGTCTGAGGTGCCATTTTATAGAGTATCTGCTTTCGTGTCTGTATCTTCAGTCATGACCCAGACTCTGACTTTTACACTCCTCTCCCACTGCCCCCTCCCTTCTCCAGATGGATATCTCCCAGTTCTCTGCAAATTAGCATCTTAGAATGTCTTTTCATAATGTATTCTTCTTACAAACGTCATGCCTTCTCTCACTTGATTTTTTCCACCTCGGTAAATACTACTAATATATATTCTGATATTTGAGTCAGAAACTTCTGAGTCATCCATCACCGCCCCCTCTCCTTCCTTCTCTAGTCTGAAAGCACCACACTCCTGAATATGCTACCTCACTGTATCCCAACATCTTTTCCCAATATCACTGCTTTGTCTACTTTGTCTCCCTTCCGGTGCACGGATGTTCTGGCCTCCCTCTTCAGATCTTTCTCCCACTACAGTAAGCTCTCGACGACTACTAAACTAATCTGAAAGTCTATATCAAGTCATCCTACCTCTCCACTTGTCTCGCCCATGTCTTTGAATGACGTTCAGAATCAGAGTCATCCTCTTGACCCTGGTCAAGTATAACTTGACCAGAACTTTGACTAATTGTTTTCTTCCTTTCCTTCCCTCACTGTTACTTTATTCAAACACTGTTAACGTCATTGTGGAAATGAGTAAATGTTCTTGAGTAAGCATCTTTGTGAAGCAGTGATATTTTGTTGGCCTTTAACATGCATTTATAAATGAAATATGTATGCTTGCTTATACAAATAGAAAAATATTGCTGCAAATGATCTAGTACAACCATGCCAATCTAAATACAAGGCCTCATCCCAGCAACCCTTTGTCATATCAGAAGTTCTGGAAACCTGCATATTTGATACCTGCCTCCATTCGACTTCTATCTACCAACCCTTCCATCCTCGAACCAGTCTCCCTTCTCCAGTGACTAGAAACTTCTCTCCTCTCCTTTAACAGCCTCTGTATTCTGAGTAATTTTGCCTGTCACTTGATTTTTCCTACCCCTCACCTAGCCAAACTCTTAACCATCCCACAGAAGTGAACCTAATGGCGCTTGAGCAGAGTGGTCGCCCTTGCCCATGGTGGCCTGTTTACACTGGGACCTTTTCTTAGACGCATTTCCCAGTCTTTATAGATAGCACTGGTCTGTGCTTAGGTCATTAGTAAAACCTCAAGGTTAGCACTTCAATTTCTCTCCACAGTGACAGGTCTAATGGAGGTCCTTTGTGTTCCAGCGAGCAGTAGACATGAGCAGACAATAGGAGGAAAGGAAATGACAGAACAGGGCAAGACGACACAAAAGTAGGAAGATAATGATTGAGAAGCTGAGAGAATAGGTGAAATGTAGAGAAAAAATGGGTTAGTTACTTTTCTATTGCTGTGCTAAGACACCATGACCGACCAAGGCAAATTACAGAAGGGAGGGTTTATTTAGGCTTGCTGTTCTGGAAGGATAAGCCGCTCCCATGGCTGGGAAGTGTGGCAGCAGGCATAGTGGCTGAACAGCTGAGAGCTCATGTCTCAGATGACAAGCAGGAAGCTAAGACGTGCACCGGGAATGACACAGGGCTTGGAAACCTCAAGGCCCACTCAAAAGGCATACTTCCCCCAGCAAGGCCACATCGCCTATGCCTCCCAAACAGCTCTATTAGTTGGTAACCAAGTATTCAAATGCCCAAGACTATGGACAACATTTCATTCGAACCACCACAGCAAGGCTGAGAAACAAGCGTAACCATAGGGAAGAGGAATAATAGTTGAGGAAATTATATATTTTATTTAAATCTCTAAAATTTTACATGCTAGCCCCAGTTCCCCCTCCTTCCCCTTCTCCCACTCACCTTTCCCATCCCACCCCTCATCCACTCCTCAGAGGAGGTAAGGCCTCCCGTGGGGAGTCAACAAGGTCTGGTATACCAAGTTGAGCCAGTATCCAAGCCCCTTCCTACTATACCAAGACTGAGCAAAGTATCTCACCATAGGGAATGGGCTCCAAAAAGCCAGCTCATGCACCCGGGATAAGTCCTGGTCCCACTGCCTGGGGGCCTTCTAACAGACCAAGCGACACAACTGTTGCCCACATGCAGAGGGCCTAGTTTGGTCCCATGCAAGTTCCCCAGCTGTCAGTCCAGTCTGTGAGCTCCCACTAGCTTGGCTCAGCTGTCTCTGTGGTTTTCCCCATCATGATCTTGACCCTCCCTTTGCTCATATGATCCCTCCTCCCTCTCTTCAACTGAACTCCAGGAGCTCAGCCCAGTGCTTGGCTGTGGATCACTGCATCTGCTTCCATCAGTTACCGGATGTAGGTTCGACGATGACAGTTAGGGTAGTGACTAATCTGATTACAGGGGAAGGCCCTTCAGGCACCCTCTCCACTATTGCTAGGAGTCTTAGCTAGGGTCATCCTTGTGGATTCCTGGGAATTTCCTTAGCTCCCAGTTTCTCCCTAACCCTGTAATGGCTCCCCCTATCAAGATCTCTTTCATTGCTCCCCTTCTCTGTCCCTCCCAAAACTCGGCCATCTCGAGCCCTCATATTCATGTCCCCCATCTCCTCCCTTCTACTCCCCTTTCCAGTTTACCCAGAGATCTGAACTATTTCCTTTTCCTGGGCCCCCCATGTGTGTTCTTCTTAGTGTCCTCCTTTTTATCTAGCTTCTCTGGGGCTGTGGATTATAGCCTGGTTATCCTTTGCTTTACATCTAATATCCACTTATGAGTGAGTACACCATGTTTGTCTTTCTGGGTCTGGGTTACTTCACTCAGGATGTTTTTCTCTAGTTCCATCCATTTGCTGCAAATTTCAAGATGTCATTGTTTTTACCTCTGAGTAATACTCCATTATATAAATGTACCACATTTTCTTTATCCATTCTTCAGCTGAGGGGCATCTAGGTTGTTTCCAGGCTCTGGCTATGACAAATAATGCTGTTATGAACATAGCTGAGCAAATGTCTTTGTGGTATGATTAGAGGATGTCATATCTTAACTGTGATGATTCCATTAAGGATTTACAGTCCATTGGAAAGCAATCACAAGTATAATAGAAATCAGGCACCGTCCAAGACCTTAAGAGAAGAAAATCACAGCCATAAGTTGGCAAAGAACAATTCTGAATTGATGTGCATGTGTTAAGAGGAGAAGACAATTTTTATTTACTTATTTTGATTTTTGAGACAGGGTCTCACTACGTAGCTCCAGTTTCTCTGGAACCCTCTGTGTAGACCAGGTTGAACTTGAAGCCACAAAGATCTGCTGTGGGAAGGTTTAGAGCGAGCAACTACCTGCTTACTCGGGCGTGGCCTCATAGACTGGGTGCGGAAGCAAGTCCCTCTGGCCCCTTCCTCTCTGCTTCCCCTGGGTTCCATTTGCTGTTTAGTTTGCTTTGGATCTGATCTTCATCCATCGTTCAAGCAGAGAATCCTGACTTTTTCTTTAAAAAGTGTCAAGGCTGCCTGCCTCTGCCTCCTGGATACTAGGGATAAAGGTCTTCATCACAACCCCCTTGCAGAGCTGAAGGTAACCCTTAGGAGGACAGAGATGGGGCTGTTATGAAAATTCGGTCAGGATACAGAAAGTTTTATTTGTTTTTAATTTTCATGGATTGTATTTTTATCCTATTGTTTCCCATCTCTCCCCTCCCAGGTTCTCCCCACCTCCAGACCCATCCAACTTATGTTCTTGTTCACTCTCTCTTTTAAAAGAAGAAAACCATGAAAATCAAAACAAACAAAAAAACAAGACAAAAATACTAAAACAAGACAAAGGAAAAAGACTGTGCACAATCATGTGCGCGCGCGCACACACACACACACATACACACACGCACAAAACCCATGAAGTCTAGTTTATGTTGGCCAACAACTTCTGGTCATGGGGCCTGGCCTGGAGTGTGGTTGATATACCCAGTGACACTCCACTGGGAGAAACCAAATTCTCTTTCTCACTGGGTATCAATTGCGAGTAACTTCTTGGCTAGGGGTGGGACTTTATGTCTAGTCCTGTCTCAGATTCTGTCTGGATCTAAGCACTGTGAGTCTTGGGCCTGCTGCCATAGTCTCTGTGAGTTCATAAGAACACAGAAAGTTTTTTAATCTTTGTTTTATATAAGTAACATTTTTCACTTATTTTACATTCCAACCGCAGTTTCCCCTCCCTCCTCTCCTCCCAGTACCCCCCACTTCTCATCATCCACTCTCTCTTTCCACTCCTTCTCCGTCTCCATTCAGAACGAGGCAGGCCTCCCATGGGTTTGAACAAAGCACGGCACGTCAAGTTTGAAAAGTCACATTTTATTTTTTCTGTAGTTAATTACTGAAGGATATGTTTATATTTTATATACATATTACTATATACAATAATGGGTTTCATTATGACATTTTAATACATATATATGTATTAAATTAAAAACTCTCTCTCTATATATATATATATATATACACATATATAAAATGGACTTTGATCACGTTCTCCCCACAGCTGCCTTCTCTTGTCCCCCTCCCACTCTGGCTGATCGCTGAAGAATGAATATTTGCACAAAACTAATACTGACGGCACCATAGGAACTGACAACAGTAGTAAACGCCTCTTCTCTCATGTAGTGACTAACAAACTACCGCACTTGTCACTGCTAAAATGTTTCTGTTGGGAATTATTTTCAATATTTCCTGATGACGTACCCATGCCCTTTGCTGAGATGCTGGCGTGTCTGCTAATCCTCCCTCTTAGAAAACTATTTATGCTTATATTTTAATTCACTAAAAAAAGGACTGCATTAAATGGGGAATTTAGATGTAGGGATGATCAAAACACTACACTTCCGGCACAAATGTCTACCTATCACTCTGCTCTTTAAATGAGATAACCTAGATGCGAGGCTGAGAGATGGCATTTGTGTTTGCACATTGTATTATAATCCAGCATGATCTACTATTATGTACACAGACTGGTAAGTTTCAAAGCTAAAAATTTCAGTATTCAAACGAATTAAAATGGAAAAGTGCCTCCCATCCTGAATCCATTTTACTTCATCAATTTTAACTGTGCCATGAGATTTTTTTATTCCCTTTCCCCTTTTCTAAGCGTGTACGAAGGAATCCTTACTTTTTGGTCATTCCAGGAGGGCTCATTTTGAATGATAGCATGATGTGATGTGGGGTTTGGTCTTAACATCTGGTGATGGCAGAGGAATACAACTTTACTAGAGTTTATGGGAACACAGAATTGATTTTCCAGTGGTAAAGAAAATTTTACATAACAAATAGTTGAAGAGTGATTACTGGACTATAAAGTAGACTACCTGCTCATAGGGGGTATGTTTGGAAACTGATCACCAAATATAAATTTAATAATCCCATTTGGTTGTGCTTATAATGTACATGACTTTCAAGGATGTGAATTTTTGTGTGAGAAAAAATGATAGCAGTGTTACAGGACAGAATTTCAAATAGATAACCTATTAAAAAATGAAAGGCCCTGTTTTTTTTCAAGAGGTTAGTAGATAGTCCTTTTTAAATGAAACTGTAAGATATGACATATATAAAATAACGTCGTGTGCAAGAAAAGCCAGTAATTAGGTAGATGATAATAATTATGAAAGATAAACTACAATGACCAATTATAACTGCCAGACAAATAGGGAATGGCAGAAATCAGCAGTTTTCTCTGGCATGTATTCAGTGATTTGGATGCTTGTCAAGGTCAAATTTGCAAGAGATAAAATGATATCTAAATGAATACAAATTGCTCACTGAAAGAACAGGATAGAACCAGAAACTACTTTCAGAAACTGGTTTCAAGATACGAAGTTCCAAGAAACACAAAAGGAAAAAGACAGAGTCGGAAAGCTGCAAGAATTAAGAAGGCTTCCTGTTAATCAACAGCTCATCCCTCTTTCTACTTACCTTGCTAATAGATTGGTTTGGGGTCATTATAAACAAGGCATAGAATAATGGATTACTTCCTGATATGAAATCAAAAAGCCCAGAATGGTCAAAGAGTACAGAACTCCTAATGAATGAATAAGCAAGAAGCAGAAAACTAAGAAAGGAAAGATGATTCTGCATATAGGTGAAACAATTAAGAAACATAGAAACACGTCAGTATACAGAATCCACTAATCATGCCTGCAAACATTCAGTGCTAATTTTGGATAGGGACTTGTCAGAACCTCAGGATATATTTATCTGAATCTGTAGTAAGAGAGTTGTCAGTATTTGTAGTATTAGTAATGGGAGCCTAGCAGTGTTGGGTTAACATTTATCTAGAGGTCCCAAGAATGCCTCACTCCTGCCTCACACAGTTCCGTCACTCTGATTTCTCCAAGAACTTTCCATAAAGGATACATATACACAGGAAACATATTGATCATATTCTTAGCTGATTTTCAGTACCCCTTCAATATAGAGGCCTCGGGTCTAGCTGGGTTAAAGCACTGGCTGAGGCAGGAGAATGAAACAGAGTCTCAGATTTAGGACAGAGCTTCAAATCCCCAATGAGAAGAATAAAAGACGTGCCAAAGTCTTGGCTTAACAGGCAGCATTGGTTTATCATATAATTTTGTATATTCCTTGTACCATTATTCTCATTATCCACAAAATGGCTATTTCATTGTTATATATACAGAGGAGATGAAATTTCCACCTTGTAAAGATATCTGCACTCCTCCTTGTACCATTATTCTCATTATCCAAACTTGTTATGTCATTTAAGTAGCTGACAACAGTCAAATGCATAAGGAAATGCATATAAACTGTAGCACTAATACACATGTAAATTTATATAAACCTCAACATATTGGAACAATTAACATCACACAAACTGTGCTGTCTTGCCAAAAAAATAGTAACAGAAAATCAAATGGAAATATACCCATGCTTGAAAATTAAACAGCATAATTTTATACAGTCTGTGAATCTAAGACGATATCTTAAATGAAGGAAAATGAAGTCAAAATATTCTAATGGGTGTACAATGCAAAACAGTGATGAAAGAAATGTTCATAAAAATAAATTCTTGTTTAAAAAGTAAAGATCTAAACCAGTTACCTAAGTTACCATCTTAAGAAAGTAGACAAATTGATCAAAGCAAAGAAAACAATAGAAATAAGAAAACAAAGATAAGAAAACTATAATATTGAAAATAAGAAATGATCTAGAAAGTCAATGCAACAAGTTATTTTTAATATCAATTTTATTCACATTTATACTTCATTCTTATATCAATTAAATTGATAAAAGTATACATATATATGTAAACTGATAAACCTATATATAAAATATAATTATAGCTTCTTCATAAAATATAACAAAGAATGTGACAAGTTAAAGTTCATTAAATCTATACCTTAGGAAGAAATGGGTCCGATTTGGGAAACACAAGTCACCAAAAATTCAACTAAGATGAGAGAAATAGATAACTATTTTTAAAAGTGATTGTAACTTAAAGGCTTTTAAAAGAGAAATCTATGGGCCCAGATGGCTTCAAATGAGGTTATAACTATCTTTTCAAACAATTAATGCACATTTTACACAATCTCCTTTAGATCATGTAAGAATAGAAACCACTTTCAAACTAACGATATGAGCCAACCATTTCCTTCAAGATCAGGAATAAGACAAAAATACCTCCTCGTCCAATCCTACATCTTCAACACGGTGTTAAAAGTACTAACCAGGGCAACTAGGTAAAACCAAACCCAAACAAAAAGTAAAAGGCATTGGTACTGGAAATCAACAGAAATATTTTCCTTTACATGAGGATTCTTATATGCAGAAAATCCTAAAGATCACACACACACATACACACACGCACGAGAGAGAGAGACAGACAGAGACAGACAGAGAGACAGAGACAGAAAGACAGAGAAAAGAGAGACAGAGAGACAGACACACAGAGAGAAACCTGTTGTGGGTCAGAAATGTAGAGTGTTTAGTATTGCATGCCTAGCATACACAGAGTCCTAGCTTGAATTCCCAGCATTGCATTAACCAGGCATGGTGGCACAGCCTGGAATTCCAGCACTTGGGAGGTAGAGGCAGGTGCATCAGAAATTCAAGGCTAAGGCTGTCTTCAACTACAGAGAGACTTGGAGGCTTGTTTGGCCTATATGAGACCCTGGGTCACACACACACACACACACACACACACACACACACACACACAAAAAAAAAACAACCCAGATCTACTGGCCCTAATAAATTAATCAAAGTTGCAAGATACAGAGCCAATATATATAAATAAATTACATTTTTATGTAATAACAATGAAAAATTAAAGAAATTAATAATTGCATCTATGGTGCAGTGAAAATAATAAAGTACTTAGGTTAGTCTTAACCAAAGTAATGGAGGAAAATAAATAAAATATTAAAGAAATGATAGATACACACCAATGAGGTTTTACATGTTCATAGATCAAAACAGTTTGATGGTTCCACTAAAACATTAAAATACAACTACCATGTGACCAAATAGTCTTGCCTCTTGGATATGTCATTAACAGATGAATGGGTAAAAATGCAGTTTGTACATGAAACAGAATGTTGTTAATCTTTAAAAATAATGGAACAATATTCACATTTGGAAAATAATGGGGATCAATCATTTAAGTTTTTAAAATTATTTTTGAGAGTACCATAAAATATGGCCATATCTATCCCCCATTTGCCCTTTCCAATTCTCTACATATTTTCCCCAATATGTTCCCTCCAACTTCACATCTTTTTCTTATAACAGACTCAGTTCAGTTAGTGCTGTGCATGTGTGCACAGGTGTGGGGTGACCCAGTGGGGGCACAGGTTTGTGATCAGTGGACACATCTTTGCAGATGATCTGATGGTGTGTGGAGAAAAATTCCAAAAGTACTGCAAAAATATCTTGAAAAAAATAATCAATGACTTAGCAAATTCATGGTATTAGATCAGAATCTCTGCTGTTTGGGGGAGACTTGCAGACTCAGCCCCAACCATCCGCAACCTTTACTTTCCCAGATGCTCAGGCGCTGCTCTGTGTAACTTCCCTGATACGGGCATACATACTCCCTTTCAGTCGCTTTCTCTTTTCACGGCTATCAAAGAGCTAACTGCTGTCTCCCTTCTGGGAGAGGACATTTCCAGATAACAAACCTCAAATGGATGAGGGCTGCAAACATAGCAATCTCATCACATAATAGCTAGGTCCATTGTTCTTTCAGATGGCCCTATCTCCACACACGCCCTTGGAACTTTATAAATGCCCATTTCATACAGAAGTACAAGAAACATTTTATCTCTAAGTCTGATTTGGTGAGGGGAGCTAACCTTGGACCTATTTTCTAGGGTACAACGCCTTCTTCTGTCCTATTTTCTCCCAAGGGAACTTAACAGAAATACTTTTGCTCTCTAAGTGTGTTAAAGCCTTTCCCTTACCCTGCTCTGGTCGGCTCTCTAATAAACCTATTTCTGAAGGGGGCTCTAACTCTGTTTTTTTTTCTTGTACCCCTTCCCCCCGAAACCTAACAGTTTGCTACCAAAAGCCTAGGAAAGAGATATCATTGAAATGGATCTGTCTGTGGAGTTTCTTCAGCCTTGCTTCTCCTTCTCTCTCCATACCCCAAACCACAGCTTTGTCCTCCGCCAACACTGGACTTCAGTCCCTCTCTGACACTGGATCTTTGTCTTCCATTCGCATATTTCTGAGTTCTCTGCCTGATCCCCAAATCCTAGACTCGGATCTGTTTCCTTGGTCAGATCTGTTAAGTCCAGGGACAACTGTCATCAGCTGTGGGCCATTGTCAGTGACCTCTCAATACTTCCAGAACAAAGCCAAGGAACATGAGATTCTTGTCTTCCTTACTTTTTCTCTGGACCTGCTCGATTCACCAGGCTTCATAATGGGGAACACTCAAACTTACCCACAAACTCACTTCATCTCCTAACCCTCCCTAGAAATTAAGAAAGAAAATCTCCGAAAACTCTAGGATCTCTCAGTCCCTTCAGAAAGACTTCATTAAGTCACTCTTTAAGGTTGATAGTAGAGACAACAAAAATGGAAAAGAGATCAGGTCAAATACCAATTGATTGCAACCACTTTTTAGGACAGTTAAGAAAATGTATCTCTCCTAACAGGATTCCACTAGGATCTTGCTTCAAGTGTGGACAAGAGCAATACCTGACCAGAGCTTGCTCAAAGCCATAAGCTCCACTGGAACGCTGCCCAATATGTAAGGTTAAGGGACATGGGACACCTGGCTATCCTCAAGCCATGGGTGGGAGCCAATTATTCTTAACTTTGAGCTGGGTTTTTCAGTGCCCGAGCCCTTAGGATTTAGCCCTGAAGACTGATGCTCTATCTACATTCAGAAGCTTCCATCAGTGTCCCTAATGCCGAATCCATGGTAAACATCACAGTTGCAGGCAGGCTGATTGATTTCCTTTTAGGCATGAAACAGTCCAGTTTTTTGCCTTAAATGAATACCGAAGACCAATGTTCCAGTGTCCCACTTCTGTTATTGGGGTTGATGGCTTTATCCACAAGCTCATTCAAAACCAGTCACTTTCCTATTGTTTTAGAAACATTAACCCCCACTCACTCCAACTAACTCTTCCTCCCTGACTCCACTTCCCGGATGATACATTCTAAACTCCTTTCCGCCATCTCTGTTTACCCGCTCACAAGGCAGATAGGAGCAAACTCACCTCATCACTGCCCTGGCGCCACCCTCCCCAGCCCTCTCATCTCCAGCCCTGTTAACCGTCCAAGTTCAGGGGTTCTAGATATCCCTTGATAGCCACAAGCCACTCTTCTAGTAAAGTTATCCCAACAGCTCCTCTCCCTGTGGGCATGTTCAGGGCCTCCAACCAATCCGCATTCCTCAACTCCAGCCTTCTCAGGCCAGCCAGCCGCCAGCCCCCATGATAGGCCTAGCCTAACTAAAAACCAAAGACAGCTGCTAACTGTTTGCTTCCAGAGCTCGGGAGCATTAATAAAGCAGTTTTTATGACCTGGATGTGTGGTTCCTAACCCTTTGCTCTGTCCCTGCCCAAGCTTTTCACTGACCTTAAAAAAAAACAAACAAACATTCTACCTGAGCCTTCTTCACAAAGCATTTTTGCCTCTGCCTGGACAGAACTTCTACCAGGATGGCTCGACAGCTGAATGGGTGGCTCATCTTCAGAAGTTCTCAATCAGTCCCCGCATCTTTGGGCAAGCTTAGGACTTTCCTACAGCGCTCTGATGCCTAGCACTGGCCTACAGAAACTTGGTGACCTTCCTCGCAGCATCCTCTCCTCCCTACATCCCTTACCTAATTTCTTTGCCCAGAAAGGATAAGGAGTTTCCCTTTTAAAGGGACAATCCCTTAAAACTGGAGTTATTTCATGGAGTTCCACATAACACCCTCTCACTGAGCCCTCACTCTGAAAACGGAGACAAGTGATTACAGAAACACCTTCTCTCCAGAAGGAAACTTCTTTTTTTCCTGGGCTTACTAACTTTTTGTGCCCCTGCATTTCCAATTTCGGCACCCTCATCAGAACATAAAAGCAACTGGCCTCAAGGGACCTCACAAATCACTTGACCTTGCTGTTCCTAACAGAAGGCTTTCTTGCTCCTCAGAAAAGACTGAATTTCTGCCTCTGCTCTCCACTTTGTCTGGCCCATCTTAACTATTTCATCTTTCTATACATGCTCAAGGTCTATCCACTGACTCTGAGATAATGGCATGGCCCTGATACGAGAGTGAGTACACGTTTTTTTCCACACAATTAAGACAATCCTAGGATGCTCTCCTTGCCTACAAAGTCTAGAGGCAAAAGGCCATCTGATCCAAGAGACTTTTAAGCTGGTCCCTACCCACCATGTCTGTAGGTCTCATACTTCCAGGCTCTTTTGACTCAAAAGAGATCTGATCCCTGTGGCTTCTCCTTCCTGCCTCAGGCTGCCTGTGCTGCTCTCCTGCAGACTCTGGAGTATCTTCCGGCCACGGTCCCTTCCTCCACCCATATCTCCCAGACCAGAAAACACTCCTCCCCAGGATTTCTCTGAGAGATTGAATTTGTTCCTCTTTCTTAATATCCCTGATTCCCTCTTTTCTGATCCAGACCATATATAGTTCAGATAAGAGTTCAGCCAAAATACAGGAATCCATCTGAACAGGATATGCTGTAGTAACATCGGACTACTTTCTCCAGTTGGGGTCTCTCCCACCTTTGAACACTTCACAGCAGGCGGAACTAACTGCGGGAACCAGATCATTAACCCTAGACAAGGGATCATCAGCAAATATTTATACTGACTCCAATTATGGCTCCCACATTATCCATTCTTATGCTCCCATTTGGAGAGCTATAAACTTTCTGACATCCAAGGGGCTACCTATCATTAATAATACCTTAATCCTAAAACTTACAGACTGTCTAATTCAGCAGGCAGCTGTTCTCCATTGTAATGGAAACTCAAAGCAGGACTCCCTTATTGGCCTAGGAAATCACAAGGCTGGCAATGAACCTGAATTCTACACCTTCTCTATGCTTTACCTTTTAACCCTCCTTACTCATCTTAAGAAAAAGAAAAACTATCTCAAGAGAGCGGCAGCTTAACCAAGGTTGGTTCACAAAGGGAGAAAAATAACTTTACCTAAGAAAGAAAAGCTTGGCATCTTAACAATGCCTCGTGATTGTTGGCCATCACCCAAGAGCTAACCTCTTTCAACAAATTGAAGACACCGTTCTTATCAGAGATCTCCAAGATTGTTACTCAATTCTGCCACATACATCAGAAGTTTTCACCCTCACGGCACACTAAGGCTTTGTTCTTCCAAACTCATCAAGCCAGAGGACAAATCCTGGCTAAGACTCACACATTGACTTGCCCATTAAGAAGACAAATATTTATTAGTCTTAGTAGATACTTTTTGTTTTGGCATGGGTAGAGGCTTTTCCTGATTATCTGAAGGTATGCAAATTACATTTTAATCAAAGAAATAATACCCAGATTTGGACTTCCCACCTCCCTATAATCTAACAATGTGTTTGTCTTCCTATTTTAAATTATCTAGGGATCTTCAAACCCCTTTGTATCACTGAAAAGTTAAAGCATCTTTTATAGGCACCAACCATAAGATAGAGAAAAATAAATGCCCTTATGAAAACCATCTTACCAAATTAGAGACACAAACACAAGGTAACTGGATTAATCGTTTCCTTATCGCTTTATGAGAATCTGTTCACTATCTCAGGTCTAAGTCTTTTTGCATTGATGAATGGAAAGCTTTTTGTGTCAGACAATTTTCCTTTGCCCTCCAAAACCCTAGGTGATTACATCCCAGTTCTCTTCCACACCCAACATTCATTAAGACATTTTCCTGGGTCTGGGGGGTGGCTCAGTGGTTAAGAGGCTTCTTTTCCAGATGACCTGGATTCAATTTTTAGCACGCACATGGTGGCTCACAACCCTCTGTAACTCTGGTTCCAGGGTACCTGATGCACTTTTCCGGCCTCTACAGGCACTGGGCATGCATGTGGTGCACAGATATACATAAAGGCAAGACACCCATATACATAAAAAGTATAAATAAATAAAAATTAAGACACATTGCTAATAAGCCTCCATTAAGGCATTCCTTTCAGTCATATCTCCGAGTGTACCCAGAAGACTTAAAAACCCTAACCCCCAAACTCTTCCAGCTTCTATGGTCCAGAAACCTCCTGATCCTTCTCATTATCCCCATTGCCGGATGAACTGCTAGATCTCAGCTCTTGGATTCATTTGTATAGGCCTAAAGTCTACTCATAGATTACAAAGACTGTACCCTCTCTCCATACTTAAACCAGATACTGGCTCAACTCAGAGGACAGGACTTGGAGGGTCACTCTTTGGGCGATTCCACCCATTCTCGTGACCTCCTGGAGGACCTCAAACACCTATTCAACAAACAACCAGCTATGAGCAGTTCCTTTGTTCTTTCTCATCCCCCGCCTCTGAGGTTGCTGTATCTCAAGGCAGAAGACCTCCTTCAGATACTTTCTCAATCCTCTCTTGCAACAAACTTCAGGCACCACAATTCCTGACAGAATTCCTGACAGAGGACCTCACAGATTCCACATAACTAAGTTGAGTTCTTTGCATTTTTTTGATTCTAGTTTTTTCTGACTGATAACATGTATGTTCTATTGCCTGATTCCCCTCTTTATTCTGGTTTTGCTCTATTCAGCCCCAATGAGAGAAGTTCCTAATCTCTAAATTTCTAGAATATTTTTTTCGATTCCATCTATCACTTGTTTAATAATCCAACACCTCTGGCCAAGGACTGATGACTATCTTTCCTTTCTGCTCTGCACATACTGAAGTCCCCTATGTCTCTGCTGGGTTGGGCCACTCTGGACCCCTAGACTTGAGGGACAATACTTCTTTAATAACATCATTCTTTATTGATTCTTTGGGAATTTCCCATCATGGCATCCTAGTCCTGCTCACTTCCTAGTCCCCTCCATATTCTCCCCTCATCCTTGCTGCATACCCTCAAAAAGAATCCCCCAAATCAATTAAAAGCAAAGCAAAACAAAACATAAAAACCACCCCTTTCCTGTCTATCCAATACCTCTTCATGGCATCAGGAGCTGTGGTGTGTCACGTAGTATACTTTTTGTCCAATTAGCCTGCCCCACCTGCAAAATGTTCATTGCAATGAGTCATTGGTCTGGGTCAAGGCTTCTGGCACACCATCATCACTGGACCCTCCCCCAAAACTCCTCTCAGAGATCCTGCCATTATTGTTCCTCAGGGACCAGTCCCTTCACACACTCCAACAGGTCATAGATGGGGGTAGGTGTGCTTTTACTGACAGGACAGATTCCACTACTCTAACGGACAGGGCTTCCGAATTATAAGGTACATACATCCAAAAATATCTCTACATTTTCTAAACTTATGACATAGGATTCCCATCAATAGCCCCTTTACTGTACTTCCTTGGTAACAGAAAATCTCTGCTGTATGACACGGTCTTTACAGGGGACAATCAATGGGACAACTAGATCTAACTCACTGTGTAATTTCATCATGACTTTCAGACCACCTCTGATAAACTCCCCTACTGTGCCAGCTGCTAAATCTTGCCCACTGCAAAAGGAAATACCTCCTACCAGTTCTTCTGCCGGGCCCTATGCCTATCTCACTATCTATGGGCATAGATCTTACCAGTTTCCCAACTCAGGTTCCACCACTGACCTTTGCTTTTGGTCATCAGTAAATAGAGTATCCACGAAAGCTTGGAAAAGAGTCTTTTTGCTCTCTAACACATTGTACTGACTGGTTTTTGTGTCACATCGACACAAACTAGAATCATCAGAGAGGAGGAGCCTCAGTTGATGGGAATGCCTGCATAAGGTGTAAGCATTTCTTAATTAGTGATTGATAGGGGAGAACCCAGGGCCACTGTGGGTGATGCCATTCCCTGGGCATCCTAGGGTCTATAAGAAAGCAGGCTGAGCAAGACATGGGGAGCAAGCCAGTAAGCAGCACCTCTCCATGGCCTCTGCATCAGCTCCTGCCTCCAGGTTCCCTGTCCAGACTTCCTTCAATAATGGAACAACAATATGGAAGTTAAGCCAAATAAACCCCTTTATCCCCAACTTGTTTTTTGGTCATGGTATTTTGTCATAGCAATAAAAACCCTAACTAGGACACAACCTCTTTCATCCTAGTATCTAGATGCAAATTTCCTGTTCTTCTCCAAGATATTGCAAATCCCAGCCCTGCTCTCTCTCATGCTTCTCCTTCAGTGTGTGAAATTGAACCTAACCAAAAAATGACCAAACTATTCCATCTCTCCCCCCCTCCACTTTAGTACCTGTCTATTCAAGTAGGGCGTCCCTCCTCAATGGCACCCCAGCCTACTGTGTCTTCCCCACCGACTGGATTGGTATTCATACCCCAATACCCTTACGCCCAAATGTAGACGTGGCTCTCAATAACTGAAGCTTTTCAGTTCCCCTTAATTGGCCACACATGCAACCAGGATAATCTCCCTTCTTATCCCTCTACTTGTGGGCTTTGGGGATTGCCAGCAGCATTAGCACAGGAAAAGGAAGCTTAGCTGGATCCTTAACATACTAATCATGTTTATCTCAGGATATACAAGAAGTGTTGCCGAGATCTCTCAAAGCCAGATAAGAATTCAGGATTAGGTAGTCTCGTCAGCAGTGCTCATGATCCAAATATGAGAGGCCTAACCTCTCCTGACAGGAGAAAAGGGAGAACTTCGTCTCTTCTTGGAGGAGGAATGCCAGAGGCGCAGCAAAAATGACAGCCAGCCTTGCTTTAAAAAGTCAGACAGCAAGCATCAGAATCGCAGGCCAATGGCTTCAGAGCTTATCTTGGACTTGACGGTTCATGTCTATTGTTGCCTCCTTGATAACAACGCTGATTCTTATATCCATAGAGACCTCCATAGTCTGTGTGCTGATTCCATTTATTTAGACCGCTGTCCAGCATGCTGTATGAACTCATGTGCACAACAGCCTCTGAATGGATGCACTCAGATACCAGCCTCTGATGCATGCACTCAGACACCATACCAGCCTCTGATGCAAACGCCAACTTCTGACTACTCTTCAAGCAAATCCAGGGAGGGGAACTCCTAGCTGAATAATGCCTTAATCCAGTGCAAAGAAGCCAGACTGGTTAATCCTTAGGGCCCTCTAATCCCCCTTTTTTATAAAACCATCCCTCAGTCTTGTTTTTGTTCTATAAACAAAAAAGCTAGAAATGTTAGATTAAAAAATTTCTCTAGCTGCACCTCACTGACTCAGTCTCTGTCTGTCTGTCTGTCTGTCTGTCTGTCTGTCTCTATCATGTGCTTCCAGGCAGGCTACCACAGCCCTCTGGTAGTCTTCCTTTCTCCTTCTGTTCCCACAAGAGCACCGTGTTTCCACCTTCCTCCTCCTCTCCTGACTGGGCATTTCCAGATAACAACCCAAAGCAAAGGAGGCTGGGAAGGGAATCGCTTCAAGTGAATAATAACTAGGCCCATGTCCTTTCAAGCACTTCTTATCTAGGGATGCCCTTGGGACTTTTTAATACCCATTTAGTCAGAATGCAAAAATTATACTGTTTCTAAAATCTAACTCGGTGAGACGAGTCAACCTTGGGCCCATTTCTTTGGCACAACCTACCTACTTTCTCTTGAGGGGCCAGGAAAGAGCTACTTCTGTGATCTTTGAGCAGGCAAAACTCTCTCTTTAACCCCTGCAGCTCTGCCTTGGCTCTCTATGAACTCTTTACTCAAAGGTTGCTTCTACTTAGCATTTCTTTCTCAGAACTCCTCCATAAAACCTAACACACAAGAAACAAATTTGTGCACAAATCAACCAGCTCATATGTAGAAAATGGAAACTAGAAATGCGATATCATTTACAATCAGTTCAAAGCAAAGGGAATAGTGAGGCAGAAAATGAATAAATCATGTATATGTACATGGCAAAACTGAAATATATCCGAGAAGATCCAAATAAATGGACAGCATGAGAGGAGGAACACTGTATAGATATACATACAACCCCCTTCAGATTGATCTCTGGTGGGGTGCAAATTCACACCTAAGTCTAACCTTTTCGTGGCCAGGCTTAAATTTCAGTTTCTATGGATATGCTGGTTACATTTCTACCAATGCCGTACAAATGTGCTCCTATTCTCCACATCCTCATCACGCTAATTATTGGAGTCCTCTGAGCAAATGTGGTTGTGATTTTAGTTTACATTTCTCTGATAATTCCTGATAATGGACTTTCAAAAGACCTACAACATTTTCATTATTGAGAATTTCATACACACACATAATGTATTTGATCACATTCGCTCCTTGCTCATCTCCCAACTCCTCTCAGATCTACCTGCTTCAATCCCTCCCATCTTCCTGTCGTTTCTTTTTTTCTTTCTTCCCTTTTTTTGTATGGTTATTAAGATGGGGTTTCCTTGTGTAGCCTTGGCTGTCCTAGAACTCACTTTGTAGACCAGGCCTCAAATGCACAGAGATATACCTGCCTCTGCATCCCAGGTGCTGGATTAAAGGGCATGTGCCAACCATACATGGCTCCTTCCTTCCTTCTTCTTCCTTCCTTCCTTCCTCCTTCCTTCCTTCCCTTCCCTCCCTCTCTCCCTCCCAACCCTCCTCCCTCCCTCCCACCCTCCTCCCTCCCTCCCCCTCTCTCTCTCCTCCCTTCTTCCTCTCTCCCCCTCTCTCTCTCTCTCCCTCTTCCTCTCCCTCCCTCCTCCCTCTCTCTCCTCCCACCTCCCTCCCTCCCTCCCTCCCTCCCTCCTCCCTCCCTCCCCCCTCTCTCTCTCCTCCCTTCTTCCCTCCCTCCCCCCCCTCTCCTCCCTTCTTCCCTCCCTCCCCCCTCTCTCTCTCCTACCAATCCTCTCTGCCCTCCCTCCCTCCCTTCCTTCCTTCTCTTTCTTTTGTATTTTTTTAAGAGCTAGAGTCTCAGTATATAACTCTGTCTGTTCTGAACTTACTGTGTAGACCAGGCTGAATTCCACAGAGATCTACTTGCCTCTGCCTCTCACAAGTGCTGGGATTAAAGGGTGTGTACTACTACATCCTACTATGTTCCCATTTCTTTTCAATTATCCACAAGTCAAATTTGTGCCACCCATATCCTCATGTGTGTGAGACCATCAGCTGGAGCATGGTCACCCTATCAGACCACCGCACCCTTAAAGAGAACAAACGCTCTCTCGCAGCAGCACTAAGCTGTCAAGAGCGTCTTAGCCTTTCCACTACATTCTGGAATGTAACTCTTGTGCAAGTAACTCCAGCTGCTGTGAGTTTATTGGTGCAGCAATCCTTCATGTCCAGAAGGCATTGTTCTTCCATGATCTCTGGGTCTTACCATCTTTCTGCTTCCTGTCTTGCATTTTTCATGATCCGTGAGAGGAAAGGAAAGCTTTAGATGTTTTGTTTGTGGTTGAGCCCTCCATGGACACTTATTCTCTGGACTTCAACCAGCTGTGAATTTCTGTGTTCTCTCTCCAATGTCCACTGTTCGAAGAAATTTCTTTTGTGAGGAGTGAAAGCTGTACTAAGCAATGGATAAAGAGACACAAATTTAAAGATTTTTTTTGACACTTTGTCTATTTAGCAAAATAATAGTAGTGGATTCACACCTGGGGTTTATAAGCTCTCCAGCCATGGCTTCTTGTTCAAATTTACTGAACCAGACATGTGTTTCTTCCTCAGGAGCAGACCTCAAATCAAACCAGACAGTAGACTACAGCCGATTACTCCAACAACATCCATGCCACTATTACGCTCCTGAGTTTCATTTGCTATGCTGGATGTTATTGTAGCTCACAGGATAGTCATACCTGGGTAAAACTACTGATGACTTTTCTCCCCCAGCAGCCTGTATAGCGCCTTCTGGTACTATGAAAGCTACCCAGCAGGGAGAAGGTTTTCTGGTCAATACCAACTTGATTTCTCCATGTCTTGTAACCAAAGTTTGTAGTATCGTCAACAAGAGGGTCTTACCATCAGGTTCTGGTGGCTAAAACAGAGCAGTGACAATAGCCTCCTTGATTTTGGGGTTTTCTGAAACAACCGTGGTCAACTATTTGAGAGATCCTACACCTGGTATGGATTTTTATTTGGCAACAGATGGCTGCTGGGAAGAGCATTATCCCCTGTGTATCCCCTAATAAAGCTCTTTTATATGAATATATTATATTATAGGTTAGTAGGTTTACATATTGCTTTATCAAACATCCTTAGTGTTAATTATCTTTCCCCCCACGTTTTCCTCCGCCCTACTCTCCTACTGCTTCCCTTAGTTACCCTCCCATTCCATTAGTCCCCCCTTTCCTCCTTGTGTCACATGCGTTAGTGTTTTTTTGAGATTGAAATTTTTAAATGAACAATGGTATGGAGACTTACAAAAATTAAAAGAAGAACTACCTTCTATCTAACTATCTGCCTTCTGTGAAAATGAATTAAGATGTGACAGACATCTGTATGCCAATATCCACTGCAATATTATTCATAATAGCACAAATCAACTGTGTTTCCATCAATACACGAATGGAGCCGGGCAGTGGCGTCACACACATTTAATCCCAGCACTCAGGAGGCAGAGGCAGGCGGAGCTCTGTGAGTTCGAAGCTAGCCTGGTCTACAAGAGCTAGTGCCAGGACAGGCTCTAAAACTACAGAGAAACCCTGTCTCGAACCCCCCCCCCCAAAAAAAAGAATGGGTAAAGAAAACACGGTACACAAACCCAGTAGAATATTAATCAGTTTAAAAAGTAAGGAAATCTTGGGCCGGTGACATAGCTTAGCAGGCAAAGGTGCTTGAGGCCAGTCTGAGAACCTGAGTTCTATCCTTGGAACCCACATAGTGGAAGGAGAGAACCAAGCCCTGCAAGCTGTCCTCTGATCTGCATATTATTGTTATGGAGCGAGTATACCCAAACATGTACTTTTGCACACAAACAAACAGATAAATGTAAAAAAAAAGTAAGGAAATATTGCTTTTTGCAACAGCATGGAGGGATTGAGAGAAAATTACATAAAGAGAAGCGAGCCAGGCATAGGAAGGTAATTACAACATGATCTCACTTATATATCAAATCTTTAAAAAGTCAGATCCATAGAAGTAGAGAGTAGAAGGGGGTTTGCCAGGGCCTGAGTTTGTGGGGTATGAATTTTCAGTTAGTCAGGGTAAATAAGATTCTAGAGAGCTAAAGCATAGCGTAGTACCTATAGCTATTAACACTGGATTGTACATTTCAAAACTGCTAAAAGAGTAAATCCTAGATCCTAGCTTTTCTCTTTTTGGGGGGGGTGTTTTTTGGCTCACACTTCCAGATCATAGTCCATCGTTGGAGGGAAGTCAGGACAGGAACTGAAGCAGGGCAGGAACCTGAGGCCGGAACTGACACAGAGGCTATGGAGGAGTGCTGCTTACTGTCTTGCTTCCACTGGCTTGCTCAGCCCACTTCTTATAGAACCCAGGGTCAGCAGCCGCGCAGATGGCACCACCCACCCTGGCTGGGCCCTCCCCCACTGATCACTAACTGAGAAAATGCCTTCCAGCTGGATCTCACTGAAGCATTTTCTCAGCTGAGGCTCCTTCCTCTGATGACTCTAACTTATTTCACGTTGACACACAAAATCGGCCAGTACAGCTTACCCGTTGTCAACCTGACACATAAACACATCATTATATTGAGTCCTAACTCTTCCTTTCTTATTCAGCCCCAAGATCTCACATTAAAATTATAAATAACTTCGAATGTTCCATAGTCTTTACAAATTCAAACACATTAAAATTTGAGTCTCTCTAAAAATACATCTCTCTTAAAAATTCAACTGGACTCCCTTAAAAATGAAAATCAAGTTAAATACCTTCTTTAAGAGGGAAGAACCAGGGCACCATCACAATCTGAACCAAGCAAAACAAAACTCCAACAGTATAAATAACTCAATGTCCACTTATCTGGATTCGTTCACGATCTTCTTGACTCTCCAAAGGGCTTGGGTGGCTTCTCCAGCTCTGTCCTCTGCAGCACACAGTTTGTCTCCTAGGCTCCAGTTGGCTCCACTCTGCTGCTGCTGCTGTTCTTGATGATCTTCCCATGGTACTGGCATCTCCAAATGCTGGGCTCCCTTGCTGCAATGGTGGCACTTTCCCCAGTAGCCTCGCTTAGGCTCTCTTTATGGTGACAAGCCTCAACTTCTTTGCCTGATCTTTCAGTCCTGGGACTAAAACTGCCACTGAGGCTGCACCTTCACCAATGGCCTCCCCTAGTGCTAAGCCTCAAGTGCTCTCCATGACCCCTTCATCCCTCCAAAACCAGAAACCACGGGATGATGCTTACACATGACTGAGTCTTGCTGCCAGCATGAGGTACAACCATGGCAGCCTCTGAAACAGACTTCTCTGTGCTCTCAGAAAACACTTCCCAGAATATTTCACCTCAATGATGCTGGTCTCTTATTAATTTTTGCTAATTTTTAAGCAGTGATTTCATGTATATATATATACATATATGTGTATGTATATATATATACATATATGTGTATGTATATATATGTTGGTAAACACTGTAGTACATATAACTTGACAATTGTGCTTCAATGAAGCTGGCAAAGAAAACAGAATGATAAAAGCTAAGATGCTAGATCTGAATGCAGAATATTGCTTAATTGAGGTTGGGGAACAGGATCTGCTTTGAGGAGGTTGGATTTGATTAGAGCATGCTGGATGCATATGTGGAAATAGACTACCAAACCCCACTAAAATGGTGCAACCAGTACGTGTTAATACTAAAATTCAAAAATAATAAAATCAAAAGGAGTTATTTGATTTCCAAATCATAAAAATGTGCTAAAATGCCTTTTCAAATTACTGTTTCTTTATGACTTTTTTTTATTTTAAAGTTTATTTTTGGGACTTTAACCCATGAGAACACTGTATTCTCATGTGTGCTGCTGTGACAGAGACAGAGAAAGATGAGGCCAGGCCCCGGACTGAGCGACTATGTCAGTCCCTCCCTGTTCCCACCCATTCTGCAGCAGTCTCTCCATCAGGCCATCCAAAACAGCCACCCAAGACAACCCCGCCCAGGAGTGTGCTTGCCACATGCTTTCCCTGTAGGTATCTTATCCTGGATGTACACTGGCCAGAAATGGTCTTAGGACCTCAGCACAATAGCAAAGACAGTTTGGAAATAGAGGCGAGCAGATAGAAATTTAGTTTTTTCTAATGGCTTTATTTTCTTCATCTACTTTTATAGATGGGAAAATGAGGATCAGAGAGGGCAAAACACTTGGCTCAAGTCATACCAACGGGCAGCAGTCAGAATTAGTATTAATGACTCTCTTTTCTTATCTTTATAAATAAAATAATTGCATCGGATTATTAATGTCAGAGCATTCCAAAACTGGAGGAAGATTGGAGAAGGTGACTTTCAGAACCAGAAAGGAGCAAACCAAAGAGGAACAGTTTAAGTAAGGACACTGCTCTGGGTATAAAAATAATACAAACTATGGTTTTGTTCTTGTGCCAATCATTTAAGACTCAAAGGCCAAGCAAATATCTGGACAAGCCATTTCACAAAGACTACATACTAATTTTCTATTAATGGCATGACAGATGTTCTCAGACTCGGTAGCTAAAACAGCATCTAGTCCTCATTGCCCTACTTATTTGTGGGTCAGAAGTTCAGAATGGTTTGGCTGGGTTCTCTGTTTCAAGCGAGTACTAAAAATCAAGATGTTGGTAGGGCCCTCTGGGTAAGGAACTAATTTCCAGTTTCACTTTATTTTGGCATTATTCTTGCCCCTGCTGCTGTAGATAACATACTATGTTTTATTCCCCTTTGATGGCCATCAGCCATGTAGTTTTTTGAACTCACAGAAGCTATGCATATCTGAAAAAACAAAAACATAAAACACAACAAAATAACTTGTGCAGCTCTTTAAATCTAGGCAGACTCCTTTAGTCCCAACACTCAAGAGGCAGAGGCAGGTGGATTCCTATGAGTTTGAGGCCAGCCATGAACTCACAGAGAAACCCTCTCTTGAAAAGCAACAAACAAACAAAAAACAAAGAATCAAAATCCAGGAATGTAGAATTTCTTTCTGTGAAACAAATCTTTCTCATTTTTCAAATTTCTCTTAGCAAGAGTATAGACCCATCTGATATCTTACCTGGCTAGGCCTGCCCTCCCTCGCGCCTAGAACATTCTCTACATTTTCCCCCCCTCTCCCCCCTCCCTCTCTTCCTCCCTCCCTCCTTGTGTGTGTGCATCTTCATCTCTCTCTGACACACATGGATTTTTTAAAAATATTTTGAGACTAAGTTACAATTACATCCTGTTACAGAAAACATAAAAATAAGACCAATAATATTGAAGGCTTTATTCATGTCTTGCCAGCTCTACAACTGCACCAGGATTTTGTGAACAGAGAAGGAATAGAACCAAATCTGGTAGCCAACAGCATACTTACATGCATACAGTCCCTGCGCTTGGAGCTAAAGGGGCCATCAGCAAACACTGGGGTTACTCTGCCGGTTCTAGGCCCCAGTGACACACTTTCAAACTCCTTTGTCAGGCTACTTAGAACTTCCTGGCAGCCTCCACACCTCATCGTCTTCTGAATCAATCTTTGTAGGATGTGAGCACCCAGAAGAGCAGCCCAAGACTCATCTAGAATGGCTTAGAGGATCCACAGCCTTCTGTGATTTTTTTTTTTAAATTAACGATTTACTTTGATTTTATGTGTAGTGGTGTTTTGGCTGCACATGTGACTGTGAGGGTGTTGGTCCCTGGAAGTGGATTTAGAGAATTGTGAGCTGCCATGTGGGTGATAGGAATTAAACCAGGCCCTCTGGAAGCAGCAGCCAGTGCTCTTGACTGCTGAGCCATCTCTCCGGCCACTTTCCTCCGTCAATTTCACATACGTTAGATCACAGTCTTGGAGACAGCCCGAGTCTGGGGAGGTCTTCTTTCTGTCCCCATGTACAGATGAGCTTCTGGAGCTGAGTGTACGGGGTAGGGGAAGAGCTGCCTGACTTCACTGTGTGCTTTCGGGGCCTGGAATCCTTTCCACATACCCTAAAGCTCATCTGAGCTCCCCTCCCTCTGGGGCAGATAGAATCTGGAGAGTGTGGATCTGGGCTGTGGGCAGGGAGGAGTGTAGTAACTTCAGGGAAAGCCTGTGATTATCTTGAAGGTTTAAGGACATAAGTCGTGGGCTCCAGATGGCTGGAGCTGCAAAGCCACAGCCATCTACCTGGATGCGTAGGCTGGGAAGGCACAGCACACAGCGCACCAGGCCTGAGGTAGGAGGGGTGCTCTGTCCCCGAACTGGCTGGGAACAAAGGGCACAGTGAAAGCATCCTCCCACACGGCCTGGCTGGCTCCAGTCCCACACATCCTGCTGTTTCGCATCACCCAGTCCTCAGAAATGCTAAGTACCTCAGCCCAGACTCAAAGAGTCTCAGGGCTGTCACAATCCCTGCCAAACAGGTATCAGACTGATTCTCCAGGCCTACCTGAGAAGAGGACTGGGACCCATGCCCAGCCGAAAAGAAAAAAAAGCCTGCCAAGAGACAGCACAGGGATTACAGCCCTACACTTCCTACTAACCCTGGGTTCCTTCTCAGCACGTGGGCATTAGGGCATGGATCTAAAGAAGCCATGGGCACTGTCCTCTGACCATTATTGAGGCCTTCCCAAACAAATTGTCTTTGCTTCTTTGCTCTTGCTTTTTTTTTCCCCTACCACCCACATTTTCTGCCCCTGCCATGCTCACATGCCCAAATACTGCAGTTTTTAAGTAAGTGATGGTCTAGGCCTGATTTGTTCCTGGTGAGAAAAACCTCATTAACTCAAGCAAGGTCCACTTAGAGGTCAGAGTGGTTTTACTTCCTCACTCCGGGTTTTCTAACTCCTCTTTCCCCCTGAGAGACTATTTTCTAAAAAAAAAAATTTGAGATTCTAATGACATCATTTTCCTCTCCCCCCATCCCTCCTCCCATATACCCTCTTTCTTGTTGTTTTCCAAACTCAACGGCCTCCTTTTTTCATTAATTATTAACACTTTTGAGGTCTCTTTCATAAACTCTGTGTCTGTGATGAAGCTCCCCAATCCCATGTCAACAGGCACTGTGATGACTTTTGGAGGGACAGGTTGTATTTCCAGAGACGGTACAGGGGTGATCTATTAGCTCAGCCCTTTATGGGTAATGTGGCTATGGGTATTCTTTTTTTCCTCATTTTTTTTATTAAAAATTTCCATCTCCTCCCCTCCTCCTCCCCCCCCTCCCACCCATACCCCCACTCCACCCCTCTCCAAGCCAAAGAGCCATCAGGGTTCCCTTCACTATGTTAAGTCCAAGGTCCTCCCAACTCCCCGCAGGTCCAGGAAGGTGAGCAACCAAACTGACAAGGCTCACAGTGAGCCTGTCCATGTGGCTATGGGTATTCTTACATCAGACTCTGATACCTGGCCCACGGGGTTATTCCTATGTTCGCCTTTTCCCTAGAGTTATGCCGCTTTCCACACGGACATAATAAACAACCTGCTGGAATCCTAAACCACTGACATCATCTTCTCGCCTCCACTCTCAACACCACTGGGTGTTTTATTCCTTCTGTCTTCTTAAATGGAATTGTTTTGACCACCACACCTTCCATCGCATTTCCTATACAGCAGCATTGCCCATCACACGCATTATTTATACGCTATTTACTAAATAAACAATTACACCAGTCCTTAGATCTAATAAACACTTGTATTCACTCATTCCCTCCTTTTGTTCCCGATCCGTTAGTTGCATCTACCCACATTTCCATATATTGAAAGCTGATCTGCCCTTCAGGTTAGAGCCAATAAATATGTTGATCCCTCTCTTTGGATATGCACACAAAAAAGAGGAGCACATTTAATTCACTTTGCAATTTCAACATTTATTTCTGATACCAAAACTTGACAACACACAAGAAAAAAAAAAGTAATAGACAGAATAGCAAATAAATTTATCTTGCATGCCACTCAGTCAACAGGACGTGGCTCTCTAGATAGCTGTGTTTTGAAGGAATCTGAGGCTTCAGCCTCACTCAGAGGGAATACTATTGCAAACGATGAGCAGTATCTGTGAATATAAGAAAAGGGGAAAATAAGTCAATAAGCTGTATCAAGTAATAAGGATCATAAACACCAAATAAATAGTAGTTCTTTGTACTTCTTTTTTCTCCACCACGGCTTGTATATCACTACTAGCTCAGGAATGTGACTATAATCCCCACTGACCATGTATTCCCCCAAGAATCCCATTTGCCTAATTCAGAGTGATTTACTTACTTGACGTTTTACTCAACCCAGAAGAAGCCAATGGCACCGAAGTTGGTGGCGAAGTTGGCAGTAGTTGAACCACTGGGGCTGATAATGGGGCCAGCAAAGGCCTGAGGAAATCGGGAGCGGGCATTCTGGTGGTATCGGGCCCAGAAGGTAAAGGGGATTCTGGACCAAGGATCTCCAAACTCTCCTTCCTCATCCCAGGTCAGCAGCTCAAACTCGATGTCATCCCAGCTCCAGGGCCCGGACACAGCCTCATCTCCGATTCCCATGCGGGTTCTTGCTTCAGCACGGGCCTCTGCCTCAGCAGCAGCAGCATCCAGAGCATCCAAGGCTTCATCTGCAGCTTCCATGAACTGTGCAGTCCAGTCACGAGGGTCTCTCTTCTGAACCTGTGATGAGGAACAGAAAACCAAATGAAACCTTTTACAGTAGCCAAGATACATAATCAGTGTAGTGCCCATCAATAGATGAATGGAAAAATATTGTTATTACACACAGTGGAATACTATTCAGTCTTCAGAAATGAAAATCCTATTTGTGACAATATGGGTGAAACTGAGGGCATTATAGTAAGTGCATATCCAGAGACTAGATGCAATCCAAATGGCAATCTAAGACTAAACTCATAGGAGTAGATTAGAATGCTGTTTGTACCATCCGCCTTATTTGAGACAGTGTTTCTCGACAAGTAGGCTCTCCATCTCCCCAGGACTAGACTGCAAACGCACACTACCACATGTGGCTTTTTTACACGGGTTCTGGGAACTGAACCCAATTAACCTATCACCAGTTCCTCCATTACCTCTGCAATGAATCTCAGCACTTTCATCTTGCTAGTCTCATGGTAGGAACGGAGGCCCCAGAGGAACTCATACTCAGGAGGGTTGCTGTTGGGCACTCGTCTGTAGTCCAGGTATCTGAGGTGGGAAAAAAAAGTCTGCGTTTATGGGCAGTCTGTAAAAAATACCTCATAATGTGTAAAGACACATTCTGTGACCCTTATACGGTGTGCTGTAAGCAGTCTGCTTAGAAAGCCCTTTCTGATGCAGACCGAGTGCAATCACTTACTTTTGCTTCACGAACTCGTAAGTAAGAAGTTTTCTCAGATCACCAAGGAGGGGGTGTCTGACCCTGATGGTAAAAAAGGAAACAACAATCAGAATTTTCCTGAAGAAAAGAGGGAGAGAATTCAAGATTGTTTTCCCATCTATTCAAATATGTAAACTTCCCCAAAGCACCACCCCTTCCCCCCGCTGCTGCTACAAGACCATCATGTAATGCAATCCTGGAACCACCCTCTGCTGCCAAAGGATAATTCAAACAGACAGGAGATGAAAGAGCCTAATCATACCCAGGACGCAGTCCCATCTTGCGCAGTGCCTCCCAAAGGACAGCTGTAACAGGAGGCAAGAGGAGAGATAAGGCACAGAAAATGACCATGAGAATCAGGTTGTAGCAATCCCCAGCTGCAAGTCCAGCCACTCACCCTCACTGGCGCGGTTGCCATTCATGAAGATAATGCCCAGAATCACCAAGAGGAGGCCAAGCTTGGGTGTATCTTTGGTCCTAGAGGACAAAAAAGAATATATATATATATATATACATATATATAGCCAGCAGCCATTTGCATGAAAACCCCAGCAGGCTTATCAATTTAGCTTTTCCAGTATTCCTCAGGGGGGATCATTATGCCCCCACTCTGCCCATGACCTTCTGAAATTCTTAGGAAAAAAAACATCACTGAGAAAGGCCATATTCCACCTCCTTTCCCATCTTACGTTCCCAGTATGCCAGCCAGGGACTCAGGAGTACTGATGAGAATATACAGGTGCTCTTCTTTGTCAATTTCCTTCAGCTGAATTCCAAACTTCTACAGGGGCAAGAAAACAGATTATGAAATTACAGCAGTTTAGCATAATCGTCACATAGGCAGGCAGTCACAGCCCCATTAAGCCTTGCCCTGAACTTTCAGGTAGGAATCTTATAAAACTGAGCCTTTCCCCATCATTCCAGCTTCTTAGATTTGGCTTTTTACCTTCTCCAGGACAAAGCAGGCGCGTTCAATGATTTCTGGATAAACATCAGTGTATTCTCGGATGATGTCCCTCAGCATTTCTGTAGGAGACAAGGGGAAGCCCTGGGACTGACTGGGAGTACCAAGTAGCAGTCCCTTTGCCAGCCCTGGTGAGGGTAGCTGAGTCAGGATCTTCAAAGGTACACACAGAAGCAACAGCTATGGAAGGGAAGGGATGGATGCCCAAAGAGCTCAGGGATGGGCAGGACCTACCTGAGCGCTTGATGGGCACCTTCGTGTAGTCTTTAAGCATCAGGTACTTGACCAACTTATTTGCCTGGGGAGAAAGAAATAATTAAAATTAAGCTTGCAGCAAACTTGGCTGATTACAAACGGAAGGACAACAGCAAAAGAGGTGCAGCGCTTACTCTTTCCTGAAGAAGGGCCACATCTCGGGGCTGTGGTGGACCCTGGTTCTGTGAGGCACGAGAGTTGGGGGAGGATCTCAGATTGGGCGAGGGTCGTAAGTTCTGCCAGTCAGGTGGAATTGGCCAGTCGGTAGGGATCCAGTCAGGTGGAAAAGGCCAATCAGTGGGAACTGCCCAGTCAGGAGGCAGTGACCAGTCATGGGGTAACTGCCAATCTGGAGGGCCTTGCCAATCTTGAGGGCCCTGCCAGCTGGGGGGAGCCTGCCAGCTGGGTGGGGGTGGGGTCTGCCATCCAGCTGTATTCTGCCAGGCCATTGGGTTTGGCCAGACAATTGGACCAGGCCAGACAATGGGATTTGGCCAGATCACTGGATTCTGCCAGATCACTGGGTTAGGCCAGATCACTGGATTCTGCCATGCAACTGGGTTCTGCCAAGCTGATGCGGTCTGCCTAGCTGGGGGACTCTGACGTGCTGGTTGGGTCTGCCTGGTTGTCTGGTTTTGCCAGCCTGATGGGTTCTGCCAAGCCAGTGGGGTCTGCCACAGCACATTCGGGGGTGCGCCAGGTGGGTTCTGAGTGGTCACTGGAACTGGAGCAGACCTCCAGTTCCCTGAAGCCAGTGAGGCCCGCCTTTGATCCCCGCTGCTGTTCTCCTCCACATTCAAGTTATTAATCTGCATTGTAAGAGAAAAGAGAATTCCAGCTTCACTATTAATCCTGAGTCCTCCCAGTAGCTAACCTAGGACGTTAAAGCAAACATAAGGTGACCAATGGCTACTGAGGTGTCATTTATGCTACTTTTTCATTGTCTTTCAGGCAGGAGTTTCACCTCCAAACCAGATCAAGGACAACTATAAAGGGGGGCCCAGAGCGTCTCCTTTCCTATGTGACCACATAACCTATACACAGGGGTATGGTGATCCGTATAATCTGTGTCCTTGTATAGACTCACCATCAATCTGTGGCCAATCAGGGGTCAGGAATAAGCATTTACCTTCAACAGCCCCTACAGCTTAGCCCAAATACAGGTATATATGCCCTTTATTTTGTTTGGAGCAAAGGTACTTCAAAGAAAGGCGAGCACCCAGAGCAGAGTGAAGCTAGCAGGGATCTCACCTTGCGGGTCCTCTTGCCCCGAATTATAGTCCGGGACTCCACATTCTGAGCCTGGGAGCCATCTGCTGAGGTCTGTGCAGCTGCGCCATCAGTTTCAGAGATACCTGGGCTGGTCCCTATGTCAGCCATCTTGGCCTGGTTTACATTCTGGATCTGGGCACCAGCTGCAGAGACCTTAGTGGTATCATTCCAAGCCTTAGTAGCTGTCTTAGGCTTGTTGTTGGCCATCTGATTGGCACTGGGAGACTGAGAGAAATTGTACGCGGCACTGGGGCCTGCCTTATTAGTGGTATTCTGGGCCTTAAAGGCCATTTCAGACTTTTTAGCTGCTGATTTGCCTGTGCTTGCTGCCTGGGAAAACTCAGAGGCAGCATTTGGGCCTTTAGCGGTGCCATTCTGTGACTTAAAGGCCGCCTTAGACTGGTTCTTGGGCATCACCCTGGCATTACGGGCCTGAGAGAAATCATTTGGACCCTTGGTGGTGGTATTCTGAGCTTTAAAGCCTGTCTTAGGCCTAGCAGCAGCTGTTGAAACCTCAGTATCAGCCACCTCATTGGCAGTTGGGGGCTGTGAACTCTGGGGACTAGCATTCTGCCCACTGACAGCTGCAATGGCCTGGTTGGTGGGTGGAGCCTCGGAGATCTGGATGGCTTCCATCAAGGTCTGCACAAGCAAGGCGCCGTCTTCGACAGAGGCCTCAGCCTGCAAATACAGGAGGGGGACATTTCAACCTCTGGGCCTTCTAAGCCAGATCAGAAGGAGGGGGACACGCAGCAGGGGAGCTGTAGACAAGAGTCACAGTTCACAAATCTGGGGGCAGAGGAGGGTCAAAGAGGGGCGGGGCAGGAACAAAACTTGGTTAAGGGTAGAGGGGGCAGGGCAAGGTGAGGGCAGTCAGGCGCAGCAGGGGCTGGTGAGGAGCGTGGTGCGACCACTGAACCCCAAGCGTGTTTAGAGCCGGACTGCTTAGGCTTGCGGTGGGGAGCTCAAGACCTGAGGAGAAGCAATGGAGGAGGATAAGCAGAGAGGGTGGAGGGGGAGTCTCGCTGCGTGGAGAAGGGGAGGGTGGAGGCGAGAGGTTGGGGGATGGGGCGATAGACGTCTCTACACGCGTCAGGGTTATGGAAAAAAAAATGGTTCCTTACCCAACCCGCATTCTCTGGGCAGAATGCCCTGACTAACAGGGTCTCCCCTTTCTCTAAGCAGGGACCGATGGCTGAAAAGGGACGCCCCTCCCCCCATTCGATAAACGCTAGAGATTTGAGAGCGAGCGGAGTCTAGACCGGAAGAGGGGCAAAATCAGATCCTGGGATTTGCGCCACCTAAGGGGCCGGGGGTGGGCGTCATCTGTCAGCAGGGAAAATGGAGGAATGGGGACCGGGGAATCTCACCTGGAAGCCGCGGAGGCCTGCACCGCCGTCCGGTCTCTGAGCCATAGCTCTAGTCTCGGTGGCAAGAGCAGAGCCTAGGGGGGTGTGGGAGAGGAACTAGGCATTATACTACAGAAGGAAAATACGCAGGACCAAATTGTGTGTGCGTGCGTGGTTTGATTCTGGGGGCGGGGGAGGTGCGGGGTACGGGGAGAAACAGGCCTAACCGGAGCGGGAAAAGTAAACGGCCGTCCCGATGGACAATCTAAAATTTTCAGACGCTGACAGCGAAAACGCTTCAAATCCGCGTTCTGGAATCCGATAAGAGCTCCGAATGCGGTATTTTTCGGGGGGCGGGGGGAGGGAGAAGGAAGGGGAAAGATTCGCTTCTGGGAAGTTGAATTACGGTTTGGAATCAAGAGGCGTCGTATAACGGATCAAGGTCGGGAAATCTGAGGATTCCGCGAAGGAATTGGATAAGGATTCAGGGAAGGAACGGGGTTCTAAAGAAAAAAAGATCAGGAGGGGGGCTTGAATCGGGGCTCGAGCAGGAGGGGGTTTCTAAATCCAGGGTAAAGGGATCGGGATAAAAGGATGGGGGAGGGGCGCCGCACCAGGGGGCAGATGCCCGTTCTGGGGGTTCGTCTCACCTTGCCTCAGGCTCTAACCCCAGCCTCCTCGCTGCCTTCCTTCTTCACGACTCAGAGGATCCGGACTGCTGGGCTCGGCTCTCGGCAGGCGCACTCTCTCGCTCCGCGTCCAGGAGAAAATGCCAGCGCGGCAGCTCGGGCGACCCCGCCTCTTCGCCTAATATACCACCCACCACCTCAGGAAGGCTTGCGCATGCGCACCAGCGAGCTGTCCAAATAAGAGTCCCGCTTGCTTTCCCAACAAAAGCTTCATCCCGAAGCCCTTGTCGCGCATGTGCACTTGGAGGAGATCCCGCCTCTTTGCCAGCACACTCTCCCACCGCCAACCAGGTTGACAGTGGACGGAGGAGGTTCCTCCCCTTCTTCTTACGCACCCACCCCTCCAACAGATGCGCTGCGCCTTTTGGTCCCACCCCCTGGCCCAGCACACCAGCCCCCTACCTTTATCCGCAATGCGTCTTTCCTCAGTCCCTCCCTTTTTCCCGAGGACTCTCTAGCCCGGTCCGCCCCTCGCTCAGGGCCTCCTAGGTCGGCCTCTGCGGGGGGTCTCTTATTTCGACACGAGCTAGGGCCTCCGCTGAGTTCACCCACCTCGCAACGCAGGAACCTTAAAGGCCTGGGTGGGGGCGGGGGATGCTTTACAGGAGGCAGCGAAGCCAGTGTCGGCCAGGGCAATCTATAGATTTCCTCTGACTCGACTCGGGAATTTAGCTTTTCTCTTGCCCTTTTTGCAGTTTTGCTAAGGAAACGTTTCCTGAGGGGTGGGTCAGACCGGGGAGAGAAAGGCGGAGGGTCATGGGATCCCCCCCCCCCCCCCCCCAGCTTGTTTATCTCGAACGGCAGCCCTAGGAGAGGGATGCGGGGGTGGGGGACAACATCCTCATTTTACAGCAGGTAGCTAAGTCATAAACCCACTGTCTGACCCGGGGCACTGAGCTGGTAACAGAAAAGGCAAGATTTGGAACAGCACGGTGGTGCACACTGCTAATTTCAGTACTCTGGAGACTGATTTAGGAAAGCCACGAGTTCCATGCCAGCAGTACAACTCTGAGGCTTTATCCAAACAATAAACATCCATGTGGGGGCCTGGATTTTCCCGACTGCAGAATCTATATAGTATTAGTGCTGGTCTGAGAACTGAGGCACTCCTGAATTTTCCATTGGAATAAAAAGCTTTTCTCTTCCCAATATGCGTTCCAAGTGGACAAGGCCTGTGTTCTAGGGGGCCCTAGTATGTGTGGGAACCCTTCAGGTTCCCTCTGTGCTCCTAGTGGCAGGCACTTCCCCGGAGTGAGACCCTAGGAGTGGGTGCTTGCTGGAGCAGCCAGGGAGGTCAGGTGTGTCTGTCCTGTTCTTGCAGACTGAAGCTGGGCTGGGCTTTAGACTTTACTGGCTCGTCCATCTGTCCGTGGCTGCCTGAGCCCCTGAGAACATAGTCACTTTAGTGTATTTCTCTGAGCCTGGTTTACTCCCTACACAAAGTAAGAATCACAGAAAGTGGGTCCTGTCCAAGGACACGGAACCTGCTGTGTTTCCAAGATGGCTGAAGGAACAAACGCAGAAAAAAAAATGACACCCAGATACGAAGTGACTCAAACGAAACCCATACGTTTACCAAATCCAAGGCAGCTTTGAGCGCGTTTCCCATTTATTCTGGCATCAGCTCCTGCAAGGAGCCTGCATATGAAAGAGGGCTAATGCTAGGAAGGACTGCAGCATTTAGTCCCCAAGGGCCAACATCAATTCTGCCAGGCTGGATGACTTCCCTCATCTGTTGCATAGCAACCACCTCTGTCAGCTGCCTGTTTTTCCTCAGCACTTCCTCTGTAAAGCGTCTGCAGTGGGACGTGATCAGACTCGGGAAAGGAGGTCTGAGGTGCCATTTTATAGAGTATCTGCTTTCGTGTCTGTATCTTCAGTCATGACCCAGACTCTGACTTTTACACTCCTCTCCCACTGCCCCCTACCTTCTCCAGATGGATATCTCTTGATAGTCTCCAAATTATTATTCCCAAATTTATTCTCTTACGTTTTTCCTCCTCACCACTATCTAATTATGCTCTTTTTGCCATATTAGAATGGAGGCTTCTTTAGGGACATGGACTGTTGTCTGTTTTATTCATTGTTGAATCCTCAGCGTGAAGAACAATGCCTAGTACATTTTATATTTTCAATAATTGTTTGATGAATGAATGAATGTATCTCTACCACATTGCTAAAAGCAGAGACGAAAGGATATTTTTGCTTGATGAATTCACTTATTTTTTGTCATACACAGACACATTATACATCCTCATTACAGGAATAGTTTATATATCATTCAAGATCGACACACAATCTAAATGCTATAGAAGTTAAGTAATCATTTGCTAATCTTCACTGCCTTGAGGCACTGGCTAAGGTTTTTATGCTACCTTTCATAAAGCATTTTAAGCACACACACAGCTCTTCTTGCATCAATAGGATGATATGCATGTGGAAAATATTTTGAATTATACTCTTTTGCTTAATACTTCACATTCTTTCAGTTCTGTGAGAGGTACATTGTCAACATGATCTTTCTATCCTTGCCTGATCACAGATTCTTCTTTTGATCATTTGACAAGAACTAAGAGCATATGTAATTTTTTGCATCTGATTTACTTATCAAAAATCTAACTCTGAGTCATTCTTCAAAAAAAATTAACATTCATTTTTATTTATGTTTGTTCATGTTGTAGCACAGATCCTGGTGTTAACTGAGCCCACTTTGCGGAACAGGCAAAGGACCGACTGTCCAGGAAAGACAAAAGACTCCAATGCAGGAAAAGACTTTACCAAGACAGCTAGCCGACTTGCAGGCTCCTTCTGTGGGACTCAGACGGGAAATGAGGAGGTGGGAGCCTGAGGGGCGGGGCATGACTCTATTGTCCAGATGTTCGTCCCTGAGCAAGCCTGTCTTTCTAACTTTGCCTCAAAGTGTCTGTGGGTTTGTCCCTCTGCCTGTAAGCCGCATATATGCTGGCTTTTGGATGGACTCCCCAGAGCTAGAGTTATATAGGTGGTTGTGTGCCACCTGGTGTGGGTGCTGGGAACTGAACTCATCTAGGTTCAAACTGCTGGCCCATCTCTAGCCCCTAATTTCTTTTCCTTTTTTAACGTTTGTGTGTGTGTGTGTGTGTGTGTGTGTGTGTATGTGTGTAAACAGATTTCCATTCCTTTGAGTTAAATGTCCAACAATACAATTTCTGGGTCTTATAGTGTGTGTTAGTTTTACAAGGAAGCTACAGATCTTTCCATTTTACATTCATTAACCACAGGAGTGGTCCAATTTCTACAAATCTTTGGTGGCATCTATAGTCAGAAGTTTTAGCAATAGTGTGTAGTAATAGTTCACCATGATTTTAATGTACATTAACCATATTGAATATTTTTGTGTGATAATTTCACACCCATATCTCCTTTCTAATAAAATGTCTATTTTTATCCATTTTCTAATTGGATTGTTTTATTGCTTTTATAAAATATGCTGGATCTTGGTAAGAGCGCTGCCGTGCAAGCATGATAATTTGAGTTAAAATCTCTAGCACACATGTAAAAAGCTGTATGTGGCTATGTACATCTGTTATTTGGATGGAGACAGGAGGATTGCTGGATCTTTCTGTCTGTAGGTTTACTGAAAGACTTTGCAGAAAGCACCTGGCATCGTTGGCTTCTGTGAGCACATGGATGTCTGTTCTTACACACTAATGAACACATATACTGCACACACATTTGCCATACTATACTCACACACATATTCACACACATACAAAGAAGTAATGAGCTAATTAATCTTAAAAGCTGAATATTGACTTTTTTCCAGTTTATTCATGAGTTGTCAGATATGTGGTTTGCATTTTTCTGTCTATAGCTTATTCTAGCCTCATTTAAAAATCTATTTCCTTTCTTCCTTCCTTCCTTCCTTCCTTCCTTCTTTCCTTCTTTCCTTCCTTGTGTGTGAAGGTGCCTATGGGTGCTGGAAGAGGATGTCTGGTCCCTTGAAGCTGTATTCACAGATGGCTCAAATGGGTGATGGGAGCCGACCTGATTCAGCTGGAAGAGCAGCGAGCACTAACTGCTAAGCAATCTCTTCAGCCCCCTCTTTTTATTCTTATAATAGAGTCTTTTGCAAAGCAAAAATTTGAATCTCGTGGAAGTCCAATTTGTCGATTCTTTTTAAAGGATTGTAGTTTATAATTCCGGTATTCAAGTGGTGAAATTTGAGAAGTGAAAATTCAAGACTAGCTACATGGTGAGACTGTGACTCAAATGAACACATAAAAACAAGCGGAAGCTGGGTGCTTTATGTCACTTCTAAGAGCTCCTCAACAATATCGAGGGTAGGAAGAATTTTTCCTCTTATCTTCCAGTTTTAATTATAATGCTTGTCATCCATTAAGCAAAGGTCCATCCACCTCCTAAAGGTTCCCTAACCTTCCCAAACAGCGCCACCAACTGGGGACCAAGTACACAAACACAGACGCCTATAGGAGACAGCACAGACCACAGCCACCCAGAAAGCACAGGGTCTAGTCTCAAGTTTTGTTTGAGGTATGAAGTTTAGGTTGAGGTTTGTTTTTCCCTTAGCTTGGGGGGAAGTTAGAGCTATAGATAGCCAATCACCACAACACAGTTCATTTAAAGATATTTTCTATTGTCTCGGTTTTACAGTTTGTCAAAAATCAGTTGGCTTTATTGATGTGAAGCTATGTCTGTGTCCTCCATCCTATGCCATTGTTCTGTGTTTACTCAAAGTAGAATAATTTCTTTCAGTCTGTTTTTCTTCTTTCCCCAAATTATCCTATTATTCTATTCTTTTATCTTTTTTGCATATTTTGGAAAAATATTGTCAATATATAAAAACCATCTGCTTGACTTTTGATAGAAATTTCACTCAAACTGTGTATAAATTTACATAAAATTAATATTTTAATTATTCAGTACTTCTAATCTGTAACCCAGTATGTTACTTCATTTACTAAGTTCTCCTTTCATTTCTATATTAAGATTTCGTTGGGGTATTACTATAGAAGTCCTGTACATATTGTTAATTGACACATATATTTCACATTTTAGTCACTATAAATACTATTCTATCATTAATCTTGGTTTCCTTGAGTTCATTGCACACACACACACACACACACACACACACAGACACACACACACTTTTTAGTGTTTACATTAATGAAGGAGGCAAAGTGCTATGCTTATTTACTGTTCACATTATTTATTTATTTAGATTTTTCTAGACAGAGTTTCTTTGTGTAGCTCTAGCTGTCCTGAAACTAGTTCTGTTAGACCAGGCTGACCTCAAATTCAGAAATCTACCTGCCTGTGCCTCCCAAGTGCTGGGACTAAAGGAGTGCATTACCTTGCCCAGTTTAAAATTGGCATTATTGATGTACTCTATAGCTATATCAAATGCATTTGGGCATTGCTTTAAATAAATATAAGTGAAAACTCTACTAGTAAATAAAGGTTACCAGAAGACACGAAGAGAAGAAACCTGTAAGCAGAACCTCAATGCACAAAGTTGGGATGCAATTTTTCTATCTTACTAGATGATCTTATCATATGGTCTTACAACATTTTATAAACAGACTCCATCTTACATATGTCCGTGAAATAAATTATCTATCTATCTATCTATCTATCTATCTATCTATCTATCTATCTATCTATCTATCTACCTATCTATCCATTCATCCTCAGATATTTGTAATATGATTAAAGACCATTAGTGTTTTCACTATGAAAATTAAAACTTATAACCCACTTAATTTGAAAAAATGGAACATTAATCTTTAATGAATGTGTAGGTGAATTCAGAAAAGTAATCATACACTCAAACATATAACATGTCTAGATTTAATTTTATGAACAGAAAACATTTGAAAATATGGAAGGAATTTTCTTTTTTAATTGAAAATAGATTTGTTTTCATACAATATATTCTGATTATGGTTTCCTTCCCCAGCATCTCTCAGATCCTCCACATCTGCCCACCCACCCAAATTCACAAACTCTCTCTCTCCTTCTCTCTTTAGAAAACAAGCAAACATTTAAAAACTAAGACAAAATAAAAAGAAACTAATCAGAATAGGACAAAACAAACAGAAAGAAGAGAGAAATAGTACGATAAACAAATATAGACACAGAGCCACATACATTTACACACTCTGAAATCCCATAAAAGGGGCTGGAGAGATGGCTCAGTGGTTAAAAGCACTGGCTGCTCTTCCAGAGGACTTGGGTTCAATTCTCAGCATCCACATGGCAGCTCACAACTGTCTGTAACTTTAATACTTTCACCGTAACATAGCATACAAGCAGGCAAAATGCGAATACACATAAAAAATAAATAAAAAAGAAATCCTATAAAAACACAAAACAGAAAGCCATAATATATATGCAAAATACCTGTAAAGTAAAAAAAAGCGCCCAGACAATGCACTATGAGTAAAAAAAAAGAACCCCAAAAGACAAAGAAAAGAACAACAACCAAAAAAAAAAACCCTTAAAAATATCACTAAATTTGTTTTGTGTTGGTTATCTACTATTAGACATGGGGTCTGCCCTTAAGTGTGGTCTGTATGCCCAATTAGACTCCACCGGAGAAAGCGAAGTTTTCCTTTGTGAGCGGTTATCACTTGGAGATAGCTTCTGGGTTAGGGATGGCTGTTTGTGTCCGCTCCCCCTCAGTCATCCGACTCAATCATCACATACATACATACAAACACACACAATTTTAAGTAATATAAGTCATTCAAGACTTGTTATTATCACAACATTCTATTACAATTATTTTCACATAGCATTTTTTTGTGCCAAATTCCTTTTTCTAAGGAACTCAGAAAAGTATATTTAGGGACTAAAGCATTTATAATTAGACTTGTTTATAAATTCTTTATTTGGAAAAATGTAAACCATTACATTCTTTTCTACTATTATTTTTCCATTGTTTTTAATGCTAGAGATAGCCTTTGCTGTCCAAAAGCCAAATACATATTAATTCTTTTCCTGGAAGCTATTCAGAAATGTGTAATTAACATCTAAAATTATATGTTCTTTCCCAGTAGTTTACCTTTGAGAACTATGCAGTGGAGACTCACTTATACCCCAACTATGTGCACTGAGGTTATTCAGGCTTTCTCCTTGTATCTTCTCATAACCTTTTTTTTGTTGTTGTTTTGTTTTCTTGTTTTTCGAAACAGGGTTTCTCTGGGTAGCTTTGGTGCCTGTCCTGGACTTAGCTCTTGTAGACCAGGCTGGTCTCTAGCTCACAGAGATCCACCTTCCTCTGCCCCCCAAGTGCTGGGATTAAAGGCATGTATCACCACCACCTGGCTTCTTCTCATAACCTTTGTTAATTAGTGGAATGTTCACTAATGTTTAAGTCACTACCCAAACGCATTTGATATAATTATAAAATGCATCAGATAATATAAATCATAAATAATATAACACTTTATTTGCTTTCTTATTCACATTGGCACAGAAATTACATATATTATATAGTTAATATACAAATATAAGAGTATAAAGTATATATTTAATATATTATATAAAATTATATTACTTTATTCTACAAATTTATCGCTAATACATTACATTAAATATGTAAATAAATAATATATATTAGCAATGAACTTGTAGAAACCAAATTAATGATAAAATAGTATTTATAATAACCAAGGTGACTCAGGATGTTTCTAAAAACAGACACAGACTTTTATTGAAATACTAAGAAAACACATTTTCAATAAAATATTGAAAATATTTTTTTAGGGTTTCTTCAGAATTTTTGTTTAAACCACATACCGTTTTTGTTTTGTTTTTTTCAAGATTTATTTTTTATTGTTTTTATTGGGCTATATATTTTTCTCTGCTCTCCTCCTTTCCTCCCCATTTCCTTTCTACTCTCTCCCATGGTCCCCACACTCCCAATTTACTCATGAGATCTTGTTTTTTACTACTTCCCATGTAGATTAGATCTATGTGTGCATCTCTTAGGGTCCTCATTGTTGTCTAGGTTTTCTGGGATTGTGATTTGTAAGCAGGCTTTTCTTTACTTTATGTCTAAAAGTCACTTATGAGTGAGTACATATTATATTTGTCTTTCTGGGTCTGGAGTACCTCACTCAATATGTTTTCTAGATCCACCCATTTGCCTGCAAATTTCGAGGTGCCGTTATTTTTTTCCTCTGAGTAGTACTCCAATGTGTAAATTCACCACATTTTCTTTATCCATTCTTTGGTTGAGGGACATTTATATTGTTTCCAGGTTCTGGCTGTGACAAACAATGCTGCTATGAACATAGTTGAACACATGGTCTTGTGGTATGATTAAGCATCCTTTGCGTATATGCCCAAAAGTGGTATTGCTGGGTCTTGAGGAAGGTTGTTTCCCAATTTTCTGAGACATCGCCATATTGATATCCAAAAGGGCTGTAGCAGTTTGCACTCCCACCAGCAATGGAAGAGTGTTCCCTTTACCCCACATCCTCTCCAGCATAAGCTGTCATCAGCGTTTTTGATTTTGGTCATACTGACTGGTGTAAGATGGAACCTCTGAATTGTTTTGATTTGCATTTCTCTGATGACTAGTGATGTTGAGCATTTCCCTAAGTGTCTTTCAGTCATTCTAAATTTGTCTGTTGAGAGTTCTCTGTTTAGGGTTGCACCACATTTTTATTGGATTATTTGTTTTTTTTTTTTTGATGACCAGTTTCTTGAGTTCTTTGTATATTTTGGAGATCAGCCCTCTGTCTGATGTGGGGTTGGTAAAGATTTTTTCCCATTCTGTAGGCTAACATTTTGTCTTGTTGACCATGCCCTTTGCTTTACAGAAGCTTCTCAGTTTCAGGAGGTCCCATTTATTAATTGTTGCTCTCAGTGTTTGTGCTACTGGGGTTATATTTAGGAAGTGGTGTCTTGTGCCAATGCATTCAGGTGTACTTCCCACTTTCTCTTCTATCAGGTTCAGTGTGGTTGTTTTTATGTTGAGGTCTTTGATCCATTTGGACTTGAGTTATGTGCATGGCAATAGATATGGATCTATTTTCATTCTTCTACATGTTGATATCCAGTTTTGCCAGCACCATTTGTTGAATATGCTTTCTTTTTTCCATTTTATATTCTTTGATTCTTTGTCAAAAATCAGGTGTTCATAGGTGTGTGGATTGATATCTGGGTCTTTTATTTGATTCTTTTGGTCCTCCTGTCTGTTTTTATGACAACACCAGGCTGTTTTCATTACTGTAGCTCTGTAGGAGAGTTTGTCCCTCCTTTGTACAGATGATAAATGGGCTGAGAAAGAAATCAGAGAAACATCACCCTTCACAATAGCCACAAATAACATAAAATATGTTGGAGTAACTCTAACCAAACAAGTGGAAGACCTGTATGACAAGAACTTTAAATGCTTGAAGAAAGAAATTGAAGAAGACACCAGAAATTGGAAGGATCTCCCATGCTCTTGGGTAGGTAAAATTAACACAGTAAAAATGGCAATCTTTTTAAAAGCATTCTACAGATTCAATCAATCCCCATCAAATCCCAGCAAAATTTTTCACAGACTTAGAAAGAACGGTACTCAACTTCATATGGAAAAGCAAAAAAAAAAAAAAAAAAAAAAAAAACAAAACAAAACAAAAAAAAAAACAGGATAACCAAAACAGTCCTGTACAATAAAGGAACTTCGGGAGGCATCACAATCTTTGACTTCAAACTATACTACAGAGCGACCTTTTTTGTTTTAAATGATCAATTACTTCCATGTTCTTTTTGTTTTTGTTTTTCTCCATATGATATATTTTGATCAAAATTTCCCCACCGCCTACTCCTCCCAGATCCTTCCCACCTCCACACCCACCCAAATTAATGTTCTCTCTCTCTAAAAAAGAAAAGCCCAAACCAAAGACTAAAACCCAAGCAAATAAAAAACCGTAAGACAAAAATTACTAAAAACTCAAACCAATCAAATTAAAGCAAATCAAACCAAACCAAAAAGTATCCCCCAACCGCCCCCCCATACCCACCACATTCAATCATTTTGTGTTGACCAACTTCTCCTGGGTTTGAAGTCTGTCCTGAAGTTTGTTGATATACGGAGTGAAACTCCATTCAGAAAAGGTTATCTTCCTTTTCCCAGCAGGTGCCAATTGTAAATAGCCTCTTGGTTAGGGGTGAGACTTTGTGTGCACATGTGCACATCCATTCCTCAGTGCTGGGAGTTTGGTTGGAACCTGGGTAGGTCTTGTGCATGCTCCTATGTGTATCACCCCTTTTGTGCCTCAAGCAGTTTCCTAGAGGCCATCCACAACCTCTGGTTATCTCTGACAGTCTTTCCGCTTCCTCTTTCACATAGATCCCTGAAGCCTGAAGAGAGAGATTTGAAGCTGACATAGTTTCTCACTCTCTATACATAGTTCACTTGTGGGTGTCTGTATTAATCCTCCTCTATTGCAACAAGAAGCTTCTTTGATGAGGGTTGAGGGCTTGAGTGATGCACTCATGCATGGATGTAACAATATGTCATTAGGAGTAATTTTATTGCTATTTTTCTTTAGCAGACCGATTTAGTAGGTTTCCCCCTAGACTTATGACCTATCTCGTCTCAGGTTCTTGGTCACTTTATCATTGTTAGGTATGGGTTCCATCTCATGGACTAGGTATTAAATACAATAAAAAAGTGTTTTATTACTCCCATAACATTTCTGTCAAACCCAGTCATTGTTTAGTCCGTGAGGCTTCATCTCTCTACAGTCCCAAGCTGGTACCAGAATTCTGAAGGATTCCCAGGGAGCTGCTGTTTTGTAGTCTAGGTTGGAATCCTGAAAAAGTTGGATTTTTAATACCAGCTACATCCACAAGCTAGACGGACTTGCCAGCAAGAGGGCAAGAAGGCAAAAAGCAGTCTCCATGTAGTTTTATGTGGGCTGCCACCAGAAGGTATGGGCCAGATTTAGGGTGTGTCTTTATGCTTCAAATATTCTGAAATATCCCTCACAAGAGCGCCGTGTAGTTTGCATTTTAGCTGATTCCAGATGCAGTCAAATTGACAACCAAGGTTAGCCATCACACCACTTAGAAGAATAATGCCACTAACGAGAAAGGTTTTTGAGTGCGATGACTAAGAAAAGGCTCAGCCATGTGCCTGTGATACGTGAGAATTCCTGAGGAGAAAGAACATTGCAGTATAATTTATGTGACCAGCGCTTTTGCAAATGTTTTAGGAGAATTTTTGATGGGAAGTCTTTTATGTATGATCAACGTGTGAGAGGCTTTTGTCAAGAGTCAAAGTGGAATCCTCGGGGTCCTCAGAGTTAAGAAAATACCTAAAGTGAATACAAATACATTCGCAGTCATGATGCTAGTCCTACCTGACACGCGAGGACTCGTGCTTGAGGATTTACTGGTCCATTGTGGCTGTAAAAGTGTGGAAAACCTCTACATTTTCTTTCAACCTTAGACATTTCACAGAGGACTTTTTTTTCAGTGTAGTGGAAATTGTAGTCAGTGGTCAAGCTTTTTCAACAATGTAAAAATTCACGATGATCAGAAACACTATGAATGTATTGGTGGTGGGAACGGCTTCAGAATAAATTTAGACTTTTTAAGCATGAGCAACTTCGTTGCAGAGAAACATGCCATCTTTCTAATGTATGAATGAAAACATTCACCCCCACATCAGAACTTACTAAGCATGAGGGGGGGTTCAAAGTGGAAATAAACTGCACAATAATGAATATGAGAAAGGCTTCTGGGCGTATTTATCTTAATGGAACACCAGAAAATTTATAGAAGTAAACAGACCCTTTCAATGTAATCGATATAATAATGCTTTTATCTAGATCAAATTATATTAATCATCATATAATCTTTTGTAATGACTATATGAAAACTCTCAAACGGAAATCAATCCTTGCTCATCATCTGTAAATTCATAATGGAGAGAAACACTGTGCCTGTAATGAATAAGCTTTCAATTAAAGACTGAATTTTATCCATCATGGGAGGATTCATAAAGACAAGATCCATTATGTACGTAAAATGGTGGGTATGCTGTCAGCAGTATTTCAGCTTTATTTGACATCAGCGAGTCCATAGTAAGGGAAAATCTTTTACATGTAGTGATTATAAAAAGTATTTCAATATGAAGTTTAATCTTACTCAACATCAGTCAAATCACAGCGGCAAGAGTAATAATATTATGGTAGTGATATGGTAGTCTTTTGAGAAATTCAGACCCTGGTAAAATAACTTCTCCATGAAAAGTTAATTAAAATACTTTTATTCATTTAATGTGCACCCCCCCCCCCAATTGCCAAGCACTAGACTATCATCAGTACAGAGTTTATTCTGAGAAAAGTCATACAGGATTCTACACCACTGTTCGTCGCATAGGACTAAACAAACACAAAACAAGATAAAGTGTAGCTATTTTTCCAAGATTCTGTCAGTGGAAGTGTAGAATCCTAAGGCAGTTTAAATTTTCGGGGCTTATAGTGGCAATGTGTGTTAAAAACACAGGGGGTGTTAACTGTTGTTAATTATTAACTAACTCCCTCCAGAAAGCACAGTTTCCTGCTTTGGAACATCATACTGTGCATTCAAAACACAATTAAAAGTTAGCCCCTTCCCTGAAAACATTTCCTACTAACTCAGCCTGGTTGACTCCTTTGATGTAAGTTTACATACCAAACCTCACAGTCCGCTTTCACCAGAGGAATCACATAGATTGATGCCAGATACTAGCTAGCACAAGACTTTGTGTCTGACATTCTTTCTTCAGGTCAAGGTTGGTGATCCTTTTCCTCTTATTAGGCCTTTTCTCACAGCTTAAAAATATAAAGATGCAAATATATGTTGATTATTTTATATGCGTTCATGGTAATTTTTTCATGTAATTGTTTATGTGTCATTTTGTCTGTTGGTCAGCTGCTAGTTCATGTCTATGATTTAGCATATATGTTGTCTACCTTTAAATAAATGTTACATGGTAAGTTTATATTGTAAGACCCCGCAAAAGAGATTAAATCAAATTGGCTTTTATAAGTAGACAAGAGTATACACATGCTTAGTTCCGACTCCTTTTAATTAATAAGATAGAGCTATTTAATTTTGCAAAGGAATTTATTTTATGTGCATGGCTGTTTGGCCTGTACACATGTATGCATGTGCACCACATGCACCGCTGCTCCTGGAGGCCGGAAAAGATTGTTGAAAACCCTGGACCTGGAGCTGCAGACAGTTGTGAGCCACCATGTGGGTGCTGAGAATTGAACCTAGGTCCTCTGGAACAGCAGCAAGAGCTCTTAACCAGTGAGGTATGTCTCCAGCCCAAAGATGTGAACATTACTAACACATTTTAAATTTATGGAAAAGTTACCATGACATTATAAAAACAATGTCATCAGATAATTTATTTATAAAAACTTTTAACCAATAAAATTTAAACTCTAATCCCATTCCTGGACTCAATACTGAGTCTCCTGTTTGGCATACAACACCGTGTTCTTTTCCTCTTCTCTTGGTCCTCCAGAAAGTGGAGCCATTGGCTATCCTGCTCAGTCCTTCAGGGACACAAATGCTGTTTGTGCCCAGAACTATAACAATAAGGCTAACACATAAAGATTTGTGGCCCTCTATTTTCTCTCCTGTTCTTTCTTGCTTTCAAGATAGCTCACTCTCCAAGGTCAATGGAAGCTTAATCATCATGGCCAGCTTTGCGAAAATGTAACATTCAATATCTCCTAGATATTTCTGAGACCGTGAGAAGAGTATGTGAAAGAAAGAGCCTTTGAAAAAATAAAGTCTGCTGAAATCTTCCAAGGACAAGAACTAATTTTTAAATGCACAGGCAAGTAACCTTAGGTTGTACTATGTCATAGACGTAAATTGAATTAAATTCACTTTCAGCAGCTTGGTAAAAATTGTTTGCGATGTCTCCTAATATTAAGAGAGGAAATCAAATAAAAAAGGAATCAATAATGTTTAGAAGTATATAAATTTAAGAGTACCTTTTTGTAATGAAAGGGTAAAAAAGAAAGTGCTTTTAGGTTACAAAAATATGTTAGGTGCTACTTTCGCCCTAAAATAAAAGATTATTTTTTATTAAAAAAGGGTAAGACAAACCAAAAAGGGTAAACATGCTTCGGAGAATCTGAGTAAGCTACAAAGGGTTTATAAGAAATAAGACTTTAAGAAAAAGATGGTAAACTGACTATACTTAAAAAAATCTAAGGTCAGATATGTGAGGGGAGTACCAAATAAAACAAACACCGTAAGTTAACTTTTAAATTTGACTTTGGGAGTTTAAAAAAAATAAAATGGAAACAATTCCAAGACCCACGAAAAAAGAATATAGGCAAGAGAATAAGCCCAACTGATATAACAGCTTTAGTCCTTGGGAATGATGGATTTTCTTCCAAGGCAGATAATGACCCGGTGCCTTAGAGAAAGCACAGGCTAATGAGATTTTTAAAGCCATAGACTATTGGAAACCAGGGCACTAGGAGCCTGGTAAAAGGTAATCAATGAGTACCTCTTAATCCCTGACTGTGGCTGGTAAAAATGTTAACTTTTCAATATGGGAGCTTAATTCCCTGTATTAGTTGATAACCAAGGACCTTTTTATAAACAAATTTAAGTAATAATATGTCCTTGTGAGACTGACCCAAAACTCCAAAATTTGTAGTTTTGTATGTTTTAGCCTTAGAGATTTCTGACTAGCTAAGACAGACAGGATAGTTTAATCCATAACAGTTTATTATAATAATCTAATTGTACATACAGATAGGTAACTCATGATAAAAGAGCTGTATAGGGTTCAATAAAGGAACAGAAGCCAACAGAATAAATACATATTAAAAGGGGATTTGTTATATAATATGGTCTGGGTGGTCCAATGATAGCTCTCTTCACATTGGAGAAGCTATGCACCAGTGGATGCTCAGTCTACAAGGCTGGATGCTTCCCCACTCCCAATCCGACACTGAAAGTCTGGAGGGTTCTTGGAGAGACATTGGTTTTCAGTCCACATTGACAGGCTGAAGAAGCTGGGTTCTAATGTCAGTGAAGGATAGCATCATCAGCAGCATGTTAGATGAACCCACAAATCTACAGAGCAGTGGTTCTCAGCCTTCCCAAAGCTGTGATCCTTTAATACAGTTCATGTTGTAGTGACCCCATAAAATGATTTTTGTTCCTACTTCATAACTGTGAGTTTGCTATTGTTATGAATTGTAATGTAAATATCTCAGGTCCAGGATATCTGATATGTGACCCTAAAGAGGTTGCGACCTGCTGGTGTAGATGCCCTTGCCAGTAGAGATGTAAAGGCAAACAGGCCAAAGGCAGCATGTCTTGGCTGCTGCAGGAAAGTGCTACCTACACTAAGGGTTAATCTTCCATTTCACTCAATGTAATTAAGAAGATGCCTTACCAGTATGCTTAGAGGTTAATCTACTGTAGATAATCCCTCACATATGTGTCTAAAGGCTCGTCTCCTAGGTGATTCTAGATCCTCTCAAGTTGATAATTAATATAAAACATCACAGGGGCCTCCATGTTTCGGTGCTAATTTTAGTTATAATCTGCTCTGTGCTTTATTTTATACGAGTTTGATGTTTAGAGTAAGGACATCCTTTCTTCTAGGCTTCCTTCTAATAATGACCATCTGATCTCCCAGTTCAGACTTCTCATGCTCCCTTCAATTAAGATTAGACAAAGTGAATCTCTTGATACCTGGGTAAGGAGGGTCTGTATCACCATTTTACAGAACATTGACCTTCTATCCTTAGAAACCATGAAGATTAAGGTTCAAAATCTCAAAGGGGAGAAATTGAAACAGGAAAAAAATAGATTAAAAAAAGGACAGGAGTAGGGAAAGGAGTCTTTCACTCTGGGGTCTCATTTAAGTTTCTTGCTAGAAGCAAGACAAAACGTCCCATACTATTCACAAGTAAAGACTTTCTTTTACCTACTCATCTGCAATTTAAGGATCCATTCAATATTCGAGGCCCTGCATGGTTTAAGACCTTTCAGATTTATGTATGGAAGGCCCTTCGTACTGGGAGTTTTCTTTATTTCTAGCACCCATTGGAGCTATGTCTGGCACATTCTCATAGTTGTCATTTCATGAGACTCTGTTTCACTAAAGTGAGACCCTGCAAATCTGTTTGTGACTAGAGACTAGAATATAGAGAAAGGGAAAGGAATTGAGAGAGTGAGATAGGTAACACATTGTTGTTGCTTCCAAGTCAAGCCTTTGTTTTAAACTACTAGACTTTTGTCTCCAGTCAGGAGGGTGAGTAAAAAACTGCCTTCTTGGAAGTTCCATATTTATTACCTAGATATGGTCCCTGTCTGCCTGCTTATCAGGGATCTGTCTCTAACTCTCTCAACATTACAAGCTGGCCAGAACATGACAATCCACTAAACAAACATGTAATATGATTGCATTTAACCATTGAGAAGGGCAAAAGATAGGGTGAAGGTCTACATCTGGTTAGAAAATGCAAGCATTTTTGATAAAGACAGCACATGGATTTGCTGTGGGACAATGGTCTTGTACCCTGTAAAGATTTGCTACTTGTATTGGTTTAATAAAATGCTGATTGGCCAGTAGCCAGACAGGAAGTATCGGTGGGACAACTAGAACAGGAGAATTCTGGGAAGAGGAATGGCTTAATCTGCAGTCATCACCCAGACATAGAGGATGCAAGATGAGAATGCCCACAAAGCCACCTGTCTAACACAGACAAGAATTATAGGTTAATTTAAGATGTAAAGTGAATTAATAAAAAGCCTGAGCTAATAGACCAACCAGTTTATACATAATGTAGGCCTCTGTATGTTTCTTTGGGACTGAATGGCTGTGGGACCGGGTGGGACAGAAACCTCTGTCAACAGGAACTGGTTGTTCCAAGCAGTATGCAGTTCCCAAGGTGTGGAGAGAATGAGAAAGAGGATGTGAAAAAATGATCTTTGGGAAAAGTGTCTGTGGAAGACACTCATCTGTCACCCTGGCTGACCTGGAAGGGCTTTGAGCCATGTCTTGGAGGCTTCAGGGTGGTCCAGATATAAGTCATTGTGAGAATTGGTGCAGAGAGTCAGAGGGTAAGAATAAATAAATTTCTATGTGGCCTGGATGTGGGGGAGCATTATGAAGGACAGTGCATCCTACTAGAGGTAGAATGACAGAGACATGAGGTGGAAAACATTGTAGATACTATGGGAACATTAAAAGAGAGAATGAAGTAAGAAGTAAGAGAAGTAGGCACTATGGACAGTATGGCAGAGGGACCTAAAGAGTAGAAAGAAAGGAAAAGATAACACATAAGAGCACATGATGGAGAAAAAGAACTTCCCCTCATAGCTTTCCTCCAGAGGATGGGGAGCCACAGCTTATGTTGCTGAGCAGGCAGAGATCAGGGACAACATATGTTTACAAGTTTCCGCCATATCCATAGGACATAGAGGCACAAAGATAAGGAAAAATATTGTTTATAAATTCCTGAGGAAGGATGTCTGGGCTTGCCTTCCTGTCAGAGCAGAGGGCCTGTCAATTCTCTCTCTCAAGAGCCTGACCAGAGGGACAAGTGTGGCTTGACTTTCCTAAACTGTGGATTTGATCTTAAAGTGGTCAGTCCCCAACCTTATCCTATGACTGACTACAAGACGAAACCCTGGACACCAAGGTTCAGGAGTGACTCCCTGCTTGACAAAACTTAACATGAACAAAACATTTGATAGCTTAGAAAGCTGGACCCATGAATATGATTTTTTGAGTCCTTATAGCAAATAATCAAGCTTGAGATTGCTCCTGTGGACAACCTGTACTAGAACATACTAAAAATGAAGTATAAGAAACTTTTGTAAAAAAAAAAAAAGCAAGCAAACAGACAAAAATCACAAACACCATCTTTTCACATTTTAATGCAGCTTTATTGACATATAATTCAAAATACCAATTTTGATATATTCACATGATTACAAATATGTGAAATAATTATTATTTAATGTTAGAAAATTCTTGTCAATCAAAAAAAGGAAAAAATACCATATGCTTTGGCTTTCCCTCCTTACCCACCATAAATGATCACTGGTGAACTTTTGTCTCTGCAAAAAGAGAAGAAAGAAACTTCTGGGAGAAAGCAAAATGTTCCCAGGAGGAAATTCACCTCGCTTTGATGTGCCTTGATATGAAATGTAAACAAAGCCTCTGACTGCATCTTCCGGCCTTTTTGTTAACTGGTAACAACCTATGCTTTCCACATGGCTTCCTAAGTTCTAAGGGAGGCATTCATGACACTTCCTTCTCCTCTTAAAAACATGTTTTTAATGGAAAGAGAATTATATCAGTTTCTCCCATCTCTTTCCTCCCTCCAACTTCTCCTATGTCCTATTTTACATTCCAGCCACAGTTTCCCCTCTCCTCTCCTTCTGTTCCCTCCCCCACAACATCCCCTCTGCCCCCCTAATCCATTCTTCTGTTTCTGTTCAGAAAGGGGCAGACCTCCCATGGCTGTTGTGGAATATTAGTTTAAGATGTGTTACATTTGTTTATGCTATGGAATTTTGTTTTTGTTTAATATTTGCTTAATGATGCAAAGATGTGTTGCATTCTTTTATAATATATTTTCTTAATTCTGTAAGGTTGTGTTACTTTGTCTAAAATATTGAATTGATCTAATAAAGAGCTGAACAGCCAGTAGCTAGGCAGAAGAAAGATAGGTGGGGTTGGCAGGCAGAGGGAATAAATAGGAAGAGAAATCTAGAGAAGAGAGAGAGGAGGGAGGAGCAAGAAAAGAAGGGAACGATGGTGCCGGGGCCACCCACCCAGCCACCCAGCCACACAGCCAGCCACAGTGTAAGAAGTAAAGAAAGATATATAGGTAAAAATCCTAGAGGCAAAACAGCTAAAGAGAAAAGGGATAATTTAAGTTAGATATGCTGGCTAGAAACAAGCCAAGCTAAGACCAAGTATTCATAAGTAAGAACAAGCCTCTGTGTATTTATTCAGGAGCTGGGTGGCAGGCCCCCAAAGAGTAAAATTACCATCTACACATGGGTGTCAGCGAAGCTTGGCATATCAAGTTGAGGTAGAATTAAGCTACTCCCTGTGTATTGAGGCTGGGCAAGGCAGTCAAGAACGAGGAATAAGGTTCACAAAAGCCAGCCCAAGCGTTAGGGACAGGTTCTGATCCCAAGAAATTTCACAAATAGACAACGTTTCACAACATATGTAGAGGGTCTAGGTCGGTTCTGTAGCCATTTCTATGAGAGGCTGTTTCCCAGCAGACTTTCTGGTGTTCTGACTCTTATACTCTTTCTGTCTCCTCTTGTGCCATGTTTGCTCCTTCAGCCATAGATGCAGTAGTTGTGATGTATTCACTGCGCATGGGCTCCCCATGGTCTGTTGATTTCTGCATTATGTACAATTGTTGCTTGCTGTGATGGTCTCTATTTGTTGAAATGAATGGCTTCTTTGATGAGGGGTGGTAGCTATGCGTATGTATGGTTATAAGGCTAAGGTTCAGAATGTAGTATGGAGCTATGCTAGTCTAGCAAAGTAGCTACAGTAGATCCTTTTCTAAGGTCCCTGACCTCACTACATCTAGGAAGCTGGCTAGGTTCTAGTAGTAGGCATGATATCCTTCCTGTTGAATGGGCCTTACATTCCAGCTGTTGGTGGCCACTGACATGTGAGTGACAGTGCACACTTATGCCTATCTTGCAATGCCACTGCTTACCATGGTTCACAGGTATTGCAACTAGATAGGACTGCTTAGCTGTGGCCCTCCCTTGACAGCTTACATAGTATTTTTCTGGAACCATAAAAGCTAAACTATAGGAAAGAGGCTTACAGGTCAAATGTAGGTCAAATCATCGGAGTTGTGCGTCCTAGGTGTATGGTGTCTTCAGCAACAGGGGCCCACCCTCAACCTGAGAGGCAGCAAAGGGCCACATCAATAATCTACATTGTTTTGGAAGTCATTTGTACTACCCTGGCCAGTCATTCAAAAGAAGCTTTCTTGTGCCCAGTTCTAGGTTTTTTTGTTAATCTATGCTTCTTCTGGGGATGATTGTCATCTCAAGTGGCTTAACTTCATAAATGTGCAGTGATCACACCCACCTAAGGCAAGAATGTTTCTGGTCTTGGGCTGGGTCTCAACTCCTTTCTCGAAACATTTTCTGGAAATTTTAAACAAGACTATTTTTCCCCACAACCCTGTGATCTTATCAACCATAAACCTGTTAGGTATACTCAAGAACCATGTTGTGATTATATTTACCTTCCTTAATAACTGCCAAATGTAATAACCTTAAAATCTACCTAAAGCCTATATAGAATTCTTGCGGAGACAATGAATTACAACTTTCCCCCGAGAAACCCATACCCACACTTGAATATACATTACTTTCTGAGATGCTCTTTAGAAAACCTCACACTCATACTTTTGTGTTTTACTTTCTGAGCACCTCTTTTTTTCTCACAACCCTCAAGTTTAATTCTATATCAAAATACCTTTCCTAATGCCCCAACTCCGTTTCATACCATTAGTTCATGAATCCAATATTAAACTAAACTGAGGTGTCTAAATGATTCGGGGAACTGCCCAGGCTGCTGTGGGCAACAGAATACAATTGTTATGCTTCCTCACCTTCTTGAACAGTTTCAGTTATGGGCAAGCAAGTAAAGTCTCATACTACATGGGGAGTTTTAGAAATAAATTGGGTCTCATTCTGAGTAATTTGATGAAATCTCATGCTGTCTCTATTCATTATCACTGGTGTGGCAGGAAGCATCACTTTGTTTAGCACACACACACACACACACACACACACGCACACACACACACGATAGCATATATAGCACGTTCTATGTGCTACCCACTCCTTAGTTACTTAGGGTCTAGGTTATCAGAATCCCTGTGTGGCAGTGCTTGTACGTAGGACTCATTATTATTCATAGTTTGAGCACCCACTAGTGGTCTTGGAAGGTAGCATCTGGGGCAGGATAGAAAGAAAATTATGGGGACATGTGAAAAAAAGGGGGACTTTGGTTAAAACTTCTCAACAGATAAAACTAAAAAGTTTCAACCTAACTAACAACATTTGCTAGCATTGAGACAATGTTCATTTAAAGAATTTTAAAGGGCTGGCAAGATGGTGAAAGATACCTGACGACCTGAGTTTCATTCCTGAATCTGACCAAGGTTTCAAGACATAACAGATTCCTGAGATGGTTGCCCTCTGACCTCCAGAGACAACACACACATACACAAAGTGAAAGAATGCTTAAAAAAATAACAAATCTGGGGTATGATGTCCTTTTGTGGACATTTTTGGGGAACATCACAAATGCCACAATTTAGCCACAGCCTGGGTTCAGGTCTGGAGATGGGGAGAAAGGCATCAGAGTGAAGAAATGAACTGTTCACCACCGGGTAAGTTTCACACAAGTGACTGGCCTTGAACCGCTTCAGCTGTCTTTATTTCTACATCAAAACAAGCATGTTTTTTTTCATAATAACAAACATGTTTTTCCCATCCTCCAAGGTTAACCTGCGGCAAAAAAAAAAAAAAACAAAAAATATGTTTTTCCCAACTTTTACATCAAAACATCTTTTAAAACAAAACAACACTTATCATTTTGCTAGCTTGGACCAGGTACATCCTGTCTTTAGAAAACTAAAAGGTGATTGACATAGGCACACATTTTCAAGAACAACAATCCTGTTCAAAACATATTTACAGAAATAGGGGTGATCTGCCTCCCATCCTGTCAGCACTGAATTAGAACAGCTCCTAGGGTCTGAAGTGATAACTGGCATCCCTAGACAAGAAACCTAAGAAGCATCAGTTCCCAAAGAATTTTAGGGAAATAAGTTCAACAAAAATGGGGTTTCCAGGAATGATCATATCTGTCTCATGCATAATTAACAAAATAATACTAAAACCGCCAAGAGAATCATCAACATTATGAGAGAGAAGAGAGCATGCAGGCCGGGTGGTCCCAGCAGTATTCTTTTTTAAAAATATTTATTTATTATGTATACAATATTTTGTCTGTCTGTATGTCTGCAGGCCAGAAGAGGGTACCAGACCCCATTACAGATGGTTGTGAGTCACCATGTGGTTGCCGGGAATTGAACTCAGAACCTTTGGAAGAGCAGGCAATGCTCTTAACCACTGAGCCATCTCTCCAGTCCCCACCCCCCAGCAGTATTCTGCGCTGTCCTGAAGTCCACTGGTTCTTGCCAGGCAAGAATGTACCCATGAGATTTTGCCTTATCTGGAGACTCATTGGGCAAGTACTCATATACTGGTCTGAAACTAGGCCACATGGCTTCCAACACACAAACAATAACATTAACCTTTGATTTATAGTGAAGATATCATAAATCCTTGTATTCTGATGGTATGGAGTTATATCTATCAATTATTATCCTGCCAAGCATAACTTCAGGCACTACCATATGATCTTATTTAAGTGTCTTATCAACACTTGTGAAATAATGACTTTGGAACTTACCCAAATCCTACATATGACTATTGTCAAGACAGAAGCAGGACTGCCCTTTGAGAAGCCTGCACCCATGATTTCAGAAATGCTAAACTTTAATCCTACTTTTAAGTTACTGTGGTGTTTTAAAAGAGATGTTCCTCATAAGTCTCGGGTATTTGAATACTTGGTCCCTAGCTGGCACTTTGAGGAGGCTTAGGAGTTGTGGTCTTGCTAGCTGGAGCCAGATGAATTGATACAGAATTCTATCAGACATTCAAACTAATACCATTATTCTGCAAATGATTCCATAAAACAGAAAAAGAAGGGTATTTTCCATGAAGCCAGCATTACACTGATAATAAAACAAGGCAAAGATCCAACAAAAAGAAAACTATACACCAATATATTTGATGAAATCAATATCAAAATTATCAATAAAATATTTGCAGTTTCAAAACATGCCAAAAAGATTATCCACAATGATAAAGTTGTGTTTCCATCCTGCCTTGTCCTTCAATAAACACACAGAAACTATACTATTTGCAATATTGTTTGGCCAATACCTAAAGCATATTTCAAGATAGCTCTTATATACTAAACTAACCCATATCCATTAATCTGTGCATCACTGAAGAAGGACACTAAAAAAGAAATCCCACACTACCTCAGAATTGAGTAGAATAGAGGCTTATTTGTTTAACGGTAGACTCACAGATCACAATCCTCTGCTGGAACAGGGAACAGCAACCAAATCCCATAGCCAGAAAAGAGGCCAGACATGTGCTTTACATTGGCACATAGAGTATAAGAGACCACGCCCAAGTGAGTGGGTAACTTAAAGGCTACTGGTGGTAGGAATTCCTATAGCACCTCCCCCTTTTGTTTAAACAAGAGAATTCTAAGCCTAATACAAAGTTATATACATTAAGAGCAAATAGCACATATAAAAATTAGAATTACAACCAGCATAAGCAATATCAAGCAAGAAACATAAGATAAATGTTTCAATAATTATCCTATCGTAATGAGTTCAAGTCTTGTATATAAATAACCTGGCCAAATCATGAGAGGAAAGTAACAACAACTATCTAGTCTTCAACCTCATTGAAGATCCGAGAAGGGAAAATAATATTACTTGCGTAAGCAGGAAGTGCAATCAAGCAACTTCCAAAATGTTCAACAAATGACAGAGACAACTGGCTACCTGGGAAATCACCCAAAGTCTCATTTTCAATGTTGGAGCAATCAACTTTGGCTGAGGCCTAGAGTAAATGACAGACCATTTTCAGAGGCAGGAAATTTTTCAAAACCATCTTACCCTGTCTTGGCAAGATTTGACAGTCTTTTTTTCTTGTATCCTGCTTGTCCTGTCCAGACATCATACACTTTGTCAGTGGTCTATGCATGGGCAGTTCCTTGCCCAAAGGCCAGTTTTGCCAAGAAGAAAACAAGCTCCAAGTAGAGTATTTTTGGTGCTCAACATTCTCTTGGGAATAGATGGGTGCTGCCAGGAGCAATCGTGTCTCACTTCAACAGAACCTTAAGGAAGGGAGAAGGGAAGGGAGGAGGAGAACTTGAGGGAACAGGATAGTTGAGATGGAGAAGGACAGAGATGAGAGCAAGGAAAGAGATATTTTGATTGAGGGAGCCATTATGGAGCTAGCAAGAAACCTGGCACTAGAGAAATTCCTAGGAATCAAGAAGGATTAACCCCCCAGCTAAGACACCTAAGGAGAAGGTGTCTGAAATGGCTTTGCCCTGTAGTCAAGTGGATGGATATCTTAAATGTCAGCACCGAACCTGTATCCAGCAACTGATGGAAACAGGCAGAGACCCGCAACAGAGCACTGGGCTGAGCTTCCAAAGTCCAGTTGAAGAGTGGAAGGAGTAAGAATATGAGCAAAGAGGTTAAGACCATGATGGAGACACCCACTGAAACAGTCTACCTGAGCTAATGGGAGCTCACCAACGCCAGCTAGACTGGGAAGGAACAAGCATAGGACCAAACTAGCCCCTCTGAATGTGGTTGACAGTTGTATGGCTGGGGCAGACTGTGGGACCACTGGCAGTGGCACCAGGATTTATCCCTACTGCTTGTACTAGCTTCTTGGAAACCCATTCTTTTTGGATGAATACCTTGCTCTGGCTATGTATAGTAGGGAAGGCCTTGGATCTTCCCCAAAGCAATGTGCCTTATCCTCTCTGAGGAGTGGATAGGGAAAAATGTGGGGGGAAAGAGAGGAGGGGAGGGAGTGGGAACTGGGACTGGTATGTAAAATGAAAAAGATGGGTTGTTTTCTTTTTAAGTAAAATAAAATAAAGGCAGTAGAATAACTGGAGAAAAAAAAAGAGTAGTTTGTTTCCCCAATAAGAAGTCCTTATAGAAAGCTACATTTCATTTGAAAGTGGTTATCAATTGGAGAGAGCTTCTGAGTTAGTAATGGGGGCATGTGTGTCTGCTTCTCTTTCCAGCTCTAGGACCCCATGTGGTGCAGACCTGTGTATACTGCCTTAGCCTCTGTGAATTCATATGTGCATCAATCCTGTTGATTTAGAATGACTTGTTTCCTTGGTGTCCTCCATTGACTTTGGCTCTTATATACTTTCTGCCTCCTCTTCCACAGGGTTCCATGAACCCTGAGGGTAGGGATTTGATGGTGACACCCTGTTTAGCGCTGAGTGGTCCCAAGGTCTCTTACTCTCTTCATATTGTCTGACTGTGGGTCTCTGTAGTCACTTCCATCTCCTGCAGGAGGAAGCCTCTTTGATGATGGCTGAGCAAGGAGCTGATCTGTGAGTATAGCAGAATAGCATTAGGAGACTTTTTATTGCTATGCTCTTTTAGTAGAACAGTAAGTTCTATTTGTTTTTGTACCAGGTCCCTAGTCTCAGGTTCTTGGTCACCCAAGTAGTGTCAGGTATAGTTTTCATCTCATGGAGTGGGCCTTAAGCCAAATCAGATATTGGTTGGTTACTTGCACAGGATTTGTGCCACCATTGCATTAGCATATTTTGTAGGCAGGACACAAATGTAGATCAAAAGGTTTGTGGCTGGGTTGCTATTTAAATTTCTTCTTTTGTAGAGCAACAAGTACCTTCTTATACCAAAGACGCTGGCATGTAGGGATGAAGGCTCTGTGTAGGCACCAGCTTGACTTCTCCATTTTCAATGAGTTACATAGGTGTTGTCCTCAGCATTACAGCCTTACCATCAGTTTGTAGACAGCAACCACTAGTATTGGCGACAGCCTGAATTGTTTGGCGTTCCCATAGGTCCCCTTTGGGCAACAACTAATTAGATCTAACCCATTCCTGGTACTGGAAGTTTTATTTGGTGACAAGAGATGTCCAGTTGGGCTTCTGTTTCTCCCATTATTTGGCAATTTCATTTAGATCATCTTCATATATGTACATATTTTAGGAAGTTTCTACTGTATTAGATTTCCATACTACCTTTCAAATTATCCTTAATTTTAGCTATCTCTCCCTCTATTCCCTCCTTTGTCCCCCTCTTTCCTTCTCCTTCCAATCTAATCCTCCCATTCTAGTATCTCCAACCCCATCTATCCATAAATATTTACCGTTTCCCTTTCCTAGAGAGAGCTATATGTTTCCTCTAGTATATATACCTAGTCTTTCTCTGTATCTAATCTCTGTGGTTTTAGGGATTGTAGCTTGGTCATCATTGATTTAGCAATTAATATCCATATAAAAGTGAATACATACCATATTTGTCTTTCTGGGTCTGGGATACCTCACTCCGGATGATCTTTTCTAGTTCCATCCATTTACTTGCAAATTTCATGATGTCATTTTACTGGCTGAGTAATATTCTACTGTGTAAATGTACCACATTTTCTTTGTCCATTCATATGTTGGGGACATCTGGGTTGTTTTTAATTTTTTGGCTATTGTGGATAGATCTGCAATGAGCATGGTCAAGCAAGTGTCCTTAGGGTAGAATTTAGCATCCTTTGGGTGTATGCCCAAGAGTGGTACAGCTGTATTAATTCATTACTTCACATCCTCACCAGCACGAGGATATATTTTATTGGTTTTAGTCATTTTTTATTGATCTTAGCCATTCTGACAGGTGTAAGATGAAATATCGAAACCTTTTTGATTTGCATTTACATAATATCTAAGGACGTTGAACATTTCTTTAAGTGTTTCTCAGCCATTTGAGTTTTCTCATGATTAGATCTGCATCTCATTTTTAAAATTATTTGTTGTTGTCAGAAGTTTCTGTCCTGCCTGTTTTTTGCAGTTGTTAAGTCCCAAAGAAATCATGCAGAGGTCTACATTAGTTATGAGCTGATTGGCCTAGTAGCTCAGACTTCTTATTAATTTTTACATCTTATATTAGCCCATTATTCTTATATGTGTTAGCCACGTGGCTCAGTACCTTATTTGGCAAAGCAGTCACATCTTGCTTCTTTGGGGCTGGGTCATGACCACACACTGCGCTTCCCTCTTCCCAGAATTCTTGTTGCCCTGCCCCTACTTCCTGCCTGGTCACCCTGCCTATACTTTCTGCCTGGCTATTGGCCAATTAGCATTTATTTACCCAAGAGATGCCCAATCATACTACAAAAGCATCTGCTCAACTATGTTCATAGCAGCATTATTTGTAATAGCCAGAACCTTGAAACAACCTAAATGCCCTTCACTGGAAGAATGGATGAAGAAACTGTGGAATATATACATGTTAGAATACTACTCAGCGGTAAAAAACAATGACATCTTGAATTTTGCATGCAAATGGATGGAAATAGAAAACACTATTCTGAGTGAGGTAACCCAGACCCAAAAAGATGAACATGGGATGTACTCACTCATAATCGGTTTCTAGCCATAATTAAAGGACATCGAACCTATAATTCGGGATCCTTGAGAAGATAATAAGAAGGTGAACCCAAAGAAAAACATATAGTAATCCTCCTGGATATTGGAAGTAGGCAAGATCGCCGAGCAAAATTGGGAACTTGGGGGTGGGGTGAGACGGGGCCAAGGGGAGATGGGGAGAGAAAAGCATGAAGGGGAGAATGGGTAGAGCTTGGAGGAATGGGATGCTTGGGATACAGGAAGGGTGGATATGGGAGCAGGGAAGCATATATCTTAATTAAGGGAGCCATCTGAGGGTTGTCAAGAGACTTGACTCTAGAGGGGTTCCCGGGTTTCCAGGCAGATGCCCCCAGCTAGTTCCTTGGGCAGCTGAGGAGAGGGAGCCTGAAAAGGCCAGATCCTATAGCCATACTGATGAATTTCTTGCATATCACCATAGAACCTCCACCTGGAAATGGATGAAGAAAATGACTGAGCCCCACATTGGAGCACCGGACTGAGCTCCCAAGGTCCTGATGAGGAGCAGAAGGAGGGAGAACATGAACAAGAAAGTCAGGACCGTGAGGGGTGTGGTCACCCATGGAGACGGTGGGACAGAACTAATGGGAGATCACCAACTCCAGTTGGAATAGGACTGATGGAACATGCGACCAAACCAGACTCTCTGAATGTGGCCAACGGTGGAGGCTGACTGAGAAGCCAAGGACAAAGGCACTGGGCTTTGATTCTTCTGCATGGATGGGCTCTGTGGGAGCCTTGTCAGCTTGGTTGATCACCTTCCTGGACCTGGGGGGAGTTGGGAGAACCTTGGACTTAACATAGAGTAGGGAACCCTGATGGCTCCTTGGCCTGGAGAGGGAGGTAGGGGGGTATGGGTGGAGGGGAGGGGAGGGAAGGGGAAGGAGGAGAGGAGGAGATGGAAATTTTTAATAAAAAAACCATGAAAAAATAAAAGTGACAAAAAGTGGGGAGTGCTGTGGGACAATGGTTTGTACCCTGTCAATCATATTTTAATAAAACGCTGATTGACCAGTAGCCAGACAGAAAGTATAGGCAGAGAAAACAGGCAGGAAATAGAGGCGGGGCAATGAGAACAGAATAAATCTTTATAGAGGGAAGCTCAGTCCTGGTCGTGACCCAGCAACAGAAGAAGCAAGATGTGACTACATCGCCAAATAAGGTACCAAGCCATGTGGCTAACATAGACAGGTATAATGGGCTAATATAAGCTATAACAGTTAATAAGAAGTCTGAGCTACTAGACCAATCAGTTTATAATTGATGTAGACCTCTGTGTGATTTCTTTGGGACTGAATGACTACAGGACCAGGCAGTACAAAAACCTCTGACAACAATTTGTTTTCCAGATATCTAGGTTTTTGAGTTCTCCTGTATTTTGGATATTATCCCTGTATTAGATGTATAGTTGATATTTTTTTTTCTCATTTTGTAGGCTTCCACTTGGTCAAATGACAGTGTTCTTTGCCATGCAGAAGCTTTCAGTTGCATGATGTCTGATTTATCTCAGTGCCTGTGCCAAAGCTATTCTGTTCAGAAGTCTTTCCCCGTGTCAATGAGCTCAAGGCTATCCCACACTTTTTCTTCTATCAGATTCAGTGTATCTGATTTTATGTTGATATCTTTGATCCATTTGGAGTTGAGTTTTATATAGAATGATAACTATGGATTTATGGATTTATTTGGATTCTTCTACATTCAGTTGTGCAGTTTGAGCAGGACCATTTACTGAAGATGCTGTCGTTTTTCACAGCATGTATCTCTGGCTTTTTTTTTTTAAGAATCAGGTGTTCATATGTGTGCAGACTTTTGTCTGGGTCTTCAATTCAATTCTATTGATCAATATTTTTTATTACTACAACTGAGTCGTATGACTTGAAATCAGGGCTGGTGATACATACAGCAGCTCATTTATTATTCAGGATACATATTTTAGTTATACAAGGTTTTGTGTTTCCATATGAAGCTTAAAATTGTCCTTTCAATAATGTTAAATCTTAAAAATAATATGAATCAAAAGTAAAAGATTATTGTTGTACTTGGAAAATGCCAATCTTTGAAATATCGGCACAGAAGGAGGAAAATTCCATGCCAAAGAGAAGATATTCTGAAAAAAACTTACTGATGAAAATTTCCCAAAATTAGGGATAGAGATTCCCATTCAAACATAAGATGCAAAAAAATACCAAGCAGATAGGGTTAGAAAAGAAATTACCCATATCATATTACAGTCAAAACAAGAAATATTTAGAATAAGCAGAAGAATTATAAGTGTTGAAAGAGACCTGCCAAGGCACATATAAAGGCAGACCTGCTAGAATAACAGCAGAGTTTCAATTGAAACTCTAAGTGTCAGGATGGTATGGAAGGATGTATCATACATTTTAAAGATCACAACTATAGGAAAAATCTCATAAATATATAAACTCATAGATTAACCACTGAATAATGAATGGACTGTTGAAACAATAAAGAATGAAATAAAATAGTTCCTAGAATGAAATGAAAATGAAAACATAATATACCAAGCCCTATAGGATAAAATAAAGCCAGACAATATAATAGAATAAAAGCCCACAGGACACAGTAAAGGGAAGTTTATAGTGTTAAGTGTCCACATTATGAAGTTACTGATGCACTTTGAGGCATTGGCAAAACAAGAACAAACAAAAACCCAAACTAGTAAGGAGAATTAGGTAGTTATAATAAGGAAACAAAATCAATAAAAGAGGAATTTTAAAAAATGAAAAGAACAGATAAAATGAAGAGATTATTCTTTAAAAAAAACCCACCAATACTGACAAACCCTTAGCCAAATTAACCAAAAGAAATCAAGAAAAGACTCAATTTAATAAGATACGACACGAAAAAAAGAAAACAGTACAATTGATACCAATGAGATCTAGAAAATCATGAGAACTTATCTCCAAAACAAATTGGGAAAATCTAAAGAAAATGGATAAATTTCTAGATGCATATGACCAATGTTAAATCAAAATGAGATAAGTTGCTTAAGTAGCCTCACAAAAAACAACGCGATTGATGTAATAAAACTGTCTGAAAATAAAACAAAACAAACAAAACCAAAACAAACCCAGGTCCATATTGATTACAGCAGAATACCATCAGATTCTTAAGGAAGAACTGATTTTAGTAATTTGTAATTTATTAGTTTAGTAAAGCTTAATTGATTTTAAGTAATCAGTTACTTAGATTATTCCATGAAAGAGTAAAGGAAGGTATGCTCCCAAATTCCTGTAACAATACCAGCATTAATCTGATACAAAGACCAGGTATCATGTAACAAAAAAGAAACTTACAGACTGATTTATCTTTTAGACATAAGTGTAAAAATTAAGAGCATAAAACATACATGTAAACCATATTCAAGAACACACAAAAATTATTCACCATGATCAAAGTGACTTAATTCCAACACATATAATATATATGTAATATCTACTTATATATAAATTATGTATTTATATATAATATATGCACTAGTTTAAAACACTGTAGAAATGATTAAGCAAGAAAATAGAAGACGAGTAAAATGATGTATTGAAACAATTATGATTGTGAAAATGGACATTCTTCAAAAACTTGTCTACCAATTCAACTTAGTCCCAATCAAAATTCCCTCATTATTTATTGAAATAAAAATAACTTTAGGTTTTTAAAAACATTATTTTTTATTTTTAATTATTTCTATTACTTTAGAGATTATCATATAATTATATCATTTTGTCCTTCCCTTTCCTCCCTCCACCCTAACCATATGTCGCTTTCTGATGTTCTTTCAGTTTGTGGCCTATTTTCTCATTAATTGTTGTTACACACACACACACACACACACACGAGGACACTAATTGGTTATTCAATGCCAAACGGTCAGTCCTGAAAACATATATACAATTAACATATAGACTCAACAGTATTTATGTATTTAGGAACACACACATATGTGTGTAGCAGCAATTAACTAAAAGAGATACCATAAAAAAAATTGAGAGCAAGGAGGAGTAAATGGGAGAGTTTGGAGGGCTGAGAGGGAATAGAAAAATGATACAATTTTATTATTTCAAAAAAATAATAAAAAGTGAGTGATTGTGCTTATATGTAGATATTAGCCATTAAATAAATGATAAACAAGTTATAATCTGTAGACCCAGAGAGATTAGGTATATAGAGGAAGGGACTCGGGGAGCACATGGATCTTCTTGGGAGGAAGAAATAGAATAGATCTTATGAGTGAACTGGGGGCAGGAGGATGGGACTGGGAGAGAATCAGGTGTGGAGGGAGAAGGAAGATGGGGTTACATCTGGTTGGTTACAGACCTGGTACAGACCCATGTAGGCCGTTAAAGAAGGGAATGTGGGGAGAGACAGCTAGAATTGAGGGCCATTTGAGGGATGGGATGAGAACCTAGTGCAGTGGAAACTTCATAAAATATATGAAGGCGATCCTAATGAAGTCTCCAAATAATGGTGGAGACAGAGTCCCATCTGGCCATCTCTTTTCACCAAATGAAGCTTCCAGTACCTGAACTGGGTTACATCTAATTGAGTTGTTTGCCAAAGTAGTCCCATGGAAATCCTAAAACAACTCAGGCTGTTGCCAAGATGGTAGGTTGTGAAAGCCAGAGAGAATGGAGGACACTAGAACAAGGCCCTCTGAAACCACCAAGCAAGGCAATATGAAATCACAGAGATCAAAGCAGTAAGAACAAGGCCTACATGGGCCTGTACCAGGTCTGTAACCAATCAGTTATTACACAGGTATATATATCTTGTCTTAGGGTTTATAAACATGAAACAGCATGAGCAAAAAGCAAGTTGTGGAGGAAAGGGATAATTCAGCTTACACTTCCATATTGCTGTTCACTACTGACAGAAACTCAAATAGGGCAGGAACCTAGAGGCAGGAGTTAATGCAGAGGCTACGGAGGGGGTGCTGCTTTACTGGCTTGCTCAGCCTGCTTTCTTTGTATTTTTCTTTATACTTGGCTTTTCTACTGTATACTTAGCCAACTTTTCATTATCTTTTTTATTAATTTATTTATTTTACATCCTGGCCACAGTTTCCTGTCTCTCCTCTCCTCTCAGTCTCTCCCACAAACCCCTTTTGTTCCCACACCCCAATCCACTCCTTCTCTGTTTCTATTTAGGAAAGGTCATGTAGGTATACCTTGAGTGTCAACAAAACATGGTATATCTAGTTGAGGTAAGACTATGTACCTCCCCGTGTATTAAGGTTGCACAGAGTGGATCAGTATGGCAAGTAAGGTCCCAAAAGCCAGTAAAAGAGGTGGAGACAGCCCCTGTTCCCACTGTTAGGAGTCCCACAAGAGGACCAAGCTACAAGACTATAACATATATGCAGAGTGCCTAGGTTAGTTCCTTGCAAGTTCCCAGGTTTTTAGTTCAGTCTCTGTGAGCCCCTGTGAGTCCAGGTTAGTTGATTCTGTGATGTTTCTTCTGGTGTCCTTGACCCCTCTGGCCCATACAATCCTTTCTCCCCCCCATCTGAAAATTCCCTAAGCTCTGTCTAATGTTTGGTTGTGCGTCTCTATCTGTTTCCATCAGTTGCTGGGTGAAGTTTCTCTGATAACAGTTGGGCTAGGCACCAATCTGGTCACAGGAGACGGACCCTTCAGCCTATATCTCCACTATTACTAAGGGTCTTAGCCTGGATCATCCTTGTAGATTATCGGGAGATTCTCTTGCATCAGGGTTTTACCTGGCCCCCAAATGCCCCCCTTCCAGTAGGCTCTTTCAGCCCTCTCTCCCTCCTTTCCCCCACTCTCAACCTGAATGCTCATGTTTCCAGCCCCACCCATCCTCAGTCCACTCACTAAATCTCTTCTATTTCCCCTTCCCAGGGAGACCTGAACCCCCATGAACCTCCTTGTTACCTAGTCTCTCTGGGTCTGTGTAGCTCTCCTTTATTTTATAGCTAGTATTCACTTATGAGTGGGTACATACCATGCTTGTCTTTCTCTGTCTGGGTTACCTCACTCGGGATGATTTTTTTTTCTAGTTCCATTCATTTGCCTTCAAATTTCCTGGTGTCCTTGTTTTTAACACTCCATTGTGTATAAATGTACCCCATATTCTTTATCCATTCCTCTGTTGAGGGACATCTAGTTTTTTTCCAGCTTCTGGCTATTACAAATAAAGCTGCTATCAACATAGTTGAGGAAGTGTCCTTGTGGTATGATTGAGCATCCTTTGGGTATATGCCCAAGAGTGATATAGCTGGGTCTTAAAGTAGATTGATTCCCAATTTTCTGAGAAACTGCCATACTGATTCCCATACTGGCTATACAGGTTTGCACTTCCACCAGCAAAGGAGGAGTATTCCCCTTGCTCCATATCCTCACTTGTCTGAGCTGTCTCTTGTGTTTTTGATCTTAGCTAGTCTGATAGGTTTAAGATGAATCTCAGAGTCATTTTAATTTGAATTTCCCTGATGGCTAAGGATGTTGAACATCTCCTTAAGTGTATCTAGGCCATTTGAGATTCTTTTGTTGAGAATTCTGCTTAGGTCTGTACCCTACTTTAAAAACTGGATTATTTAATTCGTTGTTATCTAGTTTCTTTAGTTCTTTATATATGTTGGAAATCAGCCTTCTGTGAGATGTAGGATTGGTAAAGATCTTTTCCCATTCTGTAGGCTGCTGTTTTGTCCTATTGACAGTGTCCTTTGACTTAAAGAAATGCTTCAGTTTTATGAGGTCCCATTTATTAATTGTTGTCTTAGTGCCTGTGATGTTGGTGTTCTGTTCAGGAAATTGTCTCCTGTGCTAATGCATTCAAGGCTATTTCCCACTTTATCTTCTTGTATTCTGTTAGTGATGCTTGCATCTGTATTTCCAGTTTGCTTATCCAGATTTTACATTTCCAGGATTTCCTCTGCTTGTATTTTCTTTATTGCTTCTATTTCCATTTTTAGGTCTTGAACAGTTTCCTCCATCTGTTTGTTTTCTTGAATTTCTTTTAGGGATTTATTGGTTTCTTTCAATATTTTGTTTGTCTTTCCCCCAATTTCTATAAGGTTTTTTTCATATCCTTTTTAAGGAACTCTATCATCTTCATAAAGTAATTTTTAAGGTTGTTTTCTTGTGCTTCAGCTGCATTGGATTATACAGGATGTTGTAGGATAACTGGGTTCTATTGATGCCATATTGTCCTTTCTGTTATTGATTGTGTTCTTATATTGGCATTTGGACATCTGGGTTTGGGCTAATTATAGGTCTAGGTGTTGATTCCTCCATTTGTCTTTGTTAGATGGGTATTTTGTTCCTTGGTTTCTCTTTCCTTCTGGTCTCCTGGTCTCTGGTAAAGTCAAAGACTCCTTCTCAAGTTGTAGACGAGGATATGGAGCCCAGGGGAGGGGCGCAGTCTGTGTTCCCTAGATTTGCTCTGGCATATGGGGTCCCTAGGGCCAGCCTGGCCTACATTACATCTGCTGAGACTGGGGTCCTAAACACGGTCTGTGTTCTGCTAAAGCTGAAGTCTGCTTCTGAAGTTGTAGGCCTGGGTATAGAGGCCAAGGGAGGGGGTACAGTTTTTGGTCATTCCCTTGGTACAGGCATCTCCAAAACGACGGGCTCTTCTGTTACACCTGGACTGCACTTTCACCAATTGTCTCTCATAGGCTCTCTTCATGGTGTCAACCCTCAACTTCTTTGCATGACCCCTTCACGCCTGCGTTCTCAACTGCCACCGAGGCAGCACCTTAACTAATGGCCTCTCCTAGTGTCAATCCTTAGCTGCTCTCCATGGTCACTTCATGTCTTCAAAACAAGTACCACTTGGGTGACTCTTACATATTACCAAGTCTGGTTGCCAGCACGAGGTTACAACCTTGACCATCTCTGGAACACAGCTTCTCTGTGCCCTCAGGAAATACTTTCCAGAAGATTTCACCTCTGTTGTGCAGATGGTTTCTTCTCAATCACTGCTAATTTCTTAGCTCCAGCTAGCCAGCATCAATTGTCCCAGCAATGCAAAGGTTTCACTTCAATGGTGCTTGTCTCTTGTTAATTGTGGCTGATTCTTCAGCTCCAGCTGACCAGAATGATTGAATCTTAATTCAAAATAAAAAATGGGCCTGATAGAGTCTTTACGCTTTCTCCTGAAACTTTACGAGCCAGGCCTCCATCTTCTGCACTGTTCTTGACATTCTTCCAAGCTCCTAAAGGACATCCCACTGAGCTCTTACTTAATACTCAATGATTTTTCTAACCCGAAAGTTCCAAACTCTTTTCACAATCCTCCCCAAAACAAGGACAGGTCTGTAACAGCCATACCCCACCATGCTGGTATCAACTTGTCTTAGTTCAGGTTTCTATTCCTATGATGAGATACCATGACTAAAAAGCAAGTTGGGGGCGGGAGAGTTTATTTGGGTTACACTTCTACACTGCTGTTCATCATTGAAGGTGAAGAAGGATGCTTAAAAGAAATCTCACACTAGCTCAGAATTGAGTATAATAGAAGGTTATTTATTTAGGGTAGACTCACAGATCACAATCCTCTGCTGGAACGGTAGGGAACAGCAACCGAATTCCACAGCTGGGAAAAGAGGCTGGACAGGAGCTTTACATTGGCATAAATAGTATGAGGCCACGCCCAAGTGGGCAGGTAACTTAAAGGCTACTGGCAGTGGGAATTCCTACAGTACCTCCCCCTTTTGTTTAAATAAGAAAGTTCTAAACCTAATCCAAAGTTATATACAATAAGAACAAATATCAGGTATAAAAATTAGAATTTCAACCAGCATAAGCAATATCAAGCAAGAAACATAAGATAAATGTTTCAATAATTATCCTATTGTAATGAGATAAAGTCTTGTATATAAATAACTTGGCCAAATCATGAGAGGAAAGTAACAACAACTATCTAGTCTTCAACCTCATTGAAGATCCGAGAAGGGAAAATAATATTACTTGAGTAAGCAGGAAGTGCAATCAAGCAACTTCCAAAATGTTCAACAAATGACAGAGACAACTGGCTACCTGGGCAATCACCCAAAGTCTCATTTTCAATGTTGAAGCAATCAACTTTGGCTAAGGCCTAGAGTAACTGACAGACCATTTTCAGAGGCAAGAAATTTTTCAAAACCGTCTTACCCTGTCTTGGCAAGATTTGTCAGTCCTTTTTCTTGTATCCTGCTTGTCCTGTCTGGACATCGTGCATTTTGTCAGTGGTCTATGCATGGGCAGTTCCTTGCCCAAAGGCCAGTTTTGCCAAGAAGAAAACAAGCTCCAAGTGGAGTGTCTTCGGTGCTCAACATTCTCTCGGGAGTAGATTGGTGCTGCCAGGAGCAATTGTGTCTCACTTCAGTCTAACTATGACAAACATAGATGATTATTGATCTATAATTCTCTTTTTTTTTCGAGACAGGGTTTCTCTGTAGCTTTGGAGCCTGTCCTGGAACTAGCTCTTGTAGACCAGGCTGGTCTTGAACTCACAGAGATTCACCTGCCTCTGTCTCCCAAGTGCTGGGATTAAAAGTATTTGCCACCACTGCCCAGCTGATCTATAATTCTTAATACATATATAACTTAAAGACTAAGACTTCATATTAGAATATTATACAATAAACAACTATGCAACAAATGAGGACAATGACATCAAAATATAAACAATGTATAAGTATCTTGATCAGAGGTAGAAATGTACATTGTAATATTATAAATATATCCAAAAATTCTATCAATATACAAATATGTCTTAAGCAGAGGTAGAAGCATGCCTGCATACAATACGACAAAATAACTTTGCCTAGGTATACAAATATTGTAGATGAAAATAGGAACATATTTGATATAATTTAAGTTTGTATCAATATATAAGAATCTATACCAATGTAAATTGCCTATAAGTAATAGCTCACAAGTATTAACTCTATTATTCATTATTATTACTAGTGTAAGCTCGCACTAATCTATTATCCCATCCAATTCTCCCCCTTTTTAACAAAGAGATCCCTGAGCCTACATAATTTCCTCCCCTCCAACTCCCAACCCTATACCAATTATAATCAACCCCTAAATGATGTCCCTAACTCTGAGGACAAACTTTGTTGGGAGAGGGGACATCATCTTCTAGAATTACTTCTAGCTGTCATGGGGGCTATGTACTTTCTATGGGATCCTGTGAAAGTAAAATGCTGGTTAAGTTCCAAGATTACTGTCTGGTATAATTGCAAATAGTCTCTGAGTATTCAGTAGGGTTTCTATGGCCACAGAATGTTTTCTGGCCACAGAACTTTGTAGAAAAGTGCACCATTTCAGCTAACCAAGTTGGAACCATATTGAGCAGCTGGCACAAAACAGGTCTTATAGTAGCACTGTCAGCATCATGACGTCATATCAACCAGGTGGAGTTGTTGTGAGGCCCCATCTTCTTCCTGGAAACTTCAAAGATTACTGCAGAAAAATTCATTGTTCTTTGTGGAAAACTTAAAAATAATTTATGTAGACATATACAGACATATAATCAATGAAATGTATGATAGAGACAAAAATATGTATGAAGAAAAGTAAATTTTTTTCTAAATTCTTTCTTTGTTCTGTCCCATATCATGACTCATGACATGAGACAGAAACTCTGAATTTTTATTTTAACAACATGCTTAGATTTAGAGAAGAACAGAGCCAGTGTCCAACTCGAAAGCCAGCTTTGATTTTTTTAAATTTATTTTTTATTAAAAATTTCCACCTCCTCCCCTCCTCCCACTTCCCTCCCCTCCCCCCACTCCTCCCTCCCTCTCCAGTCCAAAGAACAGTCAGGGTTCCCTGCCCTATGGGAAGTCCGGGGTCCTCCCTCCTCCATCCAGGTCTAGGAAGGTGAGCATCCAAACTGACTAGGCTCCCACAAAGCCAATACATACAGTAGAATCAAAACCCAGTACCATTGTCCTTGGCTTCTTAGTCAGCCTCCACCATCAGCCACATTCAGAGAGTCCAATTTGATCACATGCACCATCAGTCCCAGTCCAGCTGGCCTTGGTGAACTCCCATTAGATCAGTCCCACCGTCTCAGTGGGTGGACGCACCCCTCGTGGTCCTGACTTCCTTGCTCATGTTCTCCCTCCTTCGGCTCCTCATTTGGATCTTGGGAGCTCAGTCCAGTGTTCCAATGTGGGTCTCTGTCTCTATCTCCATCCATCGCTGGATGAAGCTTCTATGGTGATATGCAAGATAATCATCAGTGTGGCTATAGGACAAGGCCAGTTCATGCACCCTCTCCTCAGCTGCTCAAGGAACAAGCTGAGGACATCTCCATGGACACCTGGGAACCCCTCTAGAGTCAAGTCTCTTGCCAACCCTAAAATGGCCCCCTTAATTTAAGATATCTACTTCCCTGCTCCCACATCCACCCCTCCTCCATCCCAACCATCCCATTCCCCCAAGCTCTCCCCATCCTCCCCTTCTCCCTTTGCTTTCCCCATCTCGCTCATTCTTGGCTCTGTTATCAAATCATTTTCTTAAGGATATAATATGAAGAAGAAACCTGAATTCCAATATCCAATAATTGATGTATCACCATAACCATATAAGCCTCACAGAATACAATCCATAGTATTAGAAAAAAAGTTATAAAAAGTTTCAATATTAATGTAGTCTGCCATTATATATCTTTCAAATTTACTGACTTATTACCTGTTAGGAGATCGGGTAAATTTTTTTAGGTGTAACAATCCTTATTGTCCAGCAGGTGTCGTGGTTGCAGAGTCATGGCTAGCAGGGATGCAGCGGGTGGTGACACAAACAGTCCTGAGCTGCTTTAGTCTCCTGCCTTGGTACTGGTCAAATACTGAGAAATATGCTTTGCTTGACAAATTAAAAATCAATTAAAACAATTCCATACATGGAGCAAGAAGCCCAGAACTCATGGGCAGGGAGCAGATACCAGAAGCTGCACAAGTGGCCACATGGCAAGGAACACAGCAGTAGGAGAGGGGATGTTTGTGAGCTTGGGAAATTTCCACGTTGCTGCACGCAGTTAGCTCCACTGTGGCTGGGGTTTTACAAAAAACAGCTTAGGTAAAAGCAAGCCAAGTGGGCAGGTGGGAGACTTTCTGGGCTGTGGATCAGTTAGGCCTTTAGGCTGTCCACCTGGTAGGTGTGGAGTCCAAAACTACAAGGGGCACCAGATGAAGAAGGATGCTTAAAAGAAATCTCACACTAGCTCAGAATTGAGTATAACAGACGGCTATTTATTTAGGGGTAGATTCGCAAATCAATATCCTCTGCTTGAATGGGAACAGCAACCGAATCCCACAGCCAGAAAAGAGGCCAGATGCATGCTTTACATTGGCATAAATAGTAGAAGAGGCCACACCCAAGTGGGCAGGTAACTTAAAGGCTACTGGCAGTAGGAATTCCTACAGCACAAAAGGCAGTTAGGATGGTAACACAAACGGGGCAGGAACCTGGAGCCAGGAGCTGATGCAGAGGCCATGGAAGAGTGCTGCTTACTGACCTCCTTCCCATGGCTTGTTCAGCTGCTTTTCTTATAGAAACCAGGACCATCAGCTCAGGGATGGCATGACCCCCAATGGGCTGTGTTCACCCCCACTGATCACCAATTGAGACAGTGCCTTACAGCTGGATCTTATGGAGGCATTTCCTCAACTGAGGCTCCTTTTTCTCTGATGACTCTAGCTGGTGTCAAGTTGATGTAAAACCAGCCAGTACAGGCTCTTTTCCTTTTGTTTGTTTGCCTTGTCCAACTTCAATGGGATAGTTTTTGTTGTGTTGAATTTTATTTTATTCCCTTATGTTTTGTTGTTATCTCTTAGAAGCCTGTTCCATCATAACAAGAGGCAGAAAGGCAGTGGATATAGATTGGAGGGAAGGTGGGGAGAAAGTGGGAGGAGTAGAACAAGGGGAAATTGTATTCAGGAAATAATTAATGAGAAAATTAATCTATTTTTAATAAAATGGAAAAAAGAAATAACTTTCTCAAGTTCCATGGCTATTAATCTATATCTGAAGGCGTAAATCACAAATAATCCCACACCAGTTTGGAATTATGATTAATAGAATGGTTATTTATTTAAAGGGTAAATACTTCCAGATCACCGTCCCAGCCAACAGCCCTCTGTGCAATCAGGAAGGGAGCCTAGTCACCGGAAGTGGAGCCAGAAGCCGGAGAGCGAGTGGAGGGAAGTGGCCGCTTTTTTAAAGAGAGAGAGACCACACCCCAATGGGCTGGTATCTCAGCGGCTATTGGCTGAAGAAGCAGAAGGAGCTCCCGCAACATATATCCAGATTATGTAAAAGTTTTTATGTAGTGGAAACTACTTTCTTAAGAGTTTGCATTTGGTGGTATTTTTTTTTATTTTTTTTTTTAAAAAGAATTAGTAGGGCTGGAGGGATGGCTCAGTGGTTAAGAGCATTGCCTGCTCTTCCAAAGGTCCTGAGTTCAATTTCCCGGCAACCACATGGTGGCTTACAACCATCTGTAATTAGGTTTGGTGCCCTCTTCTGGCCTGCAGGAATACACGCAGACAGAATATTGTATACATAATAAATAAATAAATATTAAAAAAGAATTAGTAATATGAACTGAATTTACCCAATATCTTAGAATGTCAAAAATTTAATTTTTTATTAGCTCCAAGACTAGAAAACATAACTATATTGTAGTTACATCACCTGTGGTCACTTATTGGCCATATTTTAAATAGGCTTATTTATAAATACTGAAAAATGTATGTGATTGGTTACCTCCCAAAGAGTCATGCCACTGCACCAGTAAGCATAGCTTGTCTGGAAAGTCAATATTGTAGCATCCAATTTAGGTAATATTGTAAAATCAGTAAACTCAGTATTGTAGCATCCAATTTAGGTAAGATTGTAAACTCAGTATTGTTGCACACAATTTAGGTTAGATTGCTGATGAATTTTTCATGCAGGAGCATTCATAGCACCTTCTGGTGCTGCGTATGCTAGACAGCAAGGAGGGAGCTAATAGCTTATTTCCAGAGTGAGTTCTCTATTAAAACTTGTCCCGATGTAAACATAGAAATACAAACTACAAGCAACATATTGAGGAAGAACATACAGTGTTTGATTTTCTGGACCAGGCTTATCTCACGTGTAATATTTTTCAGTTCAACCCATCTCCCTAAGAATATCATCTTTCTTTTTATGGTTGGATACAATCCCATTGTGTTTATGTATGGCATTGTCATTATCTAAAATAGGCCCTTTTTCTCTTAAGAAGATTTTTGTCAGAGTGTTTTATGACAGCATGCTAAAAGAAACTAAGACATTATAGTTTCGTGCAATTGTATCTATGTACTTTATTAAATTAAATTTACCTATGTGTCTGTTTTTGCATCAGTACCTTGTGGTTTTTATTACTATGGCTGTGGCATAACAGGAAATCAGGCATGGTAATAGTACCAGCATTCCTATCTTTGTTCAGGATTTCATTGACTGTATGGGAGCTTTTATGTTTCCATATAAATTTTAAGATTGTTTTTCTGGCACTGGAGAGATTGCTTAGTGTTTAAGAGTGAATACTACAAGGCAGAGAACCCTGGTTTGGTTTTTCAGCACCCATATTGAAAGACTCACAACTGCCTGTGACTTCAATTCCAGGACATCTGCCACCCCCTTCTGTCCTCTGTAGACACTGCATTCATGCTCACAAACACATACACAGACATATGTATGTAAATAAACAGAAAATATTTCTCCCACACTCACCTTCCTTACTTGCCTATAGTTCCTTGTACAGAGTTGAGGTCTTTTGGGATTTCTCCTATCCACATTGGCATGTTTTTTCTTTCTTTTTGATTTTTTGACACATGGTTTCTGTGTGTAGCTTTGGAGCCTGTCCTAGCACTTGCTCTGTAGACCAGGCTGCCTTCCAACTCACAAAGATCTGCCTGCTTCTGCCTCCCGGGTGCTGGGATTAAATGCCTGTGCCACCACCGCCTGGCCACATTAGCATGCTTATTGTAGGTTGTTGTTCTTGTTCAGTTCATGTTTAGTTCAGTTCAGGCTGTCATGTTGTTGAGACTTTATGGGTTAATTTTTGGAATTACTAGGAGGCATAATCTCACAGCAAAATTCCTGTTTCTCTAGCTCTTACTATTTTTCTACCCTCTCTACTGCAATGATCCTGGAGACCTAGGTGCTGGAATTGTCTTGTAGATATATCCATTTGTACTGAGCGCCACAACTCTATATTTTAATTGATTATGGTTTTCTGTAATGATTTCCATCTGTTTCAAAGAGAAGTAAACTTGATGAGGGTTGAGGGCTACATTTGTCTTTGGCAATAAGGACAAATATTTAGAGTGTAGTTAGGGATTATGCTGATTTAGTAAAGTAGTAGTTTTGATTCTCCTCCAAGATTCATGACTGGGTAGTTGGCTAGGTTTCCAGTACCAGGCAAGATAATCCTCTTTTTGAAGGGGACTTTGTTGGGGACCAGCCTCGACAAAAATACCTCTCCCCAGGGTAGAGGTATGGAGATTTAGAAATATAGTAAAGAATATGAAGACACAAATGAAAATAATAAAATGGAGAAACATATAGGATAGTATCGTGAGGGAATTCCAGCGAGTACTGAAATCACCTGCGTTTAATTTCCTATTGCTTTAAATACTCCTGATCCCAAAAGGTAGAAGTAAGACAAAAAATTGCATTAACACGATGCAAGGAAATGAACATACCAACTGAAGGTCATAGGCTACATTTACAGTTTAACATTCTGTTACTAGAGCAAAACAAGTCACACTCACACCCTAGACCAAAATATTCTGTAGGCAAATCATTCCCTGGGTGGGATCCAAAGTTATCTCCGTAAAGGAACTGGACTCTTAGTTGGATCCTTAGACTTTTGCTTGAGGTAGGAACACATCTACTTCTCTATTCCTGAAGTACGAGGTCTGGCTATTAGCCACACCTGTTGGCAATAACCTTGAAAGAGTAGAACTTTCTGCTCTAAATCTAGGTGGAAGCTTTGTTTGAGGTAGAAATATAATAACCTCGAAGGAACTAGAGGTAAGTTCCAAACTCTCTGATCTTTGGTCAATGTGGAAATAGGCTCACGTTTTCGGGCCTCCACAGTCCTTAAGTCCAATTAAATACCTGTTGGTTACCTTCCAGGTATGTATGCATGCCACTATTGCTCATGTAGGGTTATCATGCCATGCTAGTCATTGTGGTTCATAGGCGTCATTGCTGGATAGGACTGTTGGTTGCTTCCCTCCAATAGAGGCTTGCATGATGCCTTTTGGTCTTAAGAAAAATAAGTCTGGGCATGGTGGCATGCGCCCTTTGTCCTAACACTTGGGAGACAGAGGCAGGTGGATCTCTGAGTTTCAAGTCAGCCTGGTCTACAGAATGAGTTCTAGAATAGCTAGGGATCCACAGAGTAAACCTTGGCTCAAAAACGAGAGAGAGAGAGAGAGAGAGAGAGAGAGAGAGAGAGAGAGAGAGAGAGAGAGAGAGAGAGAGAGAGAGAGAGAGAGAGAGAGAGAGAGAGAGAGGGAGGGAGGGAGGGAGAGAGAGACAGAGACAGAGACAGAGAGAGAGGGAGGGAAGGAGAGGGAGGGAGAGGGAGAGGGAGAGAGAGAGAAGGACTGGAAGCTTGTCAGTAAACTAGGAGCCTCGTGGTAAACATAAAATAATAAAATAATAGAAATGGGTTAATATGAGATATAAGAGTAAGCTAGAAATATGCAAAAGCTAGTAGACCTAGCAATGTTGTAATTAATACAGATACAGTTTCTTTCTTTTTTTTTTTTTGTTTTTTGAGACAGGGTTTCCCTGTAGTTTCTAGAGTCTGTCCTGGAACTAGCTCTTGTAGACCAGGCTGGCCTTGAACTCAGAGATCCGCCTGCCTCTGCCTCCCGAGTGCTGGGATTAAAGGCGTGCGCCACCACTGCCCGGCTAGATACAGTTTCTGTGTGAATATTTCAGGTCAGAGCAGCCAGGAGCAAACAAGTGACCTCACACAACAGGGAAGCAGGGGCTGAAAGTTGTCAGTCCAGGTAGGCAAAATTGCCTAATAAGAAATTTGAAAATGTGGTACATTTATACAATGGAATGCTACACAGTGGCAAAAAATAATGACTGTTGTGATCTAGCTGCCCTCACCCCCCCTCCCGACCGACAGCGGAACTTCTTTGTAGTCTGTAATTGACAAGGATGTTTGTGTTCTTTCTGGCCGGTGGTTTTCCATTTATAACATTTATAACATACAAATAAATCATACATATTACAATAAGAAAACAGCAGTCAGTTAAGATGAATGTGAATATACTGTCCTAAGCCTGTCATAGTATGGCACAGTTGGTATAATATCTCTTGAGGCAAATGATAAATCATACAAACTTCAAAACAATCACTAAAATGAAGAGAAAACAACATGTTTGACGACAAGGTGATGTCTTCAGTGATAGGTTCTTATTATTAGGCTGTGGAGGGTAGCACTGGAAGTATTTTATAATATTCGAGGGGGTCTATGGGACCCCTTTGTTCAACAACTCAAAAATATGTAACTTATTTTCGATACTAAAGTAATTTAGACACAGAAGGGCAAACACTGTAAGCTCTCTCTCTCTCATTCACACACATACATATACACACATGCATATATACACGCATAAACACGACTATCTTTAGATGTGCATGTTTCAACTCCAATAACAACAAAAGTTAGGTAACTAGTAGAAACCAGGCAGGAGGAGGGGCTCTTTCAGAGAAGAAAAAATATAGTGTTACAAAGTGCTAAGGCAGAGATTAGGAGGATTAAACGAGGGAGGGACATAGAAGGACAAGATAAAGGAGGAGATTTGGGGAGAGATAACTCATGCTAAAGGCCTTTTGAAAAGCCACATGAAAACCTACTACCATAGAAGTTTCCTAAAGTTTATACATTATATAAATGGAATTTAAACAGTTATCATATAATGAGGAAGACAATGCCCCAACCAGACATTATATGCTGTTTTTCATTTTTTGAGAAATCTCCAAGTGGACTCCAATTGAACCCCACACCAACAATGAATAAGGGTTCTTTTCTCTCCACACCTTCTCTAGGATTTGTATATCAGATATATTGATAAGCATTCTGACCAGGGTAAGGTGGTATCACAAAGTAGTTTTAATACACATTTCCATGTTGGCTAGAGATATTGAACATGTTTTAAAATAGTTATTGGCCATTTATATATTTTTTGAAAATTTTTTATTCACTTTATTAGTCTACTTGTTGATTAACATTTTGTTTTCTTGGTACTTACTATCTTTAATTCTTTGTAAATTATGAATATTAGCCTCTTCTCTAAAGTATAGGTGGTAAATATTTTCTCCCAGCTTCACTCTCATTGCTTATAATTGGTCTGTTTAAGCTTTTTATAGCTTCAGGGCTTAATTTTGATGATACGATTTTTTTGTTTTTGTTTTTTTGCTTTTTGCTTTCTTTGTGTTTTTGTTTTGTTTGTTTTGAGACAGGGTTTCTCTGTGTAGCTTGTCCTAGAACTAGCTCTGGTAGACCAGGCTGGCCTTGAACTCACAGAGATCCTCCTGCCTCTGCGTCCCGGGTGCTGGGATTAAAGGCAACCACCACCACCACCACCACCGCCTGGCCGATGATAAGATTTTAAAAAAATCTTCTATTTCTTAGAATAGGTAGTATGGGTGGCTAGAAGGGCTGGAATAGGAGTGCCAAGTGGAGAAGAGGAGGGGAGAGGGGACTGTGGGAAGGAAGACAAGGAAAGACGGCTAAAATTACGAAGCATTTGAAGTGTAGTATGGAAACAGTACAGTAAAAACTTCTTAAAATATAAACAAATAAGAAGGTGATCTAAATGAAATTTCCACATAATGGGGTGGAGAGATTCTGAACTGGTCATTTCTTGTCACCAAATGAAGCTTCCAGCACTGGGAATGGGTTACATCTAATTGAGTTACTGGCCAAACGGACCCCATGAGAACCCCAAACAACTCACTTTGTTGCTAAGTAGGGTACTATCCATAAACTGACATTGCTGAAGACCACACCTACATAACTCATTGAAGATGGAGAAATGGAGCTGGTGCCTACATAGAACCTTCACCCCTACACTCCAGCATCTTTGGTATAGGAACATACTCTGCACCTTACCAAAAGAGAACCATAAACACCACGTTAGCCACAAAACCTTTACCTACAAAGTGTCCTGCCTGTAAGATGTGCTAGGGCAATGGTGGCCCAAAGCTTGTGGGAGTAACCAACCAATAACTGATTTGACTTAAGTAGGACTCCATGAGACGGAACCCATACCTGACACTGATTGGGTTACCAAGAACCTGAGAATAGATAGCCCAGAGATCTAGGGGAAAACCAAATAATACTGATCCATAAAAAGGAAAGAAAAATATAGTGATAAAATGACTTTGAATGATATTCTACTACACTCATTGATTGGTGCCTTGTTCCTCCTGAAGAAGATGGGAACACATACAGAAACCCACAGCCAAACATTATACAGAGAGTGAGTGACCTTGGAATACACATCTCTAGATGGGATGTCTTCATCAAATCCTTCTGAACCTCAGAGCTCAGGGAACTCTGTGGAAGGGAAGGCAGAAAGAGTGTAAGAGGCAGAGGGGATGGAGGACACCAATAAAATAAGGCCCTTTAAAATTAACAGAGCAAAGCACATATGAACACATAGAGACTGAAGCAGCATTCACAGCTGTGGCCTGCATGGGTTTGCATCAAGTCTTCTGTGTGTATGTGCATGCGCGCGCGCGCGCGCGCGCGCGCGCACACACACACACACACACACAGAGTGTTCTTCATGGAATTTTTGAGTGTGTGAACAAGTGGGTCTCTGATCCTCATGCCTTTTTTGGGCTGTTTTTCCTTCTGTTTTCTCGTTCAACTTTTATGTGATTCTTTTTGTTTTATCTTCTTATATTACATTTTGTTATCTTTTAAAAAATGAATGAATGAATGAATGAATGAATGAATGAAAACCTAGTCACTAGAGTAAAGGTTAGCAACTTCTGGGATAGGAAAAATCATTTTCTCCTAAACACTGACACTAGGTATATCAACCACTCCAGGGCAGGTCTCATGTTGTCCAACACCTAATGAACTTCACAGTTATTTTGTGTTTATTTCCAGTTTGGTATTTTTTTAAGAAAATCTTTTTTGGGGGGTATGGTTTTATTTTGTTTTCTTGCTTTTTGGGGGGACTTTGTTGTTTTGTTTATTTTATGAAGAAGAACTTAAAGTTGAGTGGGTTGGGAGGAGGAAAGGATCTGGAAGGACTTGGAAGAGGGGAAGAATATGGTCAAATATATTTAAACTTAAAACTGTTTGAAATAGTAAAAATATAATAATAAAAAGGGGCTACAAACAAACATGGCTTTTTAAATTGATTGTCTTTATTGCTGTGCTTATGTGGGTGTCTGTGAGCAAACCGTGGGTACCAGAAAAGGAAATCGGATCTATTGGAGCTCGAGTTACAGGAGACTGTGAGTTGAGATGCAGATATGCTTGGGATGTAGCAAAGGTCTTGTGGTAGGCAACCTAGTGTTCTTAGGCTCTGAGCTATGTTCCCAGTCTTCAACATGGCTTTAAGTGGGATCTTGGGTTTGAACAGCAATCTTATGCTTGCATGGTCTATCCTTTACCCTCTGAGATCGCTCTATAGTTGGAATAATCAATTCATCACCTGTGGTCATAACATTCGGATTCCATCACTGCTTTCTGAGGTGTTAATGACATATCTGTGTCATTGCTTTTACAAAATATGACACACTTGCTATTTCTGAATCACCTGTGGGTGGAGAGACATCCTGTCCTTTCTCTGCTGTGAGCTTTTCAATCTTGTGTAAAGTAACTTGTGAAAGCTCTGCCTTTTCTCATCTTTCTCTTAAGTTAAGCCTTTGGCTTAGAGTTCAGATGAGGAATCATTGCTATCAAGGCTCCTGTTCTGTGTTTCTTCCACTAAATAGAAAACATGATTCCTTTCATTTGAGGTAAAAAGATAGGGCCTGGGAGGGGAGGGGCTATATGAAGATAGTCAAAGACTGGAACAACCACTAGGCATTTGCTTCATATGCCAGCTTCCCCAATGTTTGCGCTGCCTGATGGTGGGAAGAAAGGACTAGAATTGAGACAGCATATGTGCAGAGGAGGCAAATAGAGCTGCCTGAGATTCTACAAGGATGTCAACAATATACATTGGAGAAAAGACAGAGCTTTCAACAAATGATGCTGAGAAACCTAGACCTCAACACGTAGAGATACTGGATTCTTATTTATCATCTTGCACAAGACTCAACTGCAAATGGATTAGAAAACTCAACCTATAAGGCTTGTTACTTTGAAACTGATAGAGGAAAGAGTAGGTATGCTTCAGCGTATCTACACAGAATAGATGTTCTGTGTAGGACTCAAGTAGTGCAGGAAGACCAACAATTGACAGATGTAATCTCATGAAACCAAAAAGCTTCTGCACTGTGAAGGAAGCTGTCCAGCAAAGAGGCAGCTGAAAGAATGGGGAAAGATCTTTACAGATCTATTTCTCACAGAGAATTAGTATCTAGATAATAGAAATTAGTATCTAGATAATATAGATATATAATTGGCCGCTGCCTACTATAATAATGCTCATCCACTTTTCACATTATATTTTATACTTATACATATAAAATTATCTAGATACTAAAATTAGTTCTATATCTAATTTATATATAGAACTAAAGAAGCTATGCATGAAGAAAACAACTTTTAAAATTGGCCTATGAGGGACTGAATGATGACTCAATGGTTAAGAGCATCTGTTGTTTTTCTAGAAAACCCTAGTCCGATTCTGAGCATCCACATTAAGTGCTCCACAACTCCCTGTAACTACAGCTTCAGGAGATCCGATACCCTCTTCTGGAGCCCACAGGCACTTGTACTTACACATGCACATACCCTTGCACATACATGCACCTATGCACATTATTTTTAAAATTTAAAAATAAATAAAAATTGTGAATGGAATATGGACCTGAATGGCAGGTTCTCAAATCAAATGGCTAGCAAATACATTCAACAGCATTCAGTTACCCATGGCTATCAAGGCAATGCACATTAAGGCCACTTTAAGTTTCCACCAGAGTGGTTATGATCAGGAATGCAAATGACAGCAAATCAAAGGGGAACCTTTGTACCCTGTGGGAGTGTAAACTTAGTGCAGCCACTTCGGAAATCTGGAAGCTTCTCAAAAACACAACACAACAAAGATAACTAGAAATATGGTGCTAAAAAGATGAGTCAGTGGTTAAGAGCTCATGCTCTCTTGAAGAGACCTCAAGATTTGGTTCCCAGTGCCCATGTTGGGCTCACAACCAGCTGGGATGCCATTTGTATGGGTCTGGTGCTCGTTTCTGGTCTCTGCAGAAACTGCACTCACATGTGTGTGCACGAGCACAAATGTAACTAAAAATAAAAATTATATGTACAATGCTTTGCATATCCCTATCTGTTAAGTAGATTATTTTGTTAAATTTCTGGAAATTCAAAAACATTTATACTTATCTTCTAGTTACGATCAGCTTCCTATATGTCTCCCTTTAGTATACCAAGATACTCTGCTCCTTCCAGTTTTGCTTGATTGTATGATTCTTCATAGCTTCTCTATCTTCTTATCTTCTCCACTCATTCAACATCACCTCCGTTTCCTAAACCATTATATATAGCCTTTTTGTGTTCCTATTGCATGCCATCACATTTGCTTCTGCCCAATATAATATTGCTCATTCAATTTTCATATTTGCATGACTATTCTTCATGCACAGGGGACAAGACAGGTTTAACTTCACATACCCTGTACCCAACATAAGACCAGATACACAGTAATAAGTTTTCTATAATTTCAATTAATGAATGAATCTGTGTATATATGATACATGTGTGAGAGAATACTGGTGTCTGAGTGTCACAACATATGTGTGCAGTTCAAAGGTTCTATGCTTCTATTGTTTGTTCCCAGAACAAAAATCATGCTGTTCAGCTTGCATGGCTAGTGCTTCTCCCTGTTGAGGCATTTCACTGGTTCTTTCTACAAATTTTTGATGGACAAATAGCCACATAAATAAAGGAATGGAATGCTTACATAAATTTCAGTAAGATGTTGATGACATCATTAAACTTCAAAACAGCAGAGAAAATACCCTATCAAAAATGTGAGGTAGAATGACTACAATTAAGAATAATACTGTGATCACCTGTAGTTTAGTTTCTAAATACCAATAATCATGGGGGAATTCATGAAAGCATGTAGTTCTTTTACAAATGGTCAATTCTTGGACTGATGTGGGAAGTTTGTCTAGAAATCAAAGAAAATAATGACCAATGAGATTATGTGAAAGAATACAGGTATCAAAAGAGAAGCTCCTAATTTCTAAAGCATCAAGAAATTGACTACAAAGTATTTAACATATTTTTTAAATTATGAATTCCAATTATACTTAGGAAACAACAACATACCTAAAAAACCAACTCATTACTGAAATTTTATTAACAAAAATAAACAGCAGCATCCTTAACTTTTGTGAAATATAATTCAGCACACACACACATGCACATATACATACACAAATAGTTGAAGGCCCTCCACTCTAGTCACATTTCAGCTGCTTGATAGCACCTCAGTCACCTCCTCCTTCTTTTGGGACTCTCAAGATCACAGACTCCTCCCTATCAGGGACCCTCTAGTTTTTGCACCTGGCATAGAGACACAGGTAATCTACTGGTGCTTTCCAGCATAATCCTCCCACCCTGGTGGCCCTGCGGCTGCTTTCCAGTGAGCATGACCTTCTCCCAGCCTATCTCCTTCTCTTTAGGAATGGCCAGATCATCGACCCTAGCTACCAGAGGAGACCCTTTATCCTGCCCACATGACCTGGAGACATAGGCAAGCTACTTGCACTCCCCAGCAAAGTACTGCTCTGGTCAGCATGGCTACTTGTACCAGATCCATTCTCCAGGCGTGGTCCAGTGCACATCCTATGCTCTAGCTCAGCTAGGTGAGTCTGGCTGACCCTTTCATGCCTGTATCCTCCCCAGTCCCTATAAATAACCGAGGTATACAACAGGAGCCCCAGCCAAACTGGTGAGTCTGACTTATGTCTTTACTGACATCCAGGTTTAGGCCAGGTGGTATATCTTGTGATAGGTGGCATAACCAATAAAGAAAGTCCACCTGTCAGATCTCATTGATATGGGATTCCCCTCTGTATGCTGTGAATATCTTTTATTACCATTGGTTAATAAAGAAGCTATTTTTTTTGCCTGCATAAGGCAGAATAGTACTAGGAGGGGAAAACTAAACTGAATGCTGGGAGAAAGAAGGCAGAGTCAGAGAGAAGCCATGTAGCTTCTGCCAGAGACAGATACATTGGAATCTTGCCAGTAAGCCACAGCTACATGTGAATACATGAATTAATAGAAATGGGTTAATATAAGAGCTAGCCAATAAGAAGCTAGAGCTAATAGGCCAAGCAGTGATTTAATTACTACAGTTTCTATGTGATTATTTTGAGTCAGGGCAATTGGGAAATGAACTAGCAGCCTCCAATAACAGACTGGTGCACCAACGTGTGCTAGCTAAATCATCATAAAACCAGAGAGAGCTTGGAAAGGAATTCTAGACACAAAAATAACCAAAGTTTAGTCGAATTTTATTTTTATTTTTTTGGATGGGCTCTGTTTGCTTGCAGCATGCTGCAGTGTCTTTAACAGGGGTCTTCCTGATTCAGCAATAGTAGCAGAAAAAAACTGTGCAGTTTCAAAATAGCAGTTTCCTGGTTTGTGCTGCCAGCACAAACTGGCTCTTTCAGTACACTGAACACTTAAATGGGGTTTATGAGCAGAGTGTTACACACTGCTTAATGACACAACATAGACCTGCTGCATACTTGGAACTGGGGCGGTGTACATGGCTTGCATTGGTGGTGAACATGGAATTATAAGTACAGACTATTGGATGAAATAAGAAAATGTTCTAAATCTTCTTAAATTTTCAAAAAAAATCATTTCTTTTATTTTTGAGATTATAATATAATCACAATATTTCTCCCTTCTTTTTCCTCTCTCCAAATTCTACCATATACTCCTCCTTGTACTCTTTCAAATTCATGACCTGTTTATTTCATTAATTGTTGTTACACACGCGTGCGCGCGCGCACACACACGCATATACACTCTTAAGCATATAAGTATAACCTGTTCAATATTCATAATGTTACCTTTACATGTGTCTTCAATGTCAAAAACAATAGATATGCTATTGTGGAAAGACAAAATCCATGAGGCCAAAAGCCTACAGAAAGAACTAAAGACAACTAAGGAATGCCGAGAGTGGGAAAGAGTCTTCCCCAGGGAAGAACACACCAACTGGTTATCTAATGCCAAGTGGTCAACCCTGAAAACATATATACACAAGGGTGTGGTGTGTCACAACAGTTAATGAAAAAAGAAAAGAGAAGCTGATTCTAAAGTATATGTGGAAATCCAAAATCCCAAGAATAATCAAAGCATTATTGAAGAAAAATAACAAAACTACAAGACTTCTATGATCATATACATATACATATATATTATAAAGATATTAATTAAGGCAGTTATATTCATACAAGACTAGACAAAACAGCAAACTCTAGAACTAACAGATATATCAATAATTTGATTTATTGCAAAGATAACACCACAAGCAGGAAAATGATATGTAGAGTAAATGCTTTGTGATTGATTAGATGTACATTTAAAAACAAACAAAAACCCTAGGCCTTTTACCCATACCAGTACAGATAACATACACAAAATTGGTTCCAGATGGACTACAAATATATATAAAGGATGGGGAAACAACATAACATTAGGAAAGTATTTTCTTGATCTTGGTAAATATAAAGATTTCTTAATCAAGCCAAAAAGTATTAACATAGAGAAAAATGATGAATTGAATGTTATTAAAATTTACTCATTCTGTTCATAAAAACTCATTAAGAGCCCATAAATGCAAGTCATTGTGATTTCCAGCTGATAGATTCTCATGTATTTTATACAGAAAATCTCCTCCAGGTAATAGCAACATATTCAAAATAAAAAAAATAGACAATAACCTTGAAGAGACATTCCATAAAATTTATACAAACAGCTAATAAGCATACAGAAAGGTATAAATACTCATTACCAGAACAATATAAAAACAAAGACACAGGTAGCTAGCACTCATGACTTCTAGAATATTCATTTTTATTAAAACATGATGGCTAACAACAATATTTTAAAAGTTCGAGCTCTTTTTATTGATTTTTATTGAGCTCTACGTTTTTCTCTGCTCTCCTCCCTGCCTCTTCCCTCCCCTCTTCAACCCTCCCCCAAGGTCCCCATGCTCCCAATTTACTCAGGAGATCTTTTTGAACTCTTAAAAATATTTTTAGAAGTTCATTTTTGTTGTTTGTGTGTATATAATTTTATATTATTATTGATTATGTCAAATAAACAATTAGGGGCTTATCACTAAGAGAGAGTTTATGCATATATAAAAACATAATATTATTAGCAATAATAAAACTTATAATCAAAGAAAATGAGACACTAATTTGAGAAGGAGTAGGGAAGACATGGGAGGGGTTAGAGTAAGGGGCTGGAGAGAAGAAAAGAAAGTGAAGAACAGATGTAATTATATCTTAATTAAAGTATTTATAAATCATTAGGAGTTTTTCTTAGAAAAACTGCTTTGAAAAACTTATACTATGTAATAAACATAATTATGTATATAAACTATGATTCAGCAATTCTACCCTTACATGTGTGTCAAGAAAAAATTTGTGCGTGCATCACCAAAAGGCATGTACCAGATTGAATCTTCATAGTATAATTTGCAGTTAAAATCTGGAGACAATCATAATGCCCATCTATAATAAAAGATCCAATTCTACTGTAATTTCTTCATATAATGAAATTCTACACCCCAATAAAACAAAGGAATTACTATTATACTCAATAGCAGATGAATTGTAAAAGAAGTTTTTTCTCATCCAAATAATTTTTATTTTTTGAAAAATTTAAAAATTAAAGTATATTTATATAATTTCTGCCTCTTTCGCTTAAACCCCTCACTTGTCACCTGTTGATTAACTCTCTAATTTATGGTCTGTTTCCTCTAATTTATTATTGTTACATATATATGTACATAAATAGACAAATAGAACCTGCTGAGTCCATGTGGTATTGCTGTGTAGATGGAAGTTCCTCTCCCACACAGTCCTAAAGCTGTTCAGTCCCAAATAAACACACAGAGGCTTATATTAATTATAAACTGTTTGGCCTATTGATCAGGTTTATTACTGTCTCTTACAATCTAAATTAACCCATAATTCTTATCTACTTTTAGCCACATGGCTTGGTATCTTTACTCAGTAATACATTCTCTTCTTGCTCTGCCTCTGCATGATGACTGCGTGCCTTTACACTTCCCAAAATTATTCTAGTCTGTTTTCCCTGTCTATACTTCCTGTATGAATACTGGCCAATCAGCATTTTATTAAGCCAATACAAGTGACAAATCTTTATAGTATACAAAAGAATTATTCCACAACATTTCCCCTTTATTTTTTCAAAACAAGAACCCTAAATCTAATCTCCTTTGTTTAGCTTTTTTTCTTGATCATTATCCATAACAACTTGTAACCAACATGCTAAACAAAGACAAACATCTATAATCAATTTTTTTGTGGATGTGGGCATAATTTTCTAGACTACTTCCTGCTGATTAGGGTCACTGGTAATCTGTAGGGGATGCAAAGAAAATTTAGGATCATGGTCAAGTTCTGACTAGAGTATTCTGTGAGGCTGGACCGTCTCAGCCAGCAGTCTTGAAGTTGTTCTGGATACAGAACTCAGAGGAAACTGCAACAGAGGTGCTCTGAAATATTGGATCATCTGGGCCATCAATCAGTTCCCACTGGAGATTTTTCAGGGGGTCTTCCTCGATCAAGCCTTACTTTTTGTAACTAAGAATGAACCCACAGCCTCTCATTTCCTGTGAAAACAAAAGCAAAACCTCTTCTTCAAAGTAACATTTCTTTTGACTTAAAGTTTGAAGTCAAGGCATTTTTAAAATATATAGGTTGGATTAATCCAGCAGCATTTGTAATCAAATGACTTTTAGCAGTCTTTGATCCTTCCTCAGCAAACAATTTAAAGACAACACAATAACATTCAGTATCCAGACTCTGTGTATTTTCCATCTTTACAAGGCTTTTTTTCTTACTCTATATCTTTTTAAGGACTTTCTATAGCTTTTTTCTTTTCTCTCCCCAGCCTATGTACATTTTAAAACACACTGTAAGTTGTTTAGAGGTTTTTTTTTCGTCGGAATCTGTCTATACTGTATATCTCTGTTGAATTATCTTGGGCTGAGAGATAACCAGGCCAGCTGAAAGATAAAACAATTATATTTTTATTTATTATAAGGGGCAAACTCATGAAACAGGAATGAGAAGTCCAAGATCAGCTGTGCTACGAGGGAACCACTGAGAGAAGGCACCTGGGCCAGCTCCCAGAAAGCCACACCCTAACTTGGTCCCACCTCTTAAAGATAATTGGTTGGCAAAGATTTCTCATCATCCCCCTTTTTGTCTAAATAAGAACAATCCAAACCCAATACAAAACTAAATACAATAGGAACAGATATCAAGTATAAAATTACAACCAACATAAACAATGTTAAGCAAGGAACACATGATAAATATTTTAATAAACATTCCATTCTAAAGAGTCTAAGTCTTGCATCGAAAACTGACTTGGCTAAATCATAAGAGGAAGGCAACTAAGACTATGTAATCTTCAACCCCATCGAAGGCCTAAGAAGGGAGATATTACTTGAGTAGTCAGGGAGTATAATCAAACAGCTTCCAAAGTGAACAGTATATGACAGAGACAATTGTCTATCTGAGCAATCACCCAAAGTCTCATTTGCAATGTTGAAGCTACCAACTTTGGCTAAGGCCTAGCGTAACTGGCAGATAATTTTCAGAGGCAGGAAAAATTTCAGAACTCTCTTACCTTGTCTTGGCAAGGTTTGGCAGTCTTTTTCCTTGTGTCCTGCTTATCCAGTCCAGACACCATGTACTTTGTCAGTGGTTGAGGCATGGCCAGTTCCTTGCCGAAAGGCTAATTGTGCCAAGGAGAAAGCAAACTCCAAGTGGAGTGTCTTTGGTGCTCAAGACCGAAGATTGGAGTAGACTGGTGCTGTCAGGAGCAATCATGTCTCATGTCAACAGAACCCTAAGTTATTTAAATGCCATGTTCTACAGATCCTTGAAGTGGTTGAAGATTACATATCTAGGCAGAATATAATCTCTATATATCTAAAGAACTTAATTAATCTGACTATGTATAAAACAAACATGAATAACTATTGACCTATAATACTTAATACCTGTATAAATTAAAGACTAACACTTCATATTAGAATATTAAATAATCTGTAAAAAAATGGGCAGCAAATGAGGACAATGACCCCAAAATGTAAAAAATGTATAAGTATCTTGATCAGAGATAAGAATAATATATAATGTAATATGAAAATATTCCTAAAAGTTGTATCAATATACAAAATGTCTTAAACAGAGGTAGAAACATGCATGTATACAATCTGACATAATAACTTTTCATAGGTGCACAAATACTATAAACAGAAATAACAAATATAATTTCAACTTGTATCAATATACAAAACTATACTAATGTAAATTATACATAAATAATAGCTGACAAGTATTCACTCTATTACCCACTATTATTATTAGTGTGAATAAGTTCATACTAAATTATCTATTATCCCATTCAATTTTCTATCTCTTTTTTTAAATCTCTGGGCCTACATAACTTCCACCCCAACCCTCTACCTTATACAAGTAATAATCAACCCCTAAATGGTATTCCCAACCTTGAGGACAAACTTTGTTGGGAGACGAGACATTGTCTTCTAGAACTGCTTTCCATTGTCATGGGGCAATGTTCCTTTTATGGGATCCTGTAAAAGTAAAGTGATGTTTAAGTTTCAGGATTACTGTCTAGTATAGTTGCAAATGATTTCTGAGCAGTTAATAGTGGTTTTTCCAAAGTTCTTATGTGGAGCTCTGGCCAGAATGTTCTGAGAAGGTGCACCATTCCAGCAGCTGGTACCCAAAAACCAGTCTTAGAGTAGTGCTATCAGCATCATGATGTCATCTCAACCAGGTGGAGTTGTTTCTGTGGGATCCCATCTTCTTCCTAGAAACTTCAAAGATTCTGCAGTAAAAAGCATCTGTAGGAAACTCTATTGTTCATTGTGGAAAACTTAAGTATTATTCCTATAGGCATATATTCAATGAAAATTTGATATAGACAAAATAGGCATGGAGAAGGTAAAAATTTTTCCTAAAGTCTTTCTTCCTTCTGTCCCATACCTGACACGAGACAGAAACTCTGAATGTTTCTTTTAACAACACACTTGGATTTAGAGAAGGACAGAGCCATTGTTTGACTCCAAAACCAGCTCTATATATTCATAAATATATATTTAAATGTATATGTTTTGATAACCTGTCCTCATAAGTCATATTCTTCTTTTCTTGATGATCCTTATTGGATAGTTAGTTTTCCCTCTGCCAGCATCCAAACATCCAGGGTCTCTTAAATTTTTGAAGATGTGTATTTTCCTGAAAGACAAGAACAGAACCCTGCCTCAACCCTATATGGTTTCCTTACCACCTGTATGATTATCACACCTGTGGATGAGCTGTCATTTCCCTTTCTCAAGAGGTTTTTTATTTTTAAAAACAATTATTTATTAATTTTAATGGTATCTATAGTTTTTTCTCCTGTGGAAACAAGAGCAAAACCCCTTTCATAACATAGCACATCTGGTTTCCATTGTGAGGTCAACACATCCTTGAAATACACTGGCTGATTTAATTCAGAAAACTTTTCTATTATCCAATGTCTCTCTGCTGCTGTTGGTCCTTTCCCATTAGCGTTAAGAAAATTCAAGGTTAATAAAGCATTAGGCAATCTATTTCTGGGGATATTTTCCATCCCTTTATGCTCGTTTAGCATATCCTTTATAGTTCAGTTTGACTGTACTATAACTGCCTGACCTGTAGGATTATTTGGTATACCTGTAATATGCTTTATATTATAATAAGCAAGCTGTAGCACTTTATTCACAAACCCCCTTGAAATGCTCTGTCTCCCTAAGGAGCCAGAGATTGTGCTGGCAGCATAGCCCAGAAAGCTGGAGTTTTAAAACCGCCGCAGCTTTTTTACTGTTATGGCTGAATTAGGAAAATCTCTCCAGGAACTGCGGCAAGCAGCCAGCAAATAGCAAGAAGCTGTGTTAAACTCTGATTTTTTTTCTAGAATTTCTTTTTAAGCCATTTTAGGTTTTACATGGAGTTAGTTGGTCACATTGGGCAGCCAATTGGTATACGGTTGAGGGTTGGGGGAGGAATTCTATAAGCTCAGGGACCTTTTTGGAAAAAAAAAGGGAAAATTGGATGATGGGATAATAGATTGGTATTTGTGAGTTATTGTTTATAAATAATTACATTGGTATAGATTCTTGTATATGGATACAAAGTTAAATTATATTGAATATTGTATGCATGCATGCTTACATGCATTTTTATGTATTGATATATGTACATATATTCACCATATTGCAGTGTACATTTCTACCTCTGATCAAGATACTTATACATTGTTTACACTCATTTATTGCACAGTTGTTTATTGTCTTAGTCTTTAAGGTAGATAGGTATTAAGAATTATAGATCAATAGTCATCTATGTTTGTCATATTTATAGTTAGACTAATCAGGTTCTTTAGATACATAGAGATTATATTTTGTATAGATAGATAATCTTCAACCTCTTCAAAGAGCTGTAGAAAATGGCCTTTAATTTAGTCTTAGAGTTCTGTGGTAGTGAGATACGATTGCTCCTGGCAACACTGATCTATTCCTGAGAGAATGTTGAGCACCAAAGACACTCCACTGGGAGCTTGTTTTCTTCTTGGCTAAACTGGCCTTTGGGCAAGCAACTGCCCATACCTCAACTACTGACAAAGTACATAATATCCAGAAATGGAAAAGTAGAACTGTCAAATTTTGCCAAGACAGGGTAAGATGGTTTTGAAAAATTTCTTGCCTTTAAAAATACTCTGTCAGTTATTCTAGGCCTTAGCCAAAGCTGGTTGTTTCAACGTTGCAAATGTGACTTTGGATGATTGCCCAGGTAGCCAGTTGTCTCTATGATTTGTTGCATGTTTTGGAAGTTGTTTGATTGCACTTCCTAATTACTCAGGTAACATTATTTCCCTTCTTGGATCTTCGATGGGGTTGAAAACTATATAAATGTAGTTACTTTCCTCTCATGACTTGGCCAAGTTATTTATTATTCAAGACTTAAGCTAGTTAGGATAGGATATTTGTTCTTATTGTATATAATTTTGTAGTAGGTTTAGAACTCTCTTATTTAAATAATAGGGGGAGGTGCTGTGGGAAGGTTACAGTTAATACCTACCCGCCTACTGAGGTGTGGCCTCATGGACTATTTACCTGAATGCAGAAGCATATCAGGACCCTTCCTTCCTTCCTTTCTCTGCTTGCCCCTGGGCCCCATTTTGGCTGTTCAGTTTACTTTGGATCTGATCTTCGTCCATCGTTCAGGCAGAACATCCTGACTTTGTAAGTCTACCCCTTAATAAACACCGATCTGTTTTCTTAGTTCTGAGTTAGTGTGAGATTCCTTTTTTTTTTTGTTAAGCATCCCATCATTCCGCCTGGTATAAATTCAACAGTTTCAATATGCAAGACAACTCTTTCTACATATTGTGAATCAGTAACTATATTGACAGTTCTTTTAAAATCCCTTAGCACCATAAGAATAGCATATAATTCTGCCTTCTGGACAGAATTATAAGGGCTTTGTTCAACCCTTTTAGTTGGTTATTATCAGTCTGTAAAGACTGTATCATTTCTAAAAGTGCCTCATTCTTGGTCCTATTATCGAACCATTTTTTTTTCGAACCATGTTTTTAAGGAGAAAATATAAAGGACAAAGCTAATGCCCAGAATCAAATAGAGGGATGTAGGAGGGAAATCACATAAACCTTGCATAACATCGTACATGGTATGAGTAAAAACTGTTGAACTCTTATGTTATTAAATTATCTATCATCATGCCCTTTTAAATTATAAATTTATAAATTATATTTTAAAATTTAAATTTCACCTTAATGAGTTGGAGTAGGTGCAATAACCATTACTGGCCAGTAGGTGTCGTGGTGCAGTTGTAGCCCACGCGGCCAGCTTGAACTTGGTTATAGTGTTAGATACTAAAAAATATGTTCAAATTAATAACAGTTATTCAGTGTAAATCACAGACTTGTGCCCCGTGGGGGTCCCTGACTGGTCAGCAGCTGCACAAGCACAAGGACAACAAGGCAGCAATGCTGACAGAGATACCTGGTGAAGTCCATGTCCCATCTGAGCTTCCGTAGCACTCTGGAAAGCTGGACCCACAAGCTAGCCATGCAGTCGCCGGTGGTGCAGGTGTCTGAGGACCCGGAGCAACTCTGAGATGTTACTGAGGCTAGAAGCTACTCAGGACCACTGCGTGGGGATCCTATAACCAAATGCAGCATGTGGAGCCTGATGGCAGCTGGCTAGAGCTGCTGGAGACTCCAGCCCCACGATTTGGCGCCAACTGTTGAATTGTCTCTGCTCGAGAAATAACCAGGCTAGCTAAAAGATAAAACAATAATATTTTTATTTATTATAAGGGGCAAACTCACAAAACAGTAACAAGAAGTCCAAGCTCAGCTGTGCCGTGAGGGAACCACCAAGAGAGCGCACCTGGGCCGTGGAGCATTTTTCTCCAGGTCCCAGGAAGCCACACCCTAACTTGGTCCCACCTCTTAATGATAATTGGTTGATAAAGATTCCCCATCAAATCGTGATCTTTTTCTGAGTCTTTAATCTGCTAAGCAGCGTGGCTAGGATTAAAGTGCTGACCTTGGCAGCTAGACCCGCCACATTCCTTGGCTTCCTGAGAGTCTAGCTTCATGATGGAGGTGCTGGTAGGAGCCACATTTATTGCCACATTGCTGTGAATGTATATGATTTCAGTGTTGATCACTTGGTACTGCATCTATCTCCCTCTCTCAGTTGTCCACTGCTATTTGTTAAGGAGTTGGTCTCTATGAGATTTCCCCCGCTTTCATGTTAGTATATCCATTGATGTTGGCATTGTTCAGGTCTTATTAAGCTAGCCATTCTTTTATTTTTAAGAAATGTAAATGTATTATTTTTAAGCTTTTTTATAACCAGTATATAAATGGGCATTGGTATGAAAAACAATGTGTTTGATTAAAAATAATGTCAATTAACAATAGATTTGTATAATATAATTACAATTATTTTTTACATAATCTAATTACCAGAACTAGAAACTGAAGGCATATTGGAAATATCCTTAATATTATGAGGTCTATTTATTAAAAATATGCCAATTTTTGAATATATTTTATTCTTGAATACTCTTTCTTTGCTGTATTTTGTTGCATCTCTTTTAGTGTGAAATGGAGTCTTTGAAACTCAGGTATGGCATCAACAGAGTTAAGAAGTTAATCCAAACTGTCTTTTACAATAGGTAATTTAAATTCAGCAGTCTCTTTTTCAGCTCCCTACTTTGAACAGATTTATTTGTTGGTCTCACCTTTTGTCTTTTTGGGGGAGGTGAGGGGCAAACTTTTTTCTTTATCACTTCAATTTAACCATACCCTGTCATTTACCCAACTTGGTTTCTAACTCTGCTCCTTTCTCAAGAATTTCTCTATAATACCTATCTTCTAATCCTTGAAGGTGACAGACAGGCTCCTTTTTGTATTTGTATTTTGTAATATAGAAAACATTCCTATGCATTTGCTACTGTTAGTTAGTTCTTCCCCACTTTTTGTCCAGTTAAAAATTGCACTTTCACATTGTATATTTTAATATTGGAAATTGTCTTTTATCTTTCTCCCTCTTCACTTTCACTTTCTCCCAAATTACAAGACTCTTCAAGTTGTTTCCATCTATGAAGTTGTTAGCAGCTCAAGATTATATCTTGAGTCATTGCTTGAATCAAAATTGAAGTACTACAGGTAAAGAACTTGTATTTTGTTTGACCATCCTCATTGGCTAATGGTTCAGCAAAAGGGTGAACTGGAGAATTGTCCAGAGTTAACACTTCCCTGAATTGTTATCATGAAATCTTAGATCATTAAGGTAAAAAATGCTTGATTTCAGGAACAAAATTTTGAAAGAACCATTCTGAAAATAATTCTCCTGCGAAGCAAACATCCTTTATATATATATATATATATATATATATATATATATATAGTATATATAGATATAGTATATATATACTATATTTATCTATCTATCTATCTATAGATATATCTATATCTATATATATATATATATATATATATATAGTACTTGTGTCCTCTTTCACTCTTTTGGGCATCTTTGCTTTTCCAATAATGACTGATTTTAATTTGTGAGTCCCATCTGCATTAGCACATATAAAGGCAGACAACTATTCTTTGCTTATTTTCCTCCTTGGTAGGCAGGCATCTTTTCAACTTACCTTAATGTTCTCTGGCATTGACTTCCAAAAAAGGTCAATCTCATTCCAACTCTATAGCTTTGCTAAATGTTGTTTTCCCTCTTTAATTATCTAGATAGCGCTTGTCAAAACGGCTCAAAGCGTTCTGAAACTGAACCTCGGACATGTTCCTCACATGCTCTTGGCTTCCCAAAATTGAATGACTATTTCAAAATCTAAAAATTCAACCATTACTGGCCTTAAAGTCTATTCACTGTGTAACTCTTTCTGCAGCCTGAAGCATCTATTCACTGTGTAACTCTTTCTGCAGCCTGAAGCACCACACCGTTAGCAGAGGAGCGCTTCTGTTCATCGCACATGTAAACTGCATCATCCATGTTACCATATTGGGCTCTTGTTGGCCCCTTTCTCTTTTCAGCATAGCATATCCTGCTTCAGCACAAGATTCAAAGTCATTTTTGTTGATCTTAATGCCATAAAATGTTGATTTACTGATATCAAATTCATCCCTCACACTTTAAAGAGATTGCCCAGCTTCAATCCTACGTAGAACCTTCATTTTCTTCTCCAAATTAAATACAGTATATTTCCCTCTTTTGTTCATTCCGAAGTTTCCTTAAGACAACCGACAGTCAAAAGAAAGGGGAAAGTCTTAGTAAACAGGGAAAAGGGTTTTTGTTTAGCTTTTTTAGTTTTATCAGTAGAAAGTAACTGGCTCGGAAGAATGAAGGTTCATGACTGAAGTGTTAAGCTAGAGAGGGAAGAATCTACTCAAAGCTGCCATTGTCCAAGTACTGTCTGGTTCTTACTGTTGCCAGGCAGAGGGGTCAGTCTTCAGAGCTCCACTGTTTCTTCTCCCAGTCAGGAATGCCAGAGATACCTGCACAGTTTCCATAACTCATGATGGGGAAGAGGGCAAAATAAGGCAGGGAGCAACTCAGAGATGCTCCCACAAGAACCGATCTGAATGGGATGTCAGTGAAAAGCAATGCTTGAGAAAAAGCGTGGAAAAGTCCATTGTGTAGAAGCTTTTAGGTGAAGAAAAGTTAAGAGGTTGTACACATGAATGCAGTCTAACTTTTAATTCAGTCAACGCAGCAGTGAGCTGTGAGAGGCACTAAATTCCCAAGGTGATCTGTAAATATGGAATTAGTCTTTCACAGCACTTCTCCATTCTCGAATCTTCCTGGGGGATTCTGGCTGTGTGTGAGCAAGTGTTACTTTTTGTGAAATGGTTTCATATTTTGCATCTTACCAAGTTTCAAAATCATGACAGTTCTCACATAGGAGTTTAGAAAGTTTGCAAAATATTTTACCAGAGGTTAAAAAAAAAATCATCCTTTTGTTTGTATTCCTAAATTTACATTAGGGTGTTAAATGATGTGTTTTGTATTTCAGGGTTGAGTTTTTCTTCGGTGCAGATTTTCTTTAGTTTGAATCAAGATTTACCTGTCTCAAGAGTCGCTTGCTGGTGTTTCTGATAAACCGGTTCCCAGAGGTTCTTCAGATGGCAAATTCTATAGCTCTTTGCTGTCAGTATTCATTTTTTAGCTTTCCTGGTGCTGTTGAAATGGCTATTTCAGGTCTTTTGAAATAGCCTGCTCTAGATATTTCACGCCTTTCATTCCAGATACACAACTTCATAGAAAGAACAGAAATTACCACTATAATCCCTTCCAGGCACATCAGGGAAGTATAATGATGGGGGAAAAAAAGTAGACCTTATGACAACAGGAAGTCCACATTCTGGTTTAGCACCTGCCACTGAGAAAATCTGTGGCACTAAGCAAATCACTTCTTAGGTCTCAATTTTTTTATCAAGGAAAATCCAATCTGTTTCACAGTTTAAAACCTATCCTTCTCACACACAGAGAGACACACACACAGGCACACACACTACAAAACAAAAACTAATTAATGGTTGTGAGGAAAGCATCACACGACTCAGCA